>NC_068947.1:18521463-19242725 GCF_026419915.1 Harpia harpyja
TGTGTCTTCCTGAAAATAGAAGCCTTTGCTTGCACATTGACTGTGCTCTCTATATTTTGAATTGCTCCTCCTTTAGCTCTTACTAGAGCTATTGGAGATGTAATCAACATATCACAGTATTTCCCGTCATTTTTCTTGCAGAGCTAATCTGAGAATAGTTCTTTCCAAACATAATGTCTAGGACCTGCTACTGGATTATTTCCTCTCCCTTTATCACTTTGATAAACAAATGATAACGACCGTAGGAACAGAAGGGTCCCGCAGGAAAATTAGCTTAAAAATTAGCCGTAGCACTCTCTGCTGACAGACTATGCAGAGACGCACCATATGTGCAGAACTTCCTATGGCACATTGTATTTGGATAGAAACAAGAACTCTTAGAAAAGTGCTGGCATAATTGTCAGCACCAATTATATAAAACATGCTGAATTTCACTTCTCTGCAGGATAACTAAAATTGATAAACAAGTGTTTTTTCCTGTGTTTTTCATGTGTGTGTTAGCTACATTCAGAATTTGAAATAGATACTGCTATTCTTCAGCAGTACCTGCTAATTTAGCACAAATTGTCTCATTTAATTCTTTTTAGTCACCAGTTTTAAAATTGCATGAAAGAATAATTTATGAGAGCACTGACAGAAATCTGTGTTAGATGGAGTCAGGGAGGATAATAAAGACTGTATCTATGGAAAAAAAAGGGCCATTCTGGGCAAAATTGCCAAACTTCACTCATTCTATGCACAAAAGGTTGGAAAAGATATGAAAATTCAAGTATGGAAAACAAAGAGGGGAAATGACTTTGCAGGACAGTAGCCAGTGAATTATCTAGTTCTTTGGAGGACTGAAATACAAAGCAGCTTTAGTTATGTGACTTGGAGAAGACTGGAGAAGACTGACGCTTAATTTTCAGACGTAACTACCTAAACACATCAGATATACTTCAGGGTTGTTTTTTTTTTTAAGGTTTTCTGCTTTTTCCAGGTATCTATAAATCTTTGGATATTCAATTAAGACATATGATAGTACTGTGAAAAGATATGTTCTGATTAATATTCTGTTGCTTGCTTTCCTGTTCAGCTTTATATATGTTAATGCACCAAACAAAGGTCTTTTTGCATATGAGAGACAAGCAGTTACATGGAAAAGTGTGACTTACTTTTTTTTTTTCTCCCAGGATATGAAAGACAGTGACAGTAGCCTGACCATTAATGGGATGGAAAGGAAAAGAAGAAAGGCAAGAGTATTTTGGGACTCTCATGTTATCTCAAACTGAAATTCAGAGGGAAAAAGATAGTTTGAAGATTGGGTCCCTTAAAACATGAAAGAAGGAAAAAGAGGCCTTGTAAAGGCCATGACATTGTCTGACCCCGGGCAATACTCCATGTTTGCCATGGAGATAAATTAATGGGGTTGATGGCAGGAGGCATATCTGGCATCTTCAGTTGGACATAGAATCATAGAATCATAGAATCATAGAATCATTTCGGTTGGAAAAGACCTTCAAGATCATCGAGTCCAACCATTAACCGTGCCCCCTAAACCATGCCCTGGAGTACCCTGTCCACTCGCTTTTTGAATACCTCCAGGGATGGTGACTCAACCACTTCCCTGGGCAGCCCATTCCAATGTTTGACAACCCTCTCAGTAAAAAAATTTTTCCTAATATCTAACATCTTGGGGCAGAAGCTCAGGGAGAAAGAACAAAACTGAATCTGAGGTAAGGCTTTAGTTGAGAAAGTGCAAAAGAAATCAAGAGAGAGCTATCAGGTCCTTGGTTTATATATGGCCATGGTTTAGTTAGAATATTTTGCTGTTGCTGGCTGCTCTGGTTGCTTATCGCTGCATCCACTGGTCTCCTAGAGCTGCAAAATAGGTTAGATTGCTCATGACATGATTCAACATAATTTGGGTCCAGAGATAATACCCCTCTTCTTCCTCCATGCCATTAGATATTTCAAAGTCTCGAAAGCGTACTTTTATTTATCGTCTACTAGTGGGTAAAGATTGTATGCATGTATATATACATGTGTGTACACAGCTGTTTCTTTCAGAAGCAGTTATCCCACTAGTGGTAGGTGTCTTTGTTCCTGAATAATCTGTGTCTCTGTCTTGGAAAACTTGGACTGATTTCGGTTGGACATGAAAGGGAAGAGGCATTAAAAGCCTTCTGGATCGCAATGTCAATGTTTGAGTGCCTGGCTCTCTGAGTGGACTGCAAGGCATGGTCAGGTACCTAGGTGCCCCATACTTCTCCAGCTTAGGGAAATTTAGGTGTTTCCATTGACAGACCAAAACCTGAGAGTGGTGGGAGTAGATCTGCTTAGGAAGCCAACAGAAGACACTCAGCACTTGTGTCTGCAGTCCCTTCCATTTGCTTCAGCAAGTAAACCAGGGAGATGGGCGGGTACTGCTGGTCAATCGGGATGCAAAGCCCAAAGCCACACCCTAGGGTGGGAGTCTTAACCTGCTAGTGAAAAGAAGTCATCAGAACAATTATCTTTAAATGTGTGACTATGGAGTCAGCAAGGCTTGCAACTCTTTAGAGAGGTGCCTCCTGGCCAGAGGGGTGGTCTGGTGAGTGGGGCGTCCCCAGCATGGGGGAGACCGGGTGTGCACACAGCCTGACAGTGGATTTGCCCAAACCATGCTGCTGCGCAGAAGGGAACAAAAGAGCTGCTGACCCCTGGAGAGAAAGAGCTCTTCTTCTGTGGGAAGGGGGAATGATGACTGAGCAGCAGTGCCAGTGACTTTTAAACCAAGACATTCCTGGAGAAAATACAGTGCCCTGCCTGCTTAACACAGAAACTGTTGGGGATGATGTTTTTCTGTCACAGGATGGGAGTAACCCCCTTGGAAGTCAATTGAATATTTTAGCAGAAAAATAAGGCCCAAGGCTGTTATGCTCTTGATAAACCTTGCACCAGAGAGAGCAGGAGGAGAGACCTGTTGTCTTAAATATTCCAGCACAGGATGGGAATAAATTCCATTGACCTCCAGGGGAGTAACTCCCATACTGACACAGGAGAACTACTTTTCAGGAAAAAACCCACAGGTTTTATTGAAATACTACACTGGTGTCCAATGTCTTTCTAGAACAATGAAACACTTATGGTGACTTATTTATCAGTTACTCTCTTATGCGGACTGTCTTACTTGAATTTCTACTTACTCACACTCTGTTAAGTGCAAGGAGTGATTCTAACTTGCACATAATGATACAATTCTGCATGACTTTTTTCCCTGACCACAAAAAGGATGAGTTGTATGGAATGACAGGATGTTTGGAGAGAAAGAGTTTTGGACAAAACCCCTACTACTGCAGTTTGCAAGGAAGAGACATTTCATTCATCTGGGGGCACAGAAACACTGGGTATTTTTATGCTCTGCTTTATATTTACTTCTGTTGTAGTTTCAGCTTGTTCCTTCAGGTTTTTGTCTTTATTCTGTGTGATTTTTTAGTGAATTATGAATAAAAAGACAAATATCTACCTATCCCCTCAGAAGGTCTGCTGCATTTTCCAAAACAAAGCAACAGGCTGAGTCAGAGGATGTGACATTTTCGTTTGTGCAAGTCAGGGTTCATTGACGCCACAGGTAATTACTAATTAGGTGTTTCCAAAGCAAAACATGGAACAATCTTCTAGTGTTGGGATTGGCACATAGAAAAGTATGATTGGGAGTTTACAAAAATGTAGAGGAAGTTCAGACATATTCTGGACCAAGAACGGGTTAGAATCTAAAAATATATGGTAAGAATTGAGTGGAGTAAGAATGATTATCCATAAACATAGGAATATTTCTCTTCTAACCTGGCAGCATATCAGTCAGAGGTTGTGAATAGGGTTCCACAATAATGTGTAGCAATCCAAGGATTTTTGCAGGGTAACTGAAAAGGTAAAATGGATTGTGTACAAACCATGTAAATTGAAACAACATATATATATAGATATAGATATATATACACAATTTTTATAAGACATATGGCTATTGAAACACTTGATAGTAGGATGAACTTCTTTCAACAAGGTCTTTACTGCTCCATTCAACCGGGGATTTTGGAGGGGGACAAATTTTACTAACCTATAACTATGTAAGCTTGCCAGGCTCTGTATAAGCATCAGGAGCAAGTAGCAGTACTTCGCAAATGGGAGCTGTATCTGTCAGTGTCACTTTAACTTTCCTTTAGCTCTTGAAAAGTCTGCTAACAGGCTGTTGATTAATGTGATGTGCATTTAACTATGAGTGGCTATTTCTAATCCTTGCAATAACTAATATTAACTACAGTACTGTTGACAAGGAGGGTGATTTACAGGCAGAGTGTGACGGTTTGGCTGAGCTTGGCATCAGGCTGTGGCAGTTGGAGAAAACTTGAATTTTGTTCTGCCCTGTGAAACTTTTGGTCTTAGGCTTGGTTGGACATTGGCTTACTTCCTAAAATAAAATTGCCAGCTGTGAGGCTGCACCTTTACTGGCAGTGGCAGACTGGTACCCAGAGAGGAGACCAGCTCAGGGGTCTGCTGGGCAGGAAGGTGGCTCCTTCACTCTCCTCTGCCTGGGACTGTCCTGGGAGTGGCGAAGGCCTGTCTCCTTGTTGCTGGAGAGTTTCCCACAGCAAAGGGCCTCCTCTTTTCACTTATACCAGGCTAGCAGTTGCTGAGCCCATCAGAAGTGACAGAGAACATCTGACTCTTCCAGTGAATCTTACTTCATGAGGGGATCATTAGATCCTTCAATAAAAGAACTATAGACCTGAAGGGCTCTTCTGTTCCTCTCAAGCACCAGGCTCTCCTGGGCACAATCCATAGGGGAATACAGCTTCAGGATGAATTCAGAGCAGCATGCTATTCTCATGTTCACTGCAATTTTCCAATACACTGGCTGCTAAGCCAATTTGTTTTGGGAAAGCTGTGGCTCATTTAGAACTGGGAGAGAATATGTGAAAGAGCAACCTCCTTGGCATTCTTCACCAGGCTGTGTCCATCTGCAAGTGACTGAATACCACTTGCTTCTACAACCATGACTTTTGTAGGTATTGGATAAACAAGTAGGTGGATCAGTTCTCATTTTGCTGCATTATAGCTCCCAGTTCTCTTCCGATTTCCCTGGCCAAGACACAACCTACCCCCTAAGTCAGTGGTGAGTGCCACTGGGTGTACTCCGGCTTCCTGCCAGCTGCCTGATCTGCAGCATTTATACATCAACCCAGCCAGACCCTTCAGTCTAATGACGATGATTCATCTCAGTTAAGGAGCTGGTTCATCTTTTTTGAATTATTTCTTGCTTCCCACATTTTCAATTCATTTTAATTGAGTTTTCCCTGAGGTCACCGGCTCTGTGTTGGCTTCCTGCTATTCTCATTAACGTTGCATTTGCCCAGGCTGAGAAATTCGGCTCTCACATATATTCAGTTCAAACTTGGTATAAGACTTTGTTATTTGAGTTAACCTCCTTATTAAAACCTCCTGTTACCTGAATGGTAATAGGACTCTTTTCTCCTTCTTTATCTCCCTCTGTTTTTTTAATTGGCATGTCACATGTATTTAGCATAGGTCACAAACATAATACATCTTGGCCAGAGTCCAAGTGATAGCACAGCAATAATTTAAATTGGTGTGCTGTTATTTCCAGCTGGTGAACATATATATTGAGGATGACTTTTTCTTATCTCTCCTTGTGAAGCCTCTGACAGCTTTCAGTCTCCTTGGAGGCAGGATACTATTTCAGTATGATCCAATTTGATATTGCTGTGTTTCCAAGATGCTTACAGAGCTATGCTGGTGATCCCATGGGAGGACAGCAGCTCCTTATAATCCTGTTTAACACTTTGCTATCATTCATATCCAGTTATGCCACATCATTAACTTTAGACCACCACCATAAGGGCACTTTGTGTAGCTGCTGACTGAGTGAAAAGGCTATTCCCTGCCTCTGCCACTGATGCACTAAACAAAATCCTCCACCGTTCTCTACATCCACATTTCATAAGCATGAAGAAAAGATGAAATTATTAGCTTGGCACCTGCTGAGGTGCAACAGAAGGGCAGGTAGAATGACTAAGCTATGTATATCATATCTGTAAGATATTCAACTAGACCAGAGACAAGTGGTGCAAAATAATACTTCTGCAATGAGTGAATCATAGTTCTGTATAGCATTAATTCAGGGGTTTGAGTAAAGAAAATAGAGGGTGATGATTTAATTGATTTATATGGCCACAACATAATTGTTACCGGTTTGTGATTTCCTACACTAATTAGTTTCATTCAAAATGTACCAAAACCCTAAGATTTTCTCCTTGAGGCAGATATAGATATATATACTGTCTAGCCATTCCTCTATGGGTGTGAACTGGTCTAAATTTCATGGATGTGCCCCTGTCTATCTGATCTATAGCTGCATGACAACCAGATTAATTCAGTCTAATCACCATAATAAAGCGATGTTTTTATAAAACTTAACCAAGAACAATATGAGATAAAACAGATGGAAATAAACTGTATTTTTATAGATCATATCTTTCTTTCTTGCCAATAAAGAAAACTAATTAAAGAAAACTAAGTTCTTGAGAAAGGCTTACAATATTTGAACAAAGTCTGCTGGAAGCACAAAATTTTACATTATTCAATATATATCCATTATACTGAAATACAACCCTAGAGAAAAGCATGTATATGAAACAGAGAAGTAATGTGGCAACAACTAATAGCTGATAAATTAATTTACTATTCTTTGTTTGTTAAGATAATGATAATATAATAAAATTTGTTTTGATATATAAGACTATTTAGTGTTCTTTCCAAAAGGGACTAGCCATTAGCAATGTGAGAAATTACTAATTCCAGATGAAGAAGAGAAGTTTCATAAGAAATTTGTTGTCTGGTTCATCTCATTGAATTTCTGAATCATTAACTCATCTTTTGTTGTTGTAGTATTTAAGGTCTTGCATTACAGATGGCTGTCTTAGAGGCTACTTCATCAGACAATTTCTGGTGTGATATAGCAATACATGATACCTAAAAGCCAGGCAGTGCACTTCAACTAGTAGGCAAGTTTGTGTGTAGAAAACACACCAAGTATATGTCCTGGTTTCAGCTGCGATCGATAGAGCAAATTTCCTCCAAGTAGCTGGTACTGTGCTGTGTTATGGATTTCTTGTGAGAATAATGTTGATAGCACACTGATGTTTTAGTTGTTGCTAAGTAGCACTTATCCTAAGTTAAGGATTTTTCAGTTTCCATGCTCTGCCAGCAAGCAGGTGTACAAGAAGCTGGGAGGGAGCATGGCCAGGACAGCTGACTCAAACTAGCCAAAGGGATATTCCATACCATAGGATGCCATGCTCAGTATATAAACTGGGGTAGTTGGCCGGGAGGGGCTGATCACTGCTTGGGCACTGGTCAGCAGGTGGTGAGCAATTGCATTGTGCATCATGTCTTTTCTTGGGTCTAATTTATCTCTTTTTCATTACTATTATTATTATTATTATTATATTTTATTATTGTTATTATTTTATTTTAGTTATTAAACCTTTCGTATCTCAACCCACAAGTTTGACTTTTTTTTTTTCTATTCTCCTCCTGATCCCACTGGGAGGTGGGACAAGTGAGCAAGTGGCTGTGTGGTGTTTAGTTGCTGGCTGGGGTTAAACCACAACAGTATACAAAATACATCTCTTATAGGTGTAATTGGAAGACACTGGGAGAACATTTGCAAGCCAACATAGAGTTTGCAGTAATAAAGTGGAGCAGGCTTTGAATAGAATTAGAATGATGCAGTCTTTTGAGCTAGGGTTGTATTTTGGCAGAAGCTGGATTATGTGAGACATGGCACATTTGGTGAGCAATGTGAGAGAGAAGCAGTCACCCTTATTTCATGGTTTATCTTGGCTTTCAACCATAGGATGTCTTGGAAGGAGCAACCTCTCTGAGTTTGAACCTTGGTCAGTTGTACAAATCATGCTCGTGCCTATCCACATATTCTAGTCCTAGTTCATAGAGGAGATTTGTATGTTTGTGGGTATGGATGAAAAGGGGGAAGACTCTTATTAAAATTCAGATAGAAAACCAAAACTCACTCTGCACCAGAGATACACTAAAATGATGAACCCCGAAGTGTGTGCATTTAGTGCAGTCTTGGAATTTCACAAGTGCTGTATCAGGTCTTTAAAAGTCTGCGTATCAGGCACTTTTCTAATATGTATTCATTATCTTTTCCAGGTAAGCCATGTCTTTAACATCAGCCATGAACCTGGCAGTTTCCATGGGTGACTGACTGGAAACACCACAGTAAGAAATATGGGGCAAGAGGAGTGCCAAATGGGGAGAAACATGCCTAAGCTCTACTGGTTACTAGAAAGACAGACCAGTGATGAGAGTGTTATGTGGAAGTGAGACAAAGTAGTTGTAGGTGAGTGGAAGATGGGCCACTGCCACTGCCAAAGTGTCTTGGTCTGGGTTTGGACTGTTTGAAAACCAGAAGTCCATGGCCTGTCAAAAAATAGTAATGGACTTAAAAAGATTTTTCTTCAGCTCCAGAAGAGGTTGCAAAATTACCTGGCTGCTCTAAGAGCCAGGATGCAAGGGAGTTCCCTGCACAGGCACCAGCTGTCATGCTGAACGTCCCCTGTGAGCTAAACAAACTCAGGACAATTTTCCATCCTTGGATGGTGTCACCTCTGGTATCTGGTGCACAGTATGAGAAGAAAGTGTGATCTGAGATTGCAGAACTAAGCAGCAAAATCAGCTACAGCAACCAGAGCAAATGGTTTGGAATACTCTACTTTGCTTACTAATTGTACCTCCTAGAAAAATATTTGTATTACTTTCCAATTTTCAGCAACACAACAGTTTCATGGATGAAAAACTGCTGTGTGATCCCCATTTTATGCTTTCTGAACAAAAAGTAAATAATGATGCTGGGGTTTTTGTTCCATAAGTGGTCCAAGAGCAAAAGGCAATTATTTTCCTCATGGAAAGTTAGGATCTGTTGAGATAGCAATTTTCATCACCCACATTGTGGTAAATATTTGTAACGGGGCATAATAGCTGCAATTATCTAGTGGCTGTCTTATAGTATTGTGGTAGCTGCACTATACTTATTGTACAAACATTGCAGGAGGAACTTTCATTATGAGTGCCTGTTTTCAGGTGCTTATGATTTTCCAAAAAGTGGGGAAATTAATGCTTTGTTTGAAATTTCTTTTTTTCTACAGCCAAAAATGTGCTTTCTGAAAGTTTGCTGAAATTCTGTTTGGTTAGTTTTGCATTAACAGCTCATGGGAAAAAAAAGATGAAATTTCATGCTTTGCAAGCATTTTCCAACACATCTATTTGCTACCAAAGACTCCAAAACTTGACTTATTTTAAAATGTCATGCTGGTCCTGGTATTAAAACATCAGTGAGGTCAAATTCCTTTGACAAGGCAAAAAGAGGGTGACTTACAAATCAGAGAAAGTCTACATAGTACAGCCTTATAGACACAAGTAAGCTAGCTGAGAAAATGTAGTTTGACTACCAGCAGCAATAAGAGCCATGTTGATGTAAAGGTCCTTTAGTCTGGTGACCCTTGCTGTACCTCTGCATATTGAATTGAGCACACCCTGACAAGATACTCAAATAAGCCAGAGCAGCAACTGATGAACCTGGAAGAAAAAGATACCTTTCATTTGCAGGCCTGTCTTAGAGCAATATTTCAGCTGTAACTGCTCTGTAATCTGGTCTGGTCAGCCAGGAACTGCAATGATGCCTCTTGTTGCTATCCCAAATAGGTTCATAATATTGATCACTCCTCTTGCTTTGGTGATGGAGAAAAGGAACCTTCCACCTTAAGAAAGAAACCTACTAGCAAGCTAAGGCATTTTACCCCCCCCCTTTTTTTTTTTTGCAATTAATGTCTCTCAATATGTAGGACAATGTATTCAGCTCTCTTATCTGTATCTCCCTAAACTGGAGTTCAGCCTGCAGAAGTCAGAGTGGAACTTATTGCCAGACCTAGGGCTAATCTTTTACTAGGGGGATGACTTTCATCATCCTGGAAATCATTCTTAAGCAGATTTAAAATTTTATCGGTTATCTTTTACAGACTACACATTGAAGTTACAAGGCCCTAACCTGCAATCTGTTTGGTGCACTCACTGCTGTTGTTGCTGGCTACTACATCTGAGACACTTGATCATCTCAACCACATGGCATTGCTTCTGGATTACCGGCTGCAGGGCTTTTTAATACAGAGAGAGGTTTTCAAACTACTCAACATTTAACAGTTTGACTCAGGCCATTCTGCCATGCATGCGCATCTAAGCACATATGCTCATGAGCTTTATGATACTGTCTCTGTGAAAACTCCTAAGAGGAAACAAATACATGTTCACAGGAAGCAAATAAAAGTTGTGTATCCCATCAGCAAGACTTCCTGTTGTCAGTCTGCTGGGCATTATGACTCAAAACATACTCATTCAGCCTGCTGTGAAGGAAATATTGACATCTGATTACTCACGCCAGCAGGAGAAATATATCTTGAAATAAAAGAGTTCATCCAAAGTCAGGTCACCCCAGGGTGATCTCATTTTGTGGTCTTTTTAAAGAGTTTGGGTAGGAAATGCACCACAGTTGTTTCTGTCTTAGATGTCTGACTTAGAAGTTGTCTGACTTGTTGCCCTATTGTCTGGCTTTATCACAAAGTGTTATGCAGAATATTGCCAATAATGAAGTAACCATATTTCTTCTCCCAATACAAGTGGCAAGTTCGAAGAGAAACAACTGGATTTGAAAAAGACAAAGTTGGAGATGAAATTAGATAGTTTACGTGCTGTTACTTCAGTGAAGTATCTATTGCCAACCGTTATTCCTAGAGAGATATCATCCCACCAGATTGTGCATAGATGCTCCATGCATGTGCATAAGAGGCAGTGTGCGCTTCTCACACAGGGGCTGGCAATTAATGGAGCCTCCTTGTGTAGCCCAGGGTCTAAAGGAACAAGGAGCTGGAAGGAAGGTGGGAACAATGTAGGACTTCTCTAAACATGTCAACCCCATGCAGTGCTACAGGCTTGGGGAAGAGTGGCTGGAAAGCTGCCCGGCAGAGAAAGACCTGGGGGTGCTGGTTGACAGCCGGCTGAATATAAGCCGGCAGTGTGCCCAGGTGGCCAAGAAGGCCAACGGCATCCTGGCCTGTATCAGAAACAGCGTGGCCAGCAGGAGCAGGGAGGTGATTGTTCCCCTGTACTCGGCACTGGTGAGGCCGCACCTCGAGTACTGTGTTCAGTTTTGGGCCCCTCACTACAAGAAAGACATTGAGGTGCTGGAGCGTGTCCAGAGAAGGGCAACCAAGTTGGTGAGGGGCCTTGAGCACAAGTCTTATGAGGAGCAGCTGAGGGATCTGGGGCTGTTTAGTCTAGAGAAGAGGAGGCTGAGGGGAGACCTTATCGCTCTCTACAACTACCTGAAAGGGGGTTGTAGTGAGGTGGGTGTTGGTCTCTTCTGTCAGGTGGCTGGAGATAGGACGAGAGGAAATGGCCTCAAGTTGCGGCAAGGGAGATTTAGGTTAGATATTAGGAAAAATTTCTTTACTGAAAGGGCTGTCAGTTATTGGAACAGGCTGCCCAGGGAATTGGTGGAGTCACCATCCCTGGAGATGTTCAAAAAGCGCGTAGATGAGGCACTTCAGGACATGGTTTAGTGGGCATGGTTGATGGTTGGACTTGATGATCTTGAAGGTCTTTTCCAACCTAAATGATTCTGTGATTCTATGATTCTATATTACTCACCTGCTGTAGCACTTTGAAAACTTTGTGTTATGGAGACTGCCACTTGCACTGGCTATTAAGAGCAATTCCATAAATAGAGGCAGCACTGCAATGCGCAGAATGCAGAGTTACATCTCTAGGCATGACCTTAATATGTGTCAAAATGTGAATTCTCAGTCTTTACTTGCACTGGGTGCTGTAACTTAGATCATGACTTTAAAGAACTTTGCAAATACAACACTTTTACTATGTTGAAAATCTACAGTAATCTGATTTTTCTCACCATTATCTCCTGAAACAGTGAAAACCTAACTCAATGATGAGTTGCTAAGAAACATGATATTCCAAATGCTCTTATTAAACTTATAAATTATACATATAACAGTCATCAACCTATAAAAAGGCCCACCCCTTTTTTTATTTTCCACTCTTCTGGGTTTTTTTAAATATCCAATACAATATCATTAATCCTATTTTGGTTTTCACAGCATATTTGGGATCAGTGTCTCCTGCAGTTCACAAATATTCGTGGCCTCTGTGTTTATTATTGCAGTGAGAGATATTTATTGCCTTCCATACTGGAAATTGCAATGAGGTCAACACTTAAATATATTCATAGTATCTCAATTCTCTGATGTAATAAAGTTGCAGCATGTGAAAGCCAATGTCAACAGCCTGGTCTTTTCCTAACTTTTTTCGAAGAATTCTTTTACACTTGGATCCCTTGATACTGCATTTTTCAACATTTAATCCAAGAATAATTGAGGGGTAAAGTACAGATTGAGGGGAAGTGGCCAAATAGTGACTCCTGGCCCATGTGCCACTTCTGAGCAGCTCAGCTGCAGCTCCCATGTATCTGTTGTATAACATAATCAGCGGTCACCCTGTGCTGGGAGAGGAGCTATCATGTAGTGTAAATGCTGGGCAGTATAGGCTGCTGTGGCTGACATGCCTACAGTGACCTGGACGGTCTACTGAGGCTTAAGCTGGGATCTCTTACCGCTGTGAACTATTCCTGGATCTGCCCTGGACAAAGGTTTCACATAGCTTGTGTTTGGTAGATCTTGCTTGTATTCAGATTTTGCAAGGTAGAACACTGGATTAAAGATGTCCAGCCTGAACAAGTGAGTGGGCTTGTTAGCACATTGCCTTTTCATGAATACACAGAGTTCTGCTATTGCTATTTTTTTTATTTCCTCCCAGGACTTTCAGGATGGGCTGGATTAATGTGCACTACTCCCGTGTGTCAAGCCATCAAGTCTTCAATGGATGCATTATAAAGGTGATCTGCAATGGTGCACTGGGCATGAGTGGCATTTCTGGAAGTCCTGCATTCTAGTAAGAATCAGGCTGCAGGACATCTGGAAATCCTAAGCAAATGTGCAAAATTCTTAAACTCTGCCAGGGCAAGGTCTTGAGTGAAAAAACAAGGATGTGTTTGGAAAAAGCCAGATGTATGATAGCATTAAATTTAACAATAAAAACTCATAGGTGAATAAAAAAACATCGTGCTCTGCCTTTCTTGCTATATAAAGTATCATTTTTTTCACCTGCCTTTTTATTTGTAAGCATTTCAAGTTCTTTTAAGATGATGGGATCATGGAGCTGGTGCAGGGGAGGGGAGGTTTGTGGGGCACCTCGCATGCTGCATGAATGAGGCTGCCGAGGGAGTCCCAGCACAGAGCAGGGAGGCTGGAGCTTGCCGAGGGAAGGATCTGATGCAGTGGGGGGCTGCTAGGTGACCTTCAAAGGGAATGTCCTGGTTTCGGCTGGGATAGAGTCGATTGTCTTCCTAGTAGCTGGTGCAGTGCTATGTTTTGAGTTCAGTATGAGAAGCATGTTGATAACACACTGACGTTTTCAGTTGTTGCTAAGTAATGTTTAGTCTAAAGTCAAGGATTTTTCAGCTTCTCATGCCCAGCCAGTGAGAAAGCTGGAGGGGCACAAGAAGTTGGCACAGGACACAGCCAGGGCAGCTGACCCAAACTGGCCAACAGGGTATTCCATACCATGTGACGTCACATCTAGTATAGGAACTGGGGGGGGGGGGGGGATTGCTGCTCGGGGATTAACTGGGCATTGATCGGTGGGTAGTGAGCAATCGCACTGTGCATCATTTGTACATTCCTATCCTTTTATTAATACTGTTGTCATTTTATTAGTGTTATCATCATCATTGTTAGTTTCTTCTTTTCTGTTCTATTAAACTGTTCTTATCTCAACCCACGAGTTTTACTTCTTTTCCCTATTTTCTCCCCCATCCCACTGGGGGGGGGGGGAGTGAGTGAGCGGCTGCGTGGTGCTTAGTTGCTGGCTGGGGTTAAACCATGACAGGGAAGGTGCAAACCTCCTTGGGAACAGAGGGGAGAGAGGGGTTTTAATGTAAATCAGAAATCCACTGAGTCTAGTGCCATCTCACCTGGAAGAAAAATACCTGCAAGGATGCAGTGGGCCAGGGAAAGCTGTATATAAATCCTTTTAATTTCTATTCCATCTCCTCTAGTCACTTTGAATTTCCTGTATTTAAAAAGTTAAGTATTCCAGTTTTCCTGGCTATTTTGAGTTTTAAAGTGTTTTGGTTTTCTTTGGGGAGCTCATTATAAAAACAAGGCCTAAGCACATCCACCTCAAAGTTATGGCTGACTCATGGGGCCATTACATCACTCTCCTTCCCCTAAAGGAGTCATCCAAAAGGAGACCTTTGAAGGTGCAGATGTCTTTTAAGATTCTGGCTCTCAGCAATGTTCTGTGGATTGAAAATCTTCCTCTTGTATCTGAAGAAATGACCTGAAAAATGACTGCTGCTGTTGTACTGCTTTGTGCTGAGCCAATGGCATTGCAATGACATTTAGTGCTGTGCCCATTTAACACAATATTATAACCACAATTTCTATGGCATTGACTATAGAAACTCTGTAGCTGAAAACCTAATGAGTTTCCTGGCTGTGGAGATAAACTCTTTGTATAATACATAGTCTGGTTGTGGTAACAATCCTGTGACAGATCTTGTTTGTTCAATCTGACTCTTTCAACATCTGTTTCCCAATGCCGTGATACCTTTGCTTTGCAGAAATTTAAGGAAATTTCTGACATGGCTGTGGGATGGAGATTTTAGTCTCATTTTACAGGTGAGGAACTGAGGCACTAGAAGACCTGTTCAAGTATTCATAAAGTCTACTGCCAAGGTGCAACTGAATTTAAGTTTCCTAGTCCAGTGCCTGACTTAAGCCAAGTTTCCCTTCTATGGGTTTATCTGCTTGATTAACAAAGCCAGTGTTTTGTTGTTGATAACTTTTTGAATGAAGATAGATTTATTGCAATAAGTGACAGGTTGTGTTTTTATGATTTCAACACTTTATGTCAAATATTAATTGATATCTGCATAAATGTGCTACATAAATTTACTGTGTCAAATACAGCAGACACACACACAGACAAATATGTGGGGGACAAGTTATAGAGTATCCCACCCTTTCCTATATTTGGCATATTACATGTTCACAGAATAACAGTCATGCTCTAACACCCAAAGTCTGTCTCCATGTCCGTAAGGGATTATTTTCATTTCAAATGGAAAAACTGTGGGCTGTATCCTTATGCCTGAAAAAAAATCTGTCTGGATAACTGACTTGGAAGGTCATAATCAAAACCTACTGTGAAGTCGTAAAGAACTCAGTAAAGCTATCTCTATTAGCTAATCGCTAAAAGTATTTGTAAGTATTTGGCAATTTTTGTTTGTTTTACAAACCACTTCCTTAGTGATTTGCAGGAGGAAGCAAGACATCCCCATAATTTTTCTTAACCTACTTAGCAGGAAGCGGAACTTAGGCTTTTGTCAAAGAGGGTTTCAAGAAAACAAGAAAACATGTCAGAATTTAAAAATAAGGTAGTTGTCACTAAGAAACCTCACATCATCAATTTGTTCTTCAAAATGCCTCTGAAATCAAGAGAAATGATCTTGTGGTCTACATGGTCATCAATGATTTTATAAGATTATGTAATGACATGGGAACCAAGAATATTTTTGAAAGGGAACTGTTGACAAGTATATACATACTAAGTGTGCCCAGCTCCTTAAACCAATGTAGCATTTTGGATTTCTGTAAAATACTTTGAGATTCCTGAAAAGTAAATATAAATAAAACAATATGTGTTTTCAATACATGCAATAAGAACCTGGTCAGATGAGCTGCCATTTCATAAGCACAAACGCATGTGTAGCAATTACAAAGAGTAAACTGCACACCCACCTTGAAGGAGAGACTGGCCCAAGGCCATACCCTCTTTGCCTGGGTTTGTTTTATCCAGAGAGAGCAGTAAAGTAATTTGTATACTTCAGCTGAAAAATTGTGTTGGGTTGCAGGAATTCTTTAACAACTGAAGAAAAGAGACAATTGAAGGCTTGGGTTCAGGGAAACAATCAGGGCCTCCAGCAACTGCCATCTCTCTATTCCTAATCTCATGTTTTAACTAGGAAACCACTCTATTTTTCATAGTACAAACTCAGCAGTTTAAATAGAGTATGATATTGACTGATGTCCAGTTTTTACTATAAAAACATGATTTCAGATTAGGTCACAAACGTGGGTTTCATGGTTTCAAATGGATCATAATAATAAATAAACATGGATCATAATAGTAAAAAGTCTTGCCAGAAAAGTGTTATTCTCTGGTTATTAATTTCTCCTATAAACACATTTTTTTTTCCCATGAGGAATTACTGTTGTGTGTGCAGAAATGTTTACCGTAAGTAGACTACAGGAAAATAAAGATAATTTTTTCGGGATCTGCACTTAAAACTTGGAAGCCTTTCAAAGGTACATGCTCTCCCACTCCAGCTCACTTGAGAAAACATCTCTCTCAATTTGTCGCTTCTGATATAGGATGACCATACTTTTTTAGTTTTAAGAAAATCTTTCTTAACCTGTTTAATAGGTTATAGCATTATTCAGGCTATGTTTTACTTAAGTCTACAGCTACTATAAGCGTGATAATTATGTAGCAATAAGAATTATATTTGCCATTTGAACTCAAACTTGTGGGGATGTGGTTTTTTATCATGTCTCTTGTTTGATCAGTTTTGGTGAAAAGGAATGTAGTGAACAGATAACACTAAGAAATATCAATGTCTTGATATTTTTATAGCACTCTGGCTGCATTGCCACTGGCAGTTCTGCATGTATGCTTGGTGAGTACACGGTTGAAGGTGGTGGACTTAAGCAGAGTAATAATGTAATTTATTAAATCATCCTCCTCTGCTGCATGACTTTGGATGTCTTTGTTGAGGTTTAACAGACTTCTGGAGATAAAATGTCAAGCTGGCAACACCTGGTTTATATGTTTGACTTTGGGCAAGGCTATCAACTGCTTATTTCAGTTGGAGACTGAATTACTCATATTTTCTCATTTAATGGACTTGCATGACCTTTAACTGAAGTTCTCTTTGAACTGTGATTCCTGTCCTCTCTACAGCTGGGATGAAGGTCCCTGCCAAGGAATTGAGCACGCAGCCACTGAGATGTGAAGTGGGAATGGGTGGTGGTGTAGTTTGGCCTGCCTAGGCATACAGCCTGAAGTAGGCTTTGCTCCAGTCTCTGAGCACTCTGCTGGTTATCCAGCATTTCCTACACAGGGAGCACAGGCCACTGACTAAATAATTTGATTATTTTTTAGCATATAGGTCATACCTTATAATATGAAATGGCTACGTGGAGCACATGATAAGAAATGCCATACTGAGTCAGATTGGCGTTCATCTAGGCCACTGTTTGCTTCAGATGGGGCAAGAGGAGATACATTTTGGGAGTGTGTGTGAGCATGTAGACTGCTTTCTGCAATCCATCTTGCATCTCTGCAATCCCAGTTTTATCAGGGCTGTTAGAGGGTTTCTTGCTGCCTAGTCCCATTAGTTTCTCTTTATGGAACTAATGTTCATGGATTTGTCTAACTCCTCTTTGAACCTGCTGATACTAAATGATTCACAGTTTCCTGAGGCAGTAAGTCCCAGAGGTTCACTACCTGCTGTGGAAAATACTTTCTTTAATCTATTTAAATATCCTATTGGATCTGTCAGGGGAATTCTAGTTTGCTGGATCTAGTTAATAATCTTTGGATTCACTGTATCTGAAACCTTCAGGATTTTTTTTTTTTTTTAAACTTCAGTTGCATCCTCCTCCCTCATCCTTCTCTTCAAACTGAAGTCCCAGGCTTTTCAGTGCCTCCATTGCCTTGACCATTGTAGTCACCTTTCTCTAAGTCCTTTTGAGACATGGGGACAAGAACAGCAGACAGTACTCAGGATGTGGCAACATGAGAGGTTTTCATAGCAGCAAGATGCCTTGTTCTCAGGACCCTTTGTTGCCCAAATATTTGTTAGTGCTTTGAATGCCCATGTGCACAGGGTCAAAGATTTTATAGAACTTCCAATGATGACTGCAAGATCTCCTTCCTGAGTGGCATCTTCTGAGTTCAGCAACATGTAAACATGGTTGAGATCTGTCTTCAGAAACAGTTTACCTTTTGTTTATTTATTTTTTATGTATCATCTGTAGCATTAAATGTTGCTGCAATGAATGCACTATGACCTTATCATTCCTATGTGTCTCTTTAGCCAGCAAACTGGTACAGGTGGAATGATGATATTTGAGACCACTGGAGCTGGTGCAATTTTGCAGCTACAGAGCTAGTAGGAACTTCTTGGATCAGTAGGACTAATTCTCTGGTTGCAGGATCCTACAACATCATGAAATCCTTGCCATAGAGCTTTGCTTTAGAACTGATTTTTCTCCCTCATCTATATGGGAAGGCTGCTGCAGAGTCTCATTATGATTATGATAAAATACTTTATTCTGTCTTTCATCCTGTATTTCTTTGTGGCAAATTTGCATAGGTTTCTCCTTGGGTTGCCATTTTCCTTTGACTTAAAGGACTGTTCTTTCACTCTGGTGTTTACTGTCCAGTTAAATTTGTAGAGGTATACTGACTGCTCTCTTAGCTTTCCTGTTAAGATACTGAACAAGCCGAGCTCTTCTAGTCTACTTTTGAAGACGGCTTTACAAGGTAACTTGTCATCCTAGCCACCTTTGCCATATATGTTATTTCTGAGTTTTTCTTTAAGATGTTGTCTACAGGTCCAGTTAGTGGTGGACCCTTTTGACGCTTTAGCAATGTTCTTTTAAATAATCCAAAATAAACTGCTATAGGGCTGAAATAACATATTGCATCATTGTTTACATCTGAAAGGACATAAAAGACAATAACTCTTCTTCCTTCCCTCCTGAGCTATGTCTCAAAATAACTGCTGTGTATTTCAGTGCCTAATAAACACTGGAAAGAAAGAGAAATGCAATTAAAGAGGGAGCTCACTATTTTTTACTTCTGTGCTCGGTAAGGAACATAGTCTGAAATCACAACAGAAAAAGTAATTTTTATCTGGAAACCATCCAGACAGGATATGATGTGAACAAGAGAAAGACTGAGAAAAGGAAAGTAAATATTGCCAGCATTTCCTCTCTCCCCTTCTTGCTTTCAACACTTACATCCCTTTCTGGGAACTGACAGGAAAGACAGGACAATGGTTCCTCTACTTTCTTTTTCTGTGTGCATTTGATTATTGCAGTTGTCTTCTTGCACCTCTTGGGTTCTCAGCTGCTTGTGTGCAATTAAGTGCAAGTCTGCAATCTCTACATTGACAAAATGCCCTGTTTATCAGTGAAGTTAGTGAAGGTTCATGAATTTTAAACCGCAGAATGAATGCATGCTTAAAAATAAGTTAATCAAATGTGAAAGTAACATGGCTATTAAGTGCATAAAACCAAACAGTTCCACCCTGGTTTTTAAATTGCAAAAAGTTAGCTGATACGCTAGCAAGTTGATCCTTTACGTGCCAGAATCAGGGCCTGACAGTTTAAGGTAAACCTGCTGTTGACTACAGAGCAGTGCAGGCCAACCTGAATGACTTCAAGCCAGCTTGGCTGCAGATGGGTTGTAGCAGGTGAGAGCACTGCATGGGGTTGCAGGCTTGCCCAAATAAGCTAGGTTATGCTGAAGGATTTGTTTGTCCTGAGCTCCATAGTAGCTGTCATGGTTTAACCCCAGCCAGCAACTAAGCACCACACAGCCACCCACACACTCCTCCCCACTCCCAGTGGGGTCGGGAGGAGAACTGGAAAAAAAAAAAAAAGTAAAACCCATGGGTTGAGATAAGAAAAGTTTGATAAGTGATGCACAATGCAATTGCTCACCACCACTGACCAATGCCCCAGCAGCGATCCGCCCCTCTCAGCTGACTCCCCCCAGTTTATATACTGAGCATGGCGTCCTATGGTATGGAATATCCCTTTGGCTAGTTTGGGTCAGCTGTCCCGGCCATGTTCCCTCCCAGCTTCTTGTACACCTGCTTGCTGGCAGAGCATGGAAACTGAAAAATCCTTGACTTAGGATAAGCACTACTTAGCAACAACTAAAACATCAGCGTGCTATCAACATTATTCTCACAAGAAATCCAAAACACAGCACAGTACCAGCTACTTGGAAGAAAATTAACTCTATCACAGCTGAAGTCAGGACAATAGCCTAGCTGCTTGCAGCCCAATATGACTTTAAATTTAGTTCATGTATTTTTTCTGTCCTTCAAATGTAGATACATCATTTACTGATATTGGCTTTTCCTTGACTTTCTTTTGCTCGTATACATGATCTTGAATGTACTGTAATACTACTGTCTCTCACTGAACAGTAAGAAAGGGAAATTGTTTCAAATGTCAAGTTTGGTCTAACTTATATAAAATTTTGTCTTAAATAAGAATACCTAGAACTTCTCCCCTTTGGTTTTTCAGATTCTACTTACCTTCATAGTAGACCCGCAGCAAAATAATCCAGGATGTGCTTGAATACTCTTAAATATTATTGGTTTTTGGTTTCTTATGGTAACATAACAATAAGTTGCTGTAAGAATATAATAATATAATGTTAGAATAAAACTGTAAAGAAGAAAAGCCTTCAATATTTTAAATATCTCAGAGCTATTAATGATTTTTCTTTTCTGATGTCATAATTTGTCCCTGACATATATATACTGCCAATAACTCTGGGAATGTTTCTGCATGCTGTTTAAAGCCTTTTTATATTGTTTTAAGATCTAAATATATTAAAAACATAAAGTAATGAATCAAGTGAGATACTTAGCTACAATGTGAATATCCTATGTAAATAAAAAACCATGTAATTGACACTCAGTGTTTTGTCAGCTTCATATTTGGACATCAAGAATAGCTATTACAAGAATGTATTTAAATTTTCACTCAGTTTTCCATGGTTACTGAAGCTTAAAGCTAAAATATTGTCAGTGTTATCTAGGAAAACAATTAAGCCTATTTCAAATTAATCACAAGTAACAAGTTTGTTTAGTAAAAGAACAATACATTTGAATTTTTTTGGTCAAACTTAAGCTCAATTTTAAAAGAGAATTATAAGAATTTGGATTTTCTACCAGCAGTCATTTGAATCCACTGACTCTTACAGGAACTTAAGAAGAAAAATTTAAAGAAGCCAAACGTCTTATTTACATAGGCTAAATTTCAAAATTGATGACCTTCATTTTCAGCTGTGCAAACCACATTCTTCACTCAGTCTCATGTTTCTTAAAATAATTTGGGCTCTTGCCTTTTAGAGTTTCAGAACTGTAATCCAGCAGCTGCGCTGTTTTTGCAAGAAAACTCCATGCAGTGTCAGTCAAACTGAGGCGAAGTTTAGACACTGTGGCTCTTGGATTGAGGTTGGAGGTGACCTGTTCAAATGAAATTGTAGCAACATAGCCTCAAGAATGAAGCAAGCAGCCAGGCTGTCTGAGTGTGGGTGAAATCTGATGAATTATATGCTTCTTGGATTGCCTCCAGGATCCCAGTCAGTGTCAGTGTAATTTGTAAGAAGGGCTGCGAATTCTAGAAGGAGCAACACATCATGTGCAACGTGTGTACTTTGTATTTAAAGAAGCTGGGAATGTGTGAGCATTTTCTGTAGATGAAATCAGTGGGATTTAGTTTCTAAAGAAATAAAGTCCTCTGAATACTTTGCTTTGTTATTTGTCTTCTGTTAAAACGAATGAGCTTATCGTGTTTAAAATAACCTGTTTGATAATTGTGTCAAACTACTGTAGCAGTATGCAACAAAATTTTGAAAAGCAGTCTCTGGGACCTGTGTTTGCCCTGCTTGTGAAGTTATCAAGAGGACTTGTTGGCATCAGTAGTGACTATGCTAGCATGTAAATCAGATGTAGATCCATGCTTCTGCAAATGGGAGCTTCGTCCCTGCACTGTCACAGACGTTGTCCGTGGGTGGCCACCCTCAGTCCTTCTTGGTAACCTTGCGGGGTTACAAGGCTGTGTAATTGCATGGAAAGGTTTGACAAGTGTGTCGAGGGAAGTAGTGAAACAGATACAGCAATAGGATTTCTACTTGCTTTGCCCCTAGACTTCTGGTCAAAGTAAGTGTATTTGGAGTGGGACAGCAGCAAGGAGTCAGTATGAACGTGTAAGTAATAAGCTGGTGATGCTACAGGAAGGTGCTTGGGACGGTGGTTGTACCTTGTGTGGGCTATTCTTCTCTCAAATTTGCTCAGGAACAGGACTTTCTGCTGCAAGGTCTTGGGTTGCTGGCAAAAAACAGCAGAGTGGACAAACATCACAAGAGGTTGACTATAAACAGTCATGAGACAGGTGGACTGTTTACTGCAATATTACAACTATACTGTGTTAATCAGATTTTGTAGTCACAGCAACAGACGATGCTTTTGGATGTTGCTAACATGGTAAATACAAATATTTTGTGGCAGTGTCTAGAATGGTGTTTTTCCACATAACAGCAGGAGCTCCTATTAGACAACTGTCATGTTTACATAAGTTTCCATGATTTATCATCCAAAACAGGCAAAGAACTCATGGAAAGGAAAATCTCAGCTAAGCCTCAACCAATGATGAGAATTGCCACCTATCTGTGTGATTAAGCATAGTAGCAAGTGAAAGAATAGAAATCAGAAGAAACTTCTTATCTAGTCTCGTAAGTATTTATGTAAATGGCCTCTTTTTGTGCGTCTCAATGAAATCAAATCTTGTAACAGTGAGGACTGAGCAGCAATGTGAAAACTACCACACAGGTGCCTGAGAAGGGGGGAGCTGTTCTGATGTTCCAGAAAAATTTGCTGACCATGCAAATAATCTAAGCTTATTTCATGGGAGATAACTACAGAACTTGATTCCCACAGTAAAACCTTTAAATTTGACTTAGTGGGTGGGAAAAGTAAGTAAAACTTACCCATCTAGCATTTTTCTGCAATTAGTTTTACGTGCTTTTCAGAGAAAGCTGGCTTTTTGTTTTTTGGAGAAATGACAAAAAAAAAAAAAAAAGCACTTCTGAAGCGCTTTAGCCTTTCCATTGTCTTTTCCTGCTATATCTACAATGGTGGTTTTGTGTAACAAGAAACTTTCCTGTGTGAAGTTTTAAAGGCTATCCTATTTAGTGACAGATTTTTTTATGTTCTTAGAAGGTTTTACTTTTGAGTAAAGCAACATGCAAATGTATGGTTTTGGTTTCAACTCTTCAAAATGTGTATATGTTGTAAAGTGCTATGACAGTGTACTGCAGCATTAATTAGAATAGAATAGAATAGAATAGAATAGAATAGAATAGAATAGAATAGAATAGAATATTTCAGTTGGAAGGGACCTACAATGACCATCTAGTCCAACTGCTTGACCAATTCAGGGCTGACCAACAGTTAAAGCATGTTATTAAGGGCATTGCCCAAATGCGTCTTAAACACTGACAGGCTTGGGGCATCAACCACCTCTCTAGGAAACCTGTTCCAGGGTTTGACCATCCTCTTGGTAAAGAAATACTTCCTGATGTCCAGTCTAAACCTCCTCCGGTGCAGCTTTGAATCATTCCCATGCGTCCTATCACTGGATACCAGGGAGAAGAGATCAGCACCTCCCTCTCCACTTCCCCTCCTCAGGAAGCTGTAGAGAGATGTCTTTCTAATGGGCATCAAGCCTAATGTAGTATGGTTGCTTGACTCTGCATTTCTTTGTGTACACTGTTTAAACTTGTTTAAGAATTACTGCCAATGAAAACTGGTATACTGGAAATTGTGTTGTTGGCGATATTATCTTTACCTCCATTTGCACCTCATGCAAGTGCAAATTACTGGCCAAATGTCCTTGTTTCCAACAAGGAACCAGTAGGTTTTGTCATCCTCTTCCTTCCCCCCACCTAATCTACAGTGTGACTTTCCAAAAAATGATTTCCTGCTGGTACTTCTCCTTGTTTCTGTCTTCTCCATCTCTCCTCCAGGCTGGCTACAATTGAGAATATTTGTTCCAGCCCCAAGGTAAGGACAGTAATTTTTTTGAGTGGTAACAAATCAGCCCTCACATTTCTCTTACTAACAGAGAGTTCATATTATCCAATTGTCCTAGGGGTGTTTCATTTCAATATCAGACAATGTTTAGCTGATGCACGTAATTACTTTTCCTGCATGTAAAAGCAAGAACTAAATTTAAACACAGGTTGTGTATCCATTTTCTGTAAGCTTTTTTAATCAGCAGTTAATGAAACAACCTGTCATCAGACAGCTGTACTGCTGAAATGACATGAAAAGCAAATCCATGGAGCAAGTTTGTTTGTAGACTTTCACCTAAGTTTGGAGCTAGTGATGATTTGTTGTTTTTTCTGCAGTTTAACCTTGTTTGGTCTAGCTGGAAATGTGGCAGTAGTGATGTCAGTATTTGCCAAGAGCTATACTTTTACAGGAAACTGTAATAGACATCATTCAAGGTTTTGACAAGATTTCACACAGCATAGCAGGGCAATCCAGCACAAATTCATCATAATAAAAGCCTTCCATGCCCATTTTGGGTGATGTGCTCATAACCTTACAGATGTGGTCCATGTGTAGCTGAATGAAACTATTCAGTTGCTGCTTTGCATGAAATGCTTGAACACTGTGACAAATGTCTATTAAAATGGTTTGCTGCTCAAGTGGATTTAGAGACATTAAAATATCAACACCATGTAATACAGCATAGCTTAAGGTCACAAGGCATCAGGAGGCACAGAATCAAGTATGATAGTTTTCACAAGATTTTTTTTCCCAAAGCCTGTTAGAGGTGGGATTCTTCCACTGCATGATATAGAAGAGAAAAGGGGGAAAGAAGGGGAAGGGTTTCTGAGCAACTCAAAATGGAAAGAAGTGATCTGGCCCTGTTTTACTTGCAAAAGTTCAAACGTACATTCACCTCCACTGGGTTGGTGGAAGGGTGTGTGGGCCTGGACTACCAAGGAGTTCAGGGCCTTTGTGGTTCCCATGGCTTCTCTCAGAATTGCATGGCAGGCTGATGGGAATCTTTTTTGCCTGGTACAATTTTGACCACTAACCTGTGTACTAAAAACTCCTCGCATCACTTCCTTGTTCCTTAGGATGTTATTCTCCTCAGCTCTGCACTGTTGTGTGCCCTCCAGGACTTCTCATTGTCTGTTTTCTTCCTTTCGGGCACTTTCTTGGCAAACTGCTAGCAGTTTTGAAAGCAGGTACTTCATGCGTACCTGTCCAAAAGAAAGCATTTTTCTTATAAATCCCTTCCCCCTTGATCTTTACATTGCTTGGCATGTGTTTTTTGTCTGAGTGGTTTTTTTGTCTGGTGGGGGAGGGGGGTGTTTGGTTTTGTTTTTTTTCTAGTGTGGCAGCTGAACTTGAATTATTGAGATCAGTAGTCCATGGGTAGTCTTCCCTTTTCAGATCGCTAGGTAATATCCTGTGGCTTCTGGTCTATAGTAGATATAATTAGATGAACACAAGCTTAAATTCTATCATCCTGATTCTTGCATAAAATACGACAGTTCCACTGATGTTATTAGGAAACATGCTTCATGTGGTGAACACACAAACTTGTATCAACACAGATTAGCTGACTACGTAGACTTTTTTTCCTGAGAGAAGACAACTAGAGCAAAGAGAAAGGAAACTCTTTTTCCTTAGAGAAGATGACTAAAGCAAAGAGAAAGGAAGGACCTGGGTAAAGAATGAATCTTGTAGGACCAAATAATCTTTCTGTGTCTCAAATGAAGGCAATGAATTACATTAAAGGTGAAAATAAATGTATCTGCAGATTCTGGTCTACATTTAATGTTTAATATAGATTCATATGCTGTGTTTTTTCACTATAAGAAGTCAAATTGCTTCCAGTAATGTTCTAAGAAATGTCAGGTACCAATGTATAGCCTGCAGATTTTTTGTAAAACAGCATCTTCCTCTTTCTCCTCTTCTTCTCCACCCACTTCAGCAGCAGTGTTTGCAACACACATGGAGGGTTTAGAAAGGTTTAAACCAAAGCCGCCCTTATTAGTCAGCCGCCACTGACTCTGAATCTTCATAGATTGCACTCTTTATTTCAGCAACATTTTAACTCATATTACCCCATTTCTACCACTGTTTTATATTAGTTGTCTGCTTTGCAAATTATATGAAATAGTGACATCTGTCCCTTGTAATTTTTTTCTTATCTACCATATGGAAATGAATGTGGTGAGGAGTATGTTAGTTTTGGGAGGCTTGCTGGATGGTTTTGTTAGTGCATTTGTGTTAGCACAGGCTAGGGCTTGTACTTAGGGTGGAAAAGGGTGAGGCCCATGATGAAGGTTTACTCCTGTGGGAGGAGGCTTGTTTCAGGATCTTAACAGTTCCCTCAAAGTTCAGTCTTCTACAAAGAGCATCTTAATACCTGAAAAAAGGTTGACTTATGTCTGTGTCATACTGGAGCTTCAGGTGTGTCTTTAGTTTTCCTGGGCCCAGGCCATGAAGCTAAGAACTGAGCCTTACCCTGGAAAGCTGGCACAGATCTAACATGCCAGGAATAGCCTCTGCATTGAAAGGATGCTTTTTTAAATTACAGTCCATCTGGAGACAGGTAAAGCTGACAATCATTTCTGAAGGTACTGTTAGGGTGGTGATGGATGAAATCCTTAGTTTTATAGGAAGGGTGACCATTGGTATAGATGTCAAAACCTTCTAAGCCAATTGTGTTACCAAGTGCTTCATGTCCTCAAGAAACCCATTTACTTTATCCCATGTCGTGCACTAAGCAAGTGTCTCTTAGGAAATTGTTCTATAACTGGTCCTCCCTTATGTCTCTGGGACTGTGCACAGGCTTGTGCCAGTCCATTGCTACCATTGCCCAGCCTTGTGTGAGACAGTGCTGGCTCCAGAAGAATGTCCAGCCTATGAAGCCAGTGGACATAGCACAATCGAGTTGTGGCAGTAGTCCCAAAAAATTTTAAGTTCTGAAGTTGTATTTAATTATTGACTGTTTTTACATTGAACTGCAGGAGCTGAAACTTCAAGCCATCCACTAATTCCCAGGATCCTGAGGTTGCCATGTTGTCACAAGTTCACTGTGGAAGCTTTTTGACAGTAAGCTTGAGACACTAAGAGAAGTGATAATGTATACCATATGGTTGCATAAGACAGCTTTTACATCAACTGTGCTAGCAATTCCAAGAGCTGCTCTAGTTCATAGTTTTTTTCATATTCTTTCTTTTACTTGCTTTATGACAATGCTAT
This sequence comes from Harpia harpyja, assembly GCF_026419915.1. Taxonomy (NCBI): domain Eukaryota; kingdom Metazoa; phylum Chordata; class Aves; order Accipitriformes; family Accipitridae; genus Harpia; species Harpia harpyja. Next base: position 18,548,819 of record NC_068947.1, read on the forward strand.
AGAAAAGTGATACCAAAAGCATCAATGCAAATCAAAACATATTTTTTTAATTTTATATAGTAAAAGTGCAGCAATCAGCTACAGTTGCATTAAACCTGAGTTGTTGCAATTTTGTAAAGATGACCATGCAACCAGAACATTTTGCTGACAGTGATTTTTTAGGCAACCAAATTTGCTAAATGTACAAAATGCAGGCCAATCACTTTTCAAATGTTTTGACCTACTTTCGCCTTGAACCCATTCCAAAATAATAATAATAAAAAATAACTATGGAGAGAGCAGATTACACAGTTCTACAATTTCACTGATGGGAATGTGAATGCCATTAAAGTAAAAGTGCTTCCTGCTGGCAGACCAAGTATGTATTTGTGTGGTTGTAACTCCTCAATACTCATTCAGATTTTGGGAGAGAGACAAGGCCAAGGAAGGACACTTATGCTGACTTAAACAGGGTCCTTTCAATTTAGTGGGCCCTTCTACTGTGTTTCTCTTAATTTATCTGTGTAAAAATGCACAGTTTGGAATCTGGAGTGTTTTTTTTAAGTAGAGTCCAGTTTTCATTTCACATGGTTTAACCTAAACTCAGAAAGCCTTTTTTGTGTTTGTAATTTTAATTGGTTAGTGAGTCATTACTGATTAACTTGTATATTTTCATGCAGATGTCTTTGTGGATATTCTAATTTTTGATGCTTTAAAAAAAAAAAAAGTGACATAATTCTGCTGGACTTCTCCCTTTGTTCCGTGTTTTCCATTTTAAAGTATTCCCTTATCTTTGGGGGAGCAGGAAGGGGGGAGAGGGGAGGTATATGTGTGCTCAGAGGTGTGTTTAAAAAGCAGATCTATAGCCTCCTGTTTTTCAAGCCTTACATAAACCCATGCGAGAGAGGGACAGGCTGATTTTGTCAGTTCTGGAAATATTTAAGAACCCTGCTTTACTGGCAAAGGGATTAATAAACTTTAAAAAGAGGAGAGGGAGTTGACAGGAAGAATTAATCCCTCCCAGTCTGAAACAAAACCCCAGAACTGCTGCATTTCCTTCCTTTCAGCATCATACAAATTGTACGGTTTCAGCGTTCCTCCCTTGGTTTACCTCCCCCAGCTCCTCAGGAGAGTTATTCTGTAATTTCCAGTAGGAAGATGATTTGCATAAACCAGTTCCTTTTCATGATTAGATTCAGGAAATCAGAATTATAATCTGATGTTGTTTTGCTTTTGTCCTGGAAGTTGTTAAAATGAGTCAACTGGCAACCTCTAATCCCATTTCTAACCATATACGGACATGTATGGGACTAAAAATGAAGGCGAGTTTGTGTATTTGAGAAATTCGACACAGTCAACTTCTTTCTAGGATTTTAATTTTGCAAAAAAGTTAGACACTGAAAAGTAATTGCACACTGTTAAATGCTTGGTCAAGTAGTGTTTATATGAGTTAGGAATTGTCCTAAGCAGGATAGGTATTTGGAACAGGAGTTCAAAAGGGCTTAAAAAATAAATTATGGAAAGAAGATATACATATGCATAAACAGTAGTGTTGTAGCTCTCCTACTGAACCGGTTTTCCACAGACTGTGTGAGTCCCTGTACTTCTCTCCAGTCGACAAGTACTTCTGCTGACCTTAGTCCAAAAGAATCTTCTATTCAGCACGAAGAGTCTTTTTTGCCTTTTGGTATCATAAATCCTGGTTATTAGATTACTTGATTAAAGAAAGAAATACCTCTTGCCAGCATCAGAGGGCAGTCTTCTCAAAGCAAGCACACACACTGCTGGATTCTTTTTCCTTTCTCTTGTCTTGGATGATTGATATGAGCTACCACCTTCTCCTTTGAACCAGACTCAAGAGGAACGACTCCATTTTGGGGATGGTGTATGCAATTCAATAGTTAGTGGTTTACCTTTCCTTCTTTCTTTGCTTTGAAACAAATGGCAAACTGCAAAATCGTCTTTTCAAAATTAGCAATTTCCTTTCTATAAGTAGGGCTGCATAAAGAACAGCAATTTCAGCTAGTGAGTGAACGTTCCCAACAGGAATGAACATGAGCAAAAGTTGTGCAACGTGCGCCATAGCATTTTACTTTTTAGAACACTTCTAAATAGGAAAATAACATTTAGATTAGGAGCCAAAGTCCGGGGTTTTCTTTTGGTTGCCATTAAGTATTTTGTAATTAATGTATAGTTTTGTGTCATGCTCAATCTATGTTTTATAATGGCATCAGTTTATAATACCTATATTTACCATTTTTAAGAATTAGCTTAATCAAATGCAGCAAAGCTTAAAACAGGAATCACAACCTCCAGTTGTACCTGAACTTACATTAAATTGTGTAAAGGTGGCTCATGGAGCAAAGCTAGCTAGAAAGTCAGGCACCCTGTTGGGCTATATCTCCCCAGCCTGCCTGCCTTTGCCATACTCGATAGAGATGATGGTGGCCTTGCCTTCAGGATGGAGGATATGCCGGCTAGGATGATGGAAAGGCATCTGGAAGCACATGGCTTTCACAGAGCTCCACCATCTGTCAGTAGCTATTTTAGCACAGCTGTCATAGCTGCAGATAAATAATTTCATATTTTAACTCTGTGTATGTGCTCTTCCACTCTCACAGGCATCTACACCTTACACACATAATATAAAATTTATATCTATCTGATGCATATAGACTAAGAAAGTGGACCTCTTTTTCTTCCGTAGGGATTCTGTAGGGATAAGCTTATAGATCTTATTGTAAACATTCAGGTAAAATATTAGGATTGTGTTTTAATATTCTTTTATTGTGCTTCTAATAGAAGCACCAATTTAATCAAGCTAGTGGTAAGCATCTGCTATAGAAAAACTGTGATTTTTGGCGAAATAATGTAGATTGGAACAGATCTAGAAAGGCCATATAAATCAAAGCTCCTCCCTCTTCAGACGCTTGGCTTTATCTTAAAGAAATGGAAAGTAATAAAAAGTTTAAGTGAGCTAAGCCTGAGAGAAGTGAGGGGTTCCCCCTGGGGCTCCCTCATCCATTCCCATCGATCGCTGCTCCATGCAGCCAGCCCCTGTCCCCAGCCCCGCTGCAGGCGAAGCGGGTGGCCTCAGTGAGGCAGCAGAGCTGGCGCCTGCTCCCGGGGTGCAGGGAAACCAAGGGTGGTTAAACTGTCTCCATCTGTAGCAAGAAATAGGGAAATAATGAAATTCCAAGTGAGAACAGAGTCACCGTGCCATCCCTGTTTCTTGTACAGCTCTATATAGCATCCTGATGTTACTGGCGTGCAGTGAAACCACTCACATTTCTCAATTTGTGGGTGCTTTATTCCTACAGCAATGAACCCTGACAACTTGAGAAAACACAGTAGCAATGCAGAACTAAACTAAGGTCTGGCAAAAAAAATCACTGAGCAGTGGAGTAGGAGTGGATGGGCTGTTATTTGTCATTGTTCCAAGATGTTTAAACAAAGTTTGTAGTAGAAAGCTTGTTATGGTAAGCAGCTGTTGCACCAGATTGTTAAATCTCAGATAAATCGCCCAGTTACTCTGAACCAAATCCAAAGCCAAACTATTGATGTCTGGATGACCCTTTAGTCCTAAGTGCCTGCAACTTGCTCTGTGAAGCCACTTTTCAAATACACAGATATTCTCTGGAGAAGGGAATGCTAATGCTCTGTAGGTGGACATCAGATATCTGCTGTCTCGATCTCTTAAACCCTTGTTTTACATACAGGAATCAGATGAACTATTCATCCCCATGCTCAGCACTGACATTCACTTCATGCTTTTGGTATTCTGTTCATCTCCAAACACTATGGAGCAGGATGTTGGCAATAACTGCACAGAAAGCGATGTTCTGGGTTTCCATTAGTTTTCGATTAGTTTCTCTATTGTCCTTAGTTTTGACATGTAAAGACATGACAAAATTAACAAGATCACATTTGTCTCCTTCATCCTCTGCAACTAGTTTGGTGTTTTTAAGTCACCACTCTGGCAAGGTTGGTCAGAGGGCTAGCTGAAAGTAGAACAATCACACATTTGGTGAGGAGAAGGCAAGTACTAGTATGCTGATGTGAAATATTCTTTAAAAAAACCCCCACCGTGTTTATAAAATCTCATACATACTTAAGTGCTTAGAACTGGACACACATTTCATACTACCCTTACAAGATCAGACTTTCCTTTCAGTTTGCCTCTCAGTAACACCAGAATTGTTTAATCCATGTAAATAAAAGGTGATCTGTGGTGAATCTTTCCAGTGCTGGCTTGGTATGTTCTCTACAATATTTTTCACACTGTAATAGGGTTTGCTGTTCAGATGCATTGAAGGGTACAAGCTAGTATTTAAAAAACAAAAAAAATAAACCCAGAAAACCTTCCTTCCATGTGAAATTCTTTGACACCCTTATCTAGGTTCCCAAATAATGTAAACAAAACTATGCTGAATTACATATGAGAAGCTAACATTTTGTTTTCAGTGACTCTTCTATTTAGATGTCCTATACCTTTAAGAAACAAGCTTCATAATTTTCAGCTAGCGAGACAGAATTCTGGTATTTTCTTTTTTATTTAAATAAAAGAATTCTCATGAGAAAAAAGAACTCTACCTGTGAGATACAATTACCATTTCTCATATTTTACCTTGTAAACGTCACTTTCTTTTTCTAATGAATCAGGCAGGAAACTCTGCCCTTTCCTTTGAATGACTCATGATGTAATGTACTTACAGATTAGAAACACAATTTGAGTAATGTACTATATGGCATTAAGTGAGGTTTTACCCATTCTATCACATTTATGCTAGTGGAAACCTAGCACTACATCACTTGTGCTAGTATTAGGGTGTTTAGATCATCAGTGCAGAAAACGTTGTTGAAGTTCATCTATGGGTGTACTTTTACTTCATGTTAGGAACGTGCTTTTGTCATGTGAAAACTTTAAATTCATTTACCTGCAAATGTCATTGGTTAAAATTAAGCATAAAAAGCACCTTATTAATGTCTTATTTGTAGCTGTCAAAGAATTCCAAATGACATACAAGTGCACATCGATTTTAATACAAAAAAGCTCTTATCTGGCTGATCTGGAATTTAATATTCATAATATTTGCAGAATTGAGCAAGATTCTTCAGTAAACTTGGTGAATAAAGGAACTCTGCCATTGGACCAAAGTATGAATGTCCCATTTGTTGCTACTTTGCATACTCTGCTCTCTTTTAAGCCATAGAAGAGGCCATTTAAGTGGTATTTTATTTCAGAGGCACGTTTCACATTTTGGGCTTCTGGTGCCCTGCCAATGTCAGATAGAAAGGATGAAGTCACAAGCCTGATGCCTATAGAAATGACAACCTGCTTGCATGTGAAGTCTTCATTTTTGCATATTGATTCTGTTTGCTTATGCCAAGGATATGGGATGTGTCTGGGAGATATGATCATTGGAGAAGTGCTGGTGGCGGCTAACTCTGCCTAAGTTAGGTGGCCAGTTTCCCTTTATAATAAGCAGTAGAAGATGGTCTCTCCCAGACAAGAATTCAGAAAAAGAGGAGTCTAACTACATTGCTTGAATTGTCCTATAGAGTTACAAATTGAGCCTCAGAAGAGCTTTTAGTCAGGTTAGACATCTCAAGCTTGCTCTTGAGACTCTGCCAGTGTAAGTTTCTCTGCTCTCTCATGTAGGCAAATATATGGACACTGCCTTTGGAATTAAGTCCCTCCAACAGAGGCCGTTATTTTGAGAAAGGCAAAGGAAAACAAAGCAAAAAAAGGGTAATAGAAAACTACAGCAGCCTTTAGCTAGGTCAAAAATGGGTGGGTCTATGGAAAGGTTCCCTGTCCTTTGGAAGACGTTCCAACTGAATGGAAAAGCCTGTGCTGCTCTCTTCCTTTCTCCACATGGGGTTCGTCTTTCAGCCCTTCAGCCAGTCATCCTACTACCCCACCAAACCTAGTGCCTTCACACCCTCTGCAAAACAAGTGCAGCCACCATATACCCTGCTGCTAATATCTTTAATTGGTCTTATATCTCAAAAGAGCTCTTGAAAGGAGCAAAGGGAAGACCTGCCATTGCCTGAAGTGAGAGCTGCATTACCCTCTAAGGTTAAAAGCGGATCTATGGCAATACCAACACCAGAGGCTTCAAAGACTTCAAAGTAGATAGACTTCAAACAGAACTTTGAACTCTTTTAATTGACAGTCATGCAATTTTTTTTCCTATTTTAGCAATATCCAAAGAGGGAACGTTATCTTTCCTATAATCTTTAGCAAAGTGAAATTTTAGAGTTCCTGGGCATGATCCAGTTCCCAAACATCTGATGCCATTTGAGATGCCCTAGGGACCTGCCTGGCTCCAGCTGCCAGTTCAAAAGGGCATGGGTCTCCTGGAAGTCTTGTCTCATATCTGCCACCAGCTTGCTAACATCTCAAATCCTTTGGACATCTCAAATAACACCTGATGCCTATGTTAAGGCAGCTGAACTGAGCTAGCCATATATGTTAATAGATACAAATCTCAATTAACATCTTCCTTAACTCCACATGGAATAATTTGAGTTTGGATTTAAGCTTTTACAGTAACGCCATCTTCAAAATCAGTACACTGTTTTTTTTCCTTAATGCTTTTGGTAGCTGAATTTTTATGCAGTGTAAATCTAAATCTCTTCATCAATACCCATTTAGCTTTTCTGATTTGGCCAAACTATGTATCATTTATATGATTTGTTTACAGTTTTGAAATGCATAAATAGCCAAGGTTTTGATTGGCTCTCTCTAGTACATTTATTAATGTCCTTGTCAAATATTAACCTGGAATATCTTCACTGGGACACAGCCAATAGGTTTAATGCACAAACATTTATCATATGTGAAATTAAGCTGAAGAGCTATGATATGTGATTAACGTACTTAAGTTGAAATGTGTCTGCAAACTAAACTTTAATTTCTGGAAAAATAGGATAGAAGCCAAGAGTCATACACTAATGATCTTCTGTTTAATTAAATGTAATAAACTGTAAAGAAAGGTGTTTATAACTTGCTACTGAGGAGTGAGGAAAAGATAATCTTATGATTAAAATTACTGGCCTCCATGTCATGATTTACTTAGTTTAAATTACAAATGTACTGCAAGCTTCTCTGTCATGATAATGTTAAACAACTGCCATACTAAATACTTGCACATTTGTAGGAGTTGTACCCTGAAAGGTCTGCATGTTCACTATTTTTTCCGAAGTGCTTATCAGCTTGGTTCAGACTTTTTCCACAGATGCAGCATGTCTGTTGTCTTACAGGGTCAAATGGCTTTAAGACTTGGAAAGTTCCTGGGGGAATGAGAATACTGTTTTAGTGCAGTTTGGTTGACCACAGTGGAAGGAAACCATGCATTATTTGGAGCATGTGACAGATGACTCTGGCAGGATTAGAGCATCCTCTCCTGTCTGGGAAGCAGCTTGTGCATGCCACTCACGAGGCCATCACAGGGCCACAGCAGAGGGAGGAAAGCTGATTTGGACAAATCAACCCAGCTTTGCCTGAGCAGACTCTCATGCTCACATGGAGAAACGAGATGAGAAGTCAGCCACCACAGGTATGAGGGGCTGTTCTTTCAGCCTAGTCCTGCAGATCTTTGGAAAAAAGTCACTGACATTATTAACGGGAAGGTTTGTTGGCCAACAGAGAATCAGAGAGTCATAGAATATCCTGAGTTGGAAGGCACCCATGAGGATCATCAGGTCCAACTCCTGACTCCACACAGGGCAACCTAAGAGTTAAACCATATATCTAAGAGTGTTGCTCAAATGCTTCCTGAACACTGACAGGCCTGAGGCCATGGCCATTTTGACCACTTCCCTGGGCAGCATGTTCCAGTGCTTGACCACCCTCTCAGGGAAGAACTTTTTCCTAACATCCAATCTGAACTTCTCCGACACAGCTTTAACCATTCCTTCATGTCCTGTCACCAAACACCAGAAAGAAGAGATCAGCATCTCCCTTTGTAGACAGCAGTGAGGTCAACCCTTAGTCTCCTCTTCTCTAAGCTGAATAAACCTCATATCTTCAGCTGCTCCTCATAAGTCATGCCCTCTAGACCTTTCAACTGCTTCCATTGGAAACAATCTTCTACTATTTACTGCTATATGTTGTCTTGAACATAGAAATCACCATGCTATATTGGTGTATTACTTTCCCTTCAAATAATAACTGTCCTAGTAGACTTTTAAAAAAAGACTGTATCTAGTCATCACATGGACTGTTCTGTCATAAGCCCTAATGAGGCAATGCATACTTACATGTAAGCTTCTTTTCAAAGAAAATATAGTATTATTTCTGTCTAAAATATTTTTTAATTTTAAAAACAATATTCTCTCCTGGTCATAATATATGGTTTCCTCCACTCATTAATGAACTGCAGCAACAGAAAAGAGAATGTAGGAATTCTTACAAAGCTTCATCACTCTCATCTCTCAAGATGTTATCCAGGATCGAACATTCAAAATATAAATTTTGTCACTAAAATTTTTTCCAGTTAAAAAAATTTGCAACATATTCCCCTAAAAAATTTCCCTATTTCAACACAGTTTTGTGAGTTTTCACTTTCTACAAAACTCTATATTTTTTATATTTGCTATCCAGTAAAAATATTACATGACACTTTTGGGGACTGTCCATTGCAGCATGACAACCAATAAACCTCACCTATTGCCTCTGCCACTATTGCTTCTGGATCTATTTCCCCTTAGTCCACTGTTTTAGAAGAGCTTGCTCAGATACAGGAAACTGCCAGTCATCTTTTGCTCAATGAATTAATCATGTTGGTGCCAAATAACTGTGTTAGACACCATTATAGTGTGGACCTCTAAGATCAACTTCAGAGAGCTAGGTGCTCATCCTGACAGTAGGATTCCCAAGCACTCCGACCTGTTTGTCTTTTTGTGAAACTGAAAACAGCAATTAAAATAGATTGAATCTTTCCTGTGAAAATCAGGCCCTGTGGTAAATCTGGCCCTTTCAAACAAATTTAGCCTGGGTACATGAGGACGTAGCTGACTCAGAAAAGGGTGGCATCAATTCAGGCTGGGAGTTATGTTGATCTGGAGTGTTTTAAGATAATATGCACATCTTTAGCCTGAATTCAGTGCAGACTTTAATAACTGTGGAACTAATTTTCATTAATGAAAAGAAATGTAACATAGTTGTTATAAGGGAGTCATTCTTTAAGTTCAAAATGAGGACTTAAAGTGACAGGAGCCAAAATGATGACACCAAAATACTTCTACTTACAGATTCATCCAGTGCAAGTACTGACTGTAGAAAGATAGTTATGAGGCCTAAATTTAGTACTTTTGCTGGATTAATGACTGAAGTAAATGTTTGACTTTTTTTTTAAAGTTATTTAAAAAAAAAAAAAGCCATCTGATCACGATAGTCCTCCTTTTGCTTTAGCTTTTGCTTGTTTCTTTGCTTGGCTACATCTCTTGGGTTGAATTTGTTATTTATATCTTTTTATTGCTATTTAAATAGCACTCAGGAAAAATAAACATACACCATGTCTTTATCTTGACCAATCTGTTGGGAGAACTAGACATGTCTTAGGTGCATTATACTTTCTCTACACAGAGATAAAAGTATCTGGAATTCAGGTTCTGGGAATGGGATTTTTCTGTGTTTTCAGCAGTGATCACACTAGGCTTTCTCTCCCTGGTTACTTTAACACACAACAGAGGAATTTGCTTGCTTCAAAATCTGTGAAGATAAATATGAGTTTATACTCATACTGTGAACTTCCAAGCCTGATGAAAAATTCTGAAAAAGTGATTGAAATACCTTTCCCACCTTATCTCCTGGTTAGAAACAAAAGCTACACGATGGATGGGGGAATATATGGCCTGGCAAATAAGTACAAACTCAAGAGACAAGAAACTTGTCTTTGCATCTGATCCATAGAGTGGCCCTGGATTGCTTTTTCATCTTCCTGCACATTTACTCTCCCTTTGCATTCTTTGCCATTTTACCTTGTTAGATAGCTGGTTCCCAACAGCCTGAACTCCCCCTTCTTCTGTATTTACATGCCAGGCGCATGTTAGGAAACACAAAAATGTGCTACTTAAGCTATGGGACTAGGCATCCTGGTCTCTTTGTACTGGCAGTGGAGACAGGCCTGCTGCATTTAGCTTTTGGAAATGCCCTTGTCAGAAATCTCCCTCTCTTGATTATACTGAAGTCTAAGAAAACAACGCAGGAATAAGAGTTAGCTACCTAAAGCTAGGTGATCCAGTGTGCTCACTATCTCCAGTCTCCACTGGATTCTGCATGCACACCTGTGATGCTGCTAAATATTCACAGGATTTTTCTCCCTGTATTCAGAAAGGGAATAGCTGTAGTAAAATTCTTCTCTCCTTTGATTTTGTAGAGAAACCCATCTTCTCATTTCTGAGCTGTGAGTTTTCCCTGACATGCAGAACACAAAGGGCTGGCTGAGGGAGAGGGGTACACATCTCCCGTGATACACAGAATCCTTTATACAAAAAGCAAAGGAGACACATTTTCACCAAAAAAGCACTTCTGCTACTTTTTATAGCTCCCCCAGAAGTGTGGTTCTTCAGCATTGTGGAGGCATGGTGGATTACTTCTGTTGTTAGACTGAAATAGAGATTGCAGAGTATGAGAATATCTTATTTGCGGCTGTTAAGGCTAGCAAGTAAGTGATGCCTTTTCTGCTATCAGGATCTGAGCTTGCAGTCACTATCTATGGTCACGTCCTCCAGATGGTGTTGGCCATATTATACCTTTGTTTGAATGCACATTTGTTACCCTGCCTGTATGCTACAAGGAGACTATCTTTGTGGAAGGTGTTCTCCAAAATCAGGAGCTTGAAGGCCAGATTCTCTGCCAATGTAAAGCTGCACCATTCCATGGATTTTTACCTCTACTTCAAGTGTGGCCTTATGAATCATCACCAGTGCTACTAAACATTAGAAAAACAAAACAGCATTGAAAACTTGGTGAAAAAACAGAGGCATGTATTACTATCCAATTTGGTGGTGTTCAGACCTGCTTGAGACTGTTGGTATCTAAAGTGGAGCCAGTGTGTGTAAAACTACTGGTTTGTGTATAGCATTAGTATTGAAAATATACCATATACTTTGAATTATGAGGCATTGGAATGTGATCACAAACCTAATCCAAACATTTCCTCGTCCAGCCATCCTGACTTGAAAAAGTTAATCATAAGGAAACGACTCCCCAAATGGACTCAGCCAGTAGCTGTCCTCTCATTAGGCTCTACTGATAGTGTGAGACATGATGTTGGCAGGACTGGCTTTATGTGTCTTAGCGCTCTGACTGAAGGTAAATAACTCCCTCCTCCTTTTTTCTGGGTGCAAAGGAGAAAATGAAGCAAAGACTGCTAAAAGCAACATTAAATTTCACATAAACATGCACAGCAACCAAAGCCTTTTCAATTAGTAAAATGGGCATAAAGGAATAATCCTCTCCAACCAACTTCTTTAGAAGTAATGTGCATTCTCCTTTATATTCTCCTTCTCCTTCCCATCCTTTTTCCCAATTTCTGCCACTCCGTGGTACAGATAGGATTGTTCTTTTTTTTTCACTTATGTCTTGACTCCCTTTTTATTTCTTTATTTATATCTTGACTCCTTTTTTATTCCTTCATTGGGAAATCTGGTTCTGTTTTTCTCTGGTCTTAATCTCCCTGCCTTTTCTTTTTTTCCCATTCTTGGAGTGTGTCTCACCCTCAGCTTTTACCCATGCACTCATCCAGGCCTGGCTTCAAATGTTCCTTTTCCATCTGCTGAGGGCACAGAAGAGCCCTAGGGATAGATTTATCGTTCCTTTTTCCTGCAGTTACCATCCAATTTCTAGCTGTCCCCAGCCCTTTTCAAGTTGTCCAGGCATGGTTTGTGTCATGTTCTTCGTGTCCATCTTAGGTGGTTTTAAGGTCCCTGTGATCTTTGGCTTTACCTGGTTTCTTTGAACATAGCAATCCAGCATCCTGCATCCCATGCACTTGGGCCACCTTCCTGTAGAAGCCACTGTTGGGGGAAAGCCAAGCTGTGCTAGCTCCGATAACATTTATAGTTACATATAGTTCCATAGTTACAATGGAAACACTTTCAAGAAATACATGAGAAGCATTTGAAAGTAAAGCTCTTTTCACCCAATATTGCTTACAAACACTGTTTTTCACTGCCAAGCAAATGGGAGCTGAACTCCAAAGCAGGTCTCTCAGGATCTGGTATCAGACCTTTTCTCAGTACTCTGAGGAGCAGTCATAATAATGCTCCACAATAATGCAGGAAAGTTACCCAGTTTGGACCAGCAAGGTTAACTCCTTGCAGAGTTCAAAAGGGATCTGTAAAGAAGTACTGCCTATTTAACATGAGCCCCACAATGTTTCCTGAGTTAAAAAATGAAAAGTATCCTGGCTATGCATCTGAATGAGGGGGGAAGGAAGATAGTGTTTCAAGAGAAGATTGTTTTTTTTTTCTTTATTTCTATGTCTGTCTTATAGTTATTAAACTCTAATAAACTGATCTTATTTGCACTGAATTAGTTTCTGTTGAAACTCTCACTTAAACAGTTAAACAGATTTTGTTTTGGCAGCAGTCGTTATAATTCCCAGAAAGAAGGATCTGAAGCAAAGCCCAATGTGTAATAATTTCAAGCAACTGTTTTAAGAAAACCCAATCTCCTTTCTAATCTATAAAACAGATTCCTTGTGACATTTTTATACAACTGAAGTTTCTTTTCTTTAAAAAAATCTGGGAGTAAATTATCTTTTTCACCTTGAAACAGAAATCACTCAGCATGAAAAGAGAGTGGGTATATTGTACGCTGCCAAAGTCAAATTTCTGTGTACGTACTTGATCTCTTGGCTAAAAGTGCAAAAATAAGATAGTGGAAGCCTCTTTTCAGCTTTGGAGTCAAGTGTCCATTTCCACCTCTGTCTCACATTTGCACTGTCTTTAGAGGCAAATTATTCTTCATATTGTAGGCAAACTCCAGCTCTGTGCAGCAGGCTAACCGAAGGCCTGTCATAATGCCTAAATCCTGTCTAAATCCATGTTGTGGACAAGAAATTTTTTCAATAGACCTTTTGTTTGCCCACTGAATTTTACCTTGAGTTGATACTGTGTGCCTGAGACTGTGTTTTGATCGAAGTGTATAGTAGACTAAAATTTTGTATTCCATTTACAAAGTGTGCTACAGCAAAGTACATAAAAGTACAAATACAAAGTACATAAGATTTTACAGTATTTAGAGCATTTTCACCTATTCTTCCTGTAATGAGAACTGAGAAAAAAGGAAAATAATGTAGTTGTTTCTCAGCTGTTAACCCCAGCCCATGTAGATTATTAAACATGTATTGAAAGTAATTTTGAGGACTTGTGCTGGTACTCTCATAATCGCCTTTTTGAATAGTGAGAAGGTAAGGATAGTTTCACATATAGAGAAGATTTTTACTTAAATACCACCTTGCTGCTTGTGTAATTTAAGCTTAATGCTTCTCATATGTGTGATATCTTTCTGATTTTGACAGCAGTTGAAGCATGCTCTTAAGTGACAGAAGTAACTCCTGTGTTTCAGATCTCAGATTTACACACCAGCCAGGTGCTCTGTTACACAAAGTCAGTTATTTGACCAGATAGTCCAGAGTACCTGGAATCGCAATGTACATCGACTGAGGTGTTTATCCAGAGTTGAAGAAAACATGGCAAGTACAAAACCATAAATGCCACAATGCAAATCCAGGTACAGTCAATAGAAAGATTCTCATTAGTTTCAGTATGCTTCAATAATAAGAAAAATGCAATGGATGGATCCTAAATGAAATTATAAGCAAAGCTGTGTTGAAAGTATTGTTATAAACTGATTTTTAAAATAAAAACTTTGTGTTCTGTAATGCTGAGAGTGCTTTACACTTTATTGTGGTCATTTTTAATAGCAATTCTAAGCAGAAATTCATTGGTGCAAGGAGATTTTCTGCAGTTGGTACAGCGCAATCCGATTGTTTGGAATATGCAATCTATTTAGCAAACTGACTGACATCACAATTAAATGAACAATTTTACAACATAGGAGCTTGACTGACATATATTTTGCCTCATATTTTAGAAAATTAAATGATTAGTAACTTTACATGCTTATCAACTGGTTAATACAATTTATATGTGCACCACAAGGCTAAGAGAAATAAGTATGCCAAATTCCCTAAGATAAGTACTAAATCAAAATGCTGGCACACACTCTTGGTGGCTTTCATGTTGTTGTTGTTGCTGCTTTGATTTTAAATTACGTTATATTGTTAATTTTTCCTCATCTCATAGGAGCTCATCAGGAGGTTTTTTTTAAGTTCAGTTTTATAAGGAAATTAAGATTTTTTATGATTATGCTATACACATGTGTGTGTACAATTAGTGTTTTTGTGTATCTATACATGATTCCTTCCCCATTGATTCCAGATTCCATTGGTTAGTTTTTAATGGATATGATTGATAGAGAGATGTGTTTCAAAAATGCTAATTGCTTCCAGGAAAAAGTGGGCTGTTAAGATAGTGAAGGGACTTGCAAGCACAACCCACAGTTAGGGAATGTACATTTTATATAGCACTGCCCAGGAATCTGCACAAGATAAAATTTGCTGCTTCCACAACTCTTATTATAACAGTGATAGAAAAAGCTGATAAATGCTACTTGCCATATTTTCGGAATAAGAGACATCAGAGAATATCATGGAGCTGACAGTGGACAATACTAGAGTCAGGTTTCTTCATAAGCTGATTGATTTTGTGTGATGCAAGCAGTCTACCAGAAAAAAAGGCAAACAAATCTTTGCTGGAAAATGTCTAGCATGTGTTATCGTGATGACACTTGTATTACAGTTTTATATGACTGAATTGTTCTAGTCCAGAGGAATTGTAAGCAGGCTGCTTCAGGATCCGAAGTCCATGAGATGTATTAGGAATCTTTCCATTGACTTCACCAGTCTTTGATTCAGGCCCTGTTTATATTATATATTCATAGATTAGATTCACATGTGGATTTTTGATAAATGGCAAAAATAAATACTCGATCTGTTATATTCCAGGAGTTAAAATGCTATTACATCATAACAAAGAGTGTCAAAATAGATGAACTACATACACTGAGCAATATTAGCTCACTAATTTGTTTCCAGACAATTTATTTTTAAAGGTTACTCAGGTTTATTTTTAAGGTTACCAAAACTGAGTTTAAAGCTAAGCCAACACCTTGCATAGCTTTTGCAGTGACAGTGGTGGTGGTGGTGTCAGTGTAGTGTGGGGATCTTTCACCCCCCAGGAGAGGATTCCTCAGTTCAAGTTTGGGAAAAGGCTGGATGTGTCAGATGGAAAAAATGACAATGGGAAGGACTGGGAGGAGGGGAAACTCATGGTGCAGGTCTTCCTGCACTGCCACAAGAAATTCATGGCAGAAGTCCTAAGGTGGTGGCGGCAGCTCAAGCCCCTCAAAGCTTTTGAACTGGATGTGAAGATTGCACTGTCCTTGAAGAAAAGCTTGCAAAGTTCGATTCCCATGTCTCTTGTTAGGAGGAGTTTCTGTAAGTGGCAAGGCAGGTCATTCCCTGTCCTGCCTCAAAGCGAGTCTGTTCTTAGGCCACCCTTACTCTGTGACATTTAGCATTTGTGTCTTGGTTACAGTTTTGGGAAAGAGGAATTACTTGTGTGCAGATTGTAACTGAAAGCATGCTGAGTATAGCACATACCAGAAAGGTTTTGTGTTGACCGTGCAGAGGCATCTTATGATTGATTCTTCACAATGAGGCCTTGAACAACACTGTCCCTTAGCAGACAGGTACTGATGATACAAATGCACCAGTCACACCTAATACAGTAAAGTACAGTGCGTGTAAGTATACTGGTATTTATGAACCCAAGCCCAGAAATGTCTGAGGCCTGAATATAGATGGGGCCAGGACTGAACTGCTTGAGGACTGCCTGCATGCTTAGCTCTCCCCATGCTGGCATCCTGCTGTGTGTGCTGTGGAATTGCCGTAGCAATACAGACTTTCCCACTATTGGGATGTTTCACATGATGTCAGTGTAAGGATTTGAGTACATCATATACGGCCCTGAAGCTAAGTCACATCTCGTTTAACTCTCCCTTTTAAGAGGGGATAAGTTATTAAGGATTTGTTTTGCCAGGTAATCGCAACCTTCTAGTTTTAAATTTTACATGTATTAATATAAAATGTCATCCCAGTTGAGTAGTAAATTAGAAGTGAATATGGTATATGAGTTGACAGGTACTGTCTAGAGAGAAAGACAGTTGACCAGAAGTATATTTCATGCAATTTAGCTGAAATGCGAGGAATCTTCCCTTTAACTTTTTGGATCTGGTTTTCAGCCATTGGATGCATTGGCAGTTGTCTACATAAAAAGCTCTGTAGAAGAGGAAGGTCATTTCCAAGTGACCAAACTGCATTTGTGCAGAAGACTCTCTGTGATTATACTTGTAAAATGATAAAAAATATACACTGTTCAACATCAACACCTTGCATTTAGCTGGAGAAAACTTGGTTTCATATCTGTTGGTCTTCTATCAGATTTGTTAATAAAAAACTCAAAAGAGCTCATCAAAACAGTGTGTGTGACCTATTGAAGCAGCTTCAAATTCACCACTTTTCAAAATGTGAAATAAAGAGTCCCATTTCCTTTTGTTCGTATTAAGAACTGACTCTAGACAGAGGCAGAGTAAAATTTCCCTTGTAATTTAAGGTGACATTAACGTAATTTAAAAACTATATGCTAAAAAAAAAAAATCTATGTATGTATTAAGATATATATTCATATAAATATATGCATGTGTCTATTTAAATATTTTATCAGTTCTATCCTGGTGAACCTTCTAGTACTCTTCTTTGTTAACACTGCTTTTTTTGAGGACTTGCATGATTCCCTTTTTACTCCATGAATTTATGATATGCTTTCCCATACCTCATGTTCCTGTAGTAACATTACATGGAAAAGTTTTTCCTCAGTGGAATATAGTTTGTCCATCTTTGCTCTTCTTTTTTTCTTTTTTTAAACCACCTAGTAGAAAAATTAGTAGAGATTATGATTTCTATCTTCTTTAACTGGACTTTCCCCACAAATCCTTGTATTGCAGATCTCAGCTGAAGTCATGCAAATCTTTAGCCCGCTGCACCTGGAGATAGTCCCATAAGGCTTAAAAAACTATTCAACACATAAACATTAATACACAGTCATACTTTGGGAAGTTTGAAACCTATTTTAGGTCTTCTTGCTAAGTGATCAGGTATATGATGAAAAATCACACAGGAAAAGATTAGATTCCTCTGCTGAAGATTGCCATAATATATTTGCGATATTTTCTATTTAAGCTTACTCCTGTTCTGCAGCTGTAGTGCCATCTTTTGCTTTAACAGAAGAAAACCAGGATCAAGTTTATTCTTTGCCGCCTTTACTGTGCTGGAAGATTTAGCATTGACATATGTCAAATGGATTTGTTTTACTTGTGCTGACTAGGCATGGGTTTTTTTCCACAATGTAACAATTTAATAGAGTTTCTTGTGATTGAAATGATAATGAGTATTTGTAAAGCCCATACATTTCTTTTTGTAATGAAAAAGGGTAGTGAGAGCCTAATATAGCACATGGTCTGTGTGGAAAGAGTAGTGGAAGAATACAGCAAGTTAGCTGGCTTGATTGAAAAATAGTGCTGTTCACACATTCAGTTCTTTGCCTTTAGGGCATTTGGTCCATAGTATTGGTAGCTTAATACTAGTATCAAAGGCTTTAAGCCTGATAAGACCCTAGGTTGCAAAAAAAAAGTCAAGTTTGGAATACTGTGCTAAAGAAGAGAACGCATACCATCTCCTAAATCTTTGGCAGTGATTGCTTCTCCTGTTAAAGGACTGAGAACCCTTGTGGAGATTTTAAAATCCTAGAGCAACAGTGGCACAGTGAAAAACAGTTCCCAGTTGTTGCTGGATTTTTATTGTTTCTTTGGCTGACTGGAAATAAATTTGAATTCACATTCTCTGGGAAGGACTTAACAGCATCAACAGCAATTATACTTATTTAAAAACAAAGAGGAAAAAATACATTTCTGAATTTTTCAAGGAATTTGGAAAAGTCAACATGACATTTTTTTTCATTCTATAAAACATTTCCAAGGCTTACCAAGTAAGGAACTGGGCAGCTGGAAGAGTGGGAGCTCCCAGGGATGCTGAGGCCATGGGCTCCAAGCAGTCTGCCTAGCAGCCCTCCTGTGGCTTTCACATCCGGATGCCTGGGGAGCCCAGGATCCCAGATTTTAAGGAGTTGGGAGCCTGGGACATAGATCTCCTAGGAAGAAATAAACTGGAAGCCCAAGCTAGGCCTCCCAAGGTGCCTCTCCAACCTCAGGGTACTGGAGAGCTGTAAACTCAGGAGATCCCATGGTCCTGAGAGGTCAAAAGACACAATTTCCAGACTCTCAGACCAGAGAGTTGAGGAAACAGGCACCGGGAGAGCTGGCGTGCTGCTGTGCGATGAGAATCTGAAAAATGTTCTGCTTTTGATGAATCGTCATTTGCTGACAGAAAAGTACTCTTTGGAAAATTTCTGAGCAGCTATAACTCTTCTGTTGATGTTGCCCTTTAAGATAATTTTATTTTGACGTATAAAAGCTAAAAGCTGAACCTGTGTTGATTTTGGTCTGAAGGTTGCAAACTAAAACAGAGAAAGATTGGGAAAGCTCATCAAAGAATGCATTTCTGCCCTGACCTTGTGTATACATCTCCCAACCAAAATCAGTTATGAGTTTAGCATTTAATGATATTAGCACTACCCTAACAATGGGAGATACCTCTGCTGTATATCAGTAAGGGTGAGATGGGAGGAAGGAGACCTAGGCTCACTTCATGAGAGATGTGAAGAGTTGCTCATATTCCATTGCTTCAGTTACTTTTTTTGGTAACCACATGCTTAACTGTAGTTGAGCATTACGCTAATGAGACTGCTTATACCAAATTTAAGCAAGTATACTGTGTTTTCAGGTTTAAGGCTTAAAGGGGTATCCCCATTTCAGCATCTATGGGATGGAAATGTTAATTACCAATTATGTTCCTTGCAAGAAAGCAGGTTGTGTCAAGCCACGTTCCAGAAGTGCTTTGAGATATTTTTATGGGACATTATCACCTATTTTACTTCATCCCCACTGTTGCACTGTCTTGCACAGAAAACTTGTGTGAACTCATCTTAGCCATGATCTTCATTTGTAATGAAAAGTATGTGTACATATAGTAGAGGCCACTACTTGGTCCATTCATGTCTAGTGGTCATTCGTTTAAATTCTGGGCTGTGGAGTCACTATGCTTTATTTATTCTTTTGGCCTCTGGTATTTTTGCTGCTCCAGCTTATTTTTTATTTTTATTATTTTTAAGCCTCCAGTGGACTGGAATACAAACTCTGCAAATTCATCAGGTTATAATGGATGGCCAAGAATGATTAATGTCATGTGTTAGTTTTGGAGTGGTTTTGGATGTAGATATACTGCAGACTGTGGTGTTTTGTGGAATTTTAGATTGAAGTGCAGCCTGTCTGTGTCCTCCACATATTGTTTGATGGTTGCAGCTGATTAATCACATCTATTGCAGCTGTCACATTAGGGGAATTTGAACAAATCATGGACTTTTCCCTTTTTTCCCCTTTTTGTAGTGCCACAGAACAAAAATGGTTTTTGAACAAAATGTTCATTCTGTCCTTTACGTGTCTTTGAAAGATAAGGTTAATTGACTGTGTTTGCTATTAGTACATTTCAAGTTGGACAAGTCTAATAGCTAAGCTTATTCTGTAGGCTTTAACTATTCTATTAAGGGCAAAACCTGCAATCCTTATTTCCTTCAGGGTCCTTATTGAACTTTACAGAGATATTGATGCAACTGAAGGAATTATATCAGTTTTTTAGGCAGAACAGGGGGTAGAAATGGTTTTGGCTGAAGGACTGTGTGCAAGCTGCAGGTTCCCATTTTGATATTTCCTAAATCTTCTTTTCTTTCTCTCTTACTGTATATTAGATGTGATTGTTTTTCCTTCTCCAGAGTCATTACTGCTACTTCTTTGCCTGATAAATGTTTATGTGGAGCCACAAGTGAATGCTTTTCACTGTAGTTAGATACTATTGTCCCTGAGGCAGGCAGGCATGTTCTGTGTGTCATTCATTGCTTATCAGGGCAGAACAGACAGTGGAGGAACTTACTGCTTTTGTAGAACAAAGAAAAAATATGGGTCAAAATTTCTGTATGTTTGCTCCTTCTGGTAATTTCCTATTTCCGTATTTAAACACCTTAACACCAGTGATCTTTTTCAGAGATATCAGGTCCTTCAGCTCCTGTTGGCACCTGTGGTACTGTGGAGAGCTCAAAAATATCTCACACTAGCCTACTTTTATGTGTAGGGTATAGGAACCCAATTTTAGACACATTTTTAAAACTCTGAGTCCATGATATTGATACTTCAGGAGAATTATTATTGTAGGGTAGAGATTAAGAATTTTGTCAAACTAGTTTTTCTGGTATATCAAGTCAAATTTTTGTTTGTTTCTCTGTATGTATTTACTATTTCTGACTCTGACAGTGCATTGCTTTGGAACACAACTCAGGCTTTTTCTCATGGTCCATTCTCCCTATTTGCTATAAGCAGTATAAATGATAAGACAAACATAGAGTTTTTGAAGTCTTCTCTAGTGGCCCCTAGATGTAGATATTTTAAAATCCTGGAAAAGAATGTATTGTAAAAGAAAGAGCTTAAAGGGCATTTGCACTCCTATAATAAGGAAGGTCTTGGTTTTTTTCTGGGATTAGTGGCTTTATATGGATGTATCCAGAACTGTAGGGTGACATAATGCTTCATGTTCACATGGCTGTCAATGTGAACACATGCAAAAGGAAGGGGAAAAAAAAATATTAGCAATTAAAAGAACAAACTCTTTACATCCAGTGAAGGTTTTTATGATTACTATCATTTTTTCATATAACCAGTTTTCACATTATATAAATTAACTAAAAAGACCTATTCTGGAGTAAAATCAAGCATAGTTTTGCAGCATAGTCTTGCAGTACCAAATCTTGTCTAATGTATATATGTAAATCACATAGGTTATTGTTAATTTGCAGAAGAAAACATAAAAAAAAAACTTTTTTGATTTGAGATATTTTTGTGTTATCTTCTGGGAGATATTTTTTGTCCAAGTGGGAGGCACCTGAGTTTACCACCTTATGTGTCTGGTAATGTATTTCAAAGTGTCCTTTGAATCTACATACATAATTACTTGCTTGAGCAAGCCCTTGTATTTCTGTATTTCTCTGACGATTATCTGTCCATGCATAGACACCTTCTTATCTTGAATCCCAAGATCCTTGTTGTTCCGTGAGCATGGTATAAGCACAATCTGCATAGTGAACAGATTTAATTTTCTTTCCTACCCTTGGGACATCTCTGCATTCCTAGTCTGTTCCTTGAATAATATATTAAGATCTTTTTGACATAGCCTGTTACTCCCATAATCCCATTCTATTTTTGGACCTCAGCATTGCTAAAGTTTAAGCAGAGTCATCACAAGTAACATCAGCAGCATGTGGTATATATTGTTCTAAATTGAAGTGAAATCACATTTCTAAAATATTTTCCTTAGCCATTTTAAGTATTTCTATTTTAAAAACAAAAGGTGATAGATTATATTATAACTGGACATGAAATGTCCTTCTTATAGAGTTTGGCTTTATGTTCTCTTTATTTAAATCAATCATTTTGAAAAGAATGATGAATGGTAGGGGTCATATTTACTGATCTACCAGAGATTTTTTAACAACTTTGGCTTCTGTTAAGATGTGTGAAATTAAATTTTAATGGCTTTTTAGATTGAAAGGGATATTGGAAAAGAACAGATTATTTGTACTGGAAGAGCTTTACTCCTGGTTTCTGGGAAACAACCCCTCACCAATGCTTTCCAACCCTGGATAAATCCTTTTTTTTTTTTCTTGCCTGTTTTATTAACTACCTCCTACACATTAATAATTGCCTATGTTTTTCTACAACCTGTGTGTTATATAAAGGCACAGGCTTTGCATAATTTAAGGCTTCCTTAAGGCTCAACATTTTTAAGGCATGTATTTCTTAGATGCCAACATCCAAATGTAGGCATGGTTGTGAAGAGAAATTATCACGTTGTATAGGATGCTCAGCCTTTTAGCTGGTTATTGCTAAGCATCCAGACTTGAACATATTGCCTAGAATACATTCAAGTTGATAGGAATATGCAGCCACAAGCAAACTTTTGGAAAGGTTGGTTGGAATGATTATGATTTTGAATGTCCTGTTTGACAAACACCGGAGGTCCTTGATTTTCAGAAATTGCATTCTAGGAGAACCAGGCTTCTCTAAAAGTTTTTCAAAAGGGCGTGCAATGTCCCTCATCAGCATTGAAATTATTGGCTGTTGGTTTTGGCTGAGAATTATTTTAAACTATCAATTATAAATGCAAATCAGTACTATGATATTTGTGAAGATAGTATTTATTTCCATAAAGACAAATGACATATTTTGCATCTGCTCTTACAAATGAAATCCAACTCTCCTTTTGCCTTCACTTTGAAAACCACACTTTCTCTCTACATAGGAAGTGTTTGTAATCAAGGTAAAAGACAAAGAAAGAACATCGTTAGTCAGACTCTAAGGTATCAAGATCAGCAAATTATATCCAAAGAAAGAACCTAACTGATTTGATTTCTTTGATCAGTTTATTTTGGTTTGCTCTGTTGAAAATCATTTAGAGTTTCATAAAGTCAGAGAAATTAGCTGAATCGACTAAAAGCCTATGGGTATTTTTATGTTTTTGTGTGTGTATATCAACTTGGGAATGAAAAAAAAAAAAGCAACTGGTTTATTGCCATATTGTCATTAAATGCGGGATTTTTAACGTTAGAAGACTAGAAGGTCAATGCTTAGTTAAGATCCCAAAGATTAGCAGTGAGAAGTGTGAGTTACATTTTTCAGCTTTCTGCACAATGTAGTTGGAGTCAATTGCCAGTGGCCTGGCCTCATCCCTTTGGGCTTTTGATCTATTTCCAAACCTACTGCACAGCCTCCCAGTCTTTGAACGATACCAGGCCCCAGACAATATTAACTCCTACTTCTGAGCAGCGAAGTTGATAATGTATAAGAACATCCTGCAGCC
Organism: Harpia harpyja; assembly: GCF_026419915.1. Classification (NCBI taxonomy): domain Eukaryota; kingdom Metazoa; phylum Chordata; class Aves; order Accipitriformes; family Accipitridae; genus Harpia; species Harpia harpyja. The sequence continues at coordinate 18,572,017 of NC_068947.1, forward strand.
TCCAGATAAACAATACCTCATAAGTCCTAAAAAGAGGGATACATCGTGATGACTGACTTAAGGAAAAATACAATAAAGCATTAAATAAAACAGGAATTGCTGGAAACTATCCATGTGTTTAAATTCTAAAGCCCATTATACCTTACAGAAATGACAGCATAGATTGGAATTACTCTCTGTAAACTCAGGGCTCTTGTTTATCCTTTAAATGCAAGTGATGTGACCAAAGAAGGATTAAACATGTCTTCTGTTACTGTTTCAGATGTTTTGGACTGAATTATCTTTTGGCAACACTCAGAGTTATTAGGACTCTTTGGTCTCATTTACTTGATGACTGGCTTAGTACATACCTTTGTTCTTTTCTTTCTCTGTGTGCTTCTTATTAAGTTGTCAACAACAAAACTCTAGGAGATATCTGAAGGCAAGGACTTTTTTATTGTCCACATAATATTTCAGGGGAAAAGAAAGTTATACCTTTGTTTATGATTCATCTTTGTCTTCCCATTATCAGCATTAAAAACCCCTGCAATTTCAGAAAGAAAAAATGAGAAAAGTCTAGGCTTCATGTTGTTATTCAATACCAAAATTACCAGGGTTTAAACTAATGCATGAGCATCTTTAGGCTGGAACTGGTTGGGAAATTCCGGTGAAACATTTTTCGTTGGAAAATATCATTTTGGAAATTTCTTCTTAAAACTCCAAAACTTTTCATGGAGATATATACGTGTAGATGAAGTCTTCATGGAGAAGATTTCTGGATCAAATGAGAACAAGAAAGATGACACAAGCTGTTACCATAACATATTCAGTAGGCCAGTGACCTGAATGATGTAGACCCTGGGATACTTCAGTGTAAGTCTCTCCTTCCCTCACTGAAAATGCATAGGCATGCTCTTGTCTCTTATTGTTTCTTATTTTTTTTCTGTTTCTTTTTATTTTTCTCCCCCCCCCCCTTTTTTTTTCTCATAAAGTTTGGAAATATCACAATGTACATCTCAGTCGTGGTTACCATGACATTAACCTGATCTTTCCTCTCATGATATTTCCTTCTCAGCCTGACTAATTAGCCTGAGTGAAACATTCCTCTAACGGGGATACACCACTTCCATCAATCATCCTGACTCCTCCAGCAGCAGCTGGGTTGCCTGTCTGTCAGTACCCCATCCAGTGCAGTCATGCCCTGAAAGTCCAGTGCCTTTTCCAGCTCTGGACATCTCCTGGCCCTTTCCTGTTGTGTGCAGGGGATGCAAGGCAGGTTCCGGTCACTGCATCAAGGTATTTCAATGGCATTTGGATGTTCATTTCTTGTTGTTGACTCCGTCATTGTCATACTTGAGATCCATGTGTTTTGCAGTCTGGGTCAAGCTGCTTTCACAAGAAAGCCTTCCAGCAGCTATGTTGCCTGGCCAGAGGTAGCAATCAAGAGCTTGTACAGCCAAATCCTTCTTCCCTAACCAGGGTCTGGTTAAGCCCAAAGTGAAGTTGTCAAATGCTATTGGTGAAGTCATCCTTTGCCATCATCTAATGTTAGGGAAGGCAATGCCCTAGCAATGACTCAGCTGTAAATGATGTGGATGTGTTTGAATGTTGGGGCGGTTTCATTTTGTTGACATCAGGGAGAAGAGTTTGGCAGTGTGGTACAGGACGTAGCTCCTGGCTGTTTGCTCTGCACCAGTGCCGCAGGGGGGGATCCCTCCAGCACAGAGGCAAAGGGCACAGCACTTCAAAGAGATGAGTGATACAGTCCCCTCTGCCCCCCATCCTCCCTCCCATACCCCAGCAGCTCAGGATACTGCTCCCCTGCTGCCAAAACAATAGCTCTGGTGTTTAAAGTTGAAGTCTGTTTTTATGCTCAGAGGTAAGAGGATGAGCAAATATTGCTGTGGGTGAAAAATTCCTTCTGTGCCCCCACCTTTATCTTGAACTCACAGTTGGGGGATCAGTCTACCTGAGATGTAGATGACATATAATTGTATTAGGATTGCCATCCTTTGTGCTATGCTAACTTGTTTTGGGGTTTTCACTTCCTACCACCTTTTTCTTCTATTGAGACTTTTTTTTCTGTTTCAGGATCGGGTAAGAATACATTGCAGATATTTAATCCTAGAAATATACATCTTAACATCTCTCTAATAAAACTGACACAATGGATGTAGTGTAGTACTTCAGGATTTACATAATGGCTTGGTTCTTGAAATGTCTTTTCTGAATTTCTTAATAAGTACAACTTCAGGGCCTGACCACAATACTTTTCCTCTGAGATGAGGTAGCACTTTACTATTCAGTTGGTAGGCTTTGCATACCCTGCAAGGTCTGTCCTCTTCAGTAAGAGAGCCTGTACTGTGAATATTTCTTCATGAATAAACCCAGCTATGTCATGAAGTGCTGTTTTCCACTGTGCTTCTTGTACAGTACTCTGTTTTGTTCTGTTGTGTATAAAATAAATTAGAGACTAAGTCTCCACCTAAATCTTCTTCACCCTCAATTCACCCTTTACAATTGGAAACAAATTTAAAGATTCTGTAATGCAAGTATTTGGGCAAAGCTGACATCCCAGGAAAAAGTAAGATCTGCTTCCTTTTCCTCATTTTCACCTGTCTGTTGTCTCTAAAGTAATAAATGAACCAGAAGAGTGGTGCAACACACAGTCAGTAACATACATGCCTAAAATCTGAGAGTGGTAATACATTGAACTGGCTCTGGATGGGAACCAGGAGACAAGCACGGTTGAATTTTCTCTTGTCTGTGAAGCACAGCTACCTCTACATTCTTGGTAACTCATTTGGACCAGTTGTCTGTGCTCCCCTTGGTTATAAGCCATTTTCCAGTGGTGCTAGGGGGGGTCGTGCAATTAATGTTTGGAAAGCAACAGAGATCAGAACTGCACATTTCATATTTGTCATTGGAATAAATTAAGTGATTTTCTGAAGTAATAACTGCAGAATTTGGCTTTACACTGTCATCCTGTATTTAAAATGTAAAAAAAAAAAAAACAACAAAACAAACACCATAGTAAGAAGGCCCTGGAAACTTGCCCATAAAGTACATGCTGTCTGTTCTGTAACATATGAGAAACACAGATCTGAAGAGTGCTCTAACAAGTGGATACATTTCACCTGCACATTGGAGTTGAATTAATGACTGTCTTCTCACTGACCCCAGGGACTGCTGAATGAGATATTAGTAGAATATGCACTTGTTCCCTAAAAAAGTTGCAAGAGGGAACTTACTCCTGTATTGCAGTATGCACAGAGTAAATACTTGGGTGTCTCTGTACAGTCTCTGTGTTACCCAGGAGGCACAGAGCTTCTATATTAGACCTTGGATTTCTGACATAAACTTCAGAAGAGATGCTCAGGTGAAAGGTGGATGTATCTTAGCCAGTTAGGTCTAATGTTTGAATGTGTTTAATAAATCTTGCTTAATCAGGAAAATTAGTTGATGTATAGTTTTGTAGCTGGTATTGAAGAAGGTACATTATTGTGATATGGAAAGATGAGGTAAAACACAGAAATATAAAAGAACATGCAATATAGAGAGTAAGTGCCTTTTTATATCATAAAGTGAAGATGTACATCAAAATCATGTGATATAAATAAGGTATTTGTCTTTCTCTTTCTCCCTTTGTAAACTGAGTACTGGCAAGTGCATGTTGATTGCTATCTGAATATCAGTAGTATTCTGTTTTCAAAGCCAAGTCCACATACATCTTTTTTCACTGCTGTCTTGTTCCCACTGTCACATGTCATGAACTATACTTTTAAAAAAGATGTAGGGCACACATGGGACAATATAAAAAAGTATATAAGGAAGCAAGCCATTTTACATGACCTTTAATTATATAAATTTGGTAGGGACTACATGTAGTGGGTCTATTTACCCCAGGGATTAGTTACTCTCATTATGCAAACAGTGCAATGCTGAGAAGCTGAGTCATTGAGGAAATGGGGCAGGTTTTGAAAACTGATCCCTTGCCATTGACGTACATATGAGAATATAAATGTTTTTGTTTTACGGGAATAGAACGTCTTAATGAAAGGAGTCGGAAGGAAATCCAACACAATCAGTAGTACATATCACATTCATTTTTGGCGTGGCTGTCCAAGGAACTCAACACGTACTAGTTATTTTAATTATAAATCAAGCGTGCCATTCAGACCATATTCTGTTACCTATTAAAAATGGTACGTTCTGAGATGCACCCCTCCCACTTTCTCTCTTATTCAGGCAGGAAAATTAGGTCACTGGGTAGCAAAGACCACAACCACAGCTTCTTATGTGCCTGCCTGTGAAAAATGCAGTCTTCTATGAGACTGCACTTTTCTACCAGCTGAGGGTTTCATGTTTGCCAACAGGCTGAAGGCATGAACAGACTTTTCTGGGAGGAGATAGTAAAACACACAGCAGTTGGTAGACCGTTTTCTGAATGGAATAGCCAATGTGATTTTAAAATATGAATATCAGTCATTACAAATACTAATTCGCCTTTCTGTATATACACTCTGAGAAACTTTGCAGCAAAAGAAAGGGAAACAAAATAGCAAAAGACTCTTAACAAAGTCGCTGGGAGGATTCAACTGCTTCGAGTTTTAGCCCCAGTTCAATGGAGAACTTAAACACATGCATCAAGTCCACTTTTTTGGGGTGGGCAATTGGAAAGCGTTGCATTCCTTTGCCCACTTCTGGTCAGTCCTTCCCAAAAGCACTATATTCCCAGCCGCAGGATATCTTGCAACAATTTTCAGCTTCCCCAGCTAGACAATGCCTGAGAATTTTGCGCCAGCACTTGCAGCAGCAAAAGTGTTTATGTGCTGAATTGCCACTGGATGACAGATAGAGAAGAAAAAGTTTAGACTGGCAAAAGCCTGCCGTCAATACGCAAGATAAAATATGCTTTACAAGAACAGTTAGGCAAAGAATTAGAGAGGAATCAGATATTCTGGATTGATTTGTTTAACGAGTTTAGACAATGGGCCTCCTTTATGTCTTTCTGTTTTCCAGAGGCTTCATTTTTAAGCTTTTAAAATGATTGAAGGACTTTCAGGGATTTTTTTTTCTTCATATAATAGTGGGAAAAATGACCAAAATGTCTCAGTAGTTCATTTAAGTGAGACACAGCCTGAGACTGCTGAAAATACTTTCCAGAAGAAAACGTAATTTTTTTCCCCAGTGCTTTGTACTCCTCTTGTTTCATAAAAAAATAAAAAAGATTTTTCTTCCTTTTCACTTTTGTAGAAATACTTTTTCTTTATCTCTACCTTATTCTGTACTGTGCAGCATCAAACTGTAGATGATTTTGGATTAAATCTTATTAAAATAGCTATCTATTCCTGATGCTTTTGTCCAAGCTTGTGTAAAGGAAAGATTTTTCTACTTTAACTGCTCCAAAAAATGATTTGGCTACTAACTGAAGAGGGTAGGGAAGCACTCCCAGTTTGCTTTGAGGACCTTGATGTGGAATATGCATGGCTAGTGGAAACTGAGATTGTGATTGTGGCTTCATGGGGCTGGTGATTTTCATGTGAGTTTCAAATCTTCTGTCACTTTGCAGACAGGCTGTAGCCCTTAAATCAGCCAGAAGGGCAATGCCACCCCTCTGTCCTTGCATGGAAATGATCCTGGCCCTGCTGCTCCAGGAGAGGATCTGGCAGTGCTGGCAGACCTGCTTGTCAGATTTCTGTATCCAGGGATAGCAAGGCATGAAAGAAAGGATGACCTCTGGCAAAGAGCAGAACAGAACTGAATTAAAGCCATTTAGCTACTGTGGAACACAGGCAGTGATGCTGATACCCATATGTTAAAACTGTAATGATTTATGGACTTTTTACTGTGATCCCATTGACATTTGCAGGTGAAAGATCAGGCCTGAAACAATGATCTCTCATACTGGTATTCAGAAAGGACTTCCCAGTGTGGCCCAGTCCGTTGTTGGCTTTAATGACAACAGTTTAGGAAAAGCTGAACTCTCTATTGTGCTCTGAGAGCCTCATCCAAAGTCCATGGAAGTCATTCCTCTCCAGAGAAGACCATAAATAAAAAGATATTCCCTTAGTTTCACCTTTTCCTCACTGTTACAAAGGAGATCACTTTTCTTTTAGGTCTTGGCTTACATGTTGTTCAGGTCTATTTCAGTAGAGGAACAGAATTGTTTCGTAGATTGTATGTGCAGAAGCAGTCTATGGTAAAGTTGACTTTTAATTTGTTGGTCCCTGTTTCCAAATTAGCCCTAAGGGATGGATTTGCAAAGCAAATATCGAGCCAGTAAGTGGCTTATATAGTTTTTAAGGTTATCATGGTAATTGAGAAAGAATTCAAGAGTGGAGCAGTGTAATGGAGGAGAGAGGTTGTGTTCCTATGAATACGAGAGCAGCAATAGCTGGTAGTTCCTATGGAGTCTCTGGATAAGCAAATCTTGCTCTACACAGCTTGTGGCAATGTCTTCATAGAAGATATTGTATTTTTTGAATAAAGAGATTTCTTACTAAAATTTGACATAAAGCAGGGACAAGAAAGACCTTGGAAAAAGCATAAGACTTTTAAAGAAGTTTAACTGCTGAGTTCTGCACTACACAGATGGGCAGACTACATAGTTATATATTTATTGCTTATCTGTTAGTGATATGAATCTGCAGAATGTACCATGGAATAAGATCGTGAGTGTTGAATGATTGACTAATTGGCCTCAGGCTGAGATAACATACACTGGAGGAACAGAAACTCAGAAACAACCTGCAGCAGAATTAGACTGTTTCTGAGAAAGAAACCCAACACCTCGGCCTTGCAGTTGCTGCATCTTCCAGTAGGCCTTCCACATTGTATAATGTTCGCATAATGTATAAGGGATGCAGGTAAAGCTGGTGGCTATTATGCTAACAGGACAATATATTTCCTCCAAACAGTGGAAACTGCCTCTAACCTGAGCATAAAAGCCCGTGCTTCAGTTTTGAGTATCTACAGAAGTGTGGATAAAATATTTATCTATAGCCTAAATTCCCCTTGAAAATTTCATTTTCTCTTGAGATGGCTATGTTAATGTCATTTCCCTACTCCACTCCAGTACTATCTCATAAAAAAGAGTTCCGCCTTACCGCATTATTTAAAAACACAATGTTATGTTTTGTTGGTAAAAGCAAACTCCTTCCTGCCCTACAGGGAGGAAGTTGTTACCTGCTTTTCCAGCCAAGATCCTTGAGCGCTCAGCAGATGTTAATACTACAGTCGGTTTTGCAAGCCATGTACTGACTGGACATACGGGAGGTTTCTGCTGGGCGGCAGCGGTGCTGTGAGCCGTGCCTCTCCCCAGGAAGGGTGAACTGGGACAGCGGTGACCTGGGCTGCTGGGGTCCTGTGCTGCCTGGGCAGAGGTGGGTGCTGCCACTGCTGGTTCAGGGCCAGTACCGAGCAGCAGTGGTACTCACAGCTGGCGTAGCTGGAGCTGCAGCAAGCACTGCCTTGTGGGTACAGAAAGGAATTGATCCTTTCATTTGTTTTGGCCTCCTGGAACGCAAAAGAATTAATTAATTGTAGTTTAAAAGTGCTGAGCTCTCCTGAGACTTACAGAATTTGCTTTTTCATCTGAATACTTTCCCCTTTAAAGCCTCTTTTCCCTGATAGCATACACATTTTTCAACAACTAATATTTTCCTTTGCATAGCTATGTATACTCCCTCTCTCCATGTGCTAAAGAAACACGTGCCCAAATGAAACCACACATACCATTTAACTCAAAATACTCTCCTGTGTACATCTGTTTCTCATTAGTTTTTCCCTCTGCTATATACATAGACTTTGCTTTAAGAAGTGTCATTACATCAGTTTGTATTACAGTATTATTTTTCACTCGGCTGTGTACCAATATAGTGGCCAAATACTTCCCTTAGAATTGCATGTGTTTTTTTGAGGGCAGAATTTGGCCATTATGTTTGTATACAGCATGTATACATATATATATTCACACATTAAAGAAGTAGCATTTTTAATCCACGTTTTATGCAAATATTGGGAATAAAATATTCTAAACATAATGGATATGTGACGTGGTTTGTACCTGTATTTTCTTAACATGCAAAAAGTTTCTCTGTGTGTATGCACATGAGAGGGAAACAAGCACAGTACCTTCAAGCTGATGGGACATCGTGTCTGCCTGAGCTCTACGTCTGCCCCCAGATTCCTCCTCATTAAAATTTATTTAAACACTGCAGTTCTATAAACACCTGCACAACTGTGGCCACAAAAGAAACTACAAGATAAGCATTTCCTCACCATTCCCAGTATAATAATTTTCTGAAATCCCAAATGACTTACCTAGAAGGGGAAAAAGAAATTCCTGCATAATAGCAACGAGTTTAGAAAGGTGTCCAAGGGACCACCAGCACTAAGAATATCAGTTTACTATTTGAGGTAATAACTGTAAATAACAAAATACAGTTATAGCTTACCAATTCCAAAATATTGCTTGGAGTCAGCAGGCCCTGTATGAAAAAAAAATAAATTTATTTTATATTTATAGATGTTCATTTTAACATACAGATGTTCATAGCCAATTTGCTTACATTACATTTCTGCAAAATCTTGCTGATGATCTTTTGCTTATTTCCCCTTCATAAATATTGACCATTTATACTTCTGTAACTCATTAAGCTCTTAACCTGCAAGTTCTGATTTACATCACAATGATATAATATATAATCCTAGATTGCATAATTCCATGTGATAATTTTGACAGAAACATGCTAGCTTTATTCACCTGAGTACCTAGGTCAATGATGTGTTAACCCGATGCTTGTGTTACCCATTTGTTTCCTGCAAACCTTTCATGATCTGTAGTCCCTGGAATATGCTCCAAATGGCTACGCATTGATTGCCATACTGGGGGAGGCAGGGTGCTGGGGAGCGTGGTGTGTGCCTCCCCAGCCCTTAACCCCATGGGGCTGCAGCTGCTTGTCAGCTCTCTCCTGGGCTATGCCACAGCTGGTAGAGGAGCTCCCCTGGGGTTACTGCTTCGAGTTTTGGGATCCTTGCATAAATCTTGGTAAGGCCTTCATTGCTTGGCCTTGATATCAGGAAGGCTCCAACCACAGGATGAGTCAAGCTTTCACAGGCACCAGGAAGCAGCCCAGGGAAGACGGGGAGAACAAGGAAGCTAATCCCCATTTACTGCATCCCTGGCCCATCGCAGATGAGAGCAGCAATGATGGGCACACACATGGGTTAAGGGCAGTTAGAGCACAGCATGCTAACTTTTCCCACCATTGCCATGCCTTAGATGTCAAGAGACAGGAAAAGAAGTTACAGGACATAATTATGCTTGCCCTCCAATCTCCCGGGACATAGTGAGGGAACTCGTGCTGCCTGAGTAATACAAAAAGAGTGGAAGAAGGCAAAAATATGTTGCAAGCATGATTATTCAAAGAGCCCTGACCTTAGTGAAATAATGAATTGGCCTTTAAGCAGAAAATTTAGGAGACCCTTGATTTAAAACTTCATTAAAAATATAATATGGTAAATAACAGTGTCAGAATGCATGATGACGTTGTGTGATTAAATTCACTGATTATTGGATCATCTCCATAATTCATTATACCATTGTTGCTTTTAAATAAAATGGGGGGAAAAATTGAAAGAAGGCACCTTTAGAAAATTTTTCTTTAAGGTAATTCTTTAGGTTTTTTTACAAACACTAAGGATTTGATTACCGTGTATATTTGGATCTATATTTTCATGAAACCAAAGAGAACACTTTCTTATAAAGTCTAGTGCAAATTTTTAATATAGCCCATTTCAAGAGCTCCCTGCTAACCAGGAAATAATTTGAATACAAGCTATTTAAGGTCAGTTCGTGGTCTGCTTTCAAAAAGAGAAGAAAAAAATTGTATAATGAATGCACACATCAACTCAATATGTTATTTGAGGATTTCCCTCAGGATTGTCAATTGGCTAAAAAAGAACACATCCTTACCATCACAACTGAAGTTTAAAAATAATATGTAATGTTCACTATGTATTTCTGCAAGAAAATAAATATTTCTTTAAAAAAATACACTAAACTAGGGATGCATTTGCCAGTCTTTTCAGGGTGATTTATAATCTCTGCCATCTGCAGAAAAATGTTGCTCTTGAAGGCTAGCACATAAAAATTCAAAGCAGGATTTTTTTTTCAGTCATCTGAAGAATTAATCCTGAAGTCAAATAATGTTTTTATAAACACTGGACAGAACAAACTGTTTAAGTTCCAAATGAAATTTCAACCTTTAGTTATAAAATTTGTCACAGTCTACATTTTCAAACTGGACACATGAAGCAGCAAGGTAATTTCAAACCAATTCTTAAACTGTTTTACATAATTTTAATATTTCAGTAGGTGGTGCCATAAAACTGTGTACAATCGTGCTGTGGCAAAATTCAGTACAGTAAACACTGAGGGCTTCTAATCTCAGTAATGGCAACATTCAATCCAAATTTATTGTGCTTTGTAGTATAGAAGTTCATGAAAAAGCAAGCCCACAGAATTAATTTTCAGAGTATTGAGTGGGCTCTTGATATGCAGAAACTGCAGAATCTTGTAGGGAATTAGTCATTAGCCTGTAGCCTAATGTAGTTTTACATAAATGTTTAAGAATTTTGCTGACTGTGCATGCAAATGCTCATTTGTTTTGCTAAGTAAAGACATGAGATGTTAGTAGATTCAGCATTTGCTTAAAATGTGCTGACTCAGAAGTCTAAAAGGTTTTGAACAAAGAGCATTCTTTGTTATAAAAATATATACAAGAAGACCACATGGCTTTTTATGGGTGGAAATAGAAGAAAATGGTAGTACGGCACTGTTAAACGAGTAATAAAACTATGCTTAAAAGGCAGTGAAGATCAGTAGGAGAATGGGCTAAACTTAGAGTGCTCAGAAACTGCAGAGAAAGCATGATGAATGAAGTACATGGATTTTCTTAGACATGTAGTTGGATATCTTGACAAAAGCTCTTGAGTTGGCTTTAGTAGTGTCAAAATTTGGTGGGTATGGGATACCTTTGAAAATACTACTTCAAATGCAAAGGAGATGGTATATCTATGCTTTCTTTACTCCTGGATTCTATTCCCCTTCATTCTACTAAATCTAGCCATCTACCTATATTCATAGGTAGATGACTATATATATGTATGTATGTATACACACGCAGGTATTTGTTTGGCTGCAAAGCATACCTCTCATACTTGTGGAAGCTTCTTCAGCCTCATGCTGGATGTGCATAGAGGAGTGCCTGCATGCTGGAAGGGAAGGGTGCAAGTCAATGTCTGCAAGAGGTTTGTTAACATACATGATTTTAGGGTCAGCTACCCCACAAGCACACTTGGTAGGATTTCTGCATGTGGTCCAAATCAGCATCGGCAGGCCAGTGAGAGTACAAAATGAAGATGTTTAGGGATTTCTAGTCTAAAGTTAGGCCTCCTGAGCTGACTTTCAGGACCTGCAAAGTAAATCCATGTTTTTTGCTAGGACTTTCATTAGTTCACTGAATTGCAGGCTACTGTGAAGGTCTCACTAGTTCAGTCCCCCAAGTAGGTGGGTGGAGAGTGTGCTATTATCTAGGACACTTCCCAGCTTCAGGATGACAAAAACTGGTCCTCCTGCAGATTGGTTCTCATCCTCCTCAGAGGCTAAATATGCTGGGAAAGATCTGAAGCCCATTTTCCCACATATTTTCTAGGTCCTCTGGGCATGGTATAACCTCAGCATGGCCCAGAAGCAGAGCTCCTGTGTATTCCTGTGTATATTTGGGATAAGGGAGGGAGGAGGTGAAAGAGTGTATATGGACTCTGGCAAATAAATGTAGAAGTTGTGCAAGGCCAAGTACCCAGATGCTGGCTGTCAGGGCAAAGGATGTGGCAGATGAGAGCCTTCTTGAGCACATAACCCTCCCCAGCAGCTCCTCCTCAAAGGTGTCCTTCCCCAGTCCCTGCATTTCCTGGAGAGCATTAGGTACCCCATGTAGTCACAAGTAGTAGAGACAAGCTCCTCATCAGAGACATGACTTTTCTGCCCATAAACTGAGTCCATAGTGGCCTGGGACATTGCAACACAGGCAAAACATGCTTGACTCATTAGCAATTTTTCAATTTACTGCCAGTCAGCTTAGAAGTCAGTACAAAGGAGCTTCCTTCCTGCTGTTGATCTTCTGTTTTCTTTTGCAGGTAATCATCTGAATGCACATCCCAGCACCATGCAGGAGTTAAAAGTGCCCCGCTGAAAGCTGAAAGTTAGAGCTCTCTATGTGAGGCTGCATGACACAAAGGAACAAGGGTTATGCAGTTTTGTCCACAGTAGTTTTTAATCTTGGTGATTACATCTGGTCTGTAGGTGGGTTGTAAGTGCTAACTTAAGAGAATCAGGTATCTGAAGGTATCAGCATTAGAACTTTCTATTACTGTCCTGTGTTAGTGAAATGTCCCTGCTAGACCACCAGGCCAATGTTGCTGCAGCGTGGTTGCTCTTCCAGTTGTTGGGCTGTTGGAATAGGCAGCAAACTGTGTATGACTGTCCCCTGCGGCTTTACCCTGAAAAGCTCCTGGTGCTCTCCCTGGCCACAGATGGGACAGGCAATAAGCTTGGTGTCAGGACAGGTTTCTCTTCCAGTTCTTCTCTGACACCCTGGTTGACAGTGCATTTCTGTACTGATCTGCCTGTCTGTGGCACGACTAGTACCATGGCTGGTCACGCTCCTGAGCGGGGGACCAAATGCTTATGGCATCCAAGCAGCACAGGGCTGGTCAGCCAGGCTGGTTTTTTTGAGAAAAAAACAGAATATTTTATTTTATGAACTTTATTTTTGTTTTGAAGCAATTGTTTATTACAAAATATCTTTTAAGTTGATTTAAACAAAAAGTCAATTTTAAAATTGTCAGGATGAAAATGAAACATTTTGTTCAATCCAAAAATATTTTAAAAATCCTTTCCTTAGAAATTTTGAAAGTTCTGGATTCGGTCCAACTGAAAACAATTTTCTTTCTATTTTCTTAGAACTGCCAGTGAATCAAGAAGTACACAGATATGCCAAGCCTTTGGATTTTTAAATAGTGGATACATACCTGAAACAGAAACAAAATTAGGAGCTAATAAGATTAAACAGAAATAAAAATGGCAAAGTAGTAAAAATCAGTGAATACCTGTATGCTTCACAGAGCATTTAAAGAATTGTGAGCTTGTGTGCTGCAATGCTATAGGATCAGAGAGCAGCAGAATTGCATGCCCTTCCAATGGCTTTAATGAGAAGGGAAAATGGAATGTTTTCTATTGCCTGGATCCTTTTACAGTCTTTATACTGACTTGCATCCTATTCTTCCATTGCATTGTGTAAGGAAAATAAATAAATAAAACCCCACAAAACCAAAACGCAATTAGGATGAGCATGAATACACAATATTCCATCAACTAGAAAATATTTTTCTCACTAACTACTTGCAGACACATGAACAGATCATCAAATCTAAATAGCACATTTTCAACTCGACTCACATTCAGCAGTGGTGTGAATGGAGGAGCTGCTCAGCTGCTTCTGGATGTCAGTATTACAGACTGCAGTATTTCCTATGCCTTCGTTGCTTAGTATTTTATTCTGCTTAGTGTTTTTTCATTGCAACATGATGATTATTTTCTTGTAGGTAACTTTCTTCCAGAAGGTGAGGATTCTCTTCAAAGAAAGGAGTAGAAGGGAGGTCTAGCTGGTAATTCTGTAGTGTGGGTATACCACAGATCTCATATCATGAATCTCTCTTTTATTAAGTCTCTTCAAGGTGAGGCATGATGGCATTTCACTTACTACAACAGACAACTGGAGCTCTCCATCATTGTCCTGCTGAAAACTAGCAAATACTTTGTGTAATGTTTATTTTTAAACTTTCTGTCCTTTATTCTTGCCATTTTTATATGTTGCTTCATTTTTGTTATCTAATTCCAGAAATAATTTACCAAGCCTTTTATCTCTCAGACATCATATATGGCTGTGTGTCATATACTGTACTGATAATGTGGCCCTAGGCATTCATAATTTCTCCACAAAGAAATGTAAAAACAAATTAGCTTGTTAGCTTAAATGTGTTTGTGAAATGTGTATTAGAGATGGTATTTTTTCTGTTTCACCAGTGAGTTGGAATTTTTGAAAGATTTTCTACATACTTTTTTGCAAACAGGTTGAGGGACTTTAAAGATATGGTTCGTTTTGACTATAACTTTAACAGATTTCTTTAATAAAACTTGTGGGCAATTATGCTAAAGATTTGATATTTTTCCTAACTGAAGGGAAAACTATCTTTCTGTGTGAGAAAGTATTCATCATTTCCCACACTTCCAAATTTTTCCATAGCATCTTAGATTGGGTGATGTTTTAACCATGGTGAACACTACTATGGATGAATGAGCTGCCCATTTATTCAGCACAGCCATCTCCATTTTCTTGCAACTTGATGTCTTCTGAAGCCATCAGTGACTCTCTCTTCCTCTACCAGTTTGGCATGGTCCTGACAGGGATGGTTTTGGCTATTTATACATGAAACAAAGACTTTCGACATGAAAGCTTTTTCCTTTTGCAACAAATGGCAAATCTCTCTCTGACTGTAGTGCGGAAAGTTAACAGTTTTTTTCAAAGTAATGCCTAGTTGCCTCATCAGTTACAAGTAATACTCAATCATCATAATTTTTTGGACAAGAAGCAAGAAATTTGAGGTTAAGGATGTCTGGGAGGGTAGGTTCGTAGTTATGTTGCTAAGCTCCAGAGATATGTATTTAGTTCCTTAATCTGTCCTGTATTTCAGATATGATTTTGCGCAAATGATTTTCTGTGTAATTCATCACCACACTATGCCACACCAGAAGGACTAAAGATTAATTATTCTGAATCTCCAGCTGGCTAAATTATCCCACTGAATATATCTTTTCTGGACTGCATTATGCAATGCAATTATGTTCTTTGTTTGTCATTTCTTATCTGCAAAATGTGGAGATTGCTACTGCTTCACCTCACATGGGCTTCCTAACAATACCAGCACGAGTGAGAAGATCACTGATGTTAAGACAATAGGGATCAGAGAGTATGCATATTGCCTGCAGTCCACTGCTGGGAGCTGGAACCACAAACACATTTTGAGCTAGCTACTAACAAGATTTTTCTGTTTTGATGGCCCTCCAGTGCCCCTCTGTTCATCCAACCAAAAAGGAGACCTGCCCATGGGCTCTGCTACTGGGAACCAGAAGTAGATGAGAGAAGGTGGTCCTGGAACAGCCTCAGAGAAAGTTCCTTCTTAGGGTTGATGGAGGATTCTTGTGTTCCTATTTGTATTTAAATCTATACTCATAGCTTGGAGTAGGAGAGACACGAGCTTTCTGGGACTTTCAAGCATATTGAGGTTGGGCCTTGGAGTGGCTGTAACCAAATTTCTCTTTGCTGGCGCTCATTAAGTATATGGTAGTGTGATGCCAGCATTTTGTCCTTTCTGTAATGTGATCTGTACATAGGCATTTTATTACATATGGTAGAAACGTGTTTTTCTGTTCTAGAAGGAATACAGTCAACATAGTAAGAGTGCTAACAGTAAATTGCTTGCATTCGCCTAAGCATGTGCCTCTGACTCAGTCCAAACATTGACAGTGACAAAGCTGTAATCATTTGCAGGCTTCAGTTCTGAGCAGAGGGAATCCCACTCTTTTGACTCTAAAACATAATGCCATTGGATACCAGAGCTCATAGAGAAAATACGTTACACCTGGTTCTAACACCATGCAATTGCAAGAGCCTGTACCCGCATGGTGGAGCTGAAATGGACATGCTGGTTTGACAGGGAGTCGGGTGGAGAGCTGCTCCTTTGTACTGAGAATTCAGACTGCAGCCCATATGGAGGCTTCTTGGTAGCTCTTTAATAGATAGACAGATAAATAAATGAATAAAAAATATTTACACCAATAAATCTAACTCCTCCTTTCCCAGTAAAAAAACCCCAAAATCTTATATGTTGTTTCCGTGCCGCCACTGAAACAAGAATGACATGTTTTATGTATTAAGCGTAAGGAACAAATTCAAGTCTCATCATTTGCATACTTTGGCTGATAGGGCATTGTTGTGCCGTGCCTTGCACATACCCATGTTTACATGCAACCTGCTTGTGCAGTCTTGTTGCTAGCTAAGTGTCTGGTGTCTGCTTATGAAATATTTTCAGAGTCGTCTTTGTATGCAGACATATGATGCAAAACTTTGATTTTTAATAACGAAAAGTGGATGACTGATAACATTCATACTCCAATAGCTGCTGTGAGCACACGTGATAGCTGGCATTTCATCACAGCCTGGGATGAAAGTGTTACTCTCATTTTCTATAGTTTATATCTAAACTATATCAACAACAGTTATCTAGCCTTTCTTGTGTCATGAAGAATTATTGCACTAACAAAAAAGAAAAGTATCAAAATAAATCTTGGGAACTATCTTTGAGTCTGTTTTCTTGGAGAGGCATAAGCCATCTCAAGAAGGCCATATCACCTCAGCCATTTTGAATAAAACTCTCTTTAATCCTCTGAGAAGTTCTGCTTACAAGTAATTGGGGCAATACACCCATAAGTCACTATTTACTGATAATTCTGTGACCATGGGCTAGGATTTTAAAAGAGGTAAGAAACTTTGACTGCCAACTCCTGTTCAATTAGAGTGGAAGTTAAGCAACCAGATGGCTTGTTCCCATCGGAAAGCTGAGTGATAATATTCATGTTCAAATGCTTCTGAGTCACTATTCTCCCATCCACTGCTCGGTCATATAGAAAACACCATGTCAATATTCTTCCTGGCTCAGTAGGCTTCCTGGAAAACTTGGTTAAATTTTCTCCTTTCTGCTTCCTGCCCATTGGGTTGTTCATCCAGGTACTTTATTTTCTTCTTTTCCTTCTTTTTCTTTTATGAAGATTAACTTCAGAAAAGTGGGGTGGACAGCATGGATTTTGCAAAGCTAGATTTTAACTGGGAACTCTGTCAAGTGGAAGAGAAACAGAGAAACTAAGATTGCCCAGATTCCCCAGGTGTGTGCCACATGCATGGTTGTGAATGAATCGCATTGCAAGGAGTGCAATGACAGTTCTGTATTCATCAAACACTTGTAAGAGACAAAAATGTATGTTATGCATTTAAGAATTTTGTTAGAGCTAGTATCAGAGATATTTAAGCTCTAATAGTCCACACCATGAGAAAAAAAAAGGCACAGAGAGGAAGATTTACTGTGAATATGAATTGTGAGTGGTAGAATTAGTAAAGTCTAAATGTGACTTTAGAAATCAGAATCTGATTCTAATATGAAAAACTTGAAACCTATGCACAGAACTCATGGAAATGATTGAGTTTTCCTGATCCCAGGAGGGGCAAGAATTATCTCATTTGAACTTGGCTGTTTATAAAGAGGATGTCAGCATCCTAACCAGTAATCCTAGGCTCATTTTACTGCCAAAGGAGAGAACCAGGCAACTGTAGGATTTTTCTGACCTATTTTAGACTTTTACTACAGGGTGAGATGAGCTGTGGCCCACACTCCATTGACTGTATTAAGTCATCACTATTTACAAACGGATTTTAGGTTGTTTATTCATTTAATCAGTTGAATTTTCCTGGAGGTAATGGCTAATGGTTTTCCAGTGAATAAGGAGGTTTTATCTCTAAATCTCAGTACAGAATTGCCTAATGCAATGACAAAGCTCATTAAGTTTCCAATTTGCAACAATTTTTTTTTGCAACTCAGTTTTGGTAAGTAAGACAAAACCAGGATCAATTTCACTAGATTGCTTTCATCAGTGATAAGCCAAAAGATCCCCCCAAAACAGGTAATAACTTGTTCTTGTATAGAAATTATTAATATCTGATTCCACCCTCTAAAAACAATAATGGTACTCACATCTTTGGGGAAGAGAGAGAAATTGAAATAAAAATTAAAAAAAAATTCTTTGCTGAATCCACTGAGAGTCCTAATTTCATCTGGAAGGAAGAAATCTGGAGGTGCTGCTGTTGATGGCCTAGATGTTATTGATTCACAATGAACAATGAGGTCACTGGAAGAAACTTGAAAGCATCCTAGAAAGGGAAAGGCATTGAAAGCTAGTTGCAGAGACTGAGAGCAGCCAACATACAGGGTCACATGGACACGCTCTTAGACTGGCTTATGAACTCTCCTGTCAGTGAGACATCATAGGTTTGAAAACCAGGCTGAGGTATCTAATGTTGCAATGAACTGGAAAAGAACTACTGCTGAACAGATCCTAGGCTTGCCAAGCCTGTGAACTTCACCTGTATCATGAACAAAATCAGGCTGGCTTTTGAAACGTTACATGCACTATTGAGAGATTCGTGTCTCCTGTAATGAGTGAGGTTGTCACCTTGAAGCAGAGAGCAGTTCAGGGAGTCTGCAGAGGGTGATCTGAATGCTGTGCCATATAGGACAAGCGAAAGAGTAAAAAAGTGCCTTCCTTTTGAATAACTGTCATGCCCACTAATTCTGGCTAAATGGCAGCAACTCATAAGAAAAAACACCTAAGTTTGACCTCAGAGAACAAAATCCTTAGTACATCAACCTGTGATGCAGTATCTTCATATGGATAGTGTTTTTAAAAACGTATATAAACTCTCTTTTCAACAGGGCATAACGGGAACCCCTGTAATGCACTCATAAACTGATTTTACAAGTTTCATCTGAGTTTATTAGTGAACTATACTAACATAACAGAACATAGGCATGGGAATGAAAATAATTACTGACCATGCTGTAACTATGGTATTTGTTGTTCTCTTTAACTTGCTTTTATTGCATACCACTGGACTCCTATTTTATCCTTATAAGTATGTCCCTCTTTTAGAGGAACAGCAGTAAACTTGTTTTTTTCCACTAGCTGTACTTTAAAGCTCTCTGTGTTTAATAAGAAACAGTCATTAATTCTTTTATGACTAACACTGTGGTCCCTTGACTTCCTGAAAAGCATAAATAAAACCTTTAGGCCAAATCATAAAGTAGTTCATTTCATTGGAGACCTCATTTTAGTGTTACTCAGGGTAAGGTACCTTTAGTAGGTTTGAAAGAGTAGACCTCTATGGTATGGTTGGTCCCTGCTTGGTTGCCCTGGTTGCAAAGTCGTGGCTTCTAGCTCTTTCGAGAGCTGAGTTCAGTTAGCCTTGTGTTAGAGACTGAAGTCACACACAGAGCAAGTGACTGGCTACACACAGGGTTTCTTTCTCAGTCCTTTAACCTTTTCAATGGATGAAACGCTGACTAACTAGTGATAGCTATGAAGCACTTGTTACTGACTCGGAGCATAATGTTGCTTGTTGCTTTAGTTGGTTTTGACCCCTGCCCAGTTGTTTGATGTAGTTGGTGAGACGGAAACTTGTGGCATGAAAAAGGCTGGTGGGTGGGCACAAGTACCCACTATCAGCTGTATCACTGCTGACACAGGAGAAGGAGTTGAGGGAAAGCACTAGATTTTGTAAATGTTACTGATCTTTGATGTTCTGGCCTAACTGGCTGCCCAAGGCTCCCATCTAAATGACAGTGCTGTCCTCTCCTTTCCTCCTCATTTTACTGAGTGTACTTTTGAATGAATGGCACTCAAATATGTATGGTATAAAGATAGCACAGGAACATTGTTTCTCACTTGCATTTCAGGGAAGTCTTACTTTTAAATTAGTATAAATAAGAATGTTGGAGCTTGATATGAATGAACAAACCTCCTTAGCTACCTATACAATACAATTAGGTAAGAGACTGTTCAAAGATCTGATCAAATTTTCTAAGCAAATATAGTTATAATAGCAGTGGTTCTTAGTTAACTGAGAAAGGTGAGTAGCACTTATTAAACATCCAGAATCAGTTCAAAAACACTACTGGAACAAAGAAGAGCAACTTGAAATAATCTTCCCTTTAGGAAGAGTACTATACAATTTAGCAGAAAAAGCAACTGAAACTTTATGAAGCTTTCAACTCACCTGGCATTATTTAGAAGAGAATTAATTATATCCAAAGCACAAAATTCTGCAAACTTCTTGAGGAAAATTCTGCCCAAAGCAGAGGCTCTATGTTAAACAGTTTAGGCTTCTGCAGTAATTTCCCTCAACACAACTATATTTCTGTATAACCCTCCACATTTCCTCCTCCTTAAATTTACAGGGATCTTTCCATTTGAGCGGCCACATATATGTTAAGCTAAGATGTAAATTGCAGTTACTTTAAGTTTACTGACTAAATAGTTCTTTAGTTGTTCTTTCCTTCATGTTTAGAGCTGATGCATACCTCTGATGAAACTGTGTACACAAGGAAAGAGCCAAGCAATAAAATCTGTACACACTAGTAAAAACCAAACCAAAACAAACCAAAACAAACTAAACCAAACCAGATAAATGGATAGTGTACTTCAAATGAAGCATTAAGGCGTAATCTTTACGCTGACAAAGTTTCATCAGGCTGCTCCTTGAATGGCAGGCCCTCTTATGTAATGAGCAGGTCATTGTACAGACAATTGTTTAGAGCTTTTGGATGGTATTGCTCATACTCATAGTTTCTTTCCAAAGGAAGTGAAGGTTTACATTCTGGCATGAAAAGAGGATTACTGTCACTTTTAACCCTTTTCTCTTTTCTCTACAATGGTGCTACTCTATTATATGGACATGCAAGGTAAAATGTAAGTTGGAAAATTCTTGCTCATTGGCTCTCCTTTTCGTTTCTCATATCACTTCTGTTCCCTTTATCTCCCAGATCTTTCAACTTCTTTGTGACTATATACATACGCATTATCAGCTAAGGTATTAAAGATCACTATGATAGGAGCGCTTAGAACACTGACGAATCAAGCCAGTTTTAAACTATAAAACAAACTTTACCAAATTCATTCATTAACAACACTATTTTTGCTAATGGTTCATTCTTATGCATCATTAATCATCATTGCTACACATACAAAACCTCAGACTTTAACACTCGTATTCGGAATCAGCTGTAAGAATACAATACCATGGAGATGACACTGTACAGCAAATGCAGGCCGCTGCAGTCGTTGGTGTTTCTTAGTCATGGACGTCCAGGTGATTAAGCTTGAGAACTCTCTGAAGACCATCAAAGTAGGCTGTCTTCTTACTTCTCAGTCTTTCCTCTTTGAGTTTGAAGTTTTTAGTGCTCTTTTGCCTCCCTCCCAAAAGGGGTGGTCTCCTCTGCTCCTGATACTACGTATTTTTTCATCATGCCAGTCATTCTTCTTATGCATTTGGCAGGATGTCCTGCTTATTTGCAGTCCCTTGTGCTTATCTTGTCCTTTAGCAACTCTTTGTGTCTCCTACATGCAGCTACACTCACTGTTTGCCCCTTTGGTGGGCAGACCACTCACATATTTATGTGCCATCACAATGTTATGAAGTGCTCATACATTGTGTTGGCTACACTATTTTACTATATGTATATTCAGATTCAAGGTTAGCTAATATTAACTATATCCTGACTAGTGCACTTTTAATTTATAGGTGTCACAGGCCTGTGTTTCAGCTACCAGCCCCATCACTTCAGCAGTAGGGATGGAGCATTCTGCCTTCTTGCTGAGGAAAAAAACCTGAATACTTACACCCGAGTCTGCACAGGTCCCTCTCTTACCACATTGCTTAAGGTAGCCCAAAACATACTGGTCTAATCTCAGATCTTCTGTATTCAGTCTTTTATGCTCCTCAGACTACAGAAATTACTTACAGCAAGGGGAAGGACTGGACTCCCTCCCTCCAGCGGAGGAGGGATGTGATGTGGGAGATGCCTGATGGAAAACAGGAGGCAGCCCTTTATCGCCTCTGTAGCTTTCTCCTCTTTCCAAAACTCCTTACAACCCTTCTCCCAGGAAGGTGAACATCCTCATAGCTGCTGTCCTTAGACTTAGAATCTATTGCCCACCCCAGGAAAGAAAGAAAATGTCTGGCTGCATGTCCTGGTTTCAGCTGGGATAGAGTTAATTGTCTTCCTAGTAGCTGGTACAGTGCTATGTTTTTGAGTTAGGTATGAGAAGAATGTTGATAACACACTGATGTTTTCAGTTGTTGCTAAGTAATGTTTAGTCTAAAAAGTCAAGGATTTTTCAGCTTCTCATGCCCAGTCAGCACAAGACTGGAGGGGCACAAGAAGTTGGGAGGGGACACAGCCAGGGCAGCTGACCCAAACTGGCCAAGGGGGTATTCCATACTGTGTGACATCATGTCTAGTATTTAAACTGGGGGCAGTGGGGGTGGGGGGATCGCTGCTTGGGGACTAACTGGGCATCGGTCGGTGGGTGGTGAGCAATTGCATTGTGCATCACTTGTATATTCCAATCCTTTTATTATGACTATTGTCATTTTATTAGTGTTATCATCATCATTATTAGTTTCTTCTTTTCTGTTCTGTTAAACCATTCTTATCTCAACCCATGAGTTTTACTCTCCCCCATCCCACTGGGGGCAGGGGTGAAGTGAGTGAGCAGCTGCGTGGTGCTTAGTTGCTGGCTGGGGTTAAACCACAACACTGCGTCAGGAACTGGTTCCAGGTCTCCTGCGTCCTTGGTGCACTGCCATACAGCCCACCCTCCTCTAGGCCCAATGGGCTGTGACTGTCTTCCCAGGGTGACATCTCCTGCTGACGGACAGGGAAGCTGTCCACAAAAGATGTTGCCCAAGTGCTGTAAACTTCTGGATGTCTGCCTCTGCAGATTGCCACAGGCTCTAGCGTTTTGTGCTTACGTGCTGCATGTGCATGTGAAGACACCCTGAAGTTATGCTGATGGAACTAAAAAGAAATTTTGTCTGGTATCTTCTGGGAAGGCTCCTGCCCCGAAATAAATGACAAAGTCCCTTTCTGTGGTATTTTTCCAGACATTTTCTTGACAAGGTCTATCTTTTGTGGCAGTTGAAATACTTGGCAAGATCAAACAAAAGAAGTCAAATGGAGGTATAATGGCTGTTGCTTTATATAGTGAAATTGAAGCTAGTGTGGCGAGAAGTGGTGTGCTTTAGAAAACACTGGTGTGAAGGAAACGTCTTTCTTCCCTTTCGCTGCATGTGCTCAAGGGTTACCCAGAGTGGTGCCTCAGACACATCTGGGAGAAGTGACACAAATGGGACTGCTCCGGCCCTTCAAGCGAAGCACTAGTTCAAGTGAGCAGCTGAATTGGGTTTGAGCACCCAGCTGGTGCAGATGAAAGCATGAAGGTTTCTGGTTTGTGGGCAAGAGACTCAAAACCACCCTGAAGGACATCATGGAGGACTCATTTCTATGCTGCAGATTCAATTTCCAGTCAATGTACAGTATCTACTGCACTTGGACATTTCTCAAAGGGTAAAATAGCTGGCATTTTAGCTTTGTTATCCATCAACGGTGAGATCATGACAGATTTTTGGTTTTAGATTGAAAAACAACCAAAGAACTAATTCAATGCTTGCTAATGCTGTCAAATTGACTGAGAAAGCAATGGAGAAAACAACTTGGGAGTTCACGACGGTGACTGACAGAGAAAAGTGCTAGAAAAATACAGTTAACCCCTTCTTCCTGTTTCATCAGGAACCTTGACTGCGCAGAGTTGATCATAAGCAAGAGTGTGGCCAGCTGCTCTGGCAGAAGACAACATGCTTGTGTCCTTTCAGGTGAGGCTGTGCAAGAGTCTCAGCTGCAGGTTGGCTATGTGTCTGTCCCTACCTAGCAGGAAGCTCCACTGACTGTTTGCTTCTCATTTGCTTTCTCGCAGGCTTTGGCTTGTTCTGCAGCTGCAGACTGAAACATTTTTTTTTGCATCAGTTAATTTGTTCTCTGAAGCTTGCAGGCATCACATGAACCAGATGACAACAACTCCGTTGTTGCAGCAACTAGGCCACACCGGTGTTGGGGCTGATCATGTTGCAGCTCT
Organism: Harpia harpyja; assembly: GCF_026419915.1. NCBI lineage: Eukaryota > Metazoa > Chordata > Aves > Accipitriformes > Accipitridae > Harpia > Harpia harpyja. The sequence continues at coordinate 18,595,922 of NC_068947.1, forward strand.
GTCATGTGCCACTTCTAAACACCAGTGCTTTTGTTAATCTCCTCCTCAGATACGAACAAAGACGTTAGGGAAAACATTAGTCCTGCAAGATGCAAAGTTAAATAAAATCAATTACATTGCCTATGAGAGACAGCTTTTCTTCAAATACTTGCATCTGTGTATAAATAATCAAAACCATGCCAGATCATTTACAGACTCTTCTACAATTGGCAGGAAAACTTTCTAGCGGATAGTAATGGCTAGAAACTGCTTAGTCAATCTGTGAGGTTTTTTTTTTTTTTGACATTAAGAAATTTCAGTAAATATTGACATAAAAAGAGAACGTAATTAACATTCCTCTTTACCCACATAAATCTATCTTGCTGCTCTCCCTGAAATGGACAGCTTTTTAAATTATTCCTAAGAACAAAGTACACTTGATGTAAAAAATCGTTATATGTGATGCAGACTATGCTTTCACAGAAAACTTTACAGAGCATTTGGCATCTAACTTATGTTCCAAAAAAGTGACAGACTGGTGAGAGACAGACACTTTCTTGCCCCAAAGAGCAGTAGTGACCAATGTGGATCCCCAGGACCCAGCTGCATACACTGAAATATTTTCTTAAGGACTTCTGCTTTGGAGTCACTCACTTTGTTTGCTCTGTGTTTCCTAGATATAAAGTAATAACACAACTGAGCTGTGTGGCCTCCCTGGAAAGATCTTGTGAAGGCACATGACAAAGTGTAATTAAAAAGCTGAAGGAGGACTCATTCTCATAGGCATCATTAATTAACTCATCATCTAGGTTTGACTTATGTCAATTTGCAAATATAAAATGAAAGTAATTTGTTTAATCTGGGAAAGACATTCAACAGTTTGATCGTACTGATATAAGGAACAGATGCTCACCCCTTTTCTGCACTTCCTCTTTTGAAATCTGACCTCTTGAAAGCAACCTGCATATAGATTACAGCTGGACATTTTAATGTCTTACCCTGAGATTGTGCACACAGTGACTCCAGAGTAACGGCCGCCCCAGCTGAGAAGAGTGCACGGTCTGTTCAGAGGGGATTCATGCATAGAGAGATGAGGTGGAGAAGTGTGTTCAAAGAAGAAGAGGCCCAAGAGCAAGGTGTAACTCTGCACCTATACCTCTCCAGAAAAAACAAGCTGAGACAGACTGATGCTACTGTGCCATGGAAGAGATCGAGGTATCCAGTTGTGCCCCTGTGCTACCCATGTAATCTGGAAGGGGCTTAAAGGCTAGGAGAGAGGATTATTAAAATGTTTTTTGTGCACTCAGATCCTTTTAATCTCAGCCAGCAACGTTTTAGATCACAGAGCCCTCACTACGCTGGCACATGGCAGGGAACAGTGACACCCCAGCATGGCACCCGCCTGGGCTGGCACTGTTAGCACTTGTGCTCTCCTTGGGCTTCTCCTACCATTCGTGCACAGAGTTAATCACTGGGGCCTGCACCCTAATTGAAGTGAATCTTTTCCCATTGACTGTAGAAAGACTACAAGTCATATCTAGCCTTCCTAGGTCCAAGTCAGCTAACTTGGCTAGGCACAGTAATGTTGAGCCCACCAATACCTGGCCATATTTTAAAGTGGAGGTTGGGTGCCTTTACAAATTGTACTGTTCTTTGCTGCCTCCTTTCCTCCCTCTACTCTTTTTCAACCTGCTGGTGAATACTGGGTTGCATTAGCTTTCCTGTCCTCTTCTTGCCCTGGCATTTAACTTTGCTGGAACAGTGTAGAAGGCTGAGGGAAGATTTTGCAACACTTATTTTACAGCATTTTATGATAATTGTTCCCACTGAGAGATTCCCAGTTGAAAGGAAATATTTATTAGTTATTGGGCATTCTGTGCAGAGACAAAGGAAAAAAACCCCACAAACCTCGACTCTGACCTTATATTTCATAGGTGAAATGGGTTTATCTCTCAAGTTGATATCCATATTTCAGGCCAGTGGCAGCCATAGGCAGTGAAAGTAGATGTAGCAGTGGGACCAGCTGCAGGTGTAGGTATGTCACACCAGGCAGTACTAATATTGAAGCTTTGGTTTCTTCTGTCATCTCCTCTGCATTCACCAGATGAATCCATGGCCTTTCACAATTTGTAGATGGAAAGAAAAACTAGCCTGAGAAAATCTGCATGATGAACAATAATAGCTAGTTTTGGCACCTCCAATAAGAGAGCTCACCATTTCCCTCAAGCCCGTCTTCTCAATTAAAGAAGCTTAGCAAAAGCTTAAAGGATATCTGAGCTCTCTTCTCCAGGTGCAGCCAAGCACAGGAAGCCAAGCTTTATGGAAAGGAAAGCATCTCTAAATAACCCAGCAGAGTCTACGCTGTATTCAGCAGCCAAGAAGCTCAGAGATCACAGATGTGTGTTCATACTTTGAACATCTGCAGTTGCTGGGATCTTCACATGGGTTGAATTTGCAAGAATAGTTTGCATTTTTCTTTTCTAGTCTGATTGCCGATCAAACACCTAGTCTGCCTTGTTACTTCCAGCAATGGCAAATTTACACGAATCTGAAAGGAAGATGAGCAGCTTTCTGACTATGACAGGCTTGAGCCAAAGCTCAGAAAAATAAATACAAAGTGCTTCATTAGCAACAGTGGGCTTTGGATCAGAGCCACTGTCTAATTATTCAATTATACAGTGCTATTAGGAGAAAAATTGCTTCCTGGCCTCCCTAGTAGGTATAATTTAAGCCCTGCAGCATGAGGTTTTAGTCTCCCATTTTACCATAGTTTGCATAGCTTGCCAGAGCTTGCATTACTTTTTATGTTATTGCTTTCCAAGCATTCCAATCCAGTTCTTCGAAAACCCTGCTTAAATAGTAGTGTCCCTGAACCAGTGGCTTCCAGGTTATGTAGAGCACAAAGTAATCTTTATTTCAGGGGTACTTAGTATACATTTGCCAGGTGCTTTTTTGTTCTCATTCTGGAAATAAAAAAAAGGATGAACATTTATAATTTTTCTGTTCTTCTATGTATTATTAAAAGAAAAAAAAGTTAAAACTAATTCACTTGCCTGAATTTATATGGCTGAAATCCAGACTGTGAGGTTTAGCCTGCTTGGTCAAGTAAGCCACATGGCAGTGTTTACTCCCCAAATGCTTTCAGTGACATTGCATGTGTGAATGTAAATGATTTTTAAGTGAAGTCATTGCAAGTCACTTTGCAGAAAAAAATTCTGTGGCAAAACTAAACAAAATAAAAAAGTATGTGGGATGTGTATGTGATCCTGCAAATCTTACATCTTAAAATAATCAGTTTGTGGGTTTTTTCCTGTTACTCATTTGCCCATAGCCATTTCAAATTCTTTCTTACAGTACAATCTCATTATAGAACTTGTACAGATGATCCACATGCTCTTCTGATCAATTCCATTACCGTGATGCCATGTATAAATTGATTCCTGATTTTTCCCCCTTTTTTAAACCTCTGCATATGTTTCAATAGCACTATGAGAGTACTTAAATAGGCATATGAGAGGGAAGCTTATCTTCTAGCTAGAAAAGCTACAGGCTGCCTGGCACTTACTGTCTTTCCCCATTTTGTCCACTGGATAGTGGAAAAGACAAACTGATGGTGTGAGAATAAATATTTCAATGATGGTATAAATAATAGTGATAGATTTCTATGTCCCTGTCTCGCCCCCTCCCACGTGCCCATTAACTACTGCAGTCACTCTGCTCTCTTCTGAGCAGAAAGGAGACAATACAATGCTCACAAGGACAAGATGGAAAAGGCTTCAGGGATTTGCCTAGAGATCACAGAAGACCTGAAGCAGGTCTGGGAAGGGAGGTCTCTCAAAGGGTTATCTCCTGCTGTAGCCACCAGCTCATCCATCGTCCCCGCCAGCCTCGTGACTGTACAGCAAGGCAAACAGGAACAATGTGGAGGATGAAGGTGTGTGCAGGCAGGAAAAGCTTTTTCCCACTTCAGCTCATCTTTATTTTTTATTGATAGCTAACTGGTCTGGAAAAATAATTTCTGGAGCACATACAGAAGCATGAACCACAGAGGTATTAGCAGTAACATGTCCCCATTCAGGACTGGTGCACTGATGACAGTACTTTGGCAAAACAGAGGACCCCACAGAAACCTGCATTGGCAGCTCATATTTTGTGTTACTACCGTGTCTTGATTTTCTGTGGTTTGCAAGTCCTTTTAAAAACTCTCAGCAGAGTATCACTATACTGTGATGTATTATAATATGAAGATCATGTGTATTATTCTGAGAAGAATCTAAAAGCTCAGTCTGTTAGCACTTTGCGTAATTTCCCTAAAATATGTGAATACCAATCAAACTTTTATGGATGTGCGATGTTAGTGGGTACATCTTCAAAGAGAACAAGGGAGTTCTGCCCGTTTCCTTCTGGACTCCCTCACCATGGGTTTTACTCTCTCAGTGTATTTACATTACTTCACACTCACATGGGAAAGTATTTTCCAAGGCAGCATGGTTTTGCTAGTTAGCACTACTGTCAGATAAAGCATGGTAGCAAAAAAAAAAAAAAAAAAAAGAGAGCTAAAGTAATAGAATAGAGTACAATATCAATGCTGGCATCCTGGTCAATATAGCTCTGGCTTTGCAAATATTCATGTGCCTTCTCTGAGAGATATGAGTGAGATCAGATGTTTGTGTGTAGCTCACAGTAGTGACTCAAAAAATGGAGTGGACAAGTATGGTGATCAAACTACTAACTAGAGGAGGGAACTGCAAATAATTCCAAGGACAGCTTGTAAATCAGATTAATTTAGGGCATTTTTTATTTTTTCACACTTGCATACCGTGAGTACCTTGTAAAGCTCTGAGTGCACAAAATCTTGGGCCTAATTCTTGTCAAAATGAGACTTTATTAAGCCATTTTAGTGGGGTAAAAGATTCTTAAACTGGAAATGAATTATGATTATGTCCATCTTCTATTGCTAGAGTTGACCTGAAGTGTACACAAGAGCTCAGGTCTGTATGCGGCTAAATACTGAGAAAAGAAGGTTGCATTTTTCAGATAGTCTTTGCTAAATTTAAATAACATTGCAGAGAACTTGGTGTTACTTTGCCCTGAGGGATCTGAAAAGCCTGTCAGGAACAAATTTGTAGTAAACTCACATGTGTATTGGCAGGCTTGTTTTCAGTAAGATTATAAATGTCAGTTGCTGGTCCAGAACAGGTGGCACTATAAAAAAATTGGCTGTGGGAAATGAATACCACTTACAAGGAAAATATCCACTTTCGCAGATTGGGAATAAGAACTGTTGCACAGCTGATCTGTGCACTAGTGGTGTTTTTAATTGTTTTCCTTAAAATTGCTTTGAGAAGTTCATGGCTACAGATTTTCCCCTGTTACTGTTTGGTTTTATGTTTCTTTTATTCCATAGTTCAGTGTACCAAAGCTTAGAAAGTGAGATCTGAACCATTAAAGAGTCTTTATGTGTGCCATCTTGGCACTTGGATCAGTGATGGGAACAGTTTAATACTGCTATTACCCCATTAATCACAAAGGAGTTACGGTGGCTTCAGACTGAAGCAAACATGGGCAGGATGGGATCTGCAGTCATGCAGTACCTACAAGAAATGATTTATTGGCTGGTTCACATCACAGATATCCCCTGGGCTTGTTCTTCCCATTATTTTATATGAGTAGTATATGAACAGTAATAGACTGATTACTGAGTTTTATTTATCCTTCTCTCCAGCAGCAATGTTTTTTCTTTAAACAGAGAAGGTGAAAAATAAGCCGAAGCCCTGTACTCATGGTGATGGAAAGCCTCTCTTCCAGGAAATCTTCAGATCTCATAATTGTTTTATTTTTTGTGGCAATTTACCAATATGGCACTGTCTCATGAAGGCCAAAGAAATGGTGTGTCCCTAGCATGCTGCAGCTGATGCCATCGCTCCCCTTCTACTATATGCTTCAGGCTGTGTAGCACAAAATGTAGTCCAGAGGACACAGGTGAGTAAAATAGAAATAAACAAATGAACACAACAAATGAGAAAACCATTAATGCTTTTTGCCATTTTTTTACTGCTGTGGAACCTTTGAGTTCCTTGTGCCCTAACTGATCTTCTCAGAGCAAGACACGGTTGCCCGGCCAAGACCAGTCTGCCTTCATATCAGTGAAAAATGACAAAAGGTTTACAAGACTCCTTAGCATACTCAGATCTGAAAAACTAGCCAAACATTTCCCTGACTAAACAGGCCTATCGTACCTTTCCAACCCAGAATCGCCCGCACCCTTGGCATCTGGGGGACATCTCTATGCTGCTGGTACAAACAAGAAATCACGGTACCACAGCTTATTGATTGTTTTTTTCTAGCATCCCAACAGTTTATAACATTTCCTTTATGAATCAGAGGTGCCTTTCGGAAGCCGAGTGACCAGGAATTAAGTGAGGGTAACTAATATAACAGTGTCTCTATACCATCCTCACATTTCTCATGTGAATACTACTTCAGGACTGGAGCACACAACCCACACAGCTACATAGAGCATCACAAATCCATTTGTGATGTAAGTTTTTGCTTTCTCAGTGTGAAGCAGGACAACTCCTAGATGTTTGGATATTTAAATTACTGTCGTCTCCTCTCTTTCTTACCTGGAAAAAAATTAAAAAATTCTTCAGTTGGTCATTCAGCCTTATTCACTTGCCATGGCAATTAAACAGGAAGTGGCTCAGGGTTACAGAAGAAAGCTACTCCTCATGCTTTGCCTGTTTCAGTTACGCACGGCTGTCAAGGAGTCTTGCTAATTCAGACAGATTCATGTAGGCTGTTCGGCACTTTTCTTTCCTTCCTTCCTCCATGTCCTCTGAGGGTGAAATGACATCTAGGGTGTGGGTTCCATGTCATGGGTGCCAGTGTGCTCCAACCTGCAAGCAAGATTTAACCTTTTTCAGGTACCACGCTCGAGGTTAATAACAATAAAAAATAGTCCCAGCAGGAGCACTGGGAAAGCATGCATATTATAGACCTCAAAACACCCACTGTGGGCAAAGCTCAGGAAATTCCTGACCTTAAAAGTGTAAAGAAAGAAGGAAAAAAATTTAATTCTCTCCCAGGCATTAGAATCAAGATTATTAAATTTAAGGGTAGATTGAGTTCTTTCCTTGCATTCAATTGCCTTTGTTAAGTAGTGATATATTCTGGTTCCTAGCAGCACACCACTGTTTACACTGGTTACTAAAGGAATAAATTGTTCTAAGGATGCAGATGTCCAAGTAGTTAACGTTACAGTCTACAGCTATTGCCAAGGAAATAGGAAAACCTGAGTTACTCTCCTGCAGAACTACTTTGTTAAGCTATATTTCTTACTTATGTCATCCTTAGTTTTCTCCCTTTACGCAACATCCCTATGTGATGTTGATGGGTACTGAAACCTGTGTCCAAAGGTCACAGCTGGTGACAGAGCTTTTGTGTACTATAGGATCTAAGCAGAAGCTCTTGGCTGAGAGCTTCAGAAGTGACTGCGCCTGTAGAGGCCTCCATTTTGCCTGGCTTCAACACCTTAAAACCAGCTAGATTTTAAGTCTAGGTACAATTTCTGAAAGTGGAACATGTCCAGCTGCGCAGCCAAACCAGTACTTCTATTGAAAATCACTGATGGTCATAAAAAATATTTATAAAATTATACCACATGAAGATGGCCTCTCTATTCCAATGCTTTATTTAAAGGCTTCTGAGCTCAATAATTATATATATTTTAAAGATGCTAATAGCTGATATTTCTGTGCCTTTTAAATTTTTCAAGTGTATGAATAATTTGTTTTGTTTTGTTTTGTTTTGTTTTGTTTATGGAAACAAGTACACTGTGAAGAAACTTAAGAAAAAAGATTGCAGTTGGCTTCAGAGGATATTTTACTGACTTCTCAGGAAGTTTAGGGGAATAACAGTTGAAAGGAGACATAAGATAGATAAATGTATACCATGAAAAAATATTCAACTTTTGTGATTTACACTGTGCCAGTTTGTGCGAAGGTCTATGACACCCTCCATTCAGTTTGTTTGCTGATTGTTTTCAATTAAAACATACAATATATTGACATTATCTAGATTTTTCCAATGTTAGTTCATCCGGCTACGAAGAACCCCAGACACCATCAGTTGTTAATAATTAAAAAGTATTTACAATAATTTTTCTAATTTTTCCTTTTAACACTGGCAAGAAGTTTGCAGAAGCTTTTGTATTTTTACTTTATACATGTAATATATAACAAGATATTTTAGCTGATGTTTTATACATCAAAACTTAATTCACATGGTTGCTCATCAGTGAGATGTTGCTGTGAACTAGGAAAGTTCCTTTTCCTCTCCCAGTCACTGCGAGTAACACAGCATCAAAGGTAGAAAAGCAGGCAGCAGGTAGACTAAAACAAGGAAGAATTTTGTCTATTACAAAATACTGGAAAGGCAGGAAATTTAAAGTTGAGTCTAAAATTAAAATATAAACAATCAGAAGGTTAATATAGGTTTGGATCTCTCTGAAGTGTATGCACTGTTAGAAATGAGGTATGAAAGGAGATTTGATTCTTCTCATTTTTATACTCTCAGAACCAGAAATAGTCTTGGCATAACACTAGCAATGTAACAGGAAAACGGGATGAAAAAGATTAAAAGTCCTAAGACTGAGACTTTTCAGGGGGCACCAGGACAGAAAGCTGAGTGTACTCAGTGCCTTCCCTGCCGTGGTAGGCTCCTGGCTCACGTTCCCTCCCCGTGGAAAACAGACATGCCTCTGTGCCGTCTTTTGGATTCCCCTCATCTCCAGGGCTCCCTAGAATATGAGGCAGGATGAAGGCAAGGCTCTGGTGTGCCCAGTTGAGCATTCTGCCCATTCAACCACCAGCACCAGTGTCCGCCCACCTTCAGTTTGTCACCATCTGCGACCCTTAATAACCTGGACTCTGACAGTGGCTCATATTTAGGAGTCCAGAAATTTAGCTGGAGAGCTGGAAATCTTTCCCAAGAGACCTTTGCTGTGTGGTATAGAGAGGACTTCTTCTTCGGACAAAGCAAGAGATCCTAATTCTTGGCACTCTCCTGTCCTTTTAAACCAGGGAGTGTCTGGTTGAGCTCAGCTCTGGTCATTCGGCATCAGTGCCAGATTGCACTCAGGTCTGCAGGCCTAGTGACAAGACACTTAAAAAGCTTGTCCTACCTGAAAGCTACTTCTGGAGTAAAATTCAAGGGAAATATTGACTGAATTGACTTCAGAGACATTGTCAGAAGGTTTTCGCTGCCCTTGCTGATAGCAACAACCTGTGGGAGAGGGAGAAGTCTCAGGCAACCGAAGAGCCTCCAGATGTAGGCCTCCACGTCTGGCCTACTGAACAGTTTATTCATGTATGTTTTGTTGTGGCCACTGATGTCAATAACTCATGACTTTCACAGAAATTTTTCTTCAAGTTCGTCGGTAGTTTCCCTCCATTCCTATTTCTAACGAGGGAAGATTGAGCTGTTTTGATTGCAAAAAACCCCACTTTGCTACTACTCACAGGACCAAGTAATTGCTGAAAACAATGATTCACAAGATTGCTTGTTAGACTTAGGTGTACTGCCAGACGCCTGCTCAGACGGACTGTACATCCTTTCTGCAATGAGACGGTAGAGGTTCAGTGCTCCAGATTTATGTACCCCTTGCAATTAGGGCTAGGACAGCTACAAACAACAGGGTGCTTTTATTGCTTAGAAACAGTCTTTTTTGCCTACTACTGCTGAATTTTCTTTAGATGTACCCACCAGGTCACATACTCTGTATGGAAGAGCAGGCCAGTAACTACTGTTTCAATGACACTTCGTCAATCTCAAAATTAGACAAAGCATAGATCCTTTTAGGGAATGAAGGCTGACTGCTATAGTAGCTGGCTTGGACCAAAACCTTGTTCTCCCTTACATTCCTGCTTTAGACTGAGGGTCTCCTTAACCCTAGGGTCAACACCTATGTATAAGGAGCAATGAAGGGACTGTGAGGACTGAAGTATGGTGCATATACAGTAACACAGAGACTCTGCTGTCCAGAAAGTTTCCAGGTCATGCATGAATGGTGGATTCTGGTAGATGTATGCAGACAACCACCTCTAACAACCACAGTTACTATGCCTATGGAGCTGTGGTTGTAATGCCAGCAACCCTATACTCTATTAACCTTCAGCATTGACTTCAGCTCAGAGCAGCCATTTTCTTGTATTTTATTGCTTTGGGGCTAGAATTACTTCATCCCAGACCACATGCTAAGAGCAGTAACTTCCAACGGCCTCTTCTGCTGTGAGTAGCTGAAACATGAAGATCCAAGGCTTCAAGCCAGGTTTTTATTTCTGTTGTGCTGGCATGAATGGAACCACCCCAGTTTTAATGAGAATAACTGGGGGGGAGCACTTGGGCCTTCTCAGAGCAAATTTCTGAGAGTCATACCGGAAAACAGAGGTCTGTCACTCTGCTCCCTATTCTCTTCTGGGTTTGAATGGCTCAGCCAGAATTTTGAAAACTTGTCATCAGTGGTTTTGAAATCATGAACAAAAAGTTCATTTCTAGACTTTGTAAATATAGAGAAGATTTACTGCAGTGAAAAATAAAAAAGCTAATGGTATAGCAGCTTCATTTAGGGTGCTCAGAGTAATGATGGACGTGATAAGACACACTTATTAGGGAAATAATATTACCTCATGGGCTAAATATAATTAAAACCAGAAATCCTGTTGAGCATCTTACTTGAGAATATGAGATGAAGGACACTGGCTAACTTTCACCGCCAGTGTTTGACATACCTTCTGCTGTAGACAATTGGTTTTGAGTTCATCATCATTACGTAGTAGAGTAGATTTGGGGAGGTCACATAAAGGATATCGGCCCATAGCTTCATGGCATAATTTATATGCTGTTGAGAAAACTGACAGAATGGAGCTTGGATTATTCACAGGTCATTTCCCCTTAGGGAAAGGTTCTGCAGCTATGACTGTTATTTCAGATCCCTTCTTCCTGGTCATGTGGTTTTGCTCCACACATAGCTCATTTGTTTGGGTAGTGCATTGGTTGGCAGAATATATCTTTGAGCAAATGTTATTTCCAAAGTGGAGGTCATGATCTTGGAAGTGCAAGTGGAAATGGGGTGATGGGAAAAGCTGAGAATTGCTGGAATGTGGTGAAAGCAAAGTAATCTATACATGTTTATGTTGACAGCAGCCACAAAACAGTTCCCTGAGGAACTCAGATGAAGTTATCGCAGGGAATAGCAAGGTAGAACTGACATAAATAGCTCAAGGCTTGGGCTTGCTGTTGTTAAAAAATCTTTAAGTAGTTCAGCTCTCTTAAATCTAAACCATGTGCTGCAATACCCTTTTAATCACAGAAATCAGGCTTTGTGGGGAAGTTTGAGCATATACGGAATATCACTGCTTTCTGGCAAACAAGAAACTTCCTCTCCTGATAGTGAGAAGAGTTTCACACATCATGTGCCACAGACATCAAAGAAGATTTTCATCTTCATTTTTTAGTAAAGTAAATATTTCCATGTATGCATATGTTTGTTTACTTTTCAGCAGAGGGCTCTTCCAGCCCTCAAATTTACAGGTGGGAAGACTAAAACTGGAGGGGGAGTTTGTTGTCAGAGGAGAAATCATGGGATTGCTTGCGATGTACAAATCCTTAGACCAGCAGAAAGTTTTTCACGGACATACTTTTGCATACTAGGAGCTTACAGCAGTATGAAGCCAAGTGTCTACGTTGCTGCAGAACTGGGGTTGAGCTGTGTGATTGCCTCAGAAAATCTGGCTGCTACAGGCAACTTGGCAACTTGGCTTGAACACCTGGGTGCCAGATACATTTGAAGGCAGCTGCTGTGTTGATCATTCTGCACTGTATGACGCATGGCAATTACTTTCAAGAAGTACTATTGGAGATCTCAAGGCAAATCCACAGCAACATTATAGTGGTTCTGTTTAGCCCTGTTCAGTTTAATGTTCCTTTTCCTACATATGACAGTGATTGTGCTGACTGACTCCATATGACTGAGCCCTTGGCTCAAGTCAGCAGTAACTTTCTGGTCATTAATGAAGGTCCCAAACATTTGATCAGTATTTTGTTTGGTTGGGGTGCCTGCCTGAATTAAGTTTAGTATTAATATTTTAATTTTCCCACTTTGGTGTCTCCTCAGCCTACTTACATGAATAGTATGAAACTTCTCAAACAAATCTTTGTTCAGTCCACTGAGTAATCAGCTCCCCTGTTCAGTAGATGTTCAATGGATATCATGATTGAACATTAACGAGCAGTAAACAATTAATACGTAAAATTAGAATTTCAGCTGCAGACTCCAATCCTGAAAACAAGACTGGGCTTGTTGAGTGTGTGAGCCCTTTTGCATTGCCTTTTGTGAACTGAAATAATGGTACAATTCTGTTAAAGACACTGGTATTTGTCATTAAAATGATATGATTTGGAGATAGCATTTCTGTCTCGTATGAGCTACATAGGAGGTAGCTCTATACAGGAAATACTTCCCTTACATTTAGAAGATTTTCTTCACAGGTGACCTTCAGCCTCCCCTTTTCAGTGAAATGCACATTCTGCAGAAGACAATAACAATTCCCAAATGCTTATAGGGCCAGAAAGCCTCAAAAGTCGCTGAATTTCTGTACAGGCAGGTTTTAGTGTGTAAAGGTGAGAGCAGCCACCGCTATGTCACCCTATCTCTGTGCTTTACAGTGCTGGGGAAGTAACAAGTATGGGTAGGAACTGGGAAACCCTGAGTAGCAAATGTAGTGGGGTCCTCTTTCCGAAGTTTAGGGAATACCTAGCAGAAATGCCACACAGCACTAAGCAAAAACATCACGTACTTGCGGCTGTGTTAATTTACCTTTGCGCTGTAGAAAACAGAAGGATGCCCTTAAAATGTCATGTTTCGGAGCAAAGAAGGACCTGAGCCCCATCAGGGCCCTGTGGTACTCCTGCAGTAGATTCCTATTACCCTAATCTCACCCATATATCCTTGGTAGGATGCTTCTGGGTGCACTGAGCAGCATTGCCTGCTGGAGGGCTGTGAGATGACTGGGGATATGAGGAGGGTGAAAGAGGGCTCCAGTTTGGTAGCAGCCTGGGGGTTTGAGAGAAGCTCTGCAGGAACAGTGCAATGTTCCTGCTGAAGTGATCAGATGAGATTAATTACTTAGCTATTAAAATAGCATTATTAGCCTACCAAGTTAATGTTAGAGGGATTTAAGACATCTTGTTTTCCCTCTGATCACTTATTTTTTTATATTCAGCCCTGTGAGGAAGGAATGCTGTTTCCAAATGAAAGCTTATTTGACAGAGCAACCATTATTCAGCAAGAAGGGGGATTGCGTGACAGTCCAAATATATAGACTTTTCTTTAAACTAGACTATTCTTAAAAGCTTCCAGCTAAAAGATGACAAATGTCTAATAAAAAGGTGCAGACAGTCTTTTTGAAAATAAAATTCAATCCTTTGTTTTGCTATTTTAAAAATGTGTTTATTTTACTTTTGACAATATTAAGCATATAACACAAAAAACTTTTCTCTTGTATTTCCATTTAGATGTAATGATGTCCACAACAGACAAAAAGACCCCATATTTCCTCTTTAAAACTTTGGGTTTTTTTAATTCTGATGTGCCAGACTGAAAAATCATCAGGAAGTAAAAAGTGCCTGCCTTAACCAAGTTACCTTGTGCGTTGTAGGACTGGCAAATACACATGGGGCACTGTTTAAACTGTAACATTTTCTGCAGATTCAGCCTTGCAGCCCCAACAGGGAATTAAGCAACTGAAACCCAAATCTAACGCCCACAAGCCCCAGGAAGTCACATAAGTGAAGTAAGTATCCGAGTGACTTTCATGGATAACATTGCCCTTGCCAGGGCAGGGGCTGTATTTCAATTTTAAGCTGGCTAGCATGTGCAGTGGTCTGGAAAACAGGATGAGCAATAATACATGCAAAATGTAAATGCTGAACTCTGGTACTAGCTCTATGAGGAAACTCAGCCAGTGCTGGCAAGCGTTGTCAGCCGTGGATTCCCATAAACTAGGCTTGCTGACCTGTGTCTATGCTAGCCATCTCCTTATCTCACGTTGTCCAGGGACTGAACTTCACCAGTTCTTGCACTGAATGAAGCTAAAGTACAGGTAGTCATTTCCACCAGTTTAACACTGTTCATGCCTGTATTAAAGACAGAAAATACTTGCTTTCTCTGTTCCCTTTCCCGTGCATCAGTCAGGAGTACAAGGGAAGAAGAGGATACCATTCCTCATGAAGATCAAACATTGCTCCTTACTATTTCCAAAAATGTCATATCTCAAAATAGACTGAGGATTTTCTCACCCTCCCAAAGTCCTGATATTTATTCCTGTATTTGCATTGTCCTTGGATACCTGTTCCTGCTCTGGCTTATATCCTGACTGTACTAAACCAAGCAAGGTCACATTCAGGAAAACCATGAGGTGAAGACCAACAATGAAATCTGTATCTTAGAAACAGATCCAACAGCAGTGTGACTGTTCCTGTCTGTTGTACGTAGCTCAATGCGTATGACAGGAGAGGTGACATGGTCACACCATTTCAAGCTATGGAGACCCATTCAGTGGCATACAAGCAGGCTGGTGTCCACACTGCCTGAACTGAGGTGGCAACCAAGTCCACAAAGCCTGCCATCTGCACCAAAGTCGAGAGGCTGCGTACACACAATCCCAGATCAAGCAGTGCCCTTAAACCCAGCTGTAACTTAACTATTAAAACCAGCTCTAAACACCAAGGACTTCACCAGGTGGAGAAGCAAGCAGTGGAGGCAGGCTAGAGGAATGGTCTCCACTTCATTGTTTGGATGCAGGCCCGCATAACCATGACATGTATTCTCGGAAAACTCTCGTTTTTGAAGGGCAAAAAATATCTGAATGCTTTTTTGTTCCTGACATTTGTGCTCCTTTTTTTATTAGTAAGTATTTTAAGGCTTATCTCTGTGCTTGGCTGACTTTGACCTTTCAGTTACTAAATACATAATTAGGCTTTGAACTTGTATATCACTTCACAGCTTCTCGCTTTCCCACAAAGGCACTGGTGCTCAGTGGTATTTCCACCTCTTCCTACTTTTGTATGTACATTTGTGCCTCCTCAATGCACAATAAATTCAGCCAACACAAGCATACTTTATACCAGCTGATTAGGCTTCAGTTTGAGGTTGAGGAAGTACTTTGATGCAAAGTTCTGATTTTCATCCTTTTTAAAAATATTTTGTGGGAAATAAAATTCCTTGTCGGTTTTCCAGTTACACTTTGTAAAACAAAGGAGAATAGTTTAAAGTACTAAGGTATTCCATTTAAAGCGTGTTTCTTTGTGTTGAATAGAGTACAAAATAATTCACTCTTAAGGTTAATTGACTTCAGATTAGATATCATGACTCGAAACAAAAATCTTGGTACTTTTATCCAACGTTTTTTTGGAGAAGAATTCAGTAGAGATTATTGTAAATCTTTGTGAAAGAAGGTGTTTTATCAGCAGAAACTACTTCCTCATGATTTTTATGAAAAATACAAGGGTAGCAGAACTATGCTGTGACAGATGCTCAGAATCCTTAGCATCCAGAAAGATAAGACACTGCTATCTACAAAATAGATGATGATATACAAGAGGCATGCAAGCAAATAACCTGTCTTCTCTTTTGTAACTCATATTTATCTCTTAGATCAGAACATGGAGCTACAACCCTTTCTCAAAAAGGTTTGAGAAGTCATATGGCAACAGACAAGGAATAAGAGAATTGGTTGAACAGTGCATTATTCACAGAGGCCCTCCATCAGGAAAGCTTTTAAAAATTGCTATTCAGGAAAATTTTAAACATATGTACATACATAGTTGAAAGGAGACACGATAAAGGGAAGTTAATGTGGTTTTTTTAAAGTATTTTAAGATCTTGCCTAGTCATAGACTCTGCAGGTCAGGGGCTGTTGTTGTCGAGCTACTTCGCAGCTCTCCTTTCTGCGCGGACTGACAGAGCAACATCCTTTACAGATCACACAGAGTTGCTTTGGGTTTCTAAAACAGGAGAAGGCATTTTCTTGAATTTCAGACTTAACTCCTGTCAAATCTGTGTGGTTTACTTTGGGAGTTGATTTTGTTTTAGTGGAGGAGGGACAACCTAGATAACCAGTAAGTTATATAAGGTATCACAAATATTGACAACATACCGAAGAGATGAATGACATGGAGATGACAGTTGTAACATTTTGCACCAGAAACGGTCTTCTAAGGGTATCTCATACAATATTGTCTTTGGAAATATCTATGTTGGCCCAACAGGAATGGTCTGAGCTGTGCTCTATGGCTGGGTAAAAAAGAAGAGAAATAATTTTTGCTCTTTGTAAGGGGGAACACACTCCCTGAATCCAGTTTCTCTATGGTGAATTCTGACTGGGTCAGAATAAAGAGATAAATGTTTTGTTCTGTTTCCTTTTTATCAGGCTACATGTCTGATGATAGAAACAGACCAGTAGAAGCAGAATTCCTGGTTTTGAACAATAAATCACACAATTGCTCATTACTATATCACTGGTTGTTTGGGTCAATTCCTCCTGCCTCTTCATTTACTAAGAAGGGTATCTCCATTTTTATGAGTAAGTTGTAAAACTAATGGCATGTACTGGACTCATGTACAAGCACAAATAGTACTCTGCATTTTCTAACCTATGCAAATGAAAATTATTTGACATTGATA
The DNA here is from genome assembly GCF_026419915.1 of Harpia harpyja. Classification (NCBI taxonomy): domain Eukaryota; kingdom Metazoa; phylum Chordata; class Aves; order Accipitriformes; family Accipitridae; genus Harpia; species Harpia harpyja. Next base: position 18,612,645 of record NC_068947.1, read on the forward strand.
GCTAAAGCCATACTTAAGGTATATGTAGCTTGCCTTTGTGCTACAGAGAACAGTTTATGATTTGCGGTTTTTTTGGTGGTTTTGTTTTTGGTTGTAATTGCTCCCATATAAATATGTTCACTTAAACAAACCAAAACTTTTCCACCCAAACTTACAAATTCTAGATTTAATTACAACAATAGCCCACAGTTTCAAACTTGGGGCCTCAAATAGCTTTTCAGGTATGCAACAATTTTCAATGTGCTGACCCAACTGACGTTTTGATTTAAGTGGCTCTATCCATCTTTTAATACCTTTGAAAATAAAGCCACTTAATTAAGTCTTAAAATATGGGATAAGGAATCTAATTTTAAGCACAAAGCCACTTATCTTTCAAGGGATTTGGCTCAAGAGCTGATTCAGATCAGTCAGTATTTGTAGATGGTGTGGCTCAAATGTAAGTAATAAGAATTTCAAAAGAACCTTTCATTCCAGTATAGTTAGCATCAGAATGATATTTTTTTTGTAGCTTGGCCTTTGAGCCAAAAAATCCTCAGTTTTTCCCTGTTACTTCAGTGATTTCACTACATATAACTGTGTTTTGTTTGTTATTCTGTAAATAAGTTATTTATGAGTTTCTGTATCAGAATTCAGGAATAAGTCACGTTTGTGAGAAATGAGGGAAGTCAGAGGTACCTGTGGAATGACTGCTATGATTGTATGCTTATTGGTAGTATATGGCTTAACCACCCTGTGTTTCCATGCTCTGCGGGATCTCAAGCTACATGGAAGCCCATTTGCCACCACAGCTGTTTTTTTATTACAGTTTCCTGTTTATTATTCTATATATAGAACATTTGATATATAGACATTTCCTGTTCTGTTAACAATTCATACTCATTTAGCATTCTTTTATGAGCACACATGTTAAAACCCAGGCTACAGTTCAGCAAGGTATTTGAATATGTGTCTCAGTTTAAGCATGCAAGTAGCCTCAGTGCTGAACTGCCTTAATTATTCAAGGCAGATATAAAGTATAAGGAGAGTCAGAAACATGAGAATATCCTTTAAGCAAAAGAAAGATTAGGTTTTCATTGGAAGCTACTGTACCTCATGACAATTTCTGCAGACTGTTGGCAGTCGTTTAAAGTATTTAAAACCCAGCAAATTTTCAGTAATGGAATTTTACTTTGGAACACTTTATTTTAAATTAGCCATATCCCTATCAATAACAGTAAGCAATCTACAGGCATGATTCCAAACCCTTTGGCTTATTTGAGAGCTATGTGCAATGTCTTCTTCTCACTTGCTATTGCTCTCTTGTGGTTGTTCAAATTGTGCATTAACTAAAACAAGTGAGGCAGAATATACTTATTTCATTAGCAGTAAATGCCCTGCAGGCAAAGTTCAAGTTGTAGTTTTAATGTATACAAAATGTGCATAAAGATCAATAATCACCTGTAAGTTCAAAAGCTCACTAAGTCCTTCTTTGAGACCTTATTTGTTGATTAAAAATTCAAAAAAACCCCTATATTTTTATAGACATACATCTCTTGTATAGGTCTAAAACAGGATGTATTTGAAGATATGCATACATAAAACTTATACATGTTATTATTTACAGTAGAGCATATATAGGTGTGTGAATGTACATATTTTTTTGTTACTGAGAGAACATTTGGAGTCAGTATATAGAATTAATTCTCATTTGTAAGCCACCTCCAGTGTTAAGTTACAGTATTAATATATATGGGATTATATAAAACTGTATTATATCATACTTATTATATTAAACATGTTGATAGGTTTGACATAAACTTAAACAACTGAGTTGTATAGACATCAACATCAACTAGAATTAACATGATCATGAAAATGAATATCTAAAATAGAGAAAAGAAATATAGAGAAGGTAGATGAGGCATCTCTAGGGGAACAGTACTTTCCATTTCCAAGATCAGATCATCCTTTTTGCCAGGTCATATGAACAAAACATAGAAAGCCATAAAAACTGTTAGCAGGTTTTCTTCTGCTGCTTTGTGCTTTAACCCTTGACAGGAAACAAGTTCCAGTGAGATATTCAAAATACAGTTTAGATACCAGCTCTTATTGACATTTTCACTAGGTCAGGAGAGACAGTGAAAATAAAGTTTGCTGTCTTGTCAGCTGTCTGAACAGCCTCTAACAGCATTTGTGTGAAAATCAGAGAGTATCCTCTCAGTGCGTTCCACCTTGCATGGGTTTTTAAAGCTTTTAATAAGACTATTACATCATCTGCCAAATGTGATTCATTCCTAACTTTGCAGCCTTCTCCATCAGGTTTACTCAGTTCAGCAGTCCTACCAGGGACTTCAGCCTAAACTAGCACTTCATTGTGCTCCATGCCTCTGCTAAGAAGAGGCAGAGAGTTCATCTCCCTACACTGTGACCCACTGGACTGAAACTGTGCAAATGAGTTAGTTAGAAAAAAAAAAGTTTATATTTAGTTTCCCAAATACTCCCTATTTATATCTTTGCTACACATCTATTTTATTCATTATAGCATAAGTATCCTAATTTGGGGATATATTTCACATTGTTCCATGTTCTGAAATTCACATGGCCCAAGTGTCTATCATGTCCCTCCTCCCTTTGGTGCCCTGGAAACGGATAGGAGCTGGACAGCACAACAAGGGATGCATGTTAAATATGTCAGGGCTTGTTAGTATAGTGCCAATAGCCGCACAAGAGTTGGGTAATCTGCCTTCACGCTCCAAACCAAGCACAAAAGAATGAAGCTGCTTTGCATGGTTTCCCAGCAAAGAAAAGACTCCCTGTGCATCAATGTGCAAACAATCCTTTCCTTGTTTTCACTTGAAATTAAATACTATACTGTATAATGCTATAGTGGAAGACACTACATAACATTCTGGTATTTGACGTTTAAGAATGCAGGGATGATTAATGACATATTCTACTAGGAGAGCGTGGTGCCATAGCAGTATTGCCAATTCTTGCAATTACCTACAATAACTTCCCTTAAATCCTGAGCAGCATTTTCATAACTGGAGAAAACTCACTCAGTCATTGAATAGCTCTGTATTTGTACTGTGGTTCTTAGACAGAGATGTTAAATGAGCTTCCTACAACTATTTTCTTTAACAGCATTAATGGCTTCTCTTAATTATTCTGTCTTGTTGAGAGCAGACACAAATTATTGGCATTTTCTGATTCAAATATTTAATGTTCTTAAATAGTATAAGGTTACTAGTAATAACCACAAAGTAGTGCCTCAAATCCTGCAAAATATTCTTTCACTTTTATAAAGAAACTGGGAGTTGCAGAGTGGAAAGAGAAAAAGAGTCAGGCTCTCCCATCCTCTGGGAGTAGGGTTTCTCATTTGCATACTTCTAATTTGGTGCTGCTACCCAGCAAGCACTGTAATATTGTGCTACATCAACTCCTGACTTTTTTAATATTGGCAAATTTATGTGTAAACTATGCAAGCTACCTCTTAAAGTAAAAATAAAATTTACCATATGAATGGGTTTCTCATTTTTATTACAAAATTCCAATTTTCTAATCCATTGTATGACAGCATATGGTCCATGCAATGGTCTCTTTTCATGTATATTTTTATATATGTAAAAATGTACATATGACTGTAAATATTTCAGTTTGTGTAGTCACTACTTATTTGGTCTCCTCCCTTCACTCAACCCTAACCTGTTTATCTTCTGACTGGCAAATATTTCTTCCTGAAGGAGATGCATCAAGTTTCTGCTGGTAAGTCTCTTGGCTTCTCTTTTGCTCTCTTTCTACTGAGGAGTCTTTAGAATCCTATTCAGAAAGAGAGAAAGAAAGAGAGGAGAAAGTAAGAAAGAAAACGAGAGAAGAAATAGAGTGACAAGAAGATAGAGAGAAAAAGACCTCTATCACTTTCAAAAATTAAATAAGACAGTTGAGAACACATGAAAAATGAAGTTAAACTGTAAAGCTCTAGTACACATGTAACTATTCCAGCAATAAGCTAAAATTGGGAAAAAAATAGTTTGCTCTTTTTCCTACATTCTTTCAGTCATAAATGACTGAGCTTAATTTTAAGCACATGAGCAGGCCTATAAAAGCTATTAGAACTTCATACTGCTTTCAGCTAAGCGTATGTGAACTGTTTGCAAGATTATGGGTAATAATGATATTTTTCAGAGAGGCATCAGTCCTATCAATGAGATAAAAAAGTATTTCACCTCAGTCTTGGAAAGTTTTCCTTTACTATAAATATTCTTCACCCTTAACAGAACTGGAGATGCACTTTAGTAAAGTCAGTACCTCAGCAGGAAGCAGCTTTCTAAGGAAAACATAGTACCTTTAATAATTTTAGATAGGCTTAGGATGGAGAGAAGTCAGTATTAAGACTTCCATTAATGAAACACTTAAGCATGTGCTTAATTTTAAGCAAATAAACATGTCACCATTTAAAAATATTTATAAACTACCTACACTGATAAATTGTCTTTTTGTGAATCTCTTAAAAGTCATAATTAGCTCTTTACCCCATTCCTTCAATTTTTTTCTTGCCTTTCTGTTAATTAAAAAAAAAATAAATGCTGAAATGCAAACTATCTGTTTTTATCTTAGGTTTACCCATGTTAAACAGTACTATACCTGATTATTTTTTTCTCACTTTCAGAGTTATCAATGGTAAAGACAGTAGGGATGTTTCTGACATAGGATGTTTTCCAGTGATGGAACATATGGACAAATTCAACTCCTGTTTCATTGTACCATATACTCTGAAAGACAAATATGTGGCAAAGCAAGATGCTGCTCACAGCTCCCCTAATCAGACCACCGGTAAGTTTCAGTCTCAGTTCAACTTCCTCTGAAGCATGTTTCTTTCCTGTTGCAAAGCTTTTCCTTCAAATCACAGATTTTATAGGAGCATGTTTTCTAAATGCCTGCCAACACTTGGTCAAAAACACCAGTGTCTGCAATTGGTGCATTTGGTACTGTGAAATAAAATCTCTATCTAAAACTGTCTCTATTTATATGTCTTATGGCAGTGGGAAGTTCACAGCCATTATGCGATAATGGCTCTTTTTGACTTTATAATCACATCTAGCTGGAAATATTAGTCCCACTTTCTCCATTTTTTTTTCTTCCAGTGTTTTGAAGGACAACATTTTGAGCGGAAGCCTATGTTGTGTTCAGCCATTTCTGTTTATCTGAACATTTTTTAAGTGAGTTTGTGGCACTCTAAACATGGGCAGGTCTTGCTAGAAAGAGGGGATGAATTGCAGTAGTCCTAAGGCTACTCTACATTATGCTGGGGAAGATTAACAAGAGTGTTTTTAAAGCAGTTTAAAGCCACCCCTGCATACATCATGGTTTCTGTGAAGGTGAAACGAGAGCTCTATTAAAAAAATTTTTGTGACTTTCCTGAATGGCTCATAGAACCTAGGCTGCTCATTATTTCACCTTAAGTGGCCTGTTAATACGAGCATGTATTAACAGCAAGCAGGCAGAAACCTCTCTTCCTCTCTCTCTGCTTTCTTCCTTCTTACTGAAGTTGGGGTTTATTTTTAACTGTGTCTAAAAAATAAATTAATCTTCCATATTAACAGATTAATCCTTCTCGCCTACAACAGGAGTGCATGGGTGCCCATTCCCAGAATATACGGGGCTGCTAGAGCACCATATGGCTGAAGTCTCATTTATGTTTCTGTCTTCCTCGCATAAATCAGGAAGCCAACCCACCCCTCCACAACAAAAGGTCACTGCCAAAAAGAATAGCAACGAAACTCCTCCAGACTTGCTAAAAAGCATCCAGAAACACAGAAAGGCCAAAGAAGTGACAGTGATGAAATTAGCAGTCTAGTAACTGGGAATATTTTTCTCAATATTGCATTTTTAGGTTTTAATGAAATGCTTTCACTTTCTTCTCCCTCACACTCATTCTTTCCCTGTTTAATTTGTTGGCTTCTCCCACAAGGGAAGCAATGTGTGCATGTTATATTCTAGGGCCAGAGGTGACTTCTGTGGTAGTTCAGCCTTGCTTCATGCATCAGACCAGAAAACTTCCTCTGATAGTTGACTGCATATGTACTAACTGTGCTAAATTTGTACAGATACTGAAATAACGGCCCTGGTGTTTTCTCCTGTGTATTTATTTATGTCTGTCTTAGGCCAGGAGGCTAGCAAGCTGCCATAAGGCACATACCTTTGCATCAGGGGGTTACCTTCCTTGCTGGGCTGCCAGTCCTGCATGACTGCCTTCTGATCCCTCTCCCATGACACGGGGGACACACAACAAATGTCCATGTGGTGTCAGCTAGAGCTGCTCATCATATGTCAACCTACATGTTTGCATGTGGCAAGTCCCCCAGTTTGATATCTTCGCTTGAAGCAAACCAATAAGTGAAACAATGGTGTCTAAGGTCATATTTAAATTTGGGGACTGTCCTGGTTTAACCCCAGCCGGCAACTAAGCACCACACAGCTGCTCACTCACACCCCCCCCCACTGGCATGGGGGAGAGAATCGGGAAAAAGAGGTAAAACTTGTGCGTTGATATAAAGACAGTTGAATAGGACAGAAAAGGAAGGGAAACTAATAGTGGTGATGATAATAATAATAATAGAATATATAAAACAAGTGATGCACAATACAATTGCTCACCACCCACTGACTGATGCCCAGCCAATCCCTGAGCCACGGTGTCCCCCAGCCAACTCCCCCCAGTTTATATACTGGGCATGACATAATATGGTATGGAATACCCCTTTGGATCATTTGAATCAGCTGTCCTGGCTGTGTCCCCTCCCAACTTCTTGTGGACTCCCGGACTCCACTGGCAGGGCAGTATGAAAAGCTGAAAAGTCCTTGACTTAGTATAAATACTGCCTAGCAACAACTAAAGCATCAGTGTGTTATCAACATTATTCTCATCCTAAACCCAAACCACAGCACTCTACCAGCTACTAAGAAGAAAATTAACTTTGTTCCAGGCAAAACCAGGAGAAGGACTCAGTAAAATAGTCCAAGACTTCTATTCAGGGCAATAACTCAACTTAAACCACATCCCCAAAATATTCCAAACTGCTTTATGGATTTATACCTAGGATGAATCACTTCACCACATCTGCCGTTTCAGCAAAATTACATAATTATTGTTTTTAGGGGGCAGGAGGGAGAGAAGGGTGATTTCTTCATATTTTGTTCCCTTTGATAAAATCACTAAATGTGGAATTCTAATTGAGTGAGAGTTTTGAAATCTGCCATGGACTGCAGACATGTATTTATGTCTTGAAATCATCACTTGAACGACTACTTTGACAGTAATGGTAAATGTCACCACATGCTTTGAACAGACAGCTCTCCTTAATGCTGGAGGAAGACAAGGTTGCGGAACACTTGCTTTTAAATGTTTTGAAAGAATTTGACATTTACTTCCTATGCTACTACATCTCAATAAATATTTTCAAGTCAGCCTCAAAGAGCTAAGTGGAATAAACTTAAAATGATGAGAAAGATTTGAGGTGACACAAAATAAGTAGTAACTAAGGAAGAGCAAAGGGTTTCTTAAAATGTGGAGTGGTTGGTAAGTTTAGATCATGTTAATCATAAGTCTTTGGAAGAAATTTGCAAATGGTTACAGTGATGGTTCAGCGTGCATGTCCTAACGAGAAATGAAGCTCCATGTTCTTTAACATCCACAATAAAAATAATGATTTTTACCAATTTTCAAGTCCTATGTAAATCCAATAGTTTTAAATCATGAGGAGTTAATAGAAGTTTAATTTTGTTGCACTAATGATAAATATATGTTTTTAGGATAGGCTTGTGATTTTCAGGTTTGCTGACATAGCTTTGCTTATAATTAGCTCCGTAACCTAGGAACAAAACAAAAGAAAAAACCCACCAAAAACCCCAAACAAAAAATGTTTCCTAGCAGTTGAATAATTAATGAATATTATCTTTTATAAATTCAGTTTCCATCCTTTCACTACCAAAAGCAATTGTCTTAACTGGGCTAAAGGTAACTGGGCTGTTGCTGGCGGAGCCTGATGTTAGTGGAATGGAAGGATCTTAGAAGAGCACGCTGCACTGGGAGATTATTGCGGTTCATCTCTCTCCCCTGCTTTGTGTTCATGTAATCCTACCTCCCAGCAGAGCAACTAAACAGATGCTATAACTAGGACAGGTAACAATGACCTGTCTTCTTTTTCACACTGTGGCAGAAACATCATTTGAGAGTTTTAGAGCAAATGGGTGAATTACATCTCTCTTTACAGGTGCAAGAAGTTCACGTACATGTTAAAGGTAGTTCATTGAGAAAGCATTCTGCAATGTATGCAAAAAGTGCACTTGCAGAGAGAACGGTTCTCTAGCACAGAAGTGGCTTTGACCTTAGTTTGGGACAGACTTGCCTCTCATTTTCTTCTAATGAAGCTTTTAAGTAATTTCGTAGGAAATTTCTTAATGAAATGTTAATTAAACACTTACCTTAACTGCTGTGTATTCTGTACATTTTTAAAATGATTTTTCACTATCCCATTTTTTTGCTAGACTCAAAGACCAAAGCAAAAGCAAAATCTGAAATGGTATGCTTTCTATGCGTATCTACCATGTTACATCATTCCAGTGATGGTGATAAACCACCGGAACAAACTTCAGCAAAACTGACTACTTGTCCATTGTCTTTGAATCCAGGCTGGATGCCATTCTGGAAAACACCTGCTAGGCAAAGGCAAGATATCAAGCTTAAAACAGGCATCATTTGATGAATATTTCTGACCTGTGTTAAACCAGAGTTGGACTAACTGGGCTCACAGTCACCCTGGAATTAAAAATGTAAAAAAACAGGATTAATCTTACCCCCATCTAGACATTGACACTGCAGAAGTCCATGCCGGAGCTAGTTGTCTAGGATCCCTTTATAACTGTCAGGAGATGAATAGGCATCTCTAGGTCACGATTTATCTCACCCTAATGTAGACATCTGAGATGGTGCTTATTTTTCTCTACCACGTATAAAAAATAGTCTAGACAGGTAGCTCAGACATAAATGCTACATTATATACATTCAAAGTTAGGCAAAATGAAATGAAACCACAAATCCAGATGTCTTGGTACTATGAATCCGGTGAACAGTCTTTAGAAAATGCTAAAAAAAGCCTATGGTGAAAGTTTTGTGCATACCAACAGCTTTGTTTTATACCTAATTCTGACAGCCTTTCTGAGGTAGTGTGTATGGGATCTCAACTTTCAGCCCTGTGGTCCAGGGGGAATACTAGTTGCTCTGTATCCTAGGCCACTATAACTCTGAGGAAGAAATTCTCCTTGAAGGGGAATGGAGGATTCAGATATTTGCCGGCTTAACACTTGTGTTTCTCCCCTTCCCTGTATCTCCCCATCACTTTATTTTTATGCGAGACTGTGCATATAGCCATCTGAATGTGTTCAGTTGTTTGGAAAGTGAGACAAAATTCTGTCAGTGATGGGTCCTTAAACAGGGGAAAGGTCAATGATAAATGAATGACAAAGTTTGATTTTATTATATTGCTCTGTTTCCCAGAGGCACAACGTCCACCTAGACCAGCAGACCATGAGCACTCCGAGCATATGCCGCCAGCTGTCTTGTTTGCCACTGTTTCTGTGAAGGCTGCAAGGACGGCTGAACATCCTTGGAAAGTGTTTGAGCTGCCACTGCAGGGAGAAGGTAACTGGATGAGCACACAGCACTGCCGAAGCAGCGGGGTAGCTTTCGGGCTGGGACCAGGGGTGCTCAGCAATGTGACACCTCCCAGGAAGGATACCTCGGCACCTGCCCGGGGGGAAGCTGCAGCACCCTTTACCTCTGCGTCTGCTGCTGAGCCCACGTGCCCTTTGTTCTAGGTGTGTCCTAGCTGCCATCCTTAGGTCATAGTGTGTGCATATATACACATACTCACTACATATATATATGCACCATGTATAGTGTATATATACACATTATATAGTGTGTATATACTATACAGTATATATACACACTATAATATATATAATCTGTGTGTGTGTGTATATATATATGCTATGTATATACATATGTGCAAACCCATACATATACACACTATGTACATATATACACTATGTATAGTATATATAGTATATACACATAGCCTATACACTATATACTGTATATATATTACATTTTGTGTATAGATTATATATACTATATACACTATATATATGTATGGTATTAGTGTATAAACACTACTAGCATGCATATATACAGTGTATTTAGTATATATAGTATATACACATTACATACATGTGTATCTATATACCATGTATATACTATGTGTACGTAAGTATATACTACACAGACACACACACACACTGTGCATACAACATGTATATACATAGTGTGTGTATATATCTCTAGGCTGTGAGAGGAGGCACGGGGTTGATCTGAGGGTTACCAGACCGCGGAGACACCAGAGGGCAGGAGAGCGTCCGCCCCCGCCCCTCACCGCCCGGTCCGGCCCGGCCGCGAAATGGCCGCGGGGGCTCCCGCCGGCTCCGGCGGCGGCTCCTCAGCGCCGACCGTGGCAACGGGGGGGCACCGAGGCCGCGGGAAGGGCGGCTGGACGGGGGGGGGGCGGACGCCGCCCTCCCGTCACCCCATGTCTGGCCGGGAGAGGTGGGGCGGCTCTGGGGCCCTTCGGGGTGCATGCCCTAGGAGCTGTTGCACGCGTGGTGGCGTGGAGCTGTTACATGCACACAGCGGACGGACGGTGCTAGCTGTTTGCAGGCCTTGCTTTAGATAACAGTGCCAAGTGCAGACTACTAGGAATTTCACCCAGAACAGGCTCTGAAAACATTTGGGCATTCAGCATTCAGTTGCAGCGTAGCACAGAAAGCTAGAAAGTAGAATTGCTGCCAGCACTTCAGCACTTTCAGTAGCCTGATGGTGACCTTACTATGGCTGTTCTGGCCCAGGTCTGACCTTGGCAGTACTGTCCGGAGGGCAAAGAAGGGTAAAAGTCCTGGAGGCTCCCTGCCACTGGCAGAGTATTTTCATCTTCCCTGCTAAAATGCTGCTCTGGGTGGGAGTTTGGGGTATTGGGTGGTTTTTCCTGCCTGCATTTTGCTGTGGGCCAGCTGCTCTCTGACACAGCTCCGTGGCTCCAGGACCCCTTTGGAGTGAGCACAACAGCCATAAGGACGACTGATCTCACAGACTTAACTCCTCCTGTCTCTGGGTGTATTTCTCCTGGTGTTTTCCGGGGAAGCAAGCAGCTTTCTGACAGCCAGGCCACTGCTGATTCCCAGTGACAACCTGTGGTCCCCAAAGCTCATGTAAAACTGACTTGTGCCTGTGCCAAGGTGAGGTGCTTTAGTGAAAGGAAATGTTCATCGTATTTTGTGGATGCTAGATGGCAGTATTGCATTTCTTAAACAATTAAAGATTAGTTAGTGGAAAATAGGAAGAATAACAGCACTTTCAAGCTCTGCAGAGCAGGATGCTGTCAGTAATGAAAGCTCAGATAGACTAAATAGTCATATAATCAAAATACTATGTTTACTAAGGGGTTGCCTGGAACAGAAGATACATTATACTTTTTTATTGCCCATGTACATCTTTACTGTTCATGTGAATTAACAGTTGATAACAGCACTGCTCATATTTTATGGGTCTTCAGGATTAGGCCTATGTTATAAGTTACCTTCTTGTAATTTATAGCACTCACGAGGAGCAGTGCTCTTGCGAAGGGGGTGGGTGAACTTACCCCACTGACACTGGGTTTTAAATCTTGTGCAATTCTATCACAACTGAAAGACACAGACTTGGTTATCTCAGTTCACGTATTAGTGGATAAGCATTCATATCACTGAGTTCTTGATCCAGAAAAGCATTTGAGCAAGTATTTAGCTCTAAGCATGAGTAGTTCATGCTTTTATTAAGACTACTCATATGGTTAAAGTTTGACAGACAATTAAGGGCCTTTCTGGATCAGGGCCTAAAGCAATCATTGCAACTTGGCGGTCTTTGTAGAGAGGCCAAAGGCTGAGTAACTTTGTTGTGTAAGTTGCCCTCTTCTCCTTGGTGTCCATGATGGCTTCAGGTTAGGACTGATACTGCATGATAACTGGGCAATGCGACTAGACTATGAGTTGTGTCCCCTGCACTAAGGAACAACCTTTAAAGCTGTGAATACAGTGGCTTCATTGGGCAAGTTGACCCTGAAAAAGAACCTGAGCTCTCAGGGGGGTCTGGTTAGTCCCCAAGTGGTGGGGCTCAGGCAGAGGGCTGGCAGTCACAGGACCCACCACAGTTGTTTTTCAGGCTTTGAAGAACAGCAGTGGTGGAAAAGGAGCTCTCAAGCAAAATAAACAGATTTTGGCACAGTTGGGGATAGAAGAAAAAGCTGGTTGTTTGCTTGGGGGTAAGCAGCTCAATCTGATGGGGTTCTCTAGCTGGAGACTGGTGTTAAGTGATAGTTTTGGATCCCGATCCCAGCCCCAGGCACTGGGAAGCTACACATCTGCCTAAACTACCAAAGGGGAGAGTTCAAAAGGAGCTGAGAGATGCCAAGAGGATAGGAAATCAATGGAAGATCAAAGTCTAAAGATGGATGAAGGTTGAATTTTCATAGGAGTGTTTGCCTTGAAAGAGAAGGTAGTGGGAGAGTTGCTGTCTGTGTCTATTAGATTTTATTGCAGTATTTTGGAGGGGATGAACTCTGACAAAAGGTTGAAAGGTGAATCATCCCTGTTCTGCAAAGAGCAAAAGTTCTTGCTATAGCACAAGGAGGTGTGCCTGGGATGGTGATGTAGAAGGATGTGGAAACTGAGACAACAACTGGGCTTATGAGCCTGGTAAACTTTGTTTTCCATAGGAAGTGTGGTTCCTCTGAATATTCAATTGAAAAATGTGAGGGGAATCATAACTTCTTTCAGTTAAAATATAAGATGAACTGATGCTGTACAATCTTGTGAGCTTTTATTTTGTGGGTGAAAGGAGTCAATTTCAACTGTAGGATTTTTCCAATGCTTTATTGTCTCTTGTTGCAGCAGGAACCTATAGGTAAACATAGACTCCAGCTGTAAGCAACAGTTTAAGCACACATAAAATAGGAAAACCTACATGAATATAGGTTATTTCTGTAAGAACAAGACTGTAAAGTCAGGCCTAAACATGAAATGTGTTCTAGAGCTCAGTCTTCCACTATGTGACTAGTATAGAGACAGTTACTTCATGTTATTAAAGTCAGACTCTAATCCTCTGATGGGAATGCTGTTTTTATAAATGGCTCTGATGTAAATTAATAGGGAATTAAAGCTGTAGCCTGGCTGGAATATTGATATTCTGTTGGTCACCAGGTCACTGTTTTATGTTTAGTGTCAAATAAGACTTGATCAGTTTTATTTACAGTCATCGCAATGGGTTTATAAAGTAAAACTGCATATAATTCTTGTGCAGATCTCATTTTTGGAACAGTTTAATCCCTTATAGCATCAAGTGATCAGTACTGGAATTGGTCATACATTGTTTGGTCTGGCTTTATTTTAGTTTTCCTTGTTCCCTTACCATGGAATATTTTGACATTTGTTGAAACTCCCCAAACTTCCAACTTTCCATTTGGAAATTGATTGAAGCAACATAGTTTATTTTCAGTAGAAGCTGAATTTAAGTATGTCAGACTGCATGTTTCAGGGCTGCTCTGATGCCTCCTAGGAGTTACCCTTCAGATAATCCCTGCTCCCCTTCTTCTCTCTGGGCAGGGCTGGGCTGAGCTATATATAGCTTATGGGCTTCATGTCCTTCCTGTTGTAGGACTTGCCTCATTCACTGAAATTGTTCCATCTTATAACACTGGTTAGGTGCTATAAATTATTGAGTTTAGTTCTTTGATGGTGATATTTTTCATTTTTTGGGAAGGAAGAACTTTCAGCAGAAAGCAGACATACATTTTGCAAAACTTCATGAAGTTGAAATCCTGAAACTATTTTGTTAGAAAACATTTGACCTGATAAAACAGTCCCTTTAAAGCCCAAGACCTTATTGAACTCAATTAAAAAATAGAAACTTGTAGTGCATTGCTTCTTGTTGTACAACCAGTATCCCTTTAGTCATAGTCTCCCAATGGCAAGTTTTGCAATGACCTCTTCTCATTGAAAAGTATCGATGAATCCTAGAGATGCTTGACTGTGTTTTCTATTAACACAATGCCATTAAGAAAGTGACTCACACCCAGGGCTATTTCAGTTCATATGCTTTGCCAATCAAGAAAACACATTTTTTTTCCACATACATTTAAAATGTTTTGTGTTTAAAGTGCAAGTCCGTACAATGCACATCTCCAGTTTCTTTAGCTTGCACACAAAATCTGCAGGCATGCTTATGGAAATGTCACCTGAGTTTGGTATCATCAGAATGCAAGGACAGTTTTTAGTTTACCAACTGCAAGACCTGAGCCAAAAGTCTTTATGCAGTCCATCTGAGGGATGCCTGGAGTTGTGGTTGCAAGTCAGAATACCAAATAAGGTAATGGAGGATCAGGGAAAATTGCCTGTTTTTTCCTAGTAATTGGCTTGCAGTAGTTTATGCTTGCTGATCATTGATGAAAGGAAGCAAACCACAGAATACGTAACAGGGTGGTCAACAATCAAGTGTAGGACTTGTAAGCAAAGTATTATGGTTAGTGGGGTTTTTTTGTGGTGGTACAAGTTAACAGTATGCATCAGCGAAGCATGAGAGATGCAGGGTGCAACAGAAAGCTTGAAGACCTGGCAAAAGTCGACAGTTTCAGCTCCTCTTCTTTGGATAGCCATGCATGCCAAGAAGAGGGAATGACTGTACTTTTAAATTTCCCAGAGTGGCTTGTGCCTGAGCTGTTAGCATGTGTGCAAGAAGTTGGAAGCCTGTGGGGAAAGCAGAGGTTTAGCTAAAGGAACTCAAGGATACTTGAGCCAAATGGCAAAACTTTAAAAAGGGAACACTTAAAAATTGTTTCTCTTGCAAAAGCTTTAATATATCTGTAAAATTACACTGTATTCACAGGTGCGATGCCAAATGGTGAGACTACATTTAATAGTAAAAATGTAAGTAGGATTTTAATTCTGCTTTTAGTGCAAATCTCACTACAACCTTAACTATGTATCTCAACAGCATATCAAACCAGCTATAGCTTGTTATTAATAATGCAGTCACTCTGTCATTGAGCTGGAGGAAGATGTTGGGACATTGATTTTTTTTTAATGAAGTATTATCTTTCTCGGAAAACACAATTTTTGGAGGGAAAATTTATATCATTTCTTGTGAAAATGAGATTTACCTCTCTATTCTGAGCATAAGGGCTCCAGTTTATTCAAAGCAGGTTCATAGATTTCTAAAGGAATTATTGGAATAGCTGCTTCTCAAATCAGCTAAATGACCTATTAATGTAATACATAGCAACATGCTTGTTTATTTTTTTAATTGGTGAGTTATAGGGGAGTCTTATTACTATATGAATGCAGCATGTTTTCTTTCAGGGTGATGAAGGACACCTGTGATCACTGAAGAATTTGGTTTTACTTGCAGAATTTAATACACACACACACTTTTTCCTTTAAATCAGACCTGAATCTGTTGCACGATTAAGGATCGTTAATTCTCCACCTCAGGACGCGAAATAGATATGTGTCTAATATCGCTCTTGTATTTCTAATATAGTCCAAACACATAGCAATTATCTCTTGAGGTCCAGGGAGAACATTAGGAAACACTTTTTTATTGTGAGGGTGACTGAGCACTGGCACAGGTTGCCCAAAGAGGTTGTGGAGTCACCATCCTTGGAGATATTCATAAGCCATCTGGCCATGGTCCTGGGCAACCTGCTCTAGGTTGCCGTGCTTGAGCAGGGGGTCAGACAAGATGACCTGCAGAGGTCCCTTCCAACCTCAACCAGGCTGTGGTTCTGTTATCCATCCCTATGTAAGCATAGTGCAGGGAGGGAAGAGAAGGCAAGGGAGAGTTGTTGAGAAAGAGGGATAATGGGAAACCATTTTTTATTTCATTAGACTTTTTGAATATTCTGATTGTAATAAGTAGCCAGCAAAGTAGTGCAATAAACCCTAATGATAAAAGTACAGAGCCATTGGGTGTTTGCTAACAGTAATGGAAGCCAATTTTCCCAGTTGGACAAATTGAAGATGACCTGTCTTGGGGCCTCTATAGGAGAACTACTATCAGCGGACTTTCCAACAGTAAGAAAGTTTCTCCAAGATTTTAAAGGCTTACCAAAATCCTATGACTCTCTTGTTTCCCTATAAACACTACTTTCCATCTGCGATTTTATTTTTGGTGGTGCCAGGGAGGGTGAAGGGAGAAAGGTTGTCTAAATGTTTTCTCTGCCTTCCCCCTTGGTTCTTCTTTTCCTTTCAAGAAATGAATAGGATGACTCATTTCCTGCTATGTGACTTGTTCTCTTGGGCTATGTCGAAGCTTCAGAAACCTGGCCACTGTGTTGTGCAGCTTCCTTCCAGCTTGCATGCCCAGGTTTCCTACTTGTAGGTGGTGGACACGGTGAGCAACTATTTCTCACTGTGATAGGGAATGGGGATGAGGTCAGAGCATGAGCATGGGTGGGGAATTTGGGAAACACTCCGGGGTCACGGCTGGATCCCTGCACGTTCATTCCTTTCTTCCGGCAATAGTTCAGAGCTTGTATTTCTGGAGTGACCATGTAGACAATTCCTCCATTCCCATGCTGACACTTAGGTCAGAAAAGTCCATTTTATATGTCCTTTATCACAATAGGTAGCAAGGTGGCTCCCAATGCCTTTGCTCTCTGTATTTTCTGTTGTTTTTTTTTTACTGGTAGCATGATTATCATCAGATACAGCCGTAACACACTGCAGAATTAAACTAGGGTGTTACCATTGCAAATTTGTCAACAGTCAGCATCTTATCTTGTTATTTTGTTTACTTTGGGACAGTATGCCTTTTGGATATTTTTAAAACAGAGAGAGTCTTGACTCTTGTTTAAAACAATCTTAGTGGTCTTTAAAGCATGAAGAATTTCTTAGCCTGAGCTAAGTAAGAGGAATGAGGGTCTTCTGGGGGGCACATAAGTGACCTTCTTCCTTCTCCCACTCCCACCTCCCATTTTCAATTTCTGACAAAAAATTTGTTTGGTGTTCAGAAAATCTAGAGTGAGGTTCCCCTCATCTCTGCCAGACCCCTGTTTTTCTTTAATTAAGAAAAGCATTATTTTTATTCTACAAACAAAAAATGTTGCAGTAGCTTTTTAATCAGACATTAAAAACCAAAATTAAATGAGATTAAACTATTTTTTCTCTCTCTCTCTTTTTTTACCACCCCTTCCCTGGTCCCCTAAAACATGTTTTCTGGCAAATAAGAACCTGTGTGACTTCAGTGTGACTCTTGTATTGAAATGATGCAATGATGCTGTATGGTACTGACCCCTGACTATTTTATTTGCACTGCTAGAATGCCCTATTATCTAATTAATTTTTTTTTCATCTATTGAGATTGCAATTTCAGTAAAGGCAACCACACAATCATATTTCTACTGGATCTTGTGCCAATACCCTGATTCTGGCACTGCAAGTGTTTAACAAAATATTCACTTATACTAATTTCATCCAGCTTCCAAACTTTTGTTTTTGCTTTCTTGTTTGAGAAGGGTGAGACACTTAACTCCTGAGCTTTGAAACTTGGATTTTATTTTTGAACCTATTTGTTCATTTTTTTTGCCCTGAATAGAAGGATGTTCTAAATTAAAATTTCAGTTCTAGTTGACATCTGGTTCATTGCTGATGTTTGATTTTTTTTCCTTTTTTTTCCCCTCTTGATCTTGCCTTCCTTTCCTCCACCCCTTCCGTATGGTTACATTTGTCCATGTTATCAGATTTTGGACATTTCCTTCATCTTGCCACTTGTTTTTTCTTTTTCTTTTCCTCTCCCTCCTTCCCCCCCCCCCCCCCCCCCCCCCCCGCGGCTCTGATGTGACATAAGCCCTATAGACAGTACAAGGGCAGAACACCATCAGGTGGTCTGCAGACTCAGATGGAAGCAGGCAGCAGGGCTGGCTATTTTCCATAGAGCCATTTCTACACTGGGATGTTTCTTGCCATAGGCAATAAAAGGCACGTTGGGTGAGTGTCTATAATGCCAGACCTTGACATACCAGAAGGGGGCAGTTAGAATAAACTCAATGCTAAACCATATGGAACATGTTCTGGAAAAACAGATTGCATTAAGCTGGGGAAAATGCAGCTGTGCAGCACTTTGGCTCGTGGAGCACAAATCCTACCTGATGCCAATTCTGCTTTGTGTACATACTGTACAAACTGGGAGAGAGCACATAACACAGTGTATGGTGTGCCGGATTATCACCTCGTTCAAATCTCTAGGCAGACATTTAGCTACATGTACTCTGTCAACTCCGTACCAGGTCATGACCAGTAACAGGATGATACCGTGCTGGAGCCAACTGTGTTGAAAACAAAGTCAATTTAATATGAGTTGAAGCAAGGAGACAGGAGAAACAGTTAAGCCAATTACAACTTTTAAGTGTAATCCCTCGGTGAAGACTTCAAGCCTGACTTATGTTGAGGGTTGCTGCAAGCCACTTATGGCTACAAGGCTGTCAAAGAGCAGTGTAGCAAGGTCAGTAAGGGAACATGAAGTCCTTCAAAATAAATTTTGGCTGCCAACCTTACATGGTAGACTGATGTTTTAGAAGAGGGCAAGGAAAACAGAGGAAAATATCCATACAGACTGGGGGATGAAAGGGTTGAGAGCAGTCCTGTGGAGAAGGACTTGAGGATACTGGTGGATGAAAAATTGGATGTGAGCTGGCAATGTGTGCTTGCAGCCCAGAAAGCCAATCGTATCCTGGGCCACATAAAAAAAAGTGTGGCCAGAAGGTCAAGGGAGGCGATTCTCCCCCGGAGTACTACATCCAGCTCTGGGATCCCCAGCACAACGAAGATATGGACATGTTAGAGCGGGTCCAGAGGAGGATCACAAAAATGATCAGAGGGCTGGAATACTTCTCCTAGGAAGAAAAGCTGAGAGAGTTAGGGATGTTCAGCCTGGAGAACAGAAGGCTCTAGGGACACCTTGTTGCGGCCCTTCAGTATATAAAGGGAGCTTATAAAGAAGATGGAGAGAAACATTTTACCAGGGCCTGGAGAGACAGGATAAGGGGAAATGGTTTTAAACTGAAAGAGTGTGGATTTAGATTGGACATAAGGAAGAAATTCTTTATGATGAGGGCGATGAGCCACTGGCACAGGTTGCCCAGCTAAGTTGTGGATGTACTGTCATTGGAAGTGTTCAGTCAGGCTGGATGGGGCTTTGAGCAATCTGATCTAGTGGAATATGTCCCTTCCTCTGGCAGGGGAGTTAGACTAATGATATTTAAAGTTGTCTTCCAACCCAAACCATTCTATGATTCTAAAATATTAAGCATCCAGACTGGGATGAGTTTTAGTTCTGTGGTAGCTTGTGTTTTGGAAAGCAAAGGCAAGATTCTTGATAGTGACTTTGTCAGGCCTGTGGTTTTGCTTGTTTTTCAACATACTGAAAAGCACAGGCAGCTCATGATGCAAGCACTCTACTAACTGCTATGAGAGCATGAGCCCCACGTCCCTTTTCTGTGAGGTAGGCAGAAGGGTCATTTCTGCCCTCTGCAGCACAAAACTTGGCAAGGAGTGATACAACTAGGATCATTTAATGTGAAGGGCTGTTTTGTTAGTGTCTTATGCCTGTTAAAGTTGCCACTCTCACAGCTATGAAGTGAAGGTCATTGCAAGCAATAGGTACCAGCTTTGCCTGGAGAACACATTTCCAACAATGTGCAACAACTTCAGCTTCTAGCTGGGATGAGGAAAAGGTCTAATGGAGTCCCCCAAAGTTACGATTCAAGCAGGGACCCATCCTTTAGAGAAAATACTTCTTAAGCCCTCCAAGTGAAGCTTTGATAAAGCTTCCAAGTGAAGCTTCCAAGAACCAAAGAATCAAAATATTGAGGTTAGGTGTCCATATATTTAAAATTTTCTTTGCTGAGAACAAAGTTTAGGTGAATAATACTTTTGCATGCTAAGTATAGGAAGGTGGAAACCATTTTTCTTACCAGACTTGATTAGTACAATAGAGCTGATGAGGCACGATCAACCAAGGATCAGAGGACAAGAATATTTAGTGTTTAGAGGAGGCCAAGAGAATATACTAGCAAAGAATGTGAGCAACTTCTGTTTCTCACTGGATCAGTGATAATCTGGAATCACCATGCTGCCAGTTTGATTAATAATTTACAGCTGTGTTCTTCTCCATTTTGTAAAAACTCATTTCATATAAACTTAGGTTTCATAACCCAAATGAGAAAACCAATCTATGAATGTCTGTCAAAATAAATTCAACTCTAATATAATCTTTACTTAAATACTAGTTATTTACTGTTATAGGGGGTGCCTACACTTGTATGTAGTGTTGTCTCTAATGCATTTTGGCTGGTAGGCATATCAACAGAAAAATCTGTAGTACGTTCATGTATGCAATGCAAAGGAGGTTTAAAAACAGTGCGGTACAAAACAGTAACAGTATGGTTGACTCATTGGGTAAATATAAGATTAATGTGTTTAGTTATTACTTGTTACAAAACAGAAAAATGACCTTGTATCTTTCTTTTATTTGCCCATCCTTGTGCATACCCCAAGTGGCTGAATGCCTGTCCCGGAGAGCATGGGCACCAGCGGTGACATCCATGCTAAGCTCTATCACAGAAGTGCCAGGTACTTCTTGGTCCTACAGCTGCTTCCTCTTCCAGTGTGTTTCCATAACGCTGGGCCAGGGTGCTGGTGTGTGCACAGTCCAGGCTTGATGGACAAGGAACAAGAAGGTTTTGCTGAGGAATGTAAAGTTATTGTGGGGATGAGCCCCAATAACCCCAAGGTAGGAGCCACCTGGAAGTGATGCAGCATTGCAATTACTCCTTCTGGTGAAAGGGATTGAAATCCCTATATGCAAAATGTATGTGTTGCTCTGTAAGTAATTCTGAGATCAGCAAAATAAAACTGCTGTGAAAAATACTAAATTGCTAAAATAAGTCAAACCTCTTGTCACTAGGAAAGATGGTTCACTGGGTGAACTGTTAGACATTAAGATGAATATTCAAGCATATAAAGGCATATCTTGTTTTCGGTTCAGATATCCATGGCTGATACTGTTCACTGTGTCATATTCTGAAATCTGATTTTAAGGTTCAATTTGTATTTCCCTGGTTTCCTACATTTTCTTTAGTGCAATTTTGATGGGTTTGACTGCTACAGATTAAGGCCTAATAATTGAAATTTCAATTGAAAAAGGATGTATGAAGTCAAATCTACTATAAGAAACTCTATATCTCCCATTTCCTGGGAGAATGAAGATGATGAATTTTTAAAAGTGTGAATTTTAGTTAAATTACTTGTTAAATGCCAAAGTGTGTTCTGCACACAGCACAAATACAGGAAGGATGCTATTTCTGTCAAAAAGTAGAGTAGCAGTGATTTTTTTTTTTTTTGTCATCAGTGAGGAAATACTTTACTAAGCAAATTCTCCACTTACCTATGCTTTTGCCTCTTAAGGTACTCTGTAATTCAGCTGGTATACTGGAGAAACAATGTAGGTCTCAGAAGTACATGGCAGAACTCAACAAGATGGTGAAAAAAATATCCTGCACTAGCCTGTTTTAAGATAAGTAACAAATCCGACCTTGCTGTCTGTAGTAGTAGAACAATTGATTTCTAAAGCTGAAGACTTGCAATGGAGAGTTTGGCTTTATTGGCTAATGTATGCCAACACGGAGAATGAGAAAATAGGGTAAAATGTACTGTCAGAAAAGCTAAATTATCATCTGGCAAGTGACTTTAAGATGAAAAATATTTCTACTCTGAAAAGATACCTTTTTTCCCTCCAACAAAAAGGACACACTGTGGAATTTTTTTTTCTTCTAATGTTCCCTCAGTCCCTGCAACCTATTGCTGTGCCCAATTTGGCTATCTTGCAAGCACAAGTTAATTTATAAGAACAGCCTTCTGTCTTCCTTCTGAGACTGAAAAGTTCACCTGAGGTTCTTCACATTAACAACTATGGAAAATATTCCACAGGCAAAATTAATTGATAACTCTGAAACCAATATCAGATGATTAGCCCAGATACTTTTGTAGCTTTTTGTAGGCATCACTGTGAGGCTTCTTTATGCCAAATTTTTGCACTTGTCATTCACAGAGAAATGCAAATATAGCTGGATATTCAGATTCTATGTTGAAACTTGGAGAATAGGTAGTACTTTTTAAACACTTAGAGGAAGGCATACAACATAAAGGGAGGATGTCCAAGTAGTTTTTTTCACCAGAGTTAATGCTGGTTTCTTGGGGTTTGTTTTTTTGGTTTGGTTGGGGTTTTTGTTGTTGTTTTTGTTTTGGTTTGGGTTTTGGTGGGGTTTTGTTTGTTTGGGTTTTTTTGTTGATATAACAGTTTGCTAATTTGCATGGCTTCCAGATTACTCTAGTAACAGGAATAACTTTATCAATGTGGCAGGTAGAGAAAGGTAGAGAGAAAGCATCTCTTTTCTTACCTTACGTATTTTGTTTTAAGGCTGTTCTATCTCCAAATAGACATATATGTGCAGACCCTTCAAAGCTGGAGCAGAAGACATACTCCTCTCCTTTCTCAAATGAATATGTTTTGTCTGCTAAAAAATTACTTTTTTCAGTCTTCAGCTTCTCAAGAAAGTTAGGTTGCTGTTCATATGTAAACCAGAATCAGTCCACAAATTCCACATCAATCATCTAATTATCTGCAACTCTTGCTTGCAAGAGACGTGAGAAGCAGCACAGCTTTGCATGGGAAGCTTGTTTTTTCTAGTGTTTTGCAAAGTCCACTTCAACTGTCATAAGAATTTGCTTTCTTACAAAATCTTTATTATGGTTTAGCTCCAATTTCAGTACTGTTCTTGGATTTGAAGTGTACACCGACTAATCAGCCAGAATGCCTTTCTCTGGAACACATTTTTTCAATTTCAGAGCTGAAACTGCAATAACCTATTTTTTTCTGCAGGTCTGTCTTCATCTTATGTTATCAGATTTTGTTGCACAGCTACATTCTAGAATGCACATTCAATGATGTCAAAAGATCTTTGCTTAAGACGTGTCATTACAAGCAAAAAATGATTAGGTGTATTTGAGTCCAAATAGTTCTCAGTTCATGCATCCTCAATCCATCAATACTATGTGTTTTAAACAACTCATTTGGAAGTCAGCCCAGTGTGCTGACTTTATCAGAATTATTACGTGCATATTTATACTGAGGCACATACAGTCCTCATCCACAGCAAAAAATGATCCTGCACAGCCAAGACCATCTCATATGTTACAGGAGCACTGTCTAGAGCAGCTGGATTTCTGTGCTGGAAGTCCGAATGAGTGTTGCTCATGCATGGGTATTTCCTGAAGGAAAATACCAGGTTTGCTGTACACACAGTAGGCATTGCTGAAAGCTTCAGACCTGCAGTACATGAGCAGAGTTCAGAGAGCATGGGACATGGGTGGGCTCACCTGTGTGCATGAGGTGCATTTTCATTGCCAGCGTGCTGTGCATGCTGGCATCACTGCTCATGCACATCATCAAAACCATTTACCTAGGACTACTGAGGAAACCTAGCTGAAGCTTCTGCTCTGCTCTCCTGTTAGATGTTTGAATGGTTGGGGCAAATACACGGCATCAGGTGTTGATAACACTGGGCTAATGCCCATTATTAAATCTACAGCTTTAATCTATGTGGATCAGTTGTACGTGAACATTTTTTTAAGTGATTCAAAATCCAAGTATTTGTTGGATCATGAATCACCTTAAAGCATATTGTCCGTTGAGGATGTGCGAGAGTGTCCACTTTGGGCTTTTGGTTAGTATCAACTCTTGCTGGCCCCTGATGAACGCCCAGGTTCATCATATTACGTGCTAGCAGGAGTCATCCTTACACCCATAGAAGTTTCTTGTTTGGCAGCGTGGTACTGCCATAACTTCAGCGCTCTCTACAAATTTGTTTTGTATGTAACTAAACTATCTTTGAGTTCTCTACTTGAGGGTGGGTTCTTGCAAATTTAAAGCGATCTAGCTGTCTCTTAGGATGGATGTTAGGACTTGAAGAAACCTTATAACATGGACTGTGTGGCACCTGAACTGATCTCTGTGGTGAAACCTTAGCTGAAAATGTTATTATAAGGTACAGCTGAGGAAACCTCTTCTAAATGTTTGCCATAAGGAGCAGTAGACAGCTGCTCTGGCCTTGAACATGCCTTTCAAATGAGCATGCAGTCATATAGAAATAAAGTCATTTCCATGTGATAACAGAATATATGTGAGGATATCTATCAGAGCCCTTGTCTGCATTTATCCTCCAAAGGCATCCTCCCCCCTGCCCTACCCCTGATAGTTAAGGTATTTTTGTGGTGATTTTTTTAAATGTCAAAAGGTAATGTGTTAGTGATGTGAATTTGTTTAGCTGTGCATGTATTTACCTAGTTTTTTGGTCTTCCTATGTCTCTGAGTTTCTGTAAAACCACTGAACAGAAGAATCTGCAAACTCAAGCGGGTACCTAGTTGTGTCCTCAGAAAACAGTACTTTGAGAAACTAAATTTTGACCTGAGAGAGGGGAGGATAATTCTTATCCACAATGTTGCACTTGGGTAAGGCCCTTTGGACAGCAAATACGGTTTAGATTAAATTACTATTAGGCTTTGTGCACCTGAAGAAACTAATAATATGTGTTTGTGTTACAATGCTTCCGTCTTCTGAGACTGAAAAAACAAGGCAAGAAACAAGTTTATTGTCAGTTGGATGTTTGTTTGTTTATTTCTCTGAATTATGATTCATTTCTGGGATATTTGTGTTAACTGCAACCAACTTGACTGCAGTTGATCATGTGGAAATAATCAGGTAATAATGTGCACTTTGAAAAGGAAGACAAACGTTCCTCACAAAAGTACTGCTTTTGGTGACACTGACCTTACTGATAGCCAAACAGTGTTTGCTTGGCTGATGGTAAATGGAAATTTCTTGCTTTTGAAACCCCAGAAAGAAAGTCAAGAGGAAAAAAACCCCTCTTTTTATCAGTATTCTTAGTTTAAAGAGTCACTGTTTAAAAAGTCATAGTACAACATATAGTTTATATTTTTCATTCACTTTAGACAGATTTACAATATGCTAAAGACCTCTAGAAATGTTGCCTTGATTGGAGTGAAAACCTTTGTCTCACTGAAGCCCGTGGAGAGTGGTGTTAGAGCAATGCTGTGTACTGGGTGGATTTATGTTCAAGATTAGACAAGGCTTTGAATTTCCAAGATTATACTTTGAAGTGGTCCCAATACAAAGAATTATCTCATTATAGGTGGCTTACTGGGTTTTATATGGCAAACACTTGAAATTTCCTGTCATTGCAGATTAACATGCTGCTGTCTGCTACAATTGTGGCTGTGTGCTGACTTCAGCTGCGTAGTAGAGCCAGTTCTTTTATATGAATGAGCTTGAGAGATGCATGAAGCAGTCCTTTGACCTGGTATTACAGTAATGGGCAGGCTGGTGGAGGATGAAACTCAGGTGTCTATCTTCAGTGGAGTTTGACAGACAGTGAGAAAATGCATTTTAAGACTGACAAGGAAGCTGTTTTATGAAAAATTAAGACTTTGAAATTTTTTATTTTAGTCCCACACCAATGCAAAACTCACAACAGATACTTAATGAGCACACAGGAGTAGGAATTTTGCAGAACTGAAACTTGAGCCTGAGTCTTCAGTCTTTGTGGTTCACTACCAAGTTACTGTATACTGAGTTTCTCAACAGAAATTGGAAAGAAAGACCATTCGGGATTTAAAAAGTCTTTGTGGAAAATTTAATTGAACCAGCTACAAAATATGGAATCCTTCAACTTAAAGCTATTTTTTTGGCTGTTTACAGTTATACTTTTTTCCCTTTCAGGCTTTTCACAAATATTGGTGAATACTCTGATGAAATCTAGTCTCCAGTATGTATGATGGAGAACGTTGCACTTGGAAACAGGGAAGTTGCAGTCCATCAGTGCAGCTATTTTTTTAGTAAGATTCCAGTAAAATTTCCAGCATAATGTTTTGAAATAATAGGGATTATGATCCAGAGCTGGCCAAGAATCAAAGAGAAGAGTCTTGCATAACCAAAAGAGTCTTTTTTTGGGGGGGGGGTGTCCATATTTTTTTGTTACATACAAAAAAAAAAAAAATGTAATGATCCCTTCTCTGTTCTGAAGCATGCTTCAATGGTCAATGGAAATGTCAGGAATGGTGTCCATTCTTTAATGATCTTGCTTGTATAAAGCAACTTTAAAATCTTTTTTAAAGAAAATAGTAAACTTTGATAAAGGAAAACAGGGTGTGTTTTCCCCTACAGAAACTCTGTGTGAAGGAAAGGGTATCCCTCAAGCACTTTCTGTGCAGAAACTCACCTCAGTTGTTCTAGAAAGGATAGATTCATTATGTTCACTTACATCAAAAATCGTCTCATCTAAGGCAGAGTTTATGTATCCTTGGTACTTCCCAGCTGGGGATGTTAAAGCTTCTGATCTCTTATACCAGGGCAGAATGACCTGCAGTGCTCCTTGTCTGGGGTTCATGTTCTTTGCAGTACCCTGTCAAGTAGTTTCATAGCACAGACTTTAACTCAACGTTAATACATCCTGTGACATGTACTATCTTGCGCAGGGGTTTACCACAAAACTTCTGAAGGTGGAACTAACTGTGCTCCAGTTAGTTAGCTTCTGTTTGAAGGTTTTTATTCAAAAGAGAGGATGATGTGAAAATCTATGTATCCATGAGTTTCAGCATCTGTGTTACAGTCCTGTTGCAGTATTTAGAAAAGCAACATCAAGTTGAGCTCCTTAGCATGCAGATTGAAGACCTGAAGGAAATCTTAGGAATTATAATCTATAAGGAGCGCCACTGAGTCCAGCCTTTTAAGGTCACCTGAAATGCTTATGTTTTTTTGCCAAAAAGAGTTCCCAGATCATCTGATCTATGTATTTTC
Source organism: Harpia harpyja (assembly GCF_026419915.1). Taxonomy (NCBI): domain Eukaryota; kingdom Metazoa; phylum Chordata; class Aves; order Accipitriformes; family Accipitridae; genus Harpia; species Harpia harpyja. Next base: position 18,639,698 of record NC_068947.1, read on the forward strand.
CTAAGGCTGACCTACTCAACATGTTGTGACTAGCTCAAGACTTCTAGTATAAAGACTAAATCCACTAAAAAACACAGGAGAGAAGAAGAAATCAAGATCCCTTCCTGGAACAATAGCAAAGAATGGGATTTGGACTTCAGCCTCATTTTGTATTGGATGTGTGCTAGTTTTTGTATGACGTACTTTTTTGCAAGCAAGAAATGCCCCCTCCTCTCTCCCTCAAAAATATATACGCATCTTTTTTTTTTCTCTTTCCTTAGTGTTTGATCTGACACCCGATTCTTGAGACACTGAAGGTGTAACATACTGAAATCAGAGAAAAAATAGCATTTAATTTGACTTTAATGTGGGTGAAACTGAACTTTTCAGATTTGTGATTTGTATTGCATTTTCTTCCTTTCTCTAGCTTGCTTTTTTTTTTTAAATCTTGGGAAATATGAATTATTTTTGCCCGCTGGAAGTATCCAATGGGACAATATCAGTTTTCACTGAAAGAACGTCAGCAAAACCAAACAGTAAGTTGTTGCAACACAAAGATACTGCCAAATGTTTTATTACAGTCCATCAGATTTGAATCAGATGAATGGATGATGTAGGCAGGAGACCGGTAATTAGAACTGTGTTAAAGTTTTGCATTGACTCTAAAGTCCATCTGAATTGAATAAGATGCTGCTTTAAATTTACTTTATGCAATCTTGAGTCAATGTTGTTTTGAGCAACACTGAGGTAGGCAGATCATTGCCAGATGTCTTTGTCAGCCTTCCTCTTTTGTATCCCATGAGCCCTGAGGAAAGGAGGATGGAACAGACACCCAGCTTTCTGGCACCCCTCAGTGCAAAGAGAAGGCATAAAGAAGTCTACTTGGTGGCTTTCTGAAAGATGGGAAAAACAGCCAGCTGATGCTCCTGCAAGGCATAGCACGGCACAAAAGAAACGGAAGCAGAAAGGAGGTCATCAACCCACTCACCTCCTGGAAAGGGCATGGAGATAGTGACTGCATGGGTGAGGATCTTTCCTTTGGAAAGAGAAATGATAAATTAAGGAAAGGTGAAAAGGTTCATTTATTGACAGCACACAAATGACAACTCTTACTACAGATCCATCTGAAATCAGATAGGAATCTCTGTGTGGGTGGGCAGCAAGAATCAGTAGTCATTCAGATTTTGTGCATTGCTGGGTGACTAGTGAAGCAGCCAGCACCACATTCATGTTACGTAAATAAAGGGGAAAAAACCTCCAGTACCTCATGAGCTGAGCTCCAGGGTTGGTTTGTGAACATAATTGTGAGGGAAGCCCTGTGGTATTAACAGCACTCTGGTGGTAATTTTGAACATAGTTGTTTTCATCCCAGAGCTGAAATCTATTGGGCAGCCACAGTAGGCAGAGATTGACCTTTTCTTCCTTGGCTATGTTGAGCACAGTGCACACTGTAGTGTGCATACCCACAGTGTAAAACATGGAGAGACAGGCAATTAAATATTATGGCTTTAAGCCTAAAAGCAGGCTAAATCAGTAAATACCACTTGAATGGCAATTTTTTGAGACCTGCGCTGCTGTTAGTCTATATAAGAGAAGGATTGGAAGCAGGGGTTTTTTTGAGAACAGATATGCTTTTCTGTCAGTTCACATAAAACAAATATCTGCTGCAACTATTTTCCTTCCCTAAGGAAAGTACTTGAGTGCTGGAACGGATTTCCCTGAGAGGCTGTGGAATCACCATTGCTGAGGATCTTCAGAACTTGACTGGACAAGGCTCTGAGCAGCCTGATGTAATGGTGAGGTTTGCCTGCCTTGGAGCAGGAGGCCGGACTAGAAAACCTCCAGAGATCCATCTCAGCCTCAATTATTCTATGTTTTTAAACTATGATGGAATCTGAATTAATGATGGCATTATATGGGTAATATTAAAACTGCATTAAAAATACTCCTTGCCTGTGTAGGTTTTTTTCTCTATGGTTTATTTGAATGCTTAGAGACAGACCTATATTTAGGTATTTCAGTGAATCTAAGCCTTTTATTCAGCATGGTAGTTTGGTGAAGTTAGACCATTAGTAATACCCAGCAATATCAAGTTTAGTTATTTTGGATCAGTGGTTTTTCCAAACTCAGTACCTTGAAGGACTGTTGATTGTTGGCTTATTCAAGCCAGTTAGCTCCAGCCACTCCATGAAGTATAATACACTCAGTAAACTATTCTCTGGGGTTTACATCCCTTCCAACGCAAACCATTAACATCAGTGAGTCCATGTTAAGCCAGTAGCTCTGTGAGCTTCCATTGGCTACCAACTGAATGGCAGGTGCTGTGACACTCTCTGATTCCTGACAAAAGCCCAGCCAGCCACTTCTGCAATGATAATATTAACACTTTGGCAAAAATGAATCCATTGTCCAGGATGGCCATCTTCTGTGAGTTCAAGGAAAAAGGGTGTGCGAAATCTAACCCCAGTCTGGTGTTCACAGAGCAGACTCATGTCCTTGTGTCTGTGAGATACTGCAACCGATCACACCCAGCTTGGCTCTGCTTTCTCCCTGGTACTATACATGTGGCCTTATTCCCAATTTGGCTGGGTCCACAAGTGGGAACTGTTTTCTAGGTAGGAGGCTGATGTCCTCTGTTGAGCACAGGCAGTTTCTAGGATGTCCCTCGATTTAAACTGCAGATACTGTTGAGAAAAGGGGGGGTTTAATTCATAATAATCTAAACCGTGATATAAATATTTATAATGTGCAGGACTACTTGTTTATCTCTTTAAGTCCTGAAGAGAATAATATGTGGTTTCAGTTGCATTGCTCCAGTATGGAGTGCTTGACCAACACCATGTACCCCTGTAACATCAGACCATATCAGAACTGAATTTTCTTCTCACAAATTCAGTTTTCACTCTTTAGTGCTCTGTATCATGTAAATTCAGTGGCAGACTTCTTGAAATATAAGTTGTACTGCAGACTTAAGCCTGGCACCTTATGCTGGGAGCATATGACTTGCTTTAAAGAATTCCCATGACTTTCAAAAGAGCTTTTCAGTATTCAATATATTGATAAATCCATGGCTTGTTTTGACTCTTTGACAGTTGCATTGTGTTTTTGTGGCCAACAACTGCCATGCTTTGAAACAATTTCCCTATTCTGTAATCGATCTGGGCAGTTGATGGCCAATAAAGATTCCTGAAAGTAATTGAGTATCCCAGTGTTCCTATCTGACTGTACTTTGGCTAAAAATTACTTACTGTTTATCATTTACCCTCTCAAAGCTCTTGAAATCTCTTCCCTGAAGAGCAATAAGTCCTTGTAAAGTTTTCTGGGAAGGGGGAGGAGGAGGGGAGAAAAGGAACTGAAAATCCATTTGACAAGAACATTTGAGAATGATCATAGATTTTTGAATAAGGATCTTGTAACTCATTATGATGATTTCCCATTCTTTTTCCCACTCAAATGGCTTTATTGTGTCACCTATCTCCTAATTTCCTTTGCCCTTTTTTGTTTTAATAGTCTTTGCAGTAGATACCTTCACTATCTTAAGTATATCTAAAGCTTTGTATGTAATACTTATTTTTAATATCTCAATAGGGACCAGAAATAAGACCATCCACTTAAAATGAATGTGATACTGCCCCATCTCCCTTGTGTTTTTCCTTGCTCATGTGGTCTACACATGGGATGTCTTGGCAATGAACCTTGTTACAAGCACTGGAGACTTCTAAATTAAAAAGCTTTTTTATATCCGATGTTCCCTTATTTGAATTTTAACCCACTCCTTAAATGTTACACATTGCCCATGTGCAATAATGTACCATTCCAGAAAAAAAAAGTTAGAGATGCATGGAAAACCAAACCACTTGTTAATAGGCTACATCCGTTGGTGGAATGTTGACATTCCATTAAAAAATGGTTAAGTTAGAAATATTTTTTTTTAAAATGTGGAGTACTCTCTAAGTTATTGACTGTCTTGTGGTCGCCATGAATATTGTAATGTCACGTATACATAAGTATTCTAAGGACCGTAATGTGGTCGGGAGTCCACTGTGCTTGAATGCTGCAGTGGTTTTCATGCATTAAAGTGTGCTCATGTGTCTGCACACATGCAGTGGGTTCGCAAGGATATAGGAGCAGCAGGTAGGAATCAGCAAAGAATATAGGAGAACCTGTAAGATCACAAAGATCTAGTGCATCTATATGAAAATTATGATGAGGGAGCTGCAGCCAAAATGCAATTCCAGTGAAAGAAGGCAGTAGTTCCTTTTCTAAATAGGCATGTACATGAGAAAAAGGGTCAAGAGGGTTTGTTTGCTTTCTAACAACTGGTGCATGTAATGTTTCCCAGAATGCCATGATCCTTTATATACAAATATGGCCATAGGTCAGAATAGGCTTTATTCTTTGAGTCCTATTCTAAGCTCATTGCTAACTCTAAAATTTACACAGAAGAGCTCATAGGAATTTCTAGCATCTTGAAGACAACCAGCCAAAATAACTATTCTGATTCTGCTGTGGAGAGGGGAAGTATTTCTCTTTTAGTACACTCCCTTGAACAGAATACCCTATTTTGACCAAAGATTGTGCTTGAAACAGATTTTAAATTCGTAAGGGTGCATAACCAAAACAAAAGTGCATAAACAGCTACTGTGAGAGAGTATATATGTAACTAGTCAAGGAGTAATTTTGATTTCTGCAGGTTCTATAAGAAACAACTAAATTCAGTATCATCTGTTTCGGTACGTGTGTGCAAAGTCAGGTCTTGTGCACAAACACTTTGTGTGTGTGTGTGATTATTAGCATTCCTCTGTTGGTGTATTAAGTCACTGTGCAGGAGATTTGAGACACATTATAAGTGTATTTGAAGCAACACAGACTTCTTTGAAAACAAAAAGAAATAAAAATTAAGATTGTAAAAGCCTAAATTGAAAAATAGAACTTTGTCCTGCGTATGTTTATATCGGTACTAATGAAACATTTAAACGTGTCATATTACATTGCCCTGATGACACAACTTTTTCCCATAAGATCTACAAATGCAGATGCGAGCCTTCTTTGCCAAAAGCTCCCTTTCTTGCCAAGTACATTGGACCATTCCCAACATACTGGATAAATCCAGCCATAGGTAAATACAATATTCTTTAACTAACTAAAGATCAAACAAAGTTGATAAACTTACCATGTCAGTATAAACCTACTGTATTTTCTCAGTGAGACAGATAGTTTTGAACAATGACTTTTGTATTTTATTTCATGAAAATGTCAAGAGATCTCTGTTTTAACAGACAGAGCCTCACAAATTCATCACTTTTGTCAAGGTGTTGCACACTTAATGCTACTTTGCTATGAAGTTTAGTATTTAATTACACTTAATGTTGCCAAACAGCCAGAAGTGGTGACATTTTAAACATAGAATTGACAAATTAGGCAAATCACTATTGTTACAGTCATCCTCAACACCCAAAATGAGTGTGGTCTAATACACTGTACACAAGGTAATCTTTCCACATAGTAATTGCAATGGCTTTACCAAGAAGTATGTCTTTCAAGAAAGCAGAATTCCAGACAACATGGAAAGCAGACGTTACACTTCAAGCTAGAGATCTTGAAAGAGTTAGATATTTTATACACTGAAATAAGGGCCAGAGGAAAGGGGAACGCATTTGCTTTTGGTTTTCTGGAAAGCTCAGTATTGCAAAATACACAGTATTGCTCAGTATTTGATATTGCAAAACTTCCCTAGAGCTGGTGCTTGGAAGGTATGAAACAAAACCTTGGTCATAACCTGCCATTTTCCCCCTTTCCAACTTCATGCTGTGACTGAGCAAATAGAGTTCTCGGGAGTTTATCCCAAATTTGGAAAGAGGAATGCTTGTTTTTTGACATCAGTATAGAAACTTGAATGGTAGTAGGAAGCAACTATTGATTTGTATGGCACAGAAAATTAAATCTGATGCAAGAATGAGGTGTTATATATTTGAAGATAGAGAACTTCTTAAAGCATCCTGAAAAGGTTTATGTCCATGTTATGGACTGGGAAAATTGGTTTCAGAGATAAAATACACCTTGTCAAAGTTCTTCCATAGGATCGGCAATGAAACCAGTAGTACTAATTCTGAGCTCCTGTGCTCTGTGTCAGTGATTAGTTGATGTTGCCTCCCACATAAAGTCCCTTTCTCCTCCTGTGATGCGTTAACCCTGGCTGAATGCCAGGTGCCCACCAGAGCCATTCTATCACTCCCCCTCCTTCTCAGCTGGACAGGGGAGAGAAAATATAACAAAGAGCTTGTGGGTCAAGATAAGGACAGGAGAGATCACTCACCAATTACCGTCACGGGCAAAACAGACTCAGCTTGGGGAAAAGTAACTCAATTTATTACAAATCAACCAGAGTAGGGTAATGAGAAATAAAACCAAATCTCAGAACACCTTCCCTCCACCCCTCCCTTCTTCCCGGGCACAACTTCACTCCCGGATTCTCTACCAACACCCCAGCGGCACAGGGGAACGGGGATGGGGTTTACGGTCAGTTCATCACATGTTATTTTCTGCCGCTTCATCCTCCTCAGGGGGAGGACTCATCACACTCTTCCCCTGCTCCAGCGTGGGGTCCCACCCATGGGAGACAGTCCTCCACAAACTTCTCCAACGTGAGTCCTTCCCACGGGCTGCAGTTCTTCACGAACTGCTCCAGCATGGGTCCTTTCCACGGTGTGCAGTCCTTCAGGAGCACACTGCTCCAGCGTGGGTCCCCCACGGGGTCACAAGTCCTGCCAGAAAACCTGCTCCGTGGGCTCCTCTCTCCACAGATCCGCAGGTCCTGCCAGGAGCCTGCTCCAGCACGGGCTTCCCACGGGGTCACAGCCTCCTTCGGGAACCCACCTGCTCCGGCGTGGGGTCCTCCCCGGGCTGCAGGTGGATATCTGCTCCACCGTGGACCTCCCTGGGCTGCAGGGGGACAGCCTGCCTCACCATGGTCTTCCCCACGGGCTGCAGGGGAATCTCTGCTCCGGCGCCTGGAGCATCTCCTCCCCCTCCTTCTTCACTGACCTTGGTGTCCGCAGGGTTGTTTCTCTTACATGTTCTCACTCCTCTCTCCGGCTGCCAATTTCTCTGTGTCCCGCAACTTTTTTTTTTTTTTCCTTCTTAAAAATGTTATCACAGAGGCGTTACCACTATCGCTGATTGGCTCGGCCTTGACCGGCGGCGGGTCCGTCTTAGAGCCGGCTGGTATGGGCTCTCTCGAACACAGGGGAAGCTTCCAGCAGCTTCTTACAGAAGCCACCCCTGTAACCCCCCCTGCTACCAAAACCTTGCCACACAAAGCCAATACACCTCCCTTTGCAATCAGTGTCTCAATAAGTCTTCTTCAAAAACCAGAGGAGCGGGAGTCTTATTTAACAAGAAAGTTCTTCTTCCACCACACAGTTAGAGCTGGTGAAACCTGAGCTCTACCAAACACAATGGAAAAAATTCTCACTGAGTTTGAGGTGTCAAGTTTTCACAGAATTTGCAATTTTGTCATATTTGCAATGTTTGTCCAAAGCCACACTGTTGCACCAGGTAGTACTGAGACAGAGACAAGCTTAGTTCTGCTTATGGACAATGCTGGAAAACCCCCACCACCACCCAAACGTTAAAGTGGCATTGAAAATTAATTAATAAACTATCTCTCACAAGGATTTTTTTAAACTTAGGATTGATACTGGGCTAAAATGATCATATGGCTGCTTGGGAGTTAGACTGTGGGCAAAGCGACCTCTTGCGTGTAAATACATTCCCCCTTTAACAGAATCCACCCTGTGAAAGGAGTGTTGGGTTGCACATGAAGAGAGGTATGGGTGACTGCATGCTTTTAACATGTTAGTGAAATTTGCTTCTGGGGAGCTTGATCAAAACAGTGAGTTGAGAAAAATATCTGATCTGAATTTTGCTGCTGTGAAACCATAGTATCAATAGTTATTGTACTTGTGTGCGTTTGTGTTATTATTTTTAGACCCTTAAAAATAGTAACAAGTTTCCATTACAGTTTTGTAGTTTGATTGCCATAAATATAGGTAACTCATTTCAACACTTTGCAAAGACACAAAACCGTGTTTCTAAAATTTTACGTAAAATTACGGATGAAGGAATTTTCAGAGCTACGAATGGAAAGGTCGTCTTGTCCTGAGAGCGAATCCAATTAAATTCTGTGCTGAGGCCAAGAAAACTGATTGGCATGTAGATTAAAGCCAAACCCAAGTCTTCTCCGAACATTTACTGACAGCCATGAACTTTGACAGTTTCAGGCAATGAATTTTCCAAGTTGTGTTGGAGGGCTTTCTATAAGTTGTGACAAATGCAAAAGGAAAAAATCGTAGCAGATGAAGAAGGGGAGATTCATGGACGCATGTTGAGTGTCTTTCCCGACACCACAATTTCCAAAGCAACAACAACAACAAAAAAGCAACAAAAAAATCCCATTCCTCATCATAAATCAATAAAAAAAACATGTTTCCATAACATTTTTATTATTCTGATAACAACAGCTTGACATTTTTGCATTGGCTCAGTTAAGTTTTTCCTATCTATTGCCTGCCAGAAGGAAAAAAGTTCCTTAATTTTCAGCCATCTACTGGAAAGTGTTTCTTCTTTCTGGTTATTAATGAATGTGCACACAGGATCATTTCATGTTGTTAATTCTGAATTTTGCTAGACAAAGGATAATGGTACAGATCGTGTAGAGAAATGGTAGGTTATAACAGTAATCATAATAAAAGGTTATTCTCCCTTTCTCTAAGATGAAGTTATTGATTGTGAAAGGTACCAGAGTGATGACCATGATGCATGAGACTTTTTGAAATGTATCCACTGGATTCAGCACAGGCAACAATCCATGGAAATTCTCACAAAAAAAGCCTGCTGCTGACCTGCTGGAGAGGGCAAATCTCTTCAGTGGGTCTCTGCATGAATCCCTAATAGTGCTCTGTCCTTTGCATCTTGGACAAATCCAACCATGGCATTTTAGATCATGTGCTATTTGTGATTATTTACATGTAATGCCCTGGCAAGTTTATTTTAGTAACTTAAATATATTTTTCTTAGGACTGGAAAATGGCCTTCAGCCTAATGTGTCTGACTATGCAGGTTTATCGTTAATCTCACATGCGTGTTATTTTCACATACTCCAAATACTTCTGTAAGGAAACAAAAAATTGGATGTATTTCATAGTGATTGCCATCTGTTTAAATCAGGTTTTGTTTAAATCTGATTAACTCTAGGTTTCTTTCTTTTATATGTGCAACCTAGAGGTGGGGCCACTCTTTCTCCTGTTCAATAACACTATAACCCACTAAATAATAATAAAAAAAGTTAAATTTTAATCCAAACCATTTTCATTGTGTGGTGGCATGAATGTTTCTACCAGTACAAGAGAAGGATGGGACTGCTTTTTCCACTCCTCGTGTTGGCTTAAATTGATCAAATGATTGCCCTAGGCACTAGTGAGTCCACACAAAAGAAAAACATTAAAATGTTGAGCTGTGGGGAAAAGAGCTCAGGGGGAGCAGGGGTGGGTCAGAAATTTCCATACATTAAAGGCAATCCATCATCAAACATAAACCAGAAATAAAGTAAGCTTTGTTAAGCCTGATGCTTCATAACAAGTTGTCAGAGATAAGGGGTCTTTTAGGCTGAGTTGAAGGGTCCATGGCCGTTCTTGCATTATCTAACTTGTTTACTCCAAGTAACAGTGTTGGCTCCTTTTCATATATAACTTATACCTCAGATATGTCATGGTGATGGTACTTTTATCCCAACAGTGACTTCAGTATGTTTTCCAAAATAAATCGAGGAAACCATGTTGTTGTGTTTGTGGGTTTTGTTTGTTTGTTTTTTTACCATTGTAAAATTTAATCAACTGAAAAGCCCATTTTCGATGACTTGGATTTGAAAATCAGTTAATTCAAAATACCAAAGCAAAACCTGGGAGTTCGCATAGCAGGGTGGGATTATCCTGTCTCAAATAAATGGACAAAGGAAGGTGGTCATGGTTTTGCAGATTGTTTTCAGGGGAGTGGTAGGCCTGCGTGGCTCAGACTTGAGCCAGAGGTGATTGGGGTCAAAGTTCTTTCTTGCAAACCATGAGAGTTTTGGGAAGGGAGCCTGGAAAATTAATAACCAGAATATGGTCCTTATCTCAAATCTGTGAGACTTGCAATATCTCCTTCAGTAAATGGGAAAGAACAATATTATGCTAAGCTTTTGAGGCCAGACAAAAGCCATACACCATATGTGAGACATTAGTTGTGCATGCCTGTGTAGTCACACACAAACTATTCTGTGCACTGGTTGTGCAAGGTACAATACTACATTTATCTTTATGCCACTTCAGCCTACCCAGCCACCAGCTCAGTGACTTTTGAGTGAATTCAGGCAAATCTCTCCACTTCCCAATGTTCACTCTCACAACAGAGAAAGCAGAAGAAAACCTATGCTTTTCCCACTCTAGTGAAAATTGGTCGTTTTTTGTAAACTGGCAGAGTGACAATGGTTGCAGTACTGGGGACATGTTCTTCTGCCAGCTTTTCTACAGGCACAGGAAACTTTGGCAGAAGGTATAGATATCTTTAACTGACACATCTGTTTGCTAGGTAAACGCGTTGCAGCTTCAATGCAATAAACCTGTGAGTTAGTTCAAAATGCCATCACTTTTTAAGTGTTTGTTCTGTCTGTCTGATTAAGAAAGTGTCTCTTCTAGCAATGTTGCAAGGCATGAGAAGTCCAAACTGGCCAGATGTTCTTACCTCAGATGTTAATTTAATAACTTAATTTGGGGCTATTCAAGGTCCCTCCGGTTACATAGGAAATGCACAGATACACTTTTACACAGCCTGAGTGGTTTAGGAAGATGGTCCCTGCCAATCCAATTGGTTTTGCACTGTGAGAGATTAAGTGGCATTTCAATCAGATAGGATGAGATCTAGTACATCGCTGTCACTGGAAGAGATGTGCCTGTCTTTCATCCCCTGTTTCCAGCCGTGCAGCCTAGCCTCTTTCTAACTCGTGTGAGCCAGTTCAGTTCACTGAACCATCTGACAAGCAAGTAGTCCAACAAACAAGAATAAGGTATGTAGAAAGACATATGAATTTAGTATTTGGACTCTAATATGAAGCACAAGATGGTGATGTGACATAAGCATTTCTGTCTCTCCTTCTCCATTTCCCACAGGCTTTATTCTACCTTTTTCAGGAAGGTAACTGGGTGCTGAGACACACACAAGGGTTTTTGTATCTGAGTTACATTTGCTTGAGTAAAAGTTATAGTCCATATGCAGCAGGAGGTTGATTCTCTTGGCTGGCTTATGCCTTTACAACTATTTTGATGCACTGCTGGGTATTTTGTGAATCTGGTGAATCTGGATAAGGCAATTTTTTTTTTTTAACTAATCCGTTTCTTTGCATGAGCTGCACTGCTTTTGTCATCTTGGTTCACCAAATGATTTGGTGCCGACTTCAGGGTAGCACGTCTTGTCAGGTGGCGTGCTTTTCCTTGTATCAGAGATGTGTTCTTCCCCCAGTGTAATGTCTGCCTGTGCTAGCGTGGGCCATATTCTGCAAAAGCACAAGCAAAGGCAGAACAGAAGAAAACACTGTTTCTCTTTTACAGTTGGACTCAATGATCTTAAAGGTCTTTTCCAACCTAAATGCTTTTATGATTCTGTGATTCTGTTCTTGAATAAAGGAGTAAGGTTTCCTTCACTTACCACCTTTTCCCCTTTCCTCATATCTTCTACTCTCTCCTTTGTGTATCCAGCTTTCATAAGGATTATTTTGCAGATGGAGAGAACCGAGTATAGATCCTGCACTGTTAATCTCAGCCCTGTAAACATCTGTCAGCTATTCCCTCCTTTACTTCCCTCTAGTAAAAAAACATTGGGTTTTTTTAACATGTGGATGCCTTTAATTTCCTTCTTTGTAGTGAAGACATACTTTCAAGAGTTTTCTGCAATTCTGAGGTTTAGAAACTTTTTGAAAAGGAAAAGTGATAGTCTCAAGTAAGCATATGCCTTCAGAATGCGAACAGGAGAAATCTCTTCACTCCTCCAGCACCACACATCCCTTTAATGCTGTTAAACTCATGATAAGCAGTGATATTAAGTACAGCTTAAAATCACACCATAAGTTGGTGCCATAGACTTGAAATTAGGATTTAGGAGATCTTCCCTTTCTCTGCTCTTTCACCCTTTCTGACTGTAAGTGGTATTTGAATATTTTTTAAAAATGTAGATCACATGTTGTGATTAGATGCTGATCTCTTCTCTTTGGGCCTCTTCAAGTGCTTTCACAAAGTTATTTCACACAAACCAATAAACAGTTGACAGGGATAACCTAAGAGTGCCTTTAGAGAAATATATCCACATAAAAGCCTTGCTGACCTTATATGCTATCCTGTCAGTATTTCCATTACAATTTATTTGCTACTAGAGGCTCAGGCCTAAGAAAGCAACACTGCAGTCTTGCCTCTTGTAATTATCAGTTGTAAATGAATACAGAATTTTGATATATGGCAACATTTTTTTAGAACTGAAGTTAGCAAAAATTATTATTTTATTTTATTTTATTTTATTTTATTTTATTTTATTTTATTTTATTTTATTGGAGTCTTGGAACTGGCAAGGAGACAGATATTTCTTCATTCCTGCATTGAAGCAAGGGACTTTTTTTTTTAAACAGTTCTGCTGTAGAAATATATAATTATGTGTGGGTAGACTTGGCATGGATCTCTTCCCCTTTAGGGATATGAAGAAAACAAGCCTTTTCAAATACCCTTAATAACATACAGGTAAATAATGAGTTCAGACCAAATAACTGCTAAATATGAGAAAACCATCACATTTCTACTCCTACTGCTAGCCAGAAAAAGATCAGTGATTACCCATATCCTGCCAGTGATATTTTACACAGACCTCTCTACTGTTTTTAAGTGGGAGATCAGTGCCTAGGCTGATGGCAGGATGTGGACCTTATAAAGTATTTCCTGCTGAAAAGAGCACTTTGGATTATTAGATAGATTAAAATGTCATTTAATGAGCTGGATTATGAAAGATGGACTCCTACACACTCAGGAGTAAGTGTAAACTGACATAAGAGGTCCTGATCTTGCAAAAAAACCCTTATCAGGCATTTTCCCTGGTCAGTAAGAAATCTCACTAAATTCCAGTGAGATCTTTATACAGACAGAATTTGTGGCAACAGGGACTTGGCTGAAGAGGACAATACCTCAGTACCCAAGCCTGTGAATGTGGTTTAACTGTTTATGTATCAGTATGTATGAGAGCAGCCAGCATTTCTCCATAGCGAATGTAAAGTAGAACAGAGTGGGCTTATGTAGAGATTGTTCCTCTTTGGAAGTTAGCACCTGGGACATCAGACCTCTAGAGGGGATGGCAACCACTAACCACATTGGTTTACTTTTTTGTGGGGATTCCAACTGGGTTCCAGAGTGTTTGCATGTATGTGATGCATAATAATAGCTGTGAGTGGGAAGGCGGGACTAGTGGGAAATGGGGAGGCTAGGGCTGACCTGCAGTCTGTGCTTAGTAAAAGGAAGGCAGTAGAAGACTCGAGCATCTGCCATCTAAAGAAAGCAGAGATGGGAAATTTGGGCACGTATACTGCTACACGGTTCTTCTGGAACAAAGAAGCAAGATTATGCAAAGCATTATTGTCATCTTAACATCAGTTTCTTAAGTTTATGGTAACAAACCTGTACAGTCCTGAGTAATCTGATTGGAAAAAAATGTCAGAATTATGCATGGGGTGCACTGTTAGCCAGTTGTCCTGCAAGAAAGCATGAAGGGGTTTGAGCTCCTTCTCACTCTGTGTTGGGGATAGAACCTAAAAAAGGAGAGGTTTCTGTGAGTGCTGCTCTAGTTGTCAGTTCTCACTGCAAAGGCTGTGCCTGTCTGACCAAGTAAGGGGTTTTTTTAACTTAAAATTTCAACTGACAGCAGGTGGATGCATATCTTCAGCGAACAGGCCTCGTAGTGTTTGGCGTGTATTTTAGCTGTGTCCTCTAACTGGTAAACTTCTCTCTAATGTTTTTTAAATTGTGCTGCAGCCAGTTTAACTTACTACTTTTCTCAGTCTGTCAGGTACCTGGCCCCATTGTCCCTGCTTGACCATATCGGGCGAGGGAGTGCAGCAGTCATCTGAGCCATGAGAGCTGATCTTCCTGCCAATATGTACACTGAATGTGGGGTAGTATGACATGGCAATACTAGAATGGGTAAAATGGATTTAGAGGCACTTATGGATTGGATCACACAGGATAACAAAAATTATGGCAGGTTAGGGCTGCCTTTAAGGGAACCTAGAACAACCTACATTTGGGATTTTTGTTTGATTGGCTGTTTTTTTCCTTTGGATTTCCTAAATGGAAATTGTGCACAAGCGTGCAATATCTTTGTAGCTCTTGGCGTACTGCATAGGTCTTACTATAACACTGCATGTGCACAGAAGCGTGGGCAGTATGTTCAATGTGTCTAGGTTGTGTCACCTTTACTGGTTATGTGTGTGGACCCAGAGACTGTGCACGTGCACTCGAGCTGCTCTGCATGTGCTGCTGTAAGGATGTGTTTGGCCTTATTGGACAATGTAGACAAAAGCTCAGAGTGCTTAATTTCTCCTTAGTTAAAATTCCTGGGTAGAAGTACAGACTATGTCTAAGAAAGTCCACACTCACTAGGAAAACCTGCCTCTGAGATCACTTGGAGAGATAAGAGCACAGATACTGCAAAGGTTGCTCCCAGAGAGCTGGAAGTACCCTCCTTTCATCTTCTGATGTTCATTGTAGGCAGAAGATAACTTACAGACAAGTGGGTCTGTTTGTTTGCTGTAGTGCCTGTGTCATAAACAAACTAATTGGACTTGAGGAGTACTGAGATATCAGCCTACTCTTTTAAATTGTCCTATCATCTTTACTTTGGAGAGGAACAACTATTAAGCTGCTATGCTTCCTTGTGCTTTAGTACATCTTTCAAATTAAAAGACAGTGAATGGTCTTGTAGTTCAAGAGGATCTTAGAAAGCAGGCAGCAGCCTCTGTCTTCTCAGCTTTGCTGTTTTAAAACTTGTCCATTTACCAGGTTATAAGTCCTTCCTAATTTCTACTTTCTATTGTAGCGGTAATGATTGCAAAAGCTAGGTGTGGGTTTTCTTTTTTTCTGGTATGTGTTAAGATGCACTATAGACTGTCTCTGTCAAACTCCCAGGAGCACCATGAACCTTATTGACAGATCTTGCAACACTGCTACCTAATAAAGTACCTGGGAACAGCAGAGGGGAAAAAAGGGAGGTGAATGAATTTACTGCTATGTAAAGCCTGTATAGTCACTGATCTCAGGCAACGTGTAGCAAACTGTCCTTTCCTAGACTGTAAGTCTTTGAGGTCAGAAGGTTGAAAAGCATTCAAGAAACAGAGTCTAGCGTGAAAGTTGTCCTTTTGTGTTTTGCTAATTGGAATCAAGGAGCCTCAATTGTCTCTCCTGTTTTATTTATTTATTTGCGTGTATCATCTATATCACAAAACCGTTCTTCTTTCATCCCTGTAATAGCAGGCCTAAGTAGTTTGCTTGACCTTTAATGGAGGTTTGTGGGAGGGAAAGATGCCAGAGCTTCTGCCCCGCTGTTCATAGCTGCAGCTTTATCTCATCTTGTGGCTCAGAAGGCTGCTCAGCTTTTGTCAGACAGTCAGAAGTGAGGCCCTGCAGGGGCATGCTATCTCTGGGCTAGTGAAGGGATGAAAAAGGGAAAAAAAAAAAAATTATCTTAATGATGGGTTATTCTTCAGTTTGTCAGCTACCAGCATAATCTGCCTGGACTGGGAAAACATTTCCTGAACTTTTAACTAAAAAGAAACCTTTCCTCTGTCTGTCTGTCTGCCTCTGTCGCGCTCTGTTTTTTCTTCCCCTCTAAGTCATGAAAAATAGAAGTTAAAATAGACTGGCATAGGATGTGCTATACTAAGAAACAATCTGTTTTTCAGTCATAGGTGGTATTCAGCAATGAAAGAATAAAAAATAAAGTGCCAATGTCATCTAAGCAGCAAGCTGTGTGTTGCTTTGACTGAAGGGCGAACCTAATATACTGTTTAGGTGTGATAGTGTATGCATGTTTGTTCATTTTCCTGTGGCTAAAGCATAGACAGTGCAGTAGGAACAATGCACCTCTCCTGTTAAGCCGAAAAGCACCAGTGTGCATGACTGTGATCTAATGCAGAGCTAGTATGTTCAATTCTCCAGGATTTTAGCAGAAGCCCAGAATGTGCAGCTTCCTTTGAAGAATCAGTGAGTGTTATAGCTATCCCTGTGTCATGATCATATCGTTATTACCCTGAAGTGGTTTAGAACACGAGAAAGTAAGTTCCAGTGTGCCTACCATTACCAGTTGTCTGTGGGTCAGCTTTGCCAACCCACACTCAAGCTGAGCAGTGCCTTACTCAAGCTCTAGGGTGTCATTTGAATAATGACATCAGGGTGGGTTGGTCTTTTACTCTCTGTTCATAGACTTCTGTCTGGATTTTTGCATTTATGGGTCCACACATTTTATTTCAAGTTCTAATTAATAGCTTCTATCTTGTTGTTAATCTTGGGGGAATTCCCACTGCTCTCTGCTGTGGTACTAGTTCTTCTATATATTGGTGCTGATCCAGAGGAATAAAGCATTCAGCAGCAACTACAATCCCACACATGCGTTTTTCCTCTTATGTGTACTCAGTTGTTTTCCTTCTCCTGATATAAACAATTTTGTTACTCTGGCAGCTTAGCAAAAGCAAAAAAGTTGCAAAAGCAGTTTAGCAAAACCAAAATAAGTCTTCTACTCTTTCATCCAGTTTCATATCCACTTTATTCCTGGTTCTTAGTGTGTGCAGGATTGCCCTTGTCCTAGCAACAGCAGTGTTTCTTCTCTGCTGGTGCCTGACATTACTACCATTGCTTTGATGTGTGCACCGAATCAAAGCTATGGTAGTAATATCAGCATGCAAAGTGACACTTTCATGACCACTTATTATTAGTCAGATAATGCTAACAGTTAGCTTTTGGAGTCTCTTACACCTACATAACATTGACTTCTTATTCCATGCTATGTAATTCAGGCATTGCTCAAACTGATATATATTGAAGTAGAGATGGGCTCTGTGTTTCTGAAACCCAGTTTACAACAGATGGGAAACACGAAAAACTGCTGGTTAGGTATGGAGTGTTTGGGTTCAGTGTCTGAGGCAGAGTAACATAGCAATTCCAGGCAATTATGTTTGACGTAAGGCAAAACTAATTCCCTGAGTGGAGATATTAGGATACCTTACCATGTAGGCTAATTGGTCCTGCCACTTGCTTGTGTGGTCTGATACTACATGCTGAAAATGAGAGGCCAAAACTTGACCACGCTTGCTAACAAACATTGTGGTGACTCCTGTGTCTAACTGCAGTATGCCTGTTTGCAAGATTAGTCAATACAGCTGATTGCAAATTTTGCATGTTTGGGGCCCATGTGAGGGGATTTGATTCACATAACATAAACAAGACTGCTATTAGATTAACTTTCTGTTCAGCATGGGTAAGATGGGAGAGATCTTCAGTATTTAATGAGAAAGTCGTGTTCCTGTGACCCCTATTTCCTTTCCTTTCAAAGGTCTGTGGGAGTATTTATGTCACAGAGAACTTCCAGGATTAAGCCTAAATTCATTAGGAACATTATCTTCCCAAGTCATTATCAAATTAAGCTCTGTAGATCACCTCTCAGAATTACTTAGTACGTCTTCTTTGGAGACAAAATGTCCCCGATCCAGCAATTCACATGTTTCATCACCACAAACTGGTCAAGTATCCGTAACCTTTTATCATCTCGTGTGAATACAAAGAACTCTGCCTGAGATAAATTTGGTACTATGCCATAAAACCCCCACAGTATTTGTGTATAGAAGACATTTATACATTTCTTAAGTGTTTTGGCAAAACCCCACAACAAGGACAGAAGGACTAGAGCAATAAGCAGGAAATCTATCATTGAATTTACGGAATAGGCTGTTCTCTTACTGCCTGCCTCAAGGGCAGAGGGGCATGCCTGGTACTAAACTGAGGGGCAAAGTCACAGTTCCCACCAAATAAGGACAACCAAGTCTGGTTAAGGGAGTTGCTGTTGGTCAGTTTGTGCATTTCAAATAAACTCTGGATTTGTGGGGAAATTATTGAAGAAGAAGTAAGATTTGTAGATTCTGAGAAAATAAAACATTTGTCCCTTCCTTATCCTAACAGTGCCCAACACTCCTTCCCTGTACACATACCCTCTGCTCTTATACCTACTTGACCATGGAAAATCTAAGCAACTAATGGTGGCAAAAAGGCAGAACAGCCTTTATGGGGGGAACTAGCAGAGACAGCACCAGGGTGTGCATGGTGATGTCTCTAGATCTGCCTGGCTCCACAGGAGTTGCTTGACTACCAATTTCTCACTCTGCATGATTGTCAGAGAATCTTCTTATGAGAAATAAACACCAAGAAGCTGGCTTCTTGCTACAAATGAAGAAGTACTGCCTTTCTTCCCTTTCATAAAGTTGCAAGTGCTTTAGGAGAGTGATGTAGTGTTGGTTGACTGTGTGGAGAATGTACTTTTGCCTGTACGCCCATGCACCCATGCATTAAACAGGCAAAGTTTCAGTTGCATGGATTCATCTTAGTGTTAAAACATTGGTATTAAATTGGGGTTAGATAGGGAAACTGAGGGTTTTGTGCAGCTGCAACTCCTGGACTCAGGAGTTGCTGAGGCACCTCTGTCCTGCAGGAATGCTGTCTGTTACCGAGGTGTGGTATTCCCTGCTCCCACACAGTTGTAGGCAGCCTTTTCCCCCTGATCTGGGAGCAGCTCTGTGTATCTTAAGATTTTGCTATCACTTTGCTAGTCCAGCATACATCCCAGGACTCCAAGAGTGATTCTGGCAAGGGAATATTCACCATATAATTATCCTTGTCCCTCCTCCAGTTTCCTCCCCCTTCCTTCCTCTGCAGTTCCATCGCAGGAGGTCCTGGCTCATATGGGAAAATCCAAACGCTTTGTGGTTGTCACCATCTTTGCTTTCCGCATTTGAATAGGCCCTGGCATAAAGGGAGGCCTGCCACAACACAGCACCAAAGCTATCAGTCCCAGAAGGCAGCAATAACAATTACCCCCTTAACTTCTCACCTCCAAGCTGCTGCCCTATGGAGTATTTCCCCATCCTGCCCCCGGCAGATACCTCACTTCTTCCACTTAAGAAAGCTGAAAAAATGGTTAGGTGGTACATTTCCAGCATGAATAATTTCGCTGATTAGGACGTCTAATCACCTACCTGGTTCCCCACTAGGAAACAGAAGAGCACTTTAGTAACAGCACAAAGTAGTGGCTGATTTCTGTGTACCAGGACATACAGCACAGCAAAAACTGTATTTTTATCTCTAATCAGGAGGTGATCTTTGCTGGTAAACTACATTGCTTTATACTAACTTAACATAAGGCTTATTGGTATTAAAATCTCATGAGCACATATGGCAGGAATCCTGTTTTTGAGGCTTGCCAATAGAATCACTGAAGGGTGAAACCAAACTTTGCAAAACTAATTCCCCACTCTATTACTTATCTAAAGAAAGGCCTCTAATGGATCAACAATACTCACTTTTCAGTTTACACATCGCACACACTTACAGCACTATTAGGTTAAATTTTTCGTAAAGCACTGTACTAGTGAACCATTTTTTTTATGTATGTGTCCATAATATCTATATGTATTTATTTGTGCATACCTGCATTTAACATAAGTTTACTTATATTTAATGGAAGTTTTTTCTGTGTCATTACTTTAAGGGTAAACTCAAGTGTTTGAATATTACTTAGCACTAGGCACAAAAACCTGATCAAGAACAATCTGCGTAAAGCACACGTTTCTCTGGAGATAAACTGATTTGGTTTGGGGCTTTAGCTACATGGGAAAGAATATGGCCTAAATCCTCTAGGCTCCAGTCCTGCAGGCATTTTTACGCAAGTATAATTGCTTGCAGGGCAAAGATTTGTTAGGCCTAAAAGCCATAAAAACATGTACTTCAGTAACTCTATAAACAACACTAGCCAAAGAGAAATTAAAAATCATCTATAAAATTATGACACTTATCTAAAGATCAAGAGCTAAATAAACAACTTGTTGGGTGACATGTCTCAGATTAATGATTTGTAATAAAAGGAAAAAAGATTTTAGAAGCTGACAGTCCCTGGATTCTTTCCACATAATTTTTCTTTTACACATGCTAAGTGGAGGCAGATTCACGGGTTTAATATCTGCTAGTGACATTGTGTTTAAATTAATACTAACTGTCTACGTAACTTAGAGCAAAATGCCTGTTCTGTTGGACAAGCATATCTTGAGATGACATCAAATCTGGATGGTCTCTGGTGGAAATCTCGTCATGTTCTGGGTTTGCTTTCTCTCAGCACATCAGTTGTAGCTAAGTGTTCCTGATTTGCAAGCAAATGTTATTACATGTTGGATTACTGGTCTTGGACTGACTGTTTACTTCCCTCAAATACTT
The DNA here is from genome assembly GCF_026419915.1 of Harpia harpyja. Classification (NCBI taxonomy): domain Eukaryota; kingdom Metazoa; phylum Chordata; class Aves; order Accipitriformes; family Accipitridae; genus Harpia; species Harpia harpyja. Next base: position 18,660,268 of record NC_068947.1, read on the forward strand.
GCTGTCACCTGTTTTTTTTTGTAGTGAGTGGCACGTGCTGTAGCACGGACTGTGAAATACAAAGGACGTGTTCCCTATAACCGCATTAAGTTTCTGGCTTACCATCTAATTTTATTGCCAAAAGGTGTGTTTCCAGGCTAATTCTAATTTAAATGTTTTTTATTTCTGTGAAGAAAAAGCTGAAAGACGATTATTTTTCATTATTAAGAATATTCATTTTCATTTTTAATTTCTGTTTTAGGGTCACAATATTTTCAAGATATTACTTTACGAAAATATAAAATAAAACCTTGCATAAAGACACCAGTTCTGATCATGGCTCTGCGCATTTAACTTCTGTTGACTCTAGCATGGATTTCTCCCGCCTATCTGAAAATGTTACTAGCTACAGCAAAGGCCACCCTCAAAAGTAGTGCTTTGTGCAATACATTGCTTCCGTATTTCTAGAGAAAAGTGGATAAGAACTTCTGGAAATGTTACTGTTTATTATATATATAGCAAGAAAGAGTTAATCAACAATATTGCATCATGTAGCATTTTACACCACTGGTACCATATCCCTAATGATTGCAAACTGGCATCATTCCACTGATTATAGAAAGTTACAGCAGCTGAGGTTTTGGCAGTATTTTCCAATTGTACATTGTATTACAAGTGGCACGTTATTTCAGTGCTGAAGTTTTATCATATCTGAGGAATCCCTTTGTACCTGAAGCAGATGGAACATTCTTCCTGATGTGGAAATAAATAAGAACCATGAAGTGCTTACCGCAAATCACTGTAAATAGTTTCCTCAGGTTTATTTTCTTCCCAAGTCTACTGGTTGCTAGAAGATACGACACATTATGTGTGCAAGAACAGACAGTGTGTCGCCGTTGTACTGAGTACGTGATTAATAAAGAAGCCTATTTTTAACAGCAAAACAATGTGCTATATTTAGAAGTAAGTAGGCAAGGCTATACAATTTAGCCATATTAAAATGCTGCAGATGATCTTGAGATGACCACAGAGCTCATTTTTTGTTATTTTGAGCATAGTTATTCTGGAAATTTAGGTTCATGAGAAAGTCATTGAAAGAAAAACAGTGTATGTCACCTAATTCCCCTTATTCCTTATGTTGCTAGCTAATTATAAACATTTAAGGATGAACATAAGAGAAATTTGAATAAGATTGATTTAATTAATTTGAATGTGATATTTAGATGTCCTGCTTGATAGCACCCCAGGATTTAATAATGTTGATTTAGTGGTTTAGATATTCTTTCATAATTCATTTATACTAAGATTGGCTTCCCCCTACCCCTGCCAAGCTTGTGATCATGATCACATCTTGGCCCAAAGAAAATGGATGATGCCTTCTTTTGGGATACATTCTAGAAAAATTAACCACTTTTAGTGTGAATAAAAAAAATCTGATAAAAAATGGCAAGCAATCAACTGGATAGTAAGGTGTCCATTCTCTGTTTAATGTGTCTTGCATGCTTTTAGGTGTTACCTTCATAAGGGATGAAAGCATTGCATAAGAGCAACCATTCTTCACACTCACCTCCTGGAACTCCAGGTTGATAAGCTTTGCTAGATCAAAGCACAGTCATTTTGGTATTTTCTGTTAATATCCAGCCTGAATCCAAGATCCTGCAATGCATACAGCATAGATGCAGCCTTCACAATTGGTGAGCTTTGTCTGCATGGACTTCATTGCAAGATGGTAGGCCTGAAGCTCATCAGTGACTCCTAAGTAGCCTAGCCAAACCCTAATCCTACAGACTGCCAAGCATGTGGAATCATGCCAGGAGGTTCACTGAAATCCAACAGGACTTTGTGTGGACATCAACAGAGCAATGCTGTCTCTGTGTATTGACTGTCAGTATTGAGGCCTTAATTTGTTAGTCTGTACTCTGTGCAGATGGCATTTCATACAAACTTTCATGTCTCATTTTGGTCATATGTCATTCTAAAGGAATAATCAAATAGCATGGTGAGCTTTTTTTACAAATAATGTGCAGTTCCTTGGCATTTGTTTTCTTTGGCATTATAGTCTTGAAAATCTAATATATTGAGGTAGAAACCATATGTATAAAAATTAGTCACAGCAAACCTGTGTGAAACCTCCCCTTCAGAATATCGTGATTATAGTTGAGGAAAGAAAGAAAACCAATAAGTGGAGCTTGGAGAAAAGGGTGAAAATATTGTAAGGCCTTAAGAATTTGGTTTTGTTGTTATTGTTGTTGCTGTTGTTATATTGTAAATTCACAAAAGAGACTGTAGCATTGAAATAGTGTACTGAACAAAGACTGAAAGTTTGCAAGACTTCACAGAAAGTTTAAAGAGGCTTCATTAATCTTTAATATGATTTGAAAAGCTTTATAGATTTTTTTTTAATGGTGTGGTATTAAGATTTTTTTAATAATCATTTTCTGAACTATTTTAAATAACTATGAATCACAATGGATTTAGAACTCTGAAGTGTCTTTTTGAGTCAAATGTAACAATTTTTTACTTGATAATGGATATCTTATGCTTTTGGCTTGATTATATAAAATAAGGCAAGGAGGAATTTCATAGCAATATAAATTCTCATTTTCTTCTCTGCAATTCTCAAGCATTTTTTTGAACAGGAACAACTATGCCTTTTATGATGAATTTTAATTAAATTTTTGAGTAAAATGATTGAGCATTGTTATAAAGACACTGGCATATACAGCAGATAGGAAAAGTATGAAAGAAGACATTGGTTATGCAAGTATCCTTTTTATACGCATATATATCTGTGATGGTTCAAAGTTTCAGTTTTACTCTTTTTGTGTAGAACATATTACATAAATTAAGGGTTCTTTTTCACATTTTTAATCGTAGAATTTCCAAATGGAATTAAATGCTCCATTGTTCTTAAAATTAGTGGCAAGTTTAAGACATCTAGCACTACACTTGCAGAATCGAATCTTTGGTGTGTTAATTTTTCTGTCACACTAAACACTGCCTTTTCTATACTCATTATTGCATTCCAACACCTTTTTCCCTAACCTCACATTCCTGCCTGATAATTAGTTGCATACAATGTCTTTTTAAAATATACTGGTTGACACTCTAGGCTGTGAAGTGATAGCACCCATCCACTGAAAGTAATGTTATTTTGGAACATTTTTCATTGCCAAACAGGAAATGCTATGAACTCACAGCCATTTGAATGACTTGTTAGGACTTTTTCTACCTAGAATGCATTAGTAGGATAGCCCCTGTAGATGGAACTTCTGAAAACCAGAAATAATTAAAAAAAAAAATCCCAGGCTTAAGTCAGTGTCAAATGCTAGCAGTATTTACATCACCGTAGTGAACATGCTCATCTTTTCTGTTTGTGGAATAATGATGTTTCTAGGACATAGTGCATGGTCTGCATTTTGAATATGACATTTGTGATTGGCCCAGAACTCAAATGGAAGAATTTTATTTATTTCATTTTCTATTTTGACTAGGTAAGATAAATTGGAAACAAGCTACAAACTTAATTTAGGCATAGCAATGATGATACTGAATTTGCAGATAGGAATACCAGTTCTGGTTATTTAAAATCAGGAATGATGAAGAAATTCATGAGTGGTGTCAATCCGGTTTTTAGAGCATCCAAGTACAGTGAGCTAACAGCGTGTCTCCCCATCAGTGGAAGAAGTACTAAGTTTTAAATCTGAAATGTAAATAGGTGTAGAATCAGACTGCACCCTTAACTGTTTGATCCCTCCTTTATATAATATGTAGCACACTTGAATCTGATGATGATCTTATCGCTATTTATACAGTATGTGGGGTTTTTTTTAGTGACCTTGCTTCATTCATGCTTATTTCCCTTTTATATTTGCCTTCCAAACTATTTGAGTCAATTGGAGTTACTGAATGTACTCAGTTGGAGCAGTGTGTACTTGGATTTTCTGAATTCTTTTAGTATTACTTATAAACAGTCTGAAGACACTGGTAATCTTTCCAATCAGTCTATCAGGAAATAATAATGATTAATTCAAGCATAACATGACATTCCAGCATTAACTTGTGTTTCTAACTAACTCATAGAATAAAAAAGGTTGAAAAGATATGGAGGAATGAGTAGGCATGATTGTAACATTACCTGTTAGCAGCACCAGTCAGGAACCTTGAAGTAGGAGATGGGGCAGACCACTGAGTTGGTATGAAATGCCTGAGCATCAAAGCTGATCTGCACACCGCTCACTGAGGAAGGACTCTCCTCTACCACCGTCATTCATCAAGCAGCCCCCAGGAGAGGCTAGTCACTTGTGTATTTCAAGTACCTTAAAGAACACCCTTACTTGATAACTATCTCACTGTCCTTTACAGCCCTACAGAGCTCTCTAATGCTCAGTAGGTGCCCTTACATTGCCCCCTGGTATGGGGGGAAGGACCAGGATTTGATTTCTTGCTACACGTTATGATTCCAGTTCCATTTATCAATATCCTGTCTTCAGTAGCAATGAGGTTAATACCAGCTGCCAGTCTTAGGCGTGCACTGCACATTTGTAGAAAGCTTATCTGCTGGAAAAGCTGTAAGTGGGAGGGAAACTGCATTGAGCTGCAAGACTCCAGATATGGACGCAAAGGAAATCCCACCAAAAACCGCCTCCTTTGAGAGCGTTGAACCACTGATGTGTACCATGCTCACACCACAGCTGTTCCACAGGTGACACATTTCCAAGCCTCACCCTCTTTAAAAGGAAGCCACAGCCTGTTAAATACCAGCAGCTGCTGTTTCACACTTCTGTGATAACAGGCTCCTTGGTGCTTCTGCTCTTGGTGTCACTGGTGCTGCTGGTGCTATTGTCACTATTGTTATTTTTCACATATGTGCTCAGGGTGACATTATACTCCCCAAAGCCTTCTTGTGACCAAATGAGACAGCTTTAGTGCTGGCCAATGTGAGATGTCTAGTCCTGCATCTCTGAGATTGCCACAGAGTTTTATGCAAAGGCCAAGGTCAGACATGTGCACTGAACTATTAACTAACCAGAATTAACACTTCCTTAGGTTAACTTAGGGTTAACTTAGAAGTATTAAACCTGGTCAGTTAATTTGAAGTTCCAGGATGAGGCAGCTGCTTTACTTGCCTTCGGACGTGCAGACAGCTGGCCAGTTTTCTGGCCCATGCAGTTCCTGTCTGTGGAGCTACTCGTCTGTCCTCTTGGTGGAGGCTGAAAGGAGGAGGGAGAAAGAAATATCTGACACCTAAGGAAGGACCCACCATTTACAGTTTAGAAAATATTGTCTGAAATCATTAACTTTATTTTTGTTGCGCCCGTCTAGGCCCCTTCTATTCCCCCTCACCCAATAGGAGCTGTAATCTGTAAAATAGGACAAACGGTCTGGCTCCACCTTGTCTCCTGACCAAGCTTGCAGACTGCAGGTGATGGTGGGGCTGGAGGCCCCAGCTGGAGGCTGGAGGCTCCAGCTGCTGCAGGCAAGCCGAGTCTGAAGGTTGTAGAGGTGGAGGCTGTGGGGTTTACAGAGAGGGGTTTGATAGCTCCTCCAAGGAGAACGCCACCACCAAAGTACTTGGAAGTAGGGCAAGTACTTGTGCTTTTAGAGTCTTCAGCATAGGTAGTTTGTGGGGGCCACTACTAGATGAGAGCTGGAGAAGGCACTTGACGAGGTGTGCAGCAGTCTTGCCGCCTGATGCCACGCTGTGATACTATGTTAAGGCCAATGAAGTGCACTCCCACCCTATTGCATTAGTCATTGCTGACTGATGATAGGTAGAACACAAAGTAGTAATTTGTCCTAATCGGATGTCTTATTTTAAAACCTGGATTTTTAAATGAAGAATGAAAGACAGTAGTCCCGTAGTGTAGAAAAGTCAATTAAAATTCACAAAACCAAAGAGGATAGTATTTACTTGCTTAAACCACAGTCTTGTTGCTATTCATATGAAGTCATATAAGGGAAATGGACTAAATGGTCTATGTCTTTAGTCCTACAAAACTTTTAACCTTGGGCATCATCTAACAATAGGATGTGTAGAGAGTGACTATTTCTGGCTTTCAGGTCTCTTCTCCCAGAGGACCCATCTTTGTTCTTTTTGGGAAGGAATTCAGTTATCTAAAAAGAAATCCAATAATGACAAGTTATTTGGAGAATATCCACCAGCTTGTTTAGTTTTCTTGTTAACAGATCAAAGAAAACTTATGTAATTTTTATATAACATTCATGTATGCATACTTCCTTTCTCAGCAAAAGTGGTAACTTTACCTTACCATAGTTTTATTTATTTTGTTTTATTTTAATACTATTGTGTTTAAGAGCCTGTTGTTCCAGCTGGGCTTTCTGAATGTCCTCTAGTTACACACTCTATCTTCACATTAACGTGAAAATGTTTCTAAGCTTATCACATGTAGCTTGACTTGTGTACAAACACAAATTTTGACATTTGAATGGCTAGTACAATTTTAATGGTAAGATCTGTTTAAACCTCACTGGGATGAATAGGATTCTTGCCCTAGACTACAACTGCTTTTCAGTTATGTTTCTAAGCCCTTCTAAAGTCCTTAAAATTGAACTGATACACAAACTCTCCTTTAGTTTGTGTGAATACTTGATCTTAACAGCACTTAAAGTACAGTATATTACTTACTCATTATGCACATTTTCACTTACCTTGGCTAATATAAAGAACTGGGTACAGCTTGGTTGCCCCTTGTTCTAACTTTCTTCTGGTTTTGTCCCAGGAGAGTTAACATATTTGAATAAAAAACAGTTTCCTTTGTAAAAATGAAATTAAAAAACAGTAGCTGCTCTTCAGACTATTTTCTGAAGATAATGAAATTCAATTTGTGCATGTTCCTTTTCACTGCTTTACTTTAAGGCCTGGGCTCTTCCCCAAGTTCTGCTTCGCTATTTTATATTTTTATATTTATATTATATTTACATATACTGTTCTGAATCTCTCTCAATTGAGAGCAATACACCTATGAATAATGAAAATAATATATCTTGTTTATCACTGCACACAGTGTTTTAATAAGTATAGAGAAGTCTTGGGGCATTTGTGATGAAAACCTGAATTAGAACAAAACCTAAAGTGGAAATACAAACTGCAAGTCAGCATAGCATGATCAGATTATTTAAACATTATGTACCACTACTTTTTATTCAATATTAATATTAGTATTTGCTGGGTTTGAGAAAATCCTAATGAACTGGGTTGTGTTGAGAATGCTGCCAAGATTATGTTTCTTGCAGTATTGCTGTACTTCCTGTGCTAACATGTTAGAAATGAGCAAACACTGGGAAATTATGAAAAACATTATCCTCCTTCTAGGCCAAATCCTTCATCAAGACTGTTCAGCCAGGCAGTAAAAACAATTAAATAAAACACGCAAACCCACATCCTTCAGGTTATGGATGCTTGCACAAGCTGATTCAAATCTCTGAATGTTTTGAGGTCCACTTGTCCCAAAGAAAAAGCCAAAATATTGTGGACAGTGAATACATTATCAGTTGTTTAAGGGAGAGGTCTGCCACACATCATCAAATGTTGCAACTTCTGTTTGTTGTCTGTGAATGCAAATAATTTCCAGTTCTATTGTACCATCATGCATAGCCTCATGGAACAATTTGGTAAATTCACACTGACTGTAATAATGCACATTTGACTTTTTTTTTTCCTATCTGAAATAGAAAGGTCTATATGTGTATCAATGAAATCCTTCTCTTGAATTATGGAAACAAAATACTCCTAATGATTAAAGTCTGACAGACCTGTATACCTCTCAAGTGCAAATTAGTGGGAAGAGGAAAAGGAAGAACAGAGTTCTTTATTGTCCACAGAGATATAGTAGCTCAAGGCAAAGGTACTTTTTCTGAAAGTCATTTATGATTAACACTCAAGAAGTTGTTCTTAACATGTAATGTATTGAGGCAAAATGCCCATTCTGAAAATGGTCCTGGCTGGCAAATTCTGCTAAACTTGAGAATGTATAGGACGTAAGATGAAAAATTAATGTGCAACAGAGGGCCAGGTGCTCGGCTGGTGTTACTATTAATAGAGATGTGAATTTTCAACGGCTCAGGATCTAGACCATAAAAATTTGTCAGCCTGCATGACTTAATCTAACCCTCTGTGAAGTCAGTGGCAGTCTTTCTGTAGGCTTTAGTAGGTTTTGTGGCAAAGCTCAGTGCTGAACTTGCAGTGCTTTCCAGAACACTGAAATGTGGAAACAGGGATAATTTGCTCACTGAATTGCCAATTTTGTTGCTAGCAAACAGAAGTTCTTAATGAAGGATACAAAAGCACAGTAAAAGTTAGAGTTTAACTTATCAACAAGATTGTTGCAAAAAATTTAGAGGTTCAGTCTGATCTGGATGAGGTCCTGAGCCTACAACCCTTACTTGTGCTGATATCTTCACTGTTGCCATTGCTGGGGACACCTGTAACTCCCATTAGCTTGAGGGGGATTTGTATGTGCTTAGCACTTCTCAGAACTTGGACCCTGATGCTTAAACTCGTCTCGTATGCAGAATTTGCAGTCACAAATCTGGAAAAAAGAAATTTTGACTCTTTTGGTCCTTTTGGGTTCTGGTCAGGCCAGAAATCCTGAAAGAGTGGCTTTTCCCATAATATTTCATCACTTCAACTTTTCTTCCTATTCATCAGCAGGAAACTCAACAGCATATGGAAATGAAAAGCAATCTTTTAGAACTTATCCTGTCATTCAACCCTAATTCAGATCTGTTGTCCTGTCTTTCTGTGGCTCTGAAGCCACAGGCCTTGCTTTCAGGAGTGGACTGTTGCTCCCAGGTTGATGCTAAACATACCACCAACGTTCATCCAAAAAATTATATTTATAACCAACTTGTGAGAAACCAAACATACTGCAAAACTGAAGATTTGTCCTGAAGATTTCTGAGGTTCAAGTTGTTTGTTCCAGTCTGTATTAGTTCCTCCCCCTAAAAATTGTGATACTTCATTCTCCTTCCTCTGCCTTTGCCAATCTAGCACAGGGATGTTTCTGTAGGTCTAAACAGCACTGGCTACCAAGGAACCTTAATATTTTTAGGCTGCATTCTTTGGAAGCACATGGATAGTCAAAATAGAACAGGTGGGAGAAGGATGTATTACTCCTACTTTACTGATGGGAATGAGAGGCCAGAGCATCAATGGTTTCTTCACAGCCACACAAGAAGTTCATGGAATAATTCCAAGATCCCAAACTAATGCTGTAAACATAGGGCCATTCTTGTCTTGGATGAGTGTGTGGGGCCACGCAATGTCTTCACCATATTTGAAGCACCATTATTCAATGACTTCTCTCTATTTTTCTAATAAAAATCTACACACACATGCTATTTCAGAAGAACTGCAGAGACGTGCCCAATAAAAATACCCAGTGGCATGCTAATGAACATTGAGCCCAGTTATCAAAAATTAAAAGCCTACCCTCCATAGAGAGCTTAAAGTACATAATATAACTTTCCTTACATATCTTGTAATGCCAAATTTCTTCAGAGGAGCCATGGTTCTAATTTACTCTTATTTAAAAGCAAACTGCAAGGAAAACCACAAAATTCCATGAACCTCAGTGATGCACCCCAGGGGGCATTTGGCACATTACCACTTGAAACCTATTTCATTCCCAGCCCCTTGAAATTGCATCAACTCCTGTTCCACTATGAAATATTAGCATTTGCAGCCTATACATCCTGCTGGAACACTATGAGGACCTTATGAATGTGCTAGAAAACTTGTCCCCTTTCCCTGACACTTACTGGAGTCCCCACAAACTAATGTCATTCTTCAACAGTTGCTACCTCTCGTGAAGAAAAGGTTAAATCTGTTGGTTTCAATTCTAGATGCCTGGAAAACATTACATTTGAGGCAGCCACATGTCAAATATGTGGAACTTCTATATAGCCCTGTAGGAGAGTATTCCATTTGCCACTAGATCCTAGCTAGGCAAAATGAGGATGATTATCATTAAAGTTTTATTGTTTTTATTGGGTTGGGTTTTAGGACAAAAACCTTGATAAGCAATGTGGTTAGTATCTTCCTAATGTTAATTCCTTTTCTAGATAGAAATTAAATGAGAAGTCAACCTGGTTTTGATTAGGTTTTCTTTTACTGATGAACTGAGCTAACCATAAAAATTAACTATTTTAGTTTAAACAGTGATGTGTTGGATAACCATTAAGTTTTAGAGGAAAAAATTCCATAGAGCAAACTACTAACCGTGTAGTAGTTTCAGTGACTTTTGATTGTCTTTTTTTTAAGTCTTTTAGTCCAAGCTTTTAAACTTAGAAACAGACATCTAACTGGATCTGAAATCTTCAGCTTTTTAAGTATTAGACGTTCTTTTAATGTTATACATTATTTTTTTCTGTAGTAGGGAAATACTTAAGTAAGAGACTCTTTTGCACCATATAAGGTGATCACCTTCATGAAGCACATCAAAATCTGAGACAAGCAGAGAAACTAAGCGTAGAAAACCATCATTAAAACACCAGACTCTTTCTCATTTGATTTTACATGCAGTTGTGCAGCATTTCTGTAAACTATGGAAGTCCTCACAATTGTAAACCTATCTATGGCGCCCTTAGGCAAGGCTAGAATTATGAACATTTCAGAATAAAGATTTTTTCATTGTTGAAATGAGCAAGAAAAGCTGTAGGCAGAAATGAGGTTCCATTGTTCAATATACTTAATGGTTTTTAAATGGTGTTGAACACTAGGGCCAATGTGATTGAACTCAAGTGAAGGTTTTTGGCACAAATGTGACAGAGCTGATAAAACAAGCAGGGGGAGGTGGTTAAGATCAAGCATTCTGCTACCAGCTTTAATATTTGTGTAGAGAATGGATGGGATCTGTGAAGTCTGTGATGATGGTGAGAATGCTGTAACAACTCAAGACAGGTTTTAAATTACAGTGGTCTCTGCAAATAACATATTAATGAAAATTTGCATTTGTAGCTTCAAAAAGACAACAGAGGCATGAAAGCTATTGTAGGTTTTGGGTAAGAACTAAGAAATTAAGTTGGAATAAATCATAGAGATTAAGATTTATCTTGAACATAAATGAGAGAGAATTTGGAGGGAAGTACTCCAGGTGGGAGACAAGTTTCCAGGTTGCCTCCTTTTCTCCCTTCAAGCTAACTTTAAACTCAGGAGCAAAAGGGAGATGGAGTGAATGTACAAATTCTTGGCCTTCAGCTTTTATAGGAAAAATCATTAGAGAATTATGGAGCAGCTGGACACTGGTCCAGAATTACTGGGGGTTTTTTTGGTAACCTTTTTTCCAATAATTTAATTTAAAGCCTAATCTGAAGAGGGTTTATTTTAGGATTTTGAGGGTGTTTTTTAACTAAATCTTTATTAATCTGCCTTTCCAAATTTCAGAATGGCATAGCATGAACCTTTTAGATCTGGTTTGGTTGGTTTTTTTATGAAAGTCAGGTTTCAGTGTGAATCTTATTCAAAAGTGTGTAAAATCAGAGAGGTATCCACTGAAACTAGAGGTTCTCAAGGGGTTCTTAATTTCACATCCTAATTCTACAAATAAATATCTCTGTCATGCAACTTCAGATTCTTCTGCTTCTTGGCAGTTCCTTGAAACAAAATAAAAGGAAAATTTCCTTTGTGGAGCAATTTTTTTCCTCAGTTCATGTTTGACTAATAACTATTTTCAGTTGTGCATTATGCTGAAGCATAAGTTTGTTTTTTAAATCCTTCAGTCAAAGTAGTATGTTTTCCAGAGCATTGATTACATTACAGTGATACACACAAAGCGCTTTCTGAGAACCATGTAATTACTCAGTAAAGATGTTTATGTATACTTGTGAGAGATGAAATAATCTTTTATGCTGATTAGTTAGAAGTCACTTTAGTATCCTGTAGCAAATCAGTAATGACTTAAGAACATGGAAAAGGAAATGCCTTTCGTATATCAAAGGTAAAGTTTAGAATGGGAGGGTTACATTTATTTCTGGTGTTTAATTGCAGATCCCTAAAATTCATTTAGTCAAATTGCATTGCAGCAGATATGGCATTTTATCTCCAATGTTTCAAAAATCTTTACTTTTGGTCTTAGTGTGCCTGTTTGTCTGTTCAGTGCTCTGTAAACAAAGTGAAACTACATAGTGCCTTCCATGTCCTGACGTCCTGAAAGTCCATCCTGTCTGTTACATTGGGCAAGGCCCTTCTCCAGCTTCTACTGAAGTACAGGAAAGTATTTAAGCCCATAGCAAAGGACTTTGACTCAGACCATAGGCTTAAATATGTTCACAGCAGGTGGCTACCAAGCCATGCCTTAAAGAAAGTTATTGTGGGTAATGTCTTCTGAATGACAATAAGAAAGCATGTTTTTTATTATTAATGCTTGTTATGAATATTGATACAGCTCTTCCTTTTACCTACTCATCCAACAGTAGCCAGCTCTGCAGGAACTAGTAGCACCAGGTGGGAAGGGTGCTTTTTTCTTTTAATAATCTCAGCATTCATCTTAAGAGTCTTTAAAGGTGAAGAAAGTCCTCATTTTCTCTCACAAAGTCTTTCTTCAAAGAGAGAAGTTGTCTCCCTCCACTTGGGGCAAGTTGGCTCATATTCTGGAACATGTGGATTTTATGGTTTACATAATCCACACATGTCTTCCTGTGAGCATGGGGTAGAATGATATCTTTTAATTTGTTTGTTTGAAAACCAACCAACACTGAAACAGAGTTAGAGTCCTCAGCTTTGTTTCTCCCTTATGTAATCACGTCTTTATTAACTTTAGTGAGCAGTCAATGCTGGCTTTGTGCCAGGGGAGCTTTTTCAGGTCATCCCAACCAGGATAAATATTTTTTTTAACAGGAGAAAATAATCTTTAAAAAAGAAAAGCCAAAACTAAACAGTCTTTGGGAGTAATTTCTTTATGCCATTTGTGTAGACCAAAACACCCCAGGTATAATCATGGCTGGGTAACTGAAGTTGGATAATTTGAAATGCTTGTTCTAGGTTATTTTCCATAACTGCAAGTCTCCTAATTTCATTAACATACCTCTTTGGCTAGCAAAATTTTGGCAAAGCAAGAGGAAAGAGCTCTGTGCTGATAAGACAGTGCATGGAGAGGTTACATTTATCAGACAACCCTTGGGTGAGATTTCTAAGCATTTAAGAGACTGTCATGGTGAAGCATTTTTGAAGAAGATTAGAGTTAAAAAATAATCAGATTATGTTAATGTAGTTGTGATGATTTGGCTGCTGACTTCAGTGGCTGTGAGTACCCACTGGAGTATCCCTTAGGTGAATTAGTGTCTATAATCTTACCATCGGCACCTTTTTGCCAACCAGTTCTTGTCTAAGCCTCTCCACTACAGAAGGTGTGGTAGTTCTCAGGGGCGGGATGGCCCTGCATTCATGTAATCTTTGCTTGGTTCAGTTAAATCTCTGACCTGGTCACTAGATACTGGTAGTCTGTTAAATTTCTAGCTTGTATTTAGCTGTGTTTCCATGGAAATATACATATCCCTACCATCTGGGTTCCAAATCTGGTGATGTAAGGGTAGTCATCATTCCTAACACTGAATTGTCAGTCCTTAGAGACAACAGTACTTCTGGAGTGACACACAGTAGATTATCATCTCCTGTAATGTTTTGAAATTTCTGACTCTTGATGGAAACACTGATAACATATTTTTCATGAGAAATATACCCATTTTTTCAGCTGTAGCTTTTAGAAGTGAATACATCTGTTTTTTTAATGAATATCTGAATTTTGGTAAATTATGACAGTTAAAAAGACGATAATGTAGGAGACACCTTTGTTGCTCTGTATTTTTGTTTGGTTTACTATTTTTGTATTATAATAAGGTGGTCTCCAATCAATTTATTGGCAATAAATAGGAATAGTAATAAATGGTTTGTTTAGATGCTTCTGTAACTTTTCTCTAAATGCTGCAGAAGTGCCTGGGTCTCTTTTGCTTGGATACTGCAATGCAGCACATGAGAAAAATGTTTTTGTAGTTGCATTGAAAGTCTTAACTGGTTGTCACAGCCAAATAGCACTGAGATGTTTAAAAGCGTTAAAGAAGGAAGGGCTTACGTATACTTCTGAAGAAATGCAATAGGTGTACAAATGACTGATCACTTCTTAAATCCACATTATGTTGCAAAAGTAGCATAATCAAGAAGGCTTAATCATAACATCACTTTATTATGACTTGTTGCCAACTCCAACTGTTGCAGCTGGAAAGGAGTGAATTACCTTGGATTTTTCTTTTCATGTACAATTTGCATATCATAACTAAACATAGGGAGGGAGAGCAAGAGGAACAACGAAGGGAACAATAAGGATTTTGTCTGAGGCCAGGTCAACACTTGCCCTGGAAAATGGTTGATGACTGAATTGCTTATAGTGGGTTACCTACCAGCACCGGCTGTTTTTCATCATGATGGTAAAGGAAAACATTTGACACAATAAGCATTGATCTCCTTGTTATGACTTGAAAGCTGCATAACTGCTTTTCATTCCAGGAGAATACGAGTGAAAAATCATCTTAACAATATGGCAACCCTTTGGTATTGTATACATTACTTTCAGTAATATAGATAATAACACATAAAGCCAGGGCAGGAAGAGATTTTGTACCCCCTTTAATAGGAAACCTAAACCTGTGAATAAAACTTGTTTAGCATAACTACATAGAATTTCCTTGACTGGGTTTATTTTGGCTTCTCCACTGTCACAGATGTTCATTATTACTGAAAAAAAACACTGTAAATTCAGTAGAGAGTTTAAACGAGGAAAGGGAGAAATCGGAATAAAATTTGAAAGTTTTTTGTTGTATGTGACCTGATCATCAGCTCTAGAAAGCATGTCAGCAACCTGCTGTGATCTGGTTTCCTCTGGGGAAAGCAGTGACGTAAATCCACTTACCCCTAATAGGAGCTGTTGAGATTATTGAGTGATTTGGCCGATAGTCAAATGAAAGGGAACACAACAAGGTGAAAAAAACTTTCAAAGGGTGTTTTCAGGTTTGAAGGAGATAAGATGGGTTTTGTGGCTCTTTTATCACTTTCTCATGCCAGGGTACCTTAGATGTGTCCGGAGGAATTTGGCCCTTGCAATTGCAGTCACTGAATTCACACGGGAATTTTAGCTGACCTTGTCAACTCTAAAAGCAGTGCCTTAGACAGTACAGAGACCCTCCCTAGGTTTTAAGAGCTCTATTAATAGATCTGTGGCATCTAGCCGAACTTTAGCACTGGAGGTGTGAGCTTTTTCACTATTCTAAGGTTTTGCTTGCATATGTTAGGACTGTATAATGAAGCCTTGAATCTCACAAGATAACAGAGGCATGATGCCCAGTGCTCTAACAGCACTTGGCCTTTCTTCTACTTCAGCAAGTTTTTTCATGGATTCCACAGCATTTTTATCATCAGAGCTTTTTTTTTCAAGCTGTTCTAATAGTGTTGGAATTGAAAAATCAAACTATAAATCAGTTGTATGTATTCCCGTAGCTTTGTGTGTGTGTGCTTACAAATGTATGTCTCACTAGTACTGATCTGCTTTCAATCTTTCATACATCGTGAGGGAATTTTCTTGCTAATTGGCATTTGTGATCTTAACGGACCTATTACTCTTCAGAAACAAGAGGGACTGGATTTTTCATTCAGTCTAGTAGCTGCATTGCTGAGTGGTGTCACTTAATATAGCTATTAGTTTAGAGGTTCAGAGAAGAAAAACCCTGTCCCAGATAGGTATAAATGCATGCAACAGACATAGAAGCCCACTAACACTGTAGTAAAAACTCTAATTAGCTGTTCCAGTTCAATTCTCGTCTAATTTATCCATAGCTCATGACCTAACGTCATCTTAGCTTACTAACAGAGCAGGGGAAAAATGCTTTAGATGTAAAAAGGATCATAAGCATTTTATTTCCTCAAGGGTTTTGAGAAAAAGAAAGAAAAATAAAACCATGATGGGAAGGAAAGATGACTATTTAACAGAAAAACATGGAAACATATTTCTATTAGTAATTACGCTTCTTTTGAAAACATGCTTTCTTTTTATTGGAAGGGAAACAGAATGAAGTCTAAAATCATATCAAAGGTTGTAAAAAAGGTTGTAAAAAAGGATTCAGCTGTAAAATAACACATATGTAATAGCAAATGATTTCTAGAAAAAAAGGGGAAGTTTGAAATAATGCCTAGGTAGAATTTCATGTTATTAAGGAAAATTATTCTAACACTTCATTTATTTGTTCTTTTCATCCATTTGGCATAACAGTAAGCTTTACCTATTAATTGTTATGCTCCACAAATCTCTTTGTTAAGATTTAATTTAATTTTTTTACCATGTTTTAATCAGATAACAGTCATGAAGATTTTTGTTGTGGTATGGTGTTAGAAGTAAAAATTCTTTGAACTTGCAAAGTTCCTGTGCAGTAAACCTTAGAAATTCTTTGGACAGGTCAGTGAAGAGAAAGACAAGCCAAAATATGTGAGGGCAGAGGTTATACAGCAACCAGTAGGATGAAGGAAGGAATGCAATAACTCTGCTTCTTGAGAGAAGAGATTTGGCAGAACTGTATCATAAAATCAAGAACGTATAGCTTTAAGAGCAGTACTAAAAACACAAACTCACACTATGCTGACACTTGTACTCTGGTACATAGCTGAAAACTTAATGTTGTGGTCTTAATTTACCCATCTGAGGACACTGGCCTTCTTTCATACCCTTAAGGCTTCTTTCTTACACAGTTATTTATCAGGCAACACTCCAGCAGAATAAGAGCATACTTTACCCTAGACTCAGCCTACCCTAGTGCTCAGGGAAATGTTATTTTGTTAGCACGTGGAGATGGAAAAACATGGATAGAAGTGAAGTTCCTTGTTTGGTTTGTGATATTGCAATAGTTTGGAAAATAGTAAAATTTGCATTTATATATATACAGTGCCATTAATGTTTTTTTCTTTTCTTTTTTTTTGTATCACTTATATCACAGATGATTATTGCTTCTGGTGACCACAGTGGCTTCACCACAATGTTTCTAATGTAAATAATAATATCATTTCCTTTATGTGAACCAAGGAAAATGTAAGAGGAGGAGAGGAAGAGTTTCAGAAATATCTTTCCTATGCAGTTTCTAAACAACTTGCATAGATTTGGGGGCTTTACTGCTTTGTAAAAAAGAAAGATAAGCAGGTGGAGTAAATTTAAGCTACTAAATCAAAGCAAATGTAACAGCAGGTGGTCGACTTTTGAAAGTATGAGAGCTGGAAGAAGAACAAAAGGTTCCATTTTTCTTTTTAAAAAGTTACTTTGGATTAGACATCTAGAAGAGAAATGTGGAAAGCCAAAGGGTTTTTTTTAAGTGAAATTAAGAACTCACATGTTAATGTCACATCTGAAATGGGTCTTACTCATGGAGTCAGTCAGTGAGCAACCTTTTCCAGCAGTCATGATTGCACTAGTCTTTTTCTAAAGATGCAAAAAAATCCCCAAAACTGATTTCTGTAGGACATTATATATCAATATTTTATATCAACATAATGAAGACAAAGAAATTCACTAATATAAGCATTGCATACCTTAATAATTACAAGGTGTTTAGTCAAACCATATGCCATCATAACTCAGGTATATTCACGGTCTTCATCTTTAACCACCCACAAAGTACTGGGGTCTGATATGACGCTATCAAATGAGTTATTCCTTTCACATAATTTTTTCCCAAGTAAAAGGCCATATAAATAAAAGCCCCTCCTTTTTTTCTTTTTTTTTTTGTTTTGTTTTTTAGTAAAAAACCATTTGTTAAACTAGTAAGTGCTACAGATGTTTTGCCCTGTAAAATCAGTTGATGTGTTTTGACAAATGGGCCTTTCCACTGGCAGCCTCCATACAGACAAACAGACGGAGAGCGGGGCCACTCCAAACTTCTCAAACATCAGATTAAAACAGCAGAGAATATTCTGGAAACACTTAATGAAAAATATGTGCTTTTTTGGACTAAATGAAAATGTAGTGAAACAATATTTGCTTTCCTCAGTTTTTCTTCCATGTACTCCTCCCTGTCCCAAACTGGAGCTTTGAAACAGATCCACACTCAGTAAACTTACTGATAATGTTTATCTGCAAGAAAATTGTGTCTCTAACCATCTTAAATTTTGCATATGATTTTTATGTCAGCATTGGCAAATATTTTTCCCCAACTTAGGTATAGGAAAGTGAAGGACGCAGAGAATGGTTTTCATCATTGTTGCATACTAGCTAGCTTTTTTGCAGTGTTTTGAAAATATTCCCTCATGATTGGATAACTTCTGTGAAGCCAGTATAGGGTGTTTAAGTGAGCAAGTCACTGATGCTGAGCAGTGAGTGTTTCCCTACTTTTAAAATGGTTTTTTTCTAACCCTTACATCAGGCTGTACTTTAGCTGCGCTCTTGGATTCTTCAGTCACAGCAAACTTACATGGATGTTAATGCAAACGATGCTACAATCTTTTCTGCCAGGAGGCCATCCCGACCTGGAGGACAATGACCCAATGCTGTAATGTATACTTTATCAGTGCATTGATATGTGCACATACAGTGCTGTCCCTTGGGAGAGAACTAGGCAATAAATTATACAAGACAGGTATTAATGCATTATTGTGAGGTTAATAAAGTCATATAGAATAGCTGTCTCACTGAATTTCTACGAAGCATTGGTAAAATTGGGGTCAATTACAGACAAGTGTAAAGATTCCAGGCACCATCTGAGATGTAAATGATTAAAAATCTGCAAAGATGATAGAAAACCTATAAACCTTGACATCCAAACACAATCCCACTGAGAGTAAGAATGCTACACGGTTGCGTGCCTTGAAACTAGTGTGTGTGTATATATGTGTGTGATTTATAACACCTGTTAAAATTATGTGATTCCTTCTCTTTTGCTGTCAGGTATATCCAAGGAGATTCATCTCACCTCCCTTTATATTTTGACAGGGTGATCTAGTAAAAAGTATTACCTCTAACGACAAGCTTTGCTGTGTCTAAGTCCTCAAGCCTGCCCGACCACAGCTCTTCTGCTGCTACTCACCGAGGCCTCCACTGTAGTCAAAGACTAGACTGAGAGAGACGTATGTGCAAAGGGCAGTTCATCCCATTGGAAGATCAATATCTGCTGTGGGAGATGAGTCACCCTCTGGAGATGCTGCTCCCTTTCTCCTGCTGTAAAGGAACCTGGAAGACTGCCTAACATCTGGAGCGCTAACACTAGGTGTGATAGACCCCTCCTGAGGGAGACCCGCAGAGAGGGCCAAGCAGGAGTCAGTTCAAATCAATGGGACAACCGAGCATCCAGAACAAGCAGCAAACTCCAGCAAAGCTGGAATTTCACGTTGTGTGCCACAGCTCTCCAAGCAATCTCCAAAATAACAATAGCCACTGACCTGCAACACATGCAAGACCTACCAGGTCTCTCTGGCTTTTCTTATCAACTAAAGTACAAAATGCTTTGCTGACAGAAAGCCTTGAGCTGTCTCACTTATAACATGTCTTTCCTTTCTCTCCACTGAGTTATATGAATTATAAATACTTTTTAAAAACTTAAGACATTTTGAGAGCTGCTTTCCCAGTAAGCTTCTCTTAAAAATGAAAAGGATTTAGAAAAGTTACAACAAGTGGTTGTGTGAATTCTGGCCACAATTACATGGATATAGTTAATCTGAAGTTAGGGAAGTTCTATATACAGTTATGGTCTCTCCCGTTCCAGGTAGATTCTGCATCTTTCTATGGTTTGTTTTTTGTTTTTTTTTATTATTTTTTTTTAATGTAGGCATTTATTTACTTCACTCAAAAATCACATAATACTACTAATTGTTACAACCCCCCCTGTGCTTTCACTTTAAATGTCTCTATTTCTCTACTAAATGCTGCATTTATTGTTAGTGATGTATGTTTGGTGTACGAAACAGTTATGAAATGGCACATATTTCTTCTTGCTTTGTCTGTTAATCCAGGGAAGCTGTATGTGTTGAAAAACATACAGAGAGTCAAATATTACGTTCATCATTGAGATTAAATCCTGGAGGTGAAAAGATTTATTTTTCCATATGTCAAACTATTGTCATTGGCAGTAATTGATTTATTCCTTTGCAGAAAGCAATCAGTTAGGACTGGAAAAAATCAGTTAGGACACAAAAGCATACAGAAGGCAAACCTGCAAAGCAAGATGTCATACTATGTACTCATTTTCCTGACTGTTGTTTAAATATATTTGAGACTGCACATCAGTGGATTGCCCTTCTTTTTTTTTTTTTTGCAATCCATTTATAAAGATGGATGCACTTTTATGGCAGTGGTAGAGTTTAAATCTTTGATAGACTTGTTATGGTTTTCTAGAATTCTGCAGGTATATTCTAGAAATTCGACCTGCCTTTGTACTCATTGATGAAAAAGATTTGGCAGCTTAAGGAAGCATAAAACATAGTTTAAAATTCTGGGTGACTGGAACAGGCTGAAGTAGTTAACACTGTATTGCACAGCATGTTATCCCTGTTCATTCTTGTTTAGCTTTCTTCAGCTGTTAACAGTTCAGAGAAGCATAGTAAATTAACCCTATTGTTTAGAATAATGAGTTGTCATTCTTTGCTATTCGTTCATTTCTTGTTTGGTGTTAATATCATCCAAACCCTTACGGTCTTTTTAGCTTTATTTGCACTGAAGTTGCACCAAGTGAAGTCTTTTCTCTGGTGAAAAAAACCCCACTTACTGTAGATGGCTGTAAGGTCATTTATTAATTGCTTACATAGGATATAGAAATTTGTATACAACAGTAAAAAAAAATTAAGGATAGCAATGGAACAGGCTAGTTCTTGTTGCTGCTGCCAGTGCTGAAGCAGATGGACTGTAGGGGTTGACAGCTCCTCAGTCAGGTTTCTTGTAATTGTGTGTAATTGTCTCTTCACAATCTGCATTAGTATCACCTGCAGGTTGTAACCATATGCCAGAGGGTCCAAACAAAGCATATTCCTTCCTTTTCTCCATTTTCACTGTCTCTTTTGAAGGCTTTGAGTGTTACTCTTTCCCCTTTTACTATCCTATCCTACCTCTTTTTCCTCTCTGTTTCTTCTGCCTTAGGGTTTCTGCTTCCCTTGTGCCAGGCCCCATTATCTCCTCCTGCCAGATGTTCTTCATGCCCTATATGTCACACATTCATTAGGTATGTTCCCTTTTTCCTTGCTGCCATTGCCACCTCTCAGACAGCCACTACTATCACTGCTAGTGAGCACAAGTCTGTTGTGTTATTATTTGTCCAGGCAGGAGGTAATTTATGTCACCTGTGTTTCTTGAGCAAAGGACTTGAGAAAAATGGCATGAATGATAAACTAGTATGAGTGTGGATATTGGGATGAACTGTCTGTCAGGAATGGGTATGTAAGAAAGTGAAATTCTTAGGTAGCCTTAAGGAAGGGAGGATTGCTATTGTTAGTATAGTGATTGCATAGCAAAGTATCATTCTCCAGAATCCTTCCTTCAGCAGTGATCATCAATGCCACCCGTCACAGAGGAGCACCGAAGTACCGCACCAATGTTGGGTTGCAGTCTTTTTGCCCATTTGCAGTCTTTCTGCCCTGGGAGCTGGAGCTGCAGCCAGGCCTTCGGCTTCTGGAAGGTCCTTTGAGTCAACACGTGTACCCCATCCACTTCAGCAGTGGCAGCAGCAACAGCAACCAGCCTGGCTTTTCAGGGCATCGCCACTTGTAAAGCAGCCTTAAATCCTCCCGTTTTGCCCAGCTTAGTAACAGCCTGTTGAACACATTTTATATGTCCCATCATGAGTTAAAGAGTGATTCATGTTCTGTGATGCAATAATTTATTTAATGTTACATCTTTTTCAATATTTCATGCTTTATCAATGTCATGTTTTACATCCAATAACCTCTTAGTTTTTGTATTATCCTGTTGCACTTAGTTTCACAGATTGTTTATAGAAAGAATATTTTCATTTTAGCAGCTTTTAATTTGTCACTTTTTCATATTTCTAAATGTTCTTTCTGCTGTTGTACTCTGAGGAGTGTATGAGCAAAAGAGACTGTACTAGGAAGTAGGAAGCAGATCCATAGGAGATAATTATGGCACTGAGAAAGGAATATAAACATCAGAAGTTCTACAATGTGGTTTTTTTTTTTCTCAATTATTAAATACTACTCCTGGCTGGGGCATGTTTGAAACATACTACATGAAAGCAGTCAGAAAAAATTGTACTGTTGTAAAAATATGCACTGTTTTGTATTGTTTATACTTTTTTGGTATTGTTGTAACAGGTTTAAACTGTGTGCCCAGAGATCGTCCACATCTAGGTAGATAGGTAGCATATAATGCAATACGTGTCTAATATGCATTTCTTATTGTGCTCTCTGCACATTACCCACTGGTATTTTTTTTTTTTTAAATAATTTCCTGAAGGAATCGCACTCCACGCAAGTGTTTAAATGTTGTTAGCATTTTTACAGGTATAATTTTTTTAAACCGGGGCAGCCTGTCACTTTTGTGTGGTTTGCGAGCAGTTGAAGTGTGGCTGTCATAGCAGGTCTGCGTGACTAGTACACCCGTGCAAAGCTGTACTGGTGTGCAAGGCACCAGTGTGAAGCAATCTGGATTCCTGGCTCTGGAAGACAATGAACCAGCAGGCATGGCTGAAGGTGACAGTGACAAATGGCCCCAGGTCTCTGCTGCACGGCCAGCATAGCCAAGTCTCATTACTCAGTCCAGTGATGAAACTAGTAAAGTTTCCTCCAGAGGACCACATTCACAGCAATTTATCCTTGGTTCTTTAAAGCCTGTCTTCTGGCTCACAGACACATGCAGATATAAGCCTCTGGCCCACGGCAAAGAAAGTTAATTGCTCTTGCTTAAAGGAATATCCATTTATTGTAGATCCTCCTGCCACTTGGAGGACTATTCTGGGGTCCTAGCTTGTAGGTGTTTCATTCTTTAAATCTTCCATTATGATAAAACTCAGAATTATCTGAGGCAGTAAATGTTTCACCAGTAATTCTGAGAAGTAGGAGTCACTGAAAACTGTGTAACAATGCACAGGTCAGTGCCTTGAGATCAGTGCTTAGCCATGTTAAGCAACACACAGCTGCTAGTCCGAGGAGGTGGTGTTCAAACCATTATTTGCGATATAATTTTCTATACCGAAAGTGTTATAATTCACCACAAAAAACAATTTTAGAGAGTGGGAACTACTTTTAACATTAAATTTGCCTCTATTTGTCTCTACTATGGTTTAATTAATAGCATTGGCTTCTCTACCTTTTTGGAAGCAGTTCCTGTTCAAAATAAGTCTCTTTGGCTTGTCAGAGAGAAGTATTTGAGAAAATATTGTGATAACTGGAAATTTAATTGCTTTCATTTTGTACCTTTCTACAGATTTTTTTCCAGTGCTGGATATACTTGGCTGTGTTAGGGACTGTAGAATGAATGACAACTTTGTTTCCATAATGCTAGAAGCAGTCAGATGTTCAAAGTTCATTAAAATCTTTTCCTATCTTAGGAGCTCCACTGATATGCCATATGCAAGTAGGATTTGCTTCTCAGGCTCTTGAGAACTCTTTTTCTTTCTGTTTTTTGCCATCCCTGTATTGCTGAATATGTCCTGTTATATTGCTACCAGGTGTGTTTGGGGTGAAAGCTCTCATGTCTGAATAGTCTGGGTCAGGCTGTGAAGGATAAACTTTAAGCAGTTGTCCAAGAGGACTTGTTCTTGTTCCTGCCTGTTGTGGCTCAGCTGAAGAGAAGTTACGCTGTCTTTTTGCTGCTGTTGCAAAGACTCCTTATTCTTGGCTGTTTTGCATTTAGATGAACTGCCAAAGCTTAGAGAGCAGGAATTATTGTAGAGATGGGCTTTCACCAAGTCATCTTGAAAGGCTTGAATATCTGAAACTGTGTCTCTGATGTCTCATTCCCCCTGAATCCACGGGGGTAACTGAAAACATTGATCCCACAGTGCCAGTGGTCTCTTCTGTGTCTCAGGCAGGCAGAATCCCTCTGCTTTCCGCAATGCTTTCAAGCATAGACACTGCATCCCACCTGCCCACGATTTCCTCAGCATGCTAGATCATAGCAAGGCTTACTGAGGAGAGGAAAGGAAGGTATAAAAAAGGTGACTAATTTTTGACTGAGGGCAGTTAAATTCACAACTGGCAGTTGCCATCATATCTCATTGTTAATACGAAGGCCACAGAGTCTAAGCGATACTTAACTGTCCTTGAAACACTTTATAACATTGCCCCCATGGTAGACGTTTGCATGGAGGTGACTGGCATAGTGCTTATTCAGTGACCATGGTAAGCGAGTCACCAGGAATGGGGAATCTCCATCCTGGCTTTTGAACATCTCCTTACAGACATGCTGTTCCTGCAAGGAGGAGCAGGGGGACAGGCGCGGGAGGGAGAGTGGGGCTCCCAGGTCTTTATGAACTGAAGAAAGCAGTGCTACTGCTGACAGCCAAAGGGCAGGCGGAGATTTGGAAACGGGGCTGCAGTAGTTTGTTCCGCTCATTATGCCTAGTTCTTTCCAGTCATTTGGTTATCCATTAGCTAAGGAAGTACAAAAACCACCTGGAGGTATCCCAGCTTTTTTAATGCACATTTAGAAGATGCATCTCCCTGTTGCTCTTGTGACTCTCTCTCCTTCCATTTGTCATCTTTCTCATTAGAGAAGAGATTATTTGCTAGCCACTTTGCCAACTCCAGGATTTACAGCAGCTGAAGAGAGTGTTTTAGGCAGGGAGGAGTAACTGCACCGACCACAATCTTCCAGAACTCTCCAAGAAGTAAATTTATTAAAGGTAATGATGTATCAATGCAATAAACTATAGATGCAATAAAAACGTTGTACAGATGTTATTGCACAGAAGCAAAATGCGTGACATAAAAATGAAAAAAAAACCCTAAATAGCTACTGGAACTTCACAGGTCTTAAATAAGCTGCTGCAGACACCTGTATGGTCCAGTGGCACCTTGTACATCACATTAATTGCATTGCTTGCCAGCTAAGCCAAACCTTTCAGAGAGCTCCTGTCCCATTCTTGAGACTTTAATGCCAGACTTCAAAACTGGGGGGTAGAAGAATAGGAGAGAAGGGAAGCTGAAACTACTGTGGATTAGTTTATTTGATTTATAGTACCTTGAATTCCTTTTCCTCATCATTCCTTTAACTTTAATGGAAGAAAGAACTCTCCATTTCTCTGAAGTTGCAGTTTATGGCCTTTACTTCAGAAAACACATATGTATGTTCCCAAGTCTTCTTTCGTTTTTTTTATAAATGAGGCTTAAGCAGATGTTTAAGCAGATTTTTTATACTGATGGGCTTATGAACTAATGGTTAATATTATGGGCTAATATTAATGATGTGCTGTAGGGCCGTTGCGGTCTGAGGCCCAGCAAGTGGAAGATATGAAGGGAACCAGGATGCACAGAAATGCCTGCTCCTGTTGGAAATAACTTTGTCCTTGCCAAGGAGGGGAGAGTGTGTGGGAAGTAGCTGGTACTTTTAGACAGCCTTACCTTTCAGTGTGCTTACAGTTCAGAGCTGTCATAAGTTATCTGTGCTGTGTTGTTTTATTAAACATGGACAATCTGTGATCTTCCTTGTTCAGTTCTCTGTGCTGTGTATAGCTAACTCTTTAGTCATCCTCCCATATATTTTGAGAATAAAAATCCCTGCAGCTGGAACACGTAGTATTGGCCATGTTTTTTGTCCAACAAAGGCTGGAGGAACACTGAGTTCAAACGAATACATAACGTTTTGTTAAACTTCTGGCAACTTTACATGGACAGACTTGAACAAATGACAAATTGTGCTTGTCAGCATAACAAACTGTGTGTTTCTTGTAATGTACAGTACTTCTGAAAGTGGCTAACACAGAGTATGTGTGTGTGTGCATGTGCGCGTGCGTGTGTGTATGTGTGTTCCTGGGGAAATGGTTAAAAACGTAGTAGTGTGAGGTGGGAGACAGACTGCTGTTAATGTTTAAGCTGTATCTGCTAGTGTGCAAAACCAGACTTCCTGATCTGTGGCTAATTGTGGTCGGGTCAAGAAGGGAGCATGGCCGCCCGGGGATCAGCCCCGTAGGGCGGTGGTGCAAGGGTGGCAGGCACAGCCTGGCACCTCTGCAGCTCTCGCTGCTGCTTGCAGCTGGCAGCGTGGCTCTGCCTCTGCAACTGATGGCACATCTGTCTGTGAGCTGCCAGGGCACTGACCTTCAAAATGCTGTCAGGGAAGAAAATCCAGAAGGCTGCAAGAGGTCCCACCTGTTGTCGAGGGGTGTGCTGGGCTCTTTGCAGCCTCCCGTCCTCCAGAGGACAAATGGACTTAACTGTTTACATATTCCTTAAGATATATCAATACGTTTAACAGGGAGATTTCAAGTACTTTTAATGCAATTTTATAAAACTTACTTTTCAGTTTTGTCAAGTCTCCTTTTTATGAGTCTTAGAGGAAAATGGCTGGGTTTGGGGCTTTTATTCTTTCTCTTTGTTAGTTGGTATTCATCCATTCATCCATTGCTTTCTCTGGTGTTTTAGTTGACAGCGAGGGCACTAGTGTTCCAGTTTATGAATACACTTGGTCAGTGAACTGGTGATGGCTAGCTATAGAAATGCAGTCAACATCTTATAAACAAGCATTTCTTGATAATATTTTCTTCTGTAATTTCCCAGTGACAAAGCTGAGGGTTAAAAAAAGTATTAAAAGGGGAAGTGTGATCCTCATGTCAATGTAACAGTAAAAGCCTAATCAGTGATCCTAAACTCCTTTAATTTAAAATATTACTATGATCCGATTATTTCTTGCAACACTCAACAGTTAAGTTTTATACTTCAACACCATATCTTCTTTCACTAGCACATAATCTACCAGTCATATGTTTTATGATGATGTGAGCATGTATCTTACCAGCAAATGTTCTGGCCAACAATAGCATCATTTTTTCATAAGCAGGAGGAAAAATATTTTAAAAATAGGTTTAGATAAACCCATCCAGCAGTAAAAGTTTGATTGTTAATGCAGAAGAAATATGCAATACAGAAAAATGGCTTTTCTAGTATGTCCTTTGTGAATACCAAGCCATAAACTGCCACTAATTTATCTACAGTATTGAATGGTGATTTTAAAAATAAAAAAGAAAAAAAAAGGGTTATAGAACTAAATGATGTAATTTTGTCAGGCAAGATTTATGGGTTTGAATTTATGTGAGGAGAAAAGAAAGGTATGTTAATGTGTTACATGCTGCTTATACTAAGAGACTCAAGTGAAATCGAAACTTTAGTACATCGTCCTACTGTTGGGACAACACAAAATATTCTTATCTTTTTTTAAGATTAACCTAAACTGATTAATTTCTGGTCTTTACTTTCAGGTCTGTATTTAACCATGAAAAACATGCAGTGTGCATAACCATTGACTACATACCCGTGAGCTCAATTAGCTCAACTCTTTGGGAGCTGGTAGATGGCTGAAGCCATTATCACCTATTGAATTGGCTCACTTCAACAACACAGAAAGTCCATCATTGCCATCATAATGCAAAAAAAATACTGTTCTACTTTAGCAGTTATGGAAATAGCTTGTTTCAAATAGAAGTCCTAGGGGTTGATAGCTGAGGAAACACAGTCTAATTCTGTAATTAAAAGAAACACACAACACCAATAAAAACTACCCTTATTCCTACTAATGGATAATGCTATTGAAATGTTTGCAGCTTATGCAGTTGGGAATGCAGTATTTTAGTTTGTCAGAATCTTGTCTCAAAGGAGAGCAGTTTTAGAGAATTGAATCACCTTTAAAATTTGTTAGTCATTCATTTAATTTTTAGAAAAACTATTGCAGTGACAGTCAATATAAAGAGGCACCCAGCGTGATAAATCAGGAACAAATGTAACAAGAAAAATCAGTAGTTGGGAAGGATTTGCAAAACTTATTCAACAACACCACTGTATAAAAAAAAGAGCAAAATTTTTGCTTTTCTCTCTTACACATGTATCATGAAATAGACCAAAAGTGAAAGGTAAAGGAAACAGAAAATTAATGTTTAAACTGACATATACTTGCAAGGTATAACTTGGAGGGCTTGGGTTTCATGGGGTGCCACCTGTGACAGAGATGGTTTCTTATTCTTGGCTCAGCACTACATTAATGCAGACCATTGGTTACTTTGGACTACAGGCAGAGCAAATTCATATGCACTAGAAGTGTGGACACAGTGAGATGGCATTCGTTTATCACGCAAATGTAGGGAGGAAGTTGGTTTTCAGCTTAGCTCCCAGTTTTGTGACAGAGTCCTGCATGACCACAGGTGTACATCTTGGTCTCCTTGTGGGCTAATACCCACTTATAAAAGAGGGGAAATCTACTGCTTTATCCCACGCTTTGTCACTACAGCTGGACTGAACCATCTCTGTATAATAGCTAGCAAAACTGTAAAGTCTGATTTAGGGCCTCTAGATTTTCTAAAAATAGTGGTAATAATTAAAGTTGCTGTAGGAGCTTTGATGTCGACTATGACTCCTTTGTGGTTAATATTGTGTTAGTGATGTACTCCATTAGTCATTTTTGTCTCTAAGCGCTCTTGGGTATTTGTCAGTGTTCTAAAGCAATACTTTTTTTGCTGCAACATAATATTCAGATGAGAGGAGTTTCAGGTTTCAGTCCCATGAAGACTCCTTGGATGCTACAAAGCGCATGTTGATCCTCATTCTCCAATTTGCTGCCAAAATGTAATCATCTGTTGTTTGTCAGTGCACTGGTGGCTTTCTAGAGCAAAAAGGAGAATCCAATAGCCCAACATGTATTTAGCCAAAGAACAAATTCAGTGCAAGAAGTTCACCTACTGCTCAAAGAAGCTGTAAATGTGTCTTATATCTAGAGCTTCTGTAGCACCCTCTGAAGGGACAGACTGTGATTTGCCATGAATAATGCCCTAATCAACAAAACCTAAAACCTGAATGCAATGTTTTCCTTCTACTGGGGGCTTGTGATGGTGGTCAACAAATTACTGGAAAGAAGGTCATTATGTTCCTGCTGAAGTGAGCAAAGTAAATGTGATACTTATATGTGAAACGTGGTAGGAATTTCACAACAGGGCTGTAAGAATGCTTAAATGGCAGATTGGTCTGTAAACATGACCCTCTGGTAAAAATAGATACCAAATTCAGGACATCTTTGCTATATTGGAATCACAGTTGTTTATAGCTAGAGAATACCTCTTGGTTTTTTTTGGCACAAAGCAAAATTAAATTTTAAAAGAAATGTGATTCAGTAGGTATTCTGTGAACTCTGTTTCACATGCTTTTTCATTTCCTCCTCATTTCTTTTCTGTTGCTGTCATCAGATGTTCATGTAGAGCATTATGTTTTCAACTCTGGATGATTAAAACTGAGAATTAAGTCTCAACTAGAAAACCGAGCAGTCTAAATGCTTTGTATAGTCCATAAGTCAAATATAAAAATGTAACTATTTATACATTGAAAGTAAGAAAATTTCTTTTGATTTACTTCCAAAGTGGATCATGTGAAAGATCTATAGTGGTTTCAGTGCCTTTCAGTCTTTAAGTCGTTAAAAAATGCATCAACACAAGCGATGAGCTCTGATCATGTGTGCCTACCTTCCATGTCCTTTCTGCAATGTCCGGCCTTCTTCAAGAGCTCATATCAGACTAAGAAAAACTGAAACTTTTTGGCACAGAGTCTGTTATGAATATGAACACCCCCAAAGAATTGTTTTTTCAAACATTTTTGTGTTATATGATGCAGTTGCATGGGAAGTTACTTTTGCGCCTTGCTGCATGAATGTCCTACAAGTGTGTAATTGTTACACGTAAAAAAAATAGTACCACTCAATAAGCAATTTATCATCATAATTAAATACACTGATTTATCTGTACACAGCATCTGAGAAAACACACTTAAAATACTTTGAACTGATGAAGACAGACATCTGGAACCCCTTGTTGGCTGCATTATATTATACATTGTTTCCATCTTATTTTTCTGATGTGTGAGTCCTCGACAGATTAAGTTGTGGAGAGTCATTCTCCTTGGCTGGAAAAAAATAAAAAGAAGAGCCTGCACACTATCAGCAATTATTTAGATTGAAATTATAGCCTATACAGTACTCCAGAAATCAGTGATGTTAGGCAGTGGACAGGCGGTTGCAAGCCAATGAGGAGCAGTAGTTAATGAGTTAGTAGGACTTGTCAGGTAGGCCACCGAAGCTGACGGCTGTATGCCTGTTCTTTGCCTCTCCCATGTGGAATAAGATGTTAGATTTTATTTGCGGGTGAAGGAAGCAAGAGCTGTGCACCTGGTTACTTAGCATGCTTTGGTCTTTTTAAACCACAGTCCTAGTCACATAGTGAGAGGGAATGTCCTAGGAGGGCTCGATCTTCATATCACTGTAGGTCCTGCTGCCTGGGTGTGTGCTAACGTCAGCTACAAAATCATGCTGTCCAAAGGAATACTTAAGTCCTGCATTTGTTTAAAATTTGGCCTTGTGCTCAGAAATGTTTGTACTGAAATAAAACATAGAAGATGACATGATTCCTATCCCAAAGAGCTCCCTAAAATCAAAAGCAAATCTGTGTAAAATAAAACCAGTGGTTGTTTCTGGCTCAAACTTTTAACCAGAGATGGTCTAATAGTTATAAAACATGGTCCAATATATAGTGTAATATAATATGTGTCAGACTGTTCTTTATCAGTAGTTAACTAGGACTCAAAAAACTTTGATTAAAATATTTTACAGATATATGTGTATATATATACAGAGTATATTTTTTGTATGTGTTTGTGTATGTGTGTCTATATATTTATAGAGAGAGAGATATCAAATTAGGTGCATATACACACACACACGTACTGTGCACTTCAGGAACTCAGGTATTAATAAGATAGTAAATTACTAATGCAGCTGTTAATGCTTTAGCGTCTTCTCACTTCACCCTTGAAATTAGTAGGCCATGTATTCACTGGGGTTCCCTGAGCCACTGCTTGTAATCCGGCTGGGAGTTCCCTAAATCTTCTGAGTTCTTCAACTGAAATCATATGTAAGGCTTTTCGTCGCTCTTTGGATTTCTGGGTACTAAGGGAGTGGAGCTGTTTTGCACTTGCCCAGATTACCTAAGGTGATTTGGAAAGAAGTCAGCTTGGAAAAAATTATCATATTAGGTTAAAGATAGAAGTGTGTGAAACATGAAAACTTGCTGCATTTTGTGTTTAAATATGTCTAAGTGAATCTTGGAAAATACAGAATAACTTTCTCCATACCCCCAAATCTCCATTATTAATCTGGCTCTGTGACCAATAGTGGCATTGTGATACTAGGGAGTGGCAACTAAAGTATATCATGCTGTTGTTTTTACACTGGATTTGGGCACTCCCTTTGAACCTGTTCTACTCTGATGCACTTTAATTTTGGGATGGTGATTGTGCATAATTTTGAAATGCAAAGTGGCAGAATAGGAGAGAGACATCCTACTTCCTCTTGATCAGCTCCCATGGCTGTGCTCATAACCTTGCACTAAAACATGTGTTTCTCCTAGAAACCTACAAAGAGTGAGTCACTTTTCTCTACCAACTTGTTTCTGTTCTTATCAGCCCCACCGCTTAAGAATTAGAGCAACCAGCTTAGACCAAATGAAGGAAATACCCAAACTTTTTTGTGAAAAAGAATTGGAGCCACCTCTTACCTGAAATCAGAGTTATCTTTACCTTTTTCTTATCTGAATGCAAACAGAAGAATGATAAGATAATCAGAACTGAAAGAACAAATGGGAAAATGCGTGTTCCTGAGGTTTCTAGCCTAAGGTCAAGACATCTGGAACCACTGGATAAGATACTTATAAACATCTGAACTCCTGGGAATGTTCTGAAACAACAGTTCCAGTTATGAGGAATTTAGAAGTTTCACAGTTTATTTCCATTCTAAGATAGAAAGAAAAGGAAATCTCTCAGTATTTCAGTATTAAGGAGGGAGAGGGAGGCCATAGTCAGTGGAGGGAGAGAAGCTTCTTCAAAAGGAGAGGTGATAACAGGAGTGTATCTTACAGTTCTCTGAAAAATCTCACTCTGTCCATTGACAATAAAAAAAGCTTAGAGACAAAATATTTCTAAACCCTTTAGCCATTTTAAAACTCTCTCTTCTTCATAACGGAATGTTTTTATAGTACATATAGCATACAGTTTATATATAGGTTGCACAGGGTTTAAAGGCCTTGCCTTGGTGCATGGATGTAGACAGAAAGGAAACATAATTGAGCTTTCTAAGCACCAAACTTGAGGGGAAGAGATGAACTTCTCTGCTAAAACTCTTAGAAACCAACATGGTTTGCAGACTTTTCTGTTTTGATGAAATGTTTGTTTTGCTGGGAAAGCGTGAGAATGTTTCAAAAAGTTCCAGATCCTTATTCCTAGAATATATCTTCTGATCTTTTAGACTGCTGACCTTCCTTCATATAATTGCTCCTTTTGTTTTATGTAAAAGGAAGGGGAGGGGGAGCAACTGCTTTATAAATAAAAGTCAAAGTCAAGCAAACTGAGCCTAATGTATGCTGTTTATAGTAACTTACACAGTTAATGGTTGAAAATGTAACCAGAATTCTTGTTTTGTATTGTTTTGATTTTGTGGGGGACTTTTTGAAATAGTGCCAGTAAGCACTGTCCTGGATGGGGAACTGAGGGATGTTCTCTAGCCTACAGAATATACAGAGCTCAAGAAAAAAGGCAGTTTAAGTTTAAAGTCTTTCAGTCCATGCCTGGATAAACTAAAAAGTGAATTAACTTCAAAAACTGTTAAGCATACAAAATCTGAGACTCAATAAAGTTACTTACCTGGAAACATAAATGAAAATTTCAGAATAACCTCGAGTTTCTCAGTGTTAAAATCTTGGCCTAGGAACATTTATGAAGAGTATTGTAGGAAAAAAGATGAACTATAGGAAATGTTTGTTTTAATGAATACTAAATCCAGATTTCTTTCTTTTAGACACTCTTATGTAATTTCATTGCTACTTCTTTGTGCATGCTTTCCACAGAGCAACATCCTATAAACCATAAGGGAAATTCAAGAAGTTAATTAAAACAAAACATCAGGTAAAATTTATCTCTTACAAATACCACATGTACAAATGCTGTTGAACTCCTATGAAGAGACATAGAACATATGTGGATGTTATTTCAATTTTTTCATGCCAATTTACCACTACTTGCAAATTCCAATGAGTAAATTATGAGCTGAAGAATGAATTCATTTAAGAGCCTGTGCACTGATAAGTAAAGTTAACATAAAGTGGGAAACAAATCTGAAACAGCAAGAAGCTTTATGTAACTGATGGGAAAAGAACTTGTTTATATTTCTTGTCAGTGCATCCCCAACATGTCCTTACATGCTTGCCTCTGTGTTGTTTAGAGGAAAAAAAATTGCCCATGTGGTTATAAAACCTTAACTGAATTGTTTTCTCCACAAGAACAATAACGAACATTTTATCAGACAATGAAGGCCAAAGACATAATGTCAAACACTGTTTCAAGCTACAAAAATATATAACTGACAAAATAATAAAAACTAAAAAGCAAATAAAAATTTCCTTTACATTATTTCTGTCTTGAAAAAGAAGAATATACACAACAAAGAAAACAATGTGTCAATATCCCATCCAGCTGTGGACAAAATCAAATAAATGCAGTAAAAAGTTAACTATTTACCCAGAAATGTGATTTGCAAGCAGTTATTGGTGCTGACCAGATTGTATATTAGAAAAAAACTTAAAATCAAATTCTGCCCTCAAGATGTACCATGATCAGCTATAGACTGATCACATATTCACGCTAACAAATAAATTCATTTATTTAGTTATCTAGTGGACATCGATGGAGTTACCCTATAGTTTTATGATCAAGGAACAAATTTCTGCAGATATGTGGAGCAGTAGCACACCCACACTCTTGGGTATTTTAAGGCTATGACTTATGTGATACATACACAGTGAGAGAGGAGTCTATGTTTCTTAATCTAAACTGATGCTTTGTTAAAAGAATTCTTTATAGATTTGGTGTCATGGTTTAACCCCAGCCAGCCACTAAACACCACGCAGCCGCTCACTCACTCCCCCCCACCCAGTGGGATGGGGGAGAAAATCGGGAAAAGAAGCAAAACCCGTGGGTTGAGATAAGAACGGTTTAATGAAACAGAAAAGAAGAAACTAATAATGATAATGATAACACTAATAAAATGACAACAGCAATAATGAAAGGATTGGAATGTACAAATGATGCGCAGTGCAATTGCTCACCACCTGCCGATCGACACCCAGCCAGTCCCCCAAGCGGCGATTCCCCGCCCCCACTTCCCAGTTCCTATACTGGATGGAATGCCCTGTTGGCCACTTTGGGTCAGGTGCCCTGGCTGTGTCCTGTGCCAACTTCTTGTGCCCCTCCAGCTTTCTCGCTGGCTGGGCATGAGAAGCTGAAAAATCCTTGACATTAATCTAAACACTACTGAGCAACAACTGAAAACATAAGTGTTATCAACATTCTTCTCAATTCATTCTACTGAACTCAAAACATAGCACTGTACCAGCTACTAGGAATACAGTTAACTCCATCCCAGCTGAAACCAGGAGATCTGGTAAACAACAACTGCAAATAATTTTAAGGCACGTGTGAATAAATGCCTTCTGCTCAGCCTCTGCTCCTCCCTCAAAGTGCAGCATAGGACACTGAAGAGCTGCAACCTTGTTGCAGATCGCTTTAGTGTCTGCATTGAGCCAAGACTTTTTTGTTTTTTACTTTTCTAGCACAGGATGTGTTCGAGCATAGGATAAAAACAAAACTGAGGACAGTGTGTTGCATAAATATCTTATTGTCTTACTCCAACTGTATGTTTGCAGGTAGCCTCCCTGCTGGTGTGCTAGCACAAGTAGGGAAAGCCTGGGTTGGGTTGACGTTGGAATGAGAGCTCAACAGGCCATAAATCTGCCACTGGAGCAGAACAGAGCAACAGGTCTCCAGAGCTACTGGGAACCCTGGCTCCCCTAGAGCAGATTCGCTCTTATCCTGACAAGAACCACATCATCTTCAAGTATGTACCAGGAGATTTCAGGGGAAGCTTCCTCCCCTGAGGGCTAGTCTAAAAGCCTGTATCATTAAAAGCAGGTGTTATGTCTTTTTTAATTTACAGTGTTTGTCCCAATGGTATGATTCAGATCCAGGGTATTTTTGGTGTCTTGTGGTCCTAGGATAGCTGATTCATATTGCCATCATGTACTTGTTTGGCCTAGTGTTCCTATTTTGCTGGTGTTACTCAAGCTCAGCCTTCACTTGAGATGTCTCCTGGTGCATTAGACCATGTCAGGCATACACAGGGCACAGCATATTCCTGCCTTAGCAGCAACCTGCAGACCGCAGACAGCTGCTCTCATTCCCACCCTTTCCACATCATCTGCCTTTCAAACCCAGTCACTTGTGTTCAGCCATTGCAACATCCCAGACAACACCCTAGAAGTGTCAGTCTCTGGCTGGCATTCCTGCAGCTCCCTCCTGGGCATCATCCTCTTTGCTTTTCCTTCTTCCCATGAGACGTGTTGGGTGCTGCACCTGTTGCCTGAGTTGTGTGAACTGCTCAGGGAGCCCGCATGGTAGCAGCCCATGTAGCGACCTGCTCCTGAGCGCCTGCGTGAGCTTTCTCCATTCCACTCCCCTCCTGCAAAGCCTGTATCTCTTCCTTTATCAGGCCTTCACTGATGTGTCTTCTTGCTTGAGTGGCTTATTATGTTTGATCAGTAGCACCTGGCAGTGCATGTCACCCTGAGCATGCCAGCACTGAGCACAGGGATTTGGCTATCACGCACGTAATGCATGTCGGTGGCCCCTGGGTAGTAGCAGAGGAGCCAGTAGGCTTCCTTTGCCCAATCTCAGGTGTGTGGAAGTCAGGAATCTTGTCTAGGCTTCCTCAGTGGTGGAGAGAGAGAAAGGGGGTGCTTTCCCTGCAGCATTGACATCCCCTCCTCAGATAGATGTCATCATCCCCACGGCTGGAGGGGACGTCAGAGCTCGTGCCTTGGACTGGCTGCCTAACTCTGAGAAAGCTAACATGGGCTCTGGGACGTCCTTGGCGAGAGTCTCTGTTCCATCTGATTGCAAAATCAACGACACAAACAACATGATCTGAAGAAAACGCCTTTTATGTGAAGTTGTCAGTGCTATTACACTTGCCTACTGAGCTTCGGATGTGAAATCAGCCAAAACTATAGCAAGAGACCTCCCACTCCCTTCAAATACTAAGGTCAGTACGCACTTACATTGACTAGGAACTCCACAGAAGAAGAGAAAAATAAATCAATGGAGTGCCAAGAACTATGTTCCTGCAGAATGTAAGGCCATTACAATACTGGGTGGAATAGCTACAGTAAAAAAAAAAAATCTATCTTGTAGAGTCCAAGATGGAGGCTTGCCTGCTGAAACTTGCAGCCTCTTGGGCTATAGCCCCTTGCTTCAGATGACAGGTTTTTCATTTGCACAAGCAAGATACAGCCCTCAAGGAATTGGCAAGATGCCAACAAGCCACTTATTTGGGTAGGATTTTGCTGACTGTGGTAAATAGGTGAGATTGGAAAAAAGGGTGGGCTCACACATGTCTGTGTGCGTCGGAAATATGAGTGCAGTAGGGTGGGAAGCCAGGAAACTGTTAATTTTAGTGAACCACAACATCTAGCAGAGCGTATTGAATTTTTAATCCACCCAGACTGAAGCTTTGTTTGGTATTGGGTAAACTGCGACAGCAAAGCACCCTGTTCTACTCAGTGTGTAAAGCCTGGCAAAAGTGTTGTCCTGTCTACTCCACTGCTGTGCTACTTGAGCTATAAAGAAAGCAGAGACTGAGGTGGCTTTTCCAGTTCATATCTTATGTAC
This sequence comes from Harpia harpyja, assembly GCF_026419915.1. Classification (NCBI taxonomy): domain Eukaryota; kingdom Metazoa; phylum Chordata; class Aves; order Accipitriformes; family Accipitridae; genus Harpia; species Harpia harpyja. Next base: position 18,697,193 of record NC_068947.1, read on the forward strand.
CTATTTACTAAGTGCTTAATTTATTAATTGATAAAATGTGTAAATACTAATAAGTGTTTTTAATAGTATTCCCAAATACACATCAATGCTGCAAAAAGTTGTCATTGTAACTTGCTTCAGGGATCTCCCTCATTAAAATCAAAATGCTAATTTCATTCAGCTATCAGTAAAGGATAAAATTCAAGTAAGAAAAAAACAGGATGAAAAACTGAACCACAAAGCCTATAACATGACTTGAAAGTAATGTAAGTGGGGTTTATCCATTTTGTTACCTTATAGAGGTGTTAGAGATTACTTGTGTTAAAAAGATGAACATAGAGGTTTTTTCTGTCTTCCAGAAGTCATTCTTCTGTTAGGAGAATACAGAGCTACCTTCCCAATGATTTTTCAAAATAAAATATGAAAGAAAAAGATAAGAAGCAATGACAGTATCCCTGTGACTGGCTCACAGTGCAGATTGTTGTGTCTTAATGTATGCTCAGAAATGCAGCCCTCCCTCCCCAAGGAATTTCCATGTATTTGTGTTTGGGAACCTGTGAGGGTCAGTGACCTAAGCAGGGCATAATCAACAGTTATCAAAGCCAGTGCGAGTTTTCTGACCTGGATTTAGTGCATTCGATATCGAGTCCTATAACCAGACATAAAAGAGACTGCTCTAAATCCAAATAATATTCTCCTCACTGAGTGAATGGGGAAAAAATGAATAAGCAGCCTAAGCAATGAAAAATAACTGTGTTTAGAAGTGACTGTCAGTCCAAATTACCTGGCATATTGTAAACGAGGAGAACAGGCATTTCTGTCAGACTTTTGCTTTATAAATGGTCTTTTTACTAATAATGGCTTTTCAGTTCATAAAGGTCTGGGAGCGCTCCAAGCCTTGTCTTGCAGTGAAGTCAACTTTTAAATGTAAGCAGGAATTATAAAAGAAATAACAAAATTACATTTATTAATTTTCACGTGTTTGTACTGTTGGGCTAGTATATGGACAGAAACACAGAAAACCATCAATGGTTTTCATATCTTAGTTTCACTACTGTGGTGACAGTATTGTGTTGTCATTTCTGCCATATATAGCTGTGAATCTAGCTAAAACTGAATGTCAAAACCTAGACTTTGGGGAGCTGAAGGCTGAATAAGACTGTAAGGATATGCTAAGTACAAGTGTTAGCAAGGGTGTAATTCTGGAGCAAGTGCACTTTCATGTTCAATACCAGATCTTACTTGCACTTCATGTATTATTTATTATTTTGCTGTTAGGACTCTGGGAGATCTTTTAGTCCAGGAAAGAACATTAACTGTCGATCATAAATCAGTTTGAAAACTATGGAAGAATAAATGGATTAATTGCATTGTTTTTATTGCTTGAATGTCTGGGAGATACTGATATAGGTAATTAAAAATTATAAACTAACAAAGAAATAATATGCATAGGTCTCTATTCATAGGTCTGTAAGTTTTGCATTTCCTTATTGTGTAAGGCTATTTTAATTTTTACGGAATTTCATAGTTGAGATACAAAGGGAAACTTGAGGGTAGCTTTTATACACATGAAAGGAAGGAATTATTTTGCAATGAAACAATTGTAATCAGAAAAAGAAAAGTTAAGCACATTTTAAGAGTTCTAAGTAAACATTTCTGAGTCATACAAAATAGCTATCACATAAATAATTAGAAAGCTGGTAAGATGGATTCAATTATTCTTTAGTAAATTCATCAGTTCAAAAGCTTTCTGCATGGCAAACCACTCAATCAGCGGGGAGCTGCAGTCAAAATGGCTGTCGTAACTTTATTTTTTAAAGCAGTTTCAGTTCTAGATGAAAATGTCTTTCACAAAATAAATGTTTTTTGGAGAAAAAAGTAAAAAGACACATTATGAGAAAGGTGTCCAAAATGATCTGAATGCCTGGGACAGAATCAGAAAAGACATAGATAAATACAATATTTCTGCCTTTAGGAGTCAGGAGTGAAATATACTTTCATCCTTGTTTTCTTAATTCTAAAGCCTCAATGTGAACATATTCACTAAGTTTTAATGTTAATTTGGGGATCAAATTTACTAAAGCATATTCATAATTTTCCTAAGCACAGGCATTTTATCCACATAAATTTTCTCGGTACCTTGCCAGTAGCACAAAGAATTGTGGAATCAGGAGTGGGCTTTTTTATTCTGAAAGAGTGAACTGAGACTAGATAGGAATTAAAAATAGCTGTGCTTGTTGACTAAATGAATAATATCTGTCATGTAGATTCACAATATGAATTAGATAATAATCTCTGAAATAATTATCTGCAATTACTCCATTACCTTAGGGAACTAGAAAGATAAAAGACTGTGAAAGCATAAGTTGTGTGTTACAGATCATTTTAGACCTTCCCCTGTTGATTTACACTACACACAGGAAGAACTAGTTTCAGCTTGAGCATTTGCTAATAGCTTTGGGCTACGTACATTTGGAAGGGGAGCTAGTCGGACCTGGCTCCTCTGGCTGGATATCCTGTGAGAGATGAGATTACCCCTCCGAATGGGGCCGTCACACACCCGGCTGTCCTGTCGGCTGGACACGTCAGGCCCGGGACAGCCTGTTTGCACCATTTGCTTGAGAGAGGGTGGACTTCTGACGTGCAGCCTCCTTGAACCCTGCAGAGGGTCGGTGGAGAGCGCAGGGCTCTCCTTGCCCTGGGGTCTGAGCGGGGCTGTAACAGAGATGATGCTTCTCTCTCTTAGCCCGATGGAGTCCGAGGTGACAGGGTGCCCATGCTTGCACATGTTATGTGATGCTGGAAGTCAGTGCCATGAACAGCTACCTTATTCTGCACTTCCCTGGACTCATGTTCTGAATGTTTAATGTTATACCCCAAATCCATTTCTTCTCAATGCTGAAGACGTGCTGGGTTCTGGAGGGGCAAACCACTGAAGTAATTCCTCCTCCTGCACTCCATCTCCTCATCCTGCATGTAATACAGAGGACCAGATCACTGACCATGGCTCTATAGAAATACTTAATAGAAACAGACAAAGCCCTCTCCTTGGGTCAGAACCATCTCTTGAGCGCTTTTGCCCATTATGACTGCAGCCAGTAAAAACATCTCGCCCACCTTCAGTGATCGACCTCAGGTACCATTCTGTCTCTCTCTTAGAACCTATGGTTTTCTTTATGTTTCTAAAAGTGTGGAGTTGCTCAAAATACGTGCCAATTATTAGAGGATGGAAACTGACTTGTAACATTTCACGCCTTATATACATCATGAAAATGTGCACTCCCACAACCATTTTGGTTAATTAAGTATTCAGTGTCTGACTTCGGCCAACACCAGAGAATGAAAGGGAGATAAGTGTACCAAACCAAACTGACAGCTCTGCAAATGATAATAATGGAATCTACTGTTTTTGGACAAGTTATGTTGCATTTTTGGTTAATGATAAGAACTATCATATATGTCAAACTGACATCAGAATTATTAGAAATGCAAATGGAATTAAAAAAGCAGTAGATTAAGTGGACACAGATAAGGGTAAGGGGGGGTAGTTTCTGCAAAATAACAGCACTTTGCCAGATGTTTCCATGCAAAACCAGATGGAAGCTGTAGCAATATTTATTTTTTTAGCAGAATACAGACTCTAAGTTGGAAGAGGTATGACTGTAATCATAAAGACACACGAGCCAGTTTTTTAAATTCATTGGTTTGATTGCCAATAGTAGTATCGTTATGGCAAGCATGGCCATCAGCTGCCCAGGACTTTTCCAGGTGGACTCAGAGCATGGCACATGGTGGCTAATAAGTGAACAGGTTAATTCAAGGTAAACATGTCCACACCTCCTTCTCCTCTACTTGCACCTCAGCAATGCAGCATGGCTATTTCCGTACCTAATGTTATGAGAGATACCTACATTAAAAATACAGGGATTAGTTAGAGTGACTTAGCAGTGTGGGGCTTGTGTTATGAGAAAACTATATCACCTGTGAATTTCTTTGCCTGACTCCCATTTGTGCAATTAAGAGAGTTTTATGTTTTCTCAGGGGTCAGCGACAATTGTGATGTATATTTGCTCCTGAGAATAATGTGCCTTAATAGGGAGGGAGGCCGTGCCTGTATACGGGAGATAACAAAGTGAGAGCCTGAATTAGCGCTGAAGTGCTTCCTCCTACGCTTCAACCCACTAACCTGAGCTCCCCGTGTGCATGCAGCTCCCCAGCTGGGCCACCTCCTTCCCTGCTTCACCACCTTCTCCTATGACCAGGGTCTGCCTTTCCTGGAATTCTCCTTAAAATTGCCACAGAGGGGAATACTTTTCCTCTCAGCAGCTCTGGCTACAGGCTATCGCTAGGTATGATTTTTGGCTGATGCTGATTTTTGTGCTTCAGCAATACTCCCTTGCTCAGCTACGTCTTTTGTATTTCTGGCTTGAATTTACCAGGCTGTCAAGACAGAAGCATCCAGAGAATATTGTTAAATATTTTGCCAGGGCTGGATTAGATGCAGGCACAAGTCTGTGTAAGTGTTCATGTCCAACAACAGTGTCTTAGCTACCTGAGGTTTTTGTGGCATTTCTGGCTCAAGATTGCCTAACATGCTGGGCTAATAAGAAAGGTCCATTCTGCCACATCTCCAACTTCGTGGATTGGCATAATACCATTTTGTATGACATGGTGATGTTATGCAACACACATATGACCTATTGGCTGTCCCCATGACGTGGCTAATTCAGCCATTTCAGCAAGACACATTAGCAGTAGAAGTTGCATCATTAGTTCACAATGTTAGTGTGTCAGTATGAATTTAATGGGCCTCACAGGACAAAGGTTGCTCTTCAGCCCCTTGAATGTGCTCCAGTGGAGGAAAAGCACTGAGTTTGTAAATGGTACAGGTATCTGATCTGGCCACCACATACACATTGTTTCCTAGGCAGTATTTTCTCCTCAAATGTGTACTGAGATTTCTTCCTTGGCAATTTGCTTCTCCGTTCATATATGAATGCCAAGCTGTGTTCTGCACCTCTGGGTGCAGAAAGGGAGGGATTTGTCTCCTGTAACTCCAGATGCCTACCTGGGAGAGGCACACCTTGGACTGTCTTTAGTGTCAGCCAAGAGAAATGATCGTTCCTGGGACACAGCGACTCTGAACTAGTCTTACCTACTAGGTGAACTGAACACTCTTACCTACTAGGTAGGTAAAGTGCTTACCTTAGGACATGGAGAATCAGGCTTTAGAAACACCTAAGGCTTGAAGTCACCTTCAGTGACTGCCAAGAGGGTCTAAAAAATCTGAATTGTCACATGAATACTCCCTAAGAGGCCACATTTAGACCTACTGAGTGGCTCAGATGACTACTAGTTGCTGTTACAAGCAGGGTACTGCTTACCCTATGTAAGGTGAGCAGGACAGGGTCAATGTACCAAGAAAGTCTTAAATTTGGCATCTCCTTTGGACCTGTCTGAAGCATGGGCCTATCTAGTATGGTGACTCTCTAAAACCTGGAGAGTGGGTAGCAAATGAACTTCTAGCAGTGCTTCTCTCTTAGGAGAGAAATAAAGGTAGCAAATGTATCTGAATTATCCAGGGGGTTTTGTTTCTTATATAAACAGACTATTTTTATTTAGAGTGGGACAGGTTTACCCTGTCTTGTCCTGGAACCATTCATAGCTGCAATCAAAGGGGAGATATTGCAGAGGAAATTAGGAACAGGCACTCCTGTGAGTTCAGTGTCAAGTGATAAGCTACACAAAAGGTTACAAATTAAAGAGACTCACTCTTTGACAAGTAGGAAAAGTATGAAAGCAACATAATCTAGAAGTCATGGCAAAAAATAATAACTTTTAGACACTGGAGGTCCCTGCAAAAATTCTGAAAAAAAATTACTATCAGCCATCACTGCTTCCAGGAAGAAAATAAAGGAAATGTATATATGTAAGGTTCTTTTGTTCTTTTCCAGGAATGTGATTTTTTCTTATCTTGTGGCTGCAGCTTTCCCTAAGATAAAATAATTACCAAGCAAAAGGCTAGTTTTCTGACATCATTAATTGTATCATAAAAGTTGTCTTAAAAGACTTTCTAGGGGATTTGGCTCTGAAAAACTTAATTAGCAAAATCTGCAATTTTATTTTAAAAAGTTAAGTTTTTGAGAGAATCATAAGGATAGCTTTGCACATAAAATGTTTGCTATTTGCAGAAAATCCTTTTTCTTAATTGTATTTAAGGACAAGTAGAATAGCTTCATAGCTCTAGTTTTCTAATTTGATGTCCTCTGAAATGTGTATTGAAGAAGAATGGAAATAATCTTTTTTCTATACCACAAGAGTTGTGTTCAGTTCTAAGTAACATAAGCACATTGAGCTGTATACAATGTAGTTGAGTTAACAAAGACGTCAAAGAGTTTCTCAAGTCACGATGTTTTAGACATCTTTTGTCAAAATGTGTGGCACTTGAGTGACAACCACATTGAATTGTTCTTCTAAGAAATATTCAGAAATTTTACATTGCAAAGATAATTTTTGTTGAATGCTTAATCACTCAACATGAAAAATAGTCTCTCAACAATACTTGACTGCAGAATTTGCTGAAATATGAGGATAGCTAACAGGAGCCATGTATGCATAAAGCCTCCTGGTAGCAGGCAATTCATTTTTAGACTGAGCCTCATGTCCCTTGCCCTGAGTTTTGTGTGGAACCAATTCTGATGGTCTACCCCAGGAAACCTGTGTTCCTTCCAAAGGCTTTGGGACAACTGTGGTCAGACAATCAAACCATGCTGTTGATGGATTAGTGGAACCTAATAAGCCTCATTTTATCTGTGACTGATATAAATTGTCCCTTGCCAATCCTTTCTGTGTCTTTGATCTTATAAGGCAACTTTGGCTTATTAAAATGGCAAGCTAAAATGGTCTTTTAACAGAAACCTGTTCTTTTGAGCAAACAGGATTTTTTGTGAGATGTGTCTGCAGAAAATACTGATCTGGAAAAACTGTATCACAGTTTATGGTGGTTGTAGCTGAGTTGTGTCATAGACTAATGACATCTCTGTGAGTTAGTTCCTTTGTGCGGACTTTGTCTGGTGTGATACCTTAATCGGAGAATACTTTTATGTGGCAGTGTTGATGTTAACATTTCCTAAAGCAGACACACCTGCATACCTGCTTCCCTGTAAAAACTCCACAAACAGACCATGGAAAAACAAGAAAGGTTCTAGGTGTCATAAAGAAGTGAGAAAAGCCTTAAATTTATTTTCTTTGCAAATCATCCCTCAAGGCAGATTTCCCTGGGCTAGGTCAGCCCAGTGGAAAGTGTGAGCAGGAGAACTGCAGCCTTCCAAATGTCTGAAAGTTTTCTGTTCTGTGGTGCATTGAGTTAAACTTATTGTAAGTAACACTCAAAAGGTCCCAGAGTTAATGAAACAGTGACATTTCAAAGGGGCTTTGCCAGCATTGTCATATTAAAACCATTTTCAGAGCACTCCAGTGAAGGCCCAGGTGCCTATCACACCCATGCACAAGTGCCAGAAAACTTTTCTATGTCATCAGAGGTTTCCATTTCTGTAGGAATCTCTGTATATCATGGGGCTCTGAGGCAGCCAGCAAGGATTCAGCCTGGGTAACGAATGATGAATGGGAAGCTGCTGCTTCCATGTTTTTTACTGTTTGAAACACATTTTAAGGCTGAATGACAGCTCCAGGATCACACTCTGTTCCTCGCGCATCTCGATGAAAAACAAGACAAGAAAAGAACCCAGCTCAGTCCCCCTGCCAGCCATGGAAATATCTGCTCAAAAAAGCAGCCACTACTATTTTGAGGGCCAAATGCCGGTTACCAGTAGGCTGAGTGGGTGGAGAGCGTCTGAAGGACTCCGCACCCAGACACCAGGAAGCAGCAGTGGTATTGCAATATTGCTGCTGATGATTTATGGGTTGAGACTCTCACAGGCTGTTCAATAAAGTTCAGAGCCAGGAAGAAACTTATGGCCCATCATCAGTGAGACCCTCAAAAAACTAACGGTGAAGTTCCCCTCACCTGTCCCCCCAGTATGTATTTTACTGGTTTCAAGGTATTGGTGACTCAGCACCGGATGACTGAAAGAAGGGCTTGCAAGCTGCATTTTAGCACTGTTGGAGAAAAACCAAACAGGGAAGAGAGAGATGGATTAGACCCTTGTACAGTTACGTGCTGTGGGAGTGGGCATGCCTGTCTTTATGTACTTGCAGAGGCTACAACAGTAAGGTAAATGACTAGGCTTTCTGGGCACTAGTCCTAATTAAATCCCAGTGAAAACTTAAAGCCTTATGTATTGCTGTACAACTCACATATTAAAGTGGCCTTTGAAAGGAAAACAACTGGAAAAATAGTGTAAAGAAAGTTACAAATCTTGCATTTTTAGAGCTTTATGAAGAAGAGCAGAAAGATTTGTTCAGAATTAGTGAAAGATTTTGAGTAGACCTGGATAAAAGACTTTGAAATTCCAAAGGGATGTGCATACACTCATGCAGAATATTTCTATTTTCTAACCAATGCACCATCTTAATCGCCATCTCTTTCATTGAGTCATCTGAGGCTATGTAGAACAACTACATCTATAAGAAATATATTTTCCTATTATTGCATGCTCAAACTGTAACTTGCAGGGCAATAATAAGTATAATATTAATTCTGCACTCTCTTTTATAAAGGCATTATTGGGGGATCACACTCTTGAATTCCCTTGGACTTTGTAGTAATGATGAAGCAGTGGGTTCCTTGCTAAAAAGATATATAAACCCAATTTCAGTGCATGTGGCCAGCTTAAGCTTTTGTCAGGAGAAGGATGCTATGATTTTAACACAAATTCTGTAGGACAACTTATTTTGGGAAGAATAATCATGTTAATACAGGAAAGATACTCAAAGGAACAAAAGTCAGTGGCCTTCTGAAACAGACAGGGAAAGCAATGTGGCTTATCTGACAACAAATATTTCCCTGCAAAGAATCAAATCCCATGATAAAAATGTGTGAATCTGTGCTAGGCTCTCAGACTGTAGGCTTCATGCCCGAAATAAATGAGATTCAACTAACAGACCAGCAGAAACTTATACTGGAATTAACTGCTTGTGTTGAAAGCCTGAGAGCAGGAAATAATTATAGCAGCAGTGCAAAAGATGAGTTGTGTCTCCCTGGTAAGGCTTAGACACTGCACGACAGTCACACAAACTACCTTTTTAACTGCTGCCACTGTTCAACAGATCTGCTGTAAATAATAGTGGCCATTGTCAAACTTGGCCATGGCCAGTATTTCAGGTTATTACTTTGATTCTATTTCTCCCATTTTTCTGCTGTAGAGAGTATGTCCTTTAATACCAAGGACATTGCTTACTAGATAATTTTGTCAAATATGTTTTGCGGACATATTTTGCATTCTCCAAGAGACTTTTGAAATTTACTTGCATAAATTCAGGGTTGGGTCATACACTCGGTGATTTTAACAAACACAGACATCTCACAATAAACAAACTTACATTTATCTGCAGCTCTCTGTATACGTTTTTCAGTGTGGTTAGAGTTTATTCTCATGTATGTTCCTACCAGCTACACAAAAGGAAGATTGTATCAGCTGCTGGAAATTTGGAACAACTTTATGACTGCAGTTAGAGGGGCCACCAATAACTGTTTTCCAGCATTACAAAAGCCACATACATCCAAGATGCCAGATGCTTAATGACATCAATAAAGAGTAGGTTCTATATGTCAGTGCCATGTAAATGAGATTTTCTACATAAAGTTCTTCCTCCTTGCCAACAGAGACAAGATGGAGTTACATCCCCTCCAAAACTTTGAAGTACTAGGGAAGAAAGTAAATAAAAGTAGTTGTATTTGAGGCAGCCCAGATGAATATTGATGAAAATATCAAACCTCCAAGAACTAGCAGTTAACCACTAGATACCATCTGATTAGTGAGATGATTGAAATGAGTGAGACTGGGCACTTCATTACACCACCAGACTGATTTAGATGATAGAATGAGGCTAGATTTTTTTCTCTTGTCATAAAAGTTGCAGACTTGGATAACTAAATGTTAGAGCAACTCCTCTGTTGCAGCTAAGCTGTTCCTTGAAGCAGTGCTTTTCTTTTCAGATTTGCTGTTAATACCACTGAAATTTGGTCCAGAAGAATTTGTGCTACTATTTCAGTAACATTCAGATCTTGAGTGGATTGCAAAATTGTTCTAGGATATTGTCTCATTTCTACAATACTTCCTTCTTGCAACAACTTAAAAGCAAACAAAATGAATAGATAAATCTGTTATACATAAAGCTGGGAGTGCCCCCATGGAATGAAGTTATATGATGAGACTAGAGTTCTCTGTGCCAGGTAGTGGGAAGAGAGAGTGCCAAGTAAAGAATGAATGGTGGAAAATTGGCGTTTAAATAATTGTAAAGGAAAACAGAGATTGCAATGGGCTATCATTAAAATGTGGGCTTTTAAAATCAAAAGCTGGTTGCAATTTTGACAATTCTAAGTTGGCAGGTGGCTGCAAACAAAATTACACTTTTCATCTTCTCTGGAAATAGTAGTTAATAACTCTTAGGCATTTCTGGCCCATGGGACTCCAAAAACAAATCAGTGTGCCTAGATGAGATAGTAATGGGTGGTTCATGAAAACTGGTGCCAGTATGAACCAATTCAGAGCAGTGTAGTAATGAAAACTATAAGTTATATAAAAGAGTTTGTAGATGGAGACTATGGAGGAAGTGAGAATGAGAAGAGAGAAGCCTAGTGAGATCTATTTAACTGGCATTGGGATAAATGGTTCTATGAAGAAGCAGGGATTTTTTTTAAGATGCACTTCTGTCTTTTCTTCCCTGAAAAAAAAAAAAAAGCATGGACCTGCAAAGTGGGTGTTAGCCAGCTGTAGCTAAAAGTCCATATATTGCCTGTTTGTGGAAGAGAGAGATGCTCTGGTCAGTACCATGAGCTGCATCCCTCCATAGCCCTCCCAAGAATGCAAGGCAGAGAAGTCTATTTCTTCTGGGAAAGTCTCAGAAAGAAAAAAGATAAGTTCTGCCATCTTTTCTGTTAACTTACTCTCACAAAGAGAAGAGAAAAAGGTTGGCTTTTCAGTGAAATGCTGTCATCTGCAAAGCCATAGAAAATACCGTGTGTGTGTATTTCTGAAATTGTCGCAAAATCATTTTGTCACTCAACAGATAGCCCTTGATTTTAGATCAAAAATGAAATGTTAAGCACTGACCATGTAGGTTAAATACACACAATCAAGTAAAAAAGAGTCTGTGATGAGCCATATAATGAAACTGACCTACTTGGCAAAATACCATAGAAAATTATTGCAAAAATATGAGTAACAAACTAAAAATGTTCCCAAACAGAGCTGATAAGGAAGTGCTTGTTTTTAAGGAATGCTACACTGTGCTGCTTTGGTAAATTGTCATTAAAAAATACTTAGCACAGCTATAGTGGAAAATCCATTTTGATTAAAGATGGCATTTACACTAAAATATTAAATGTGAATGTCAACATTTTGTATAACTCTTTGGCATATTTAAGCCATACCTTCATGTAATCATACTGTTGGGTTTTTTTTATTTTTTATTTTTTGGTTAAAAAAGCAAGTGTCAAGAGAAAATGCAGTCTTGTCTCATACTGTCTTATTAGAAGGTAATGTTATTTATGTTGTTAATCTTTTGGTTTAGTTCAACTTCCTAATTCAGTTCATTTATATTGAAGCTATGAAATTAGAAAATAGATGTCAGCTCTTTATGTGTATATTTGCCTCATTAAAGATGGCAAGAAAAAATGCTTGCATGGAAAAAGAGCAATGGTCAGTGACAACCGTCCTGCTATTTTAAATTTACTAATTCATATTGTACTATAACAAAGGCACTGTGGATGTTAGACAGGATATGTCATCTGGAAATAACTGCTCCTGCAGTGAATAACAATGTGGTTGGGTATTATCTTCTAAAGATCCATGGCTTACCTGACACTCCTCAGTTTTTAAATACCACGATTTGATTTTCCCTTAGAAAGTAGAAAGGCAATCTTGCAAATGCCTGGAGACAGTAACTCCATTACCTCATGCAATATATAAATGTGAACTGCTACTACTGTTTGTGTTAAGCTTCATATGTACAAAAAGCAGTAGGATTTGAAATACAATAGGAATTCCTGTGAAAAGTTATCTTCTCACATCAGTACATTCTGATCCCTCCTTCCTTGCTTTTTTTTTTTTTTTTTTAATGAAACAGATACATTTTTGAAAATTCTCAGTCTTTTATGTGTTTGCTGGTTTGACTCCCACTCTGGCTGGCAGCTGAGAAAAAAACAAATGTGTTTAGTCCTGCTGTTTTACCCTACCTCTTGCCCTTAAGGGACACCCTTGCTTCCAATAGAAATTGCACTGACAAGGAGCTCTACTGCTTTCTGGCACGTACCTTAGTGTGGACAAGATGTTATCCAGAAACACAATTTTCAGTTTTGTTTAATATAAAAAGTCAAAATATTCTATGCATGAATTCCTTTTTATTTTATCAAACCCAAATCTAGCAAGATATAACATATGTGAACAGAAACATCTCAACCCTTTATGCAGGTACTGACAATTAAGAAGCTGCCATTCTTCTCTCCATCACTCCAGCTGGACAGCACCTTGGTTGATGGGAATGTGCTATTTTCTGTCTGCTCTCTCAGTCCTATCTCTGGTGTAACTGCAGACCCAGATGTAAAGCTGAAAGACCAAAAAGTCTTGCAGAACTCAGTTCCCTGCTCTGGTCAGTTTAAATTACCCTAAAATGTCTCATTCATGAAAATTGTCTTGTCCGTTCTGATATGACATTAGATGAAGAATAGCTTTCATCGGCACAATTTTCTTGCAATTAACATTTGCTCTGGCATGGGTTTGTATGTGTTATCACTTTGCTTACTGTGGTGTGGTTTAATGAAAGGATTAGTGCACTTGGGATCAGGAGATATACAAAATCACTTTGGAGGTGGAGACCTCACCAACCTTTAGTGCCCCTCTCTGTCCATTAATCTTTTTTCCAGGTTTTCACTTTTCATTGTGTAAGGGGTAATGTTTCATCTCGTGTGGTTTGTTGTAAAGCAGCTATCAATCAGAACTGTCTGCTAATATTACATTGTTATAACTTATGTACCATGTTATTCTTAAGAGATTGGCTCAGTATATGTGTCATTGCTTATCAGAATCTCCTTGAAATTGTTAACTAAAAAGATATACACTTAATTTACTTCCCATACCTCATACAGAGATATGGTAGCAGTACAGTGAAGCAGAATTAACTTCCAGTGTTAGGTTAATGAACATCAAATCATCTCACTAGGTCTGACTGGGCTACTGCTGTGCTTATGTACTCTAGGGCTCTGTAATTAACTTCCTGAAAATATGACTAAATAGTTCTTACATCATACATCTCCTTCACTGATATGCACAAAGAAAATGGTTAAATGAGGAAAATGTTGCTTTTTTTTTCTTAAGCCTAATCACAGCAGCCCTGCACTGAAGTCTACAAAGGAAATGAAACGAGGAAAAGGGAGGAACCAGAGAGGAGGCTTGGCTAGGTTTGTTGATAAAACATGAAGAAAAGCAATGATGTTGAGTGTATTTTTAGTTTTCTGATTTACGAATTTCTCATGTTCCCCACAGAAAGGAGTCAGTGTGAGAAGCATGCAGTGTTGACAGAGGAGCAGCATAGAAGCCCTTGCCAGTACACGGAATTAGGTGGCTGCCACAAGACCACTAGGTACAGCCATCAGAGATGTGTAAGAAAGAAAATGAAGATGTTTTTGTCATCAGTATGTTTATGCTAGTGTCTTATGGTGGAATATGTATTAATGAAGTTATCTTCAAATAGTTTATTGAGGGTTTTTTTCACTGAAAACAACTATGTGGGCATGACAGAAAAATAAACAGCAGCTTTCCAGTGTAAGTATCAAACACAAAAATTCTCACATTTGGCAATGCTGGGAGGAGTGATGGAGGGAGGACCAAGTTAGTGTTCAATCAAACAAGTCTTCAGAGCTCTGAGCTCCATTTGTTTTCTTGGAGTTAGAAATGGAGAAGGGAAAAAGAAAAGAAAAAGAGCTTCGTGCTCTCAGCTGCACCTACTTCCCTTAGCAGAGCTTAGAAGAGGCTTTTTGACTCTCTTAGACTCCTGATGAAGTACTTGCCTTCACAAATTGACACCTCACACAGGAATTATCTAAACCTCTTTTTACTAGACTGGATCCTTGTTTGTGTTTCAGTGTAAGAGGATCAAGGTCTTCTCGTGAATAGGCCAGTTCCTAGTGGGCGACGATCCTAAGAATCTGACATAAAACTTATTTTAAATAGGTTCCCGTGCTGCCCCAAAAGCTGTGCAATTTTGCACGCATCTGCTGCAGCCACGTGCTGCGATGATGGAAAAAGCGCCTTCCAGCTGTGGATGGGAGGTGTTTTTCCATGAACCCCTTGGCCCTTCGCAGCATCGGGCATGTCAGCGTGTCTCTGCCAGCCGGTGGCCGCCCTCCTGTCCCAGTCCCTGTGGGGCTGTCCCACGGCCCCTTACGGCATGGGCAAGAGGGCGAGTGCAGCCGCAGCGGGCACTGCTGAAGGGCTCTGGGGTTTTCATGGCAGAGCAAGACCTGGCTGTCCCTGCCTGCAGGGGTGGCTTTGAATTGCAGATCCAAATCCTTAAGCTGACAACAGCAGACCACCCTGGATTATATGACATGAGAGCAAGAAACTTGTTTCTGCCTTGGTGGAAGGCCCTTTAACAGCTCTGCTTCTGATTACAGCTTCACTGTGTTCTGAATAAGCAATATATGATTTCTAAGTTGCTGGATCAAAACACAGGTTTTTGGGGAGGGGGAAAGAGCTGTGTTTTGCAAGTGCGAATTTTGTTTTCTTTTTGTCTCTTTGGCTTCACAAACCTGATAACAGGACTAATGTATAAAGAATGCTGTGGAAAATGTGGAATGAGAGCAGCTTTACCTTATTCTTGGATGAACTGGTTCTGATGCATCAGTACAGTATCTTCATATTCCTCTTGCTCTGTTTAGATAAACGTTTCCAGTCAAAAACCTCAGTCTGAAGATTTTGCCCAGACTGCGAGTTAAAATCTTGCCCAATGCAGACCTTTTGTTGTAACTCTGTAACTGATCAAAACTTTTGACATGTTTCAGAATAAGAGCTCATCTTTAGTTAGCGCATGTTTCAAAGGAAAGTATCCAGGCATAGCAGATATCATGCATGCGACTCAGTGAATTCATGAGGAACAGATGTTACTTGCAGTAAGAAATAAGTAGACACTTATGTTTTGAATTATTTAAGCATATGAGAGCAAAGAACAACCAACAGATTAAAATGAAAGTATTTTTGCTGTGTTAGTCCAAACTGCATAGTCTCATAGTCATTTAAAATCATGCTAGGAAAGATTAAGAATCAGCTATTGTTGGCAGTAGGTTTTTAATTAGAGACCCCAACCAAGATTAGAGTCCTTCTGTGTTGGGCTGTTTGCAGATATCTGGTAGGAGTCAGTCCCTGTCCACAGAAATCTGTGATTCAAAAGCACATTTTGAAACAGTTATTCTCATCAGGGGTTGTTTACTTGGACATACATCCTGACTTGCCCACTGTATGGTTTTCTGCTTCCTGTGAAGCAGCTCGGTAAGAAGGCAATGTCCCGGAAAATACCTCCTCATGTCTGGCTGCTCTGTACAAGGAGTGAATGGTCCTTCCATGCTCAACATGCTGCTGCACCTACTTTGTCCTCTGTTGTGGGACACTGCAGCTGTGTGATGACTCTGCTCAGCACAGTGGGGGTGAAGTGGTGCCCACTGCTGCCCTGTATGCAGCCCCATCTTTCTGTGGGCCGCACCATGATTTCTCTCAGACGTTTCAGCTGAAGTGATACACCTGCTAATTTCATAGACTGACCCTCAATTGTCAAGGACAAAGGAACAATATATATGTCTATCATCTTGGAACAGAGGGCTGTAAAGCTGCAGTGTAAAATGAAAAGAAGCATTGGCGTCATCGTAATAAAAATCACCAGGGTTGATTGTCCTGGTCCCACTCAAGTCAAGTGATTGTTGTGGCTGCTGCTTTCATTAAGGCCAAGATTTTTCACCTAAAACTGCTTTTTAAGACAGAGAACATGATCAGTACCACTGACTACAAAATGAGTCAGGATAAGGTTTTAAGACCAAATGAACATATATATATATATAAACTGAAAAATAACCAGTAAGCTAATAAAATACAAAATAAATCATCCCTCTCCAAAACCCTGGGTACATCATAGCAAGTATGAACAGTGTATAGGAATAACTTCTCACTTTTCCTTTGCCTTTCACCTTCAATATTTTCATGAAGAGTGTTCAACACCTTAATTAAATTTGAAAAGCAAACAAATGTGATAAGCATACATCTGATCCTATCAAAATCAAACAGGATATTCCCCTCTATGGTAATAGGATTTTTATGAAAATTCTGATAGTTCTTAATTGTTATTAGGTTTAAGTAGGAAGGCTTTCTAATACCAGAAATTAGGGGTTTTTTGTGCTCTTTTTGTACTATGATTTTTATTCCCCAAATACACATTCTGTTAAAAATAACATTTTATAGAATGATCTAGAAAATTACTAAACGCGCCAAAGCTAGAAAGGCAAGAAATGAAAATAATATATGGAATACTTATGGTCCTCTGAGATAAGACTTTTTCAAACTGATTGGAAAAAAGCATAGTGCTGTAATCCTATGCCTAACACATTACAGCTGTAGTTACTGCAAAATGAATTGCCACATCTTATAATATAAATTATTGACATTCTGGAAGTGAAAACTATTCAAAACACTGTATTCAAAAAGGAGGTGTTTGTCTTTTTAGTTTCATGTGCAAGATATGTACAGAGTTAAAAGATAAACTGTCAGGAGAATTATAAAGAATATTACAGTTGAGAGCTGCATAAGTCCATCTCAGAAGCACAGTACATCCATTAAGCATAACTCATGAAGTATTTTGTAGACTTGTTAGATTCATTCATTGCTCATTAGTCAACCCTTGCTTAAATCAAAATAAATCTCAGTAACTTTCATGGGAGGAATACTGGTACTTATACAGCTAATGCATATTTTAGGCTGAGATGTAAACAGCCATTTATGTATTTAGAAAGACATATATTTAACTATCTTGTGGCTGTTGCCATGAATTCTGTAATCAGTTTTATTTATTTATTAATAAAGTCAAGGTTAATCATTCCAGTATAGCAAACATGTTTCCAAAATCTAGCTCTTTGCATTAGTATTTGCAGTATCCAGTTACCAAGGAAAAGTAGTTCTGCAGCACTTTTTATCTGGTATGAGGGTTAAAGTGCATACTTGGTTAATGGTTTTGGAGGCAATTTGGATGTTTGTCTAGGCCCATATGCTTGTGTCTAGCAGAATGGGCAGGTGCAGATGAATGTTCCCTTGCATAAGATCAGGTGTGGTCTTCTCAGAGAGCCAAACCTGTATGGGGAAGTCAAAAGGGAAAATGGAGATGTGGGACATGAAGCTAGAATTTTTCTGTGAGATTTTGTCACAAATGATTACCAGTCTTCACTAAGCCAACTCCAAACAGTTGGCATTTTTAAAAACAGAGTTGGGCATGTTTTTCTGGGTGGAAAAACCAAAAAGATACTTTGAGGTTTTGTCCTTATTTGTTATCAGGACAAAGTGTTTCAATAATGGAATTTCCTGTGTGATGAAAATGCCAGTTCTCTGTCAGCTCTTTTTAGAAATCTTCTGCAGAATATCCCAAAACAATATATGGAAGCAAATACTGCTGAAGAAAAATCCAGCTGTGCTGTTTACGCCAGCAGGAAACTCAGCCCATGGTCTCCATACCCCCATATACAACAGACTAGAGATAGAAGAACAGATTTTTAACGTAGTGTTCAATCTCAATGTTACTAGCCAGAAGAGGAATTTTCTCATGACACTGAGTAATATCTTAAAGAATATTTTCAGTAGACTCCTGATTTTAATCTCCACCCTGTTTTTTATCTTCCCTTTCTTTGCACAACTTGCACTCTGAGCACTACTCTGACACATTCAGTGGTTGTTAATACTTTGATATCTAATTCTTTGTAAATGTACTATTTGTTTTATTATTTGCATGAACTTTGATCTTTGGATGAGAAGAACTCTTGAACTCTGAAATATTATCATCATGATCTAACAGCATATTACTAATTCAACTGTATTCTGACTCGAAATGAATCATAATACTGAGTAATCAAGATTTTAAATTTATTAAAAAAGAATGATTTACAATTTATGTGAATTTACTCAGAGGAAAATCTAAAGTATTCCAGAAAGAGATTAAAAGGTGAAATATCTCTTAGCTATGCTCTCCCACCAATAAGATGCCACATGATTTCCATTCATTTCAACCTATAAGACCGGTAAAGAGTTGCATCTAACTTGATTTTGAAAGATACCTTCCTCTATTTTATTTTTTAATTTGTCTCATTTAGTCCATGTCAGTTAGTTTTCACTGAAAACATTCAATGAGTTAACAAGAAGAAAAAAAAGCTACTAACTCAAGCTTAAGTCTTTTTCTTCTATTGTCGTCTTCATCCTCAGTTACTAACTATTCTTATTATATACTTCCTTATAAACCAGTGAACTACAATAATGAAATGTAATGGCTTGTATTTCATACAATACACCCATCTCTCTTTAAACATGCCCTTACTTTTAGTTTGTTGGTAATCTTGCTCACTGTGGTCATGAGAGTTTGGAGGACACCTCCTTATTTTCAACTATATGTTGAAGTCCTATCTCTCATTACCTCTGTATTAATTCGGTGGTAGTTTTATTGTTCAGTGGTAAATTTATTGTTCAATTATTGTGAGAAAATCAAAATAGTTCTTTATTACAAGAACGTAAAGTAAATTAATAAATACACTGGCAGCGTTTTTGCGTCACTGAAAAAAAAGAATTGTTTTAGAAAATCAAATCCAGCCAACAACATGGTGCAATGGCAAAGTTTAACAGGGAAGGTAAAATAAGGTAATCTACCAAAAATCTGTGTGAGAATAAAGTAAGTATATCTATTCATTTTAGGAAGAAACAGTAAGAACAAAAAGAGTGGTCTGGTGGTGTATTTATGTCCCTTTTTGAGTCCCTCAGAGACTGGGTGCAGAGCCTTTGCTAGTGCAGACAGTTCCACTGACTGCATGGACCTGCATCATGGCCCAGAAAACCAAGTTTTAGTAGTGTTAGGCCTGCTACAAATAAGACTAGTATACAGAAACCATTATTCTGTATTTCTTATACTCTTTCCCCAAGGTATATTTTTTTTCCTATTGTCTTTTATTTATCTGAGAATATTTCCACACACTGCCTAAGAAGTGCTGTACTAAAATAAAACAATAGTTTGCAGTTTAGGCCTAGAAATTCTATCAGTTTGCTGGAGAAACGCTTCCTAATTTCTCTACAGTGCAAAGCTGACTTTACAAGCTAGTGACTTTTATGTACTAGGGGGTGGTATGAGAAAATATAACCCAATAAAGTGAAGGCAATGTGAGCATAGATGACTGCAAAATGGCCTCTGCGATCAACTGTGCAAAGGAAAACTGAGGAGAAGGGTGGAATGGAGTGACTATGCCCTTTTGAAATGAAAAGGAAAAGTTGATATAAAAATTTGCCATTTTTCTGGGAATCAATTTTTGGGATTCTGTTAATTTATTATTTGGTTGGACAGAAATGGATTATTCAGTGCTGGCTCATCACGGATAAATAAAAACCTTTTAAGATACTGATGGCAATTAGTGATAGATTTTCTTATAGGCAGTGTCAAGGGCCTGGGGCATTTGCAGTAAAAACAGCCAGCTCCTGTGTCACCTTATATTTTCTTCAACATCTGTCTTTATTCATAATTATGGTCTCCAGTCTGATCCTGAGCTCATCCGTGAAAACCCTTTCCTTTCTTTGAAAGATTTTCTGCCTGCCATGAAATAGGTGGAAGATAATGTCAAGTGTGCTCACTGAAAATTCATGGCCTGATGAGCAAAAAGGGCTATTTCATAGCTCTCTATATTTTCAAAGACATTCAGTAAAATTGTATTTAACCATTTTTGACATGACACCTTTGTGAGTTCCATTGTGAAGAGGAGGAGACATCTATTGTCATCAATATATGTAGATACAAATACTATCTATCCACTGAGTGAAAACAGCTGTTTTTCAGATAACTTATCAAACCCCATTCTTTCTCATGTTCAAATCAGATTTATATGTGCATGAATGCTTACAGCAAACATGCTTTTGTAGGCTAAGGACTTTAATAATGAAGTGTAGTGCTTTTTATTTTAACTTATGTGTCAATTTCCGTTATTTTGAGGAATTCCAAAAGAGTTTTGCAGTACAATGGTAAATACTGAGGTGAATGTGTTCGGGTATAGTTTTAAGAGACCTTCTGCAATCCCAGCAAATTCCTGAAGCCACTGATATAACCTGAATTGGGAGTCCTTCACTGTGTTACTTACTGGGTGGGTATATGTATATACATATGCATATTTATATGTCTATATGTTACTATACATATATATGCACACACGTGTGTCTTTGCATACACACGTGTGTGCATATATGTATGTGTGTATACTTATATACACATATATGTGTACTCATACACACATGCACATATATATGCATATGTGTATGTATCCTTGTCTGTGTGTATACATATCTATCTATCTGTCTATTTCTGTGTCTGTTAGTCCAGGACGAATACTTCCACCTTTAGCTGCTGGCCTTGCATTCAGAAACCTCTGTATATAGCAAGAGCAGTTGGAAAGGGTCTTCAGGGAAAAATGCCAGAGGGAAAGTGAAGGAGGAAGGTTGAGACACTTTAGTAATAGAATTAAAAAAGGCAACAGCAGCATACTCATCGGTAGTGTGCTGAGTTAATGTAAGATGCAACTCAGATGAGAGAGAGAGAGAGGGAGAGGGAAAGTTGTTCTGGTCCAATCTGTGTTTCTAATCCTATGCTTACTCACTCTTAATTTTCTCTGCTGGTTTCTCCATTTCCCTGTGGTTCCTCTAGCTCCCACTGACTGTGCTCAAGAACCTCCATTTATGCTTTCTACAATATTCTGGAGCATGAAAGGCACTGCTGAGTCCAGCTTCTACTTATAACACTCAGGAAAACCACTACTCTACAGATCATGTAGATTGCCATCTACTTAGGTGAAGGAGGCAGCAATTAAAATGGAAAAATGCTAGATAGCCAAGTTAGAAATAGTCTGATGGTGATCTGACCAGGATATAAATGTCAGGAAAATGTGATATAATATCTTGCTATAGGTAAGTTTTCAGTGGAATATGAAGTTACTTGAGTGTTTGTGACTACTGTGAATAACTCCTACACTCTCCTCTTAACATTTGGCAGAATAGACTGGAAGATTAAGATCAGGTAGTAAGAGTTATTTTGCTAATTTTTATCAAGCCAATATTGACATTTTACAATTAGAATTGAGATAGACCTTCAAAATATTCAATGCAAACAGTAAAAAGCTTTTGACACTTCTGCAGTTCATGAAGTATTGAAACTAGAAACATTACTATGCCATAAAGAGTTTTAAGTGACTGGTGCTTAGGGTTTTCCCAAAGGTTATGCTTTGCTTTGTCACTGGTCAAATTCCTTCTGGAAATTAGATTAATTAAAACTGGCATGTAAAGTAGGTTTAGCCACCTTTTTTAACGTTTTCAAAACAGCCCTGAAATAACAACTTATCATATATACCTCTTTCCTGCGTATGAAGTCATCTTATTTTCAAAAGCCATTATAGACTTTAATAAATGCTTGCGCCTGTTAATAAATAGCACATGTTCTTTTATGCATGTGCTTAGTATGTGAAAGGAGTTTTCACCTCTTTTCTGGTAGAAAGTTACAAGTGTCCGGTAGAAAATTTAAGGCAGTAAACTAAAATTTTTTTCAGAAACATCTGAGAACTCTTTGGATCATTGACTAAGAGTAATACTTAGCGCTTATATAAACTTTTATATTTCTTCTAGTCACTATATAAGCATTCACATTTATATTTCTTGCCTTGATTAATACATTAAAATTAATACATTTATTAAATTACAATAATATGTGTTAAAATTAATCATTAACATTGCAAAGGGAGGTACTTGAAAGACAGAAAAGTGTCAGCAGCAGAGATGCCTGTTTGGATGGCTGCATTAAGGTCCAGTCTGAGATAGTGGAATTACCACAAAATCCAAGGAAGTAATTAGTTTGAAACCAGGCTTTCATTTATATCCATAGTGCCCAAGTTTTGAGAAGTGCCAGCCAATAATGGAAAGCAAACTACGCTGATCTGGTTCAGCATGTTAAAATTTGCAAACTTCTTTTTTTCTTTCTGGAAAGTTTGTGGTTTCCCAAAGCTTTTAGGAGATTGAATTTCTCTTTACGATGTTTTAATTTTGTGAAGGTGCATGGGCCTTGAGAAAATAAAATGTGCTTTCAGGTCAGAAGGAAGTGTGAAAGGCTATTAACCTGAATATTAAATGAGTGATTTGTTTTCTAGAATCTGAGTGTTGCATTTTTTTCACCTCAAACATTTTAATTTGCGTCCCATGAGGACAATTGGAATGGCCCATCATTTAAACCTATGCAATTATTCTTGCTGGGCTTATATATTGTACAAATATTTACTGTACTATAAGGTGTTACTTTTCCTCTAAGCTAGCAAAATCTGATTCTTAACACACAACTGCTGCATTTTAAGCCATGACCTCAGTAACTTTTGGAGTTTTGCCTTAAAAGTTTAACTGAAAGAGAAATAAGAAGTTTGCAATTGATAAGCACTGAATTTTATTTCCATAAAGGTTATTGAAGAAAAATTGCACTCTTTTCCACCCAGTTTTTTGAATACCTGAAAAAAAAAAAAGAAGCACATCCGAGCAGAAACTGTTGTGAAATATATTGGGTTTAGGTCTAGATTCATATAGCGCAACTGGCTATATCTGACCCATAGGATATTTCCATCTGACATGCCACCTTTCTCAGACAAAATGGGAAGTACAGCCTTTACACGTGGCAAGAAGGTTACTATAGTAGTGCTGTGAATGATTACATTTATAAAAAAACCAATAACTGCTTTCTGTCAGAAGACTCAAAGTCAATCCTTTGACATGGTTATCTTGACATGCTTGTTGGGGTAAGAAACTCTTTATCAGTAATAATAAAACTGTTCAGGAAGAAACACAGTCATCTTTTTAACTTTACTGGTGGCATATAAACCATGGGCAACTTCTACACTTCTGAGATGATGAATAGTTTGTTCTGCTCTTCACAGGATCCCTGCAAACATTACAAGGTAGCATTTGGGAGACTATTTCCATTCTTGACATTGATAACTTTCTCCTATTAAGAATAAGGGGTATATAGTAGGTTCATAACCCCCATTGTAATAGTTTTGGGAGTTTTATAGGTTAGAAGTGTAGCTTCATGGTTGCGCATCTTCCATGATTCTCATATATGGAAATTTCTTTGTGCGTGTAGTACTAAAGGTACAGAAACGAAATACTGCATAGGTGGTCAAACACTGAAGCTCTGTATATTTACCTGTTTCCTCCCATAACTAACAGCATTGGGACTTAAAGAAGTAGTATGTTGCTGTGCAAAATTCAGAATTAATAGTAAGTCAAGAGTAAAAAATGATACTATATTTCAATGTTATCACTAAAGCATCACTTTTTAGTGCTGGGAGAAAAAGACCCCAAACCTCATTGTTATTTACATTAATTGATTTTTTTATTTGAAAGAATGTGTAGTGCTTGCTGTGTGATTATGTGTGATGGAACATGTACATACATTTGTAACTACACACTCATATATTTTATACAGATAAAACTGGCTTGTCATTAGCAACAGCATCTACAGTTAAGACTGCCCAAAGCACTTTTATGTTTAAGAGCTTCAAGTTTGTTAAATAAAAAGTGGTACTGAACGTGTACTGTGCCCTCAGGATTGTACATTGGAAGGGTTCTCTGACGCCAAATAATTCTCTGTGCACTAAAGCAAATGAAGCTTGATTTCTTAATTTGTGCCTTGTCAGTTAGTAACACTTTAGTTAAATAGTGAAGTTTCTCATCCCTGGACAGTCCATGCAGAAAAGAGATGCTGAATGCTAAAGTCTGTAAAAAACCCTGTGGCAGATCTTGTCTTGTTAGACTTCAGAGAACCCACGTGGGTGAAAAGCTGTTGCTGAACGGTAATTTTCTTTGGTGGATATAATGCATATTGAGTGATTTGGGGAAACAGGTTAAGAATACATGCAGCTTACAAATTCTGTTTGATATCAGGGATTCTCTATTTTTGTCAGCACAGTAACATAATGGGGTAGTAGACAGAAGAAAAGATAGACATGTCAGTCTGCTTCTACTGTCACTTGGCCCTGAATAGGTAAATTCCCAGTTCAGGGTTCTTGAAAATTTGGAATAGTTCAATAGTTACAGGAAAGGATGTATTTACATTTCTGGGGAATTTCAGTGGGTTTAGTGCTTGTATTTGGGAACCATGTAGTTGAGCTATCATGTCTGATTTCCATATAGGTGTAATAGATGGAGAGGCTGTACCCAAGAAATGCATCAGATCATCCAAGGATTTTTATTTGCCACTTTCTGTATTACATACATAGTTCTGAGGAGAAAATTCAGGACACAGGATTCAATAAAAAATTAGCTTTAAATCAGCTTTTTTTGTATCCCTACCACCTTGTTCAGATCATCCTGCACATACCCTTTAGCTATTGCACTGTACCAGCACAACCATGTGACTCACGTTTTTATATTCCTCTGCATGGGGAAAAACAAATCCAGTTCCTTACCTATGTTTTGCTTTTTAGTTATGTTTAGCAGAATGACTCTGGCCTAGTCTGCATTTTGATTTGTATCAGTTGAGGTTAATAATTCCCAAACTGCAAACTGTGCTACCATGTCCCTGTTACTGAAAATGTCACAGGCCATTTGTAGACGCACTTCCCTTTCCTGGTGAAATGCACCTAAATCATACACTTGGCTCTACCAGCTCTGCAGGGCATACCTGTTTTTTGAGAAAAGCACCTGTCTTCAGTTCAAAAGATGTATGGTGTCCTCAAGCTTTCTACACTAATACTTACACAAGTGCCAAAGAATGCCAAATTAATTTTGTTTCAGTAGCTCTTTCTTGCATACTTCTAAGCAAAAGAAAATCAGGGAGCTTAGAACCTGAATGTATTTTCATGCTAGACCTGCTGCTATTGTATGTCATTATATGAAATAATAAGGATATATCAGCTTTATTTTCTTTTAATTTCTTTAACTTTGACCTGAGGTTTAAGGGTGGGGTTTTTTTATTTTTTGAGCAGAAGATTTTTTTAGGATATTCTGTTCATTTTAAAACATCACCACCACTGAATAGAGCCATGAAATCCATATTGGTGTTTCACTTTTGCTTCCATTAATATTTCATTTTAACTTCAGTGGTCTAATTAGCAAGACACAAGCACATTTATTACTTCTTACCTTGGTGTAAAGTTTTAGTCAAAAATCTAGAGTTTTGTGTATTATACAAGTCTATAGAGAAAAAGCTTGCCATAGAATCTCTTTGCTAAGTAGCTATATTCAAAATCTAACCTCTTATTTAAAATAAATTACATTTTGCTGCAATTAAAGCAAAAAAATAAAGAAACCAGGTTTTTATCTTCATCTGCCCTTCTAGAGTTCTTTCAGTATATTAAAATAGTATAACTGGTCCCCTGTGCATAAATACATAACACTGCTAGTGACTTTTGCACTTCAGTCAAGTTGAAATACCTGTGTTAACTTCTGGGATCAGTACCCATAGACAAATTGATAATTTCTCTTTAGGCCATCTTCCTGTACATCTCAGAAATTTAATAGTGCCTGTTAACATTTCCCTTTTTTGCTTTTTTTGGTTTTCAGAAGATTAGTTAGCATTCCACCTGTCCCTGCATTATGTTAGCCTTCTGACCTACAGGGGTTCATACAAATGCATAGAGAATTATTTCTAGCATAATGTTGGTGTGTTCTCATCCTTTGAGGAATGATTCATTTTTCTTTCTGGCATTTTCTTTAAAAGGATTGAAGCAGCAGGATGGAAGATAGAAAGCAGAAAGAAAAAATTCTTTCTTGGTTAGTTGTCAGACATTCTTGCTGTCTAGTTACTATAGTTTCTTCTTTGTACTTTTACACTTTGCGTATCTTTTAGTGAATTCCAGAAATGGAAATTGTATATTATACTTTCATGTTACCCTTGTACATTTGTTCTTCTATTTTTCTTTGCTATCTGCCTCTGTTAGGGACAGTAACTCATTGGATTTTGAAATTCCTCCAGTGGTCTGCAACTGCCGCTTGTCTGGTTTACACAGCTGTCACTCAAAGGCCAATGCCTTTTCTCTTGTAGCTGTTGTTTTATTATAATTTTCTAACCTAGCTATCTTTTTGTTCTTTAGTTATCTACAGTGGCATCAGAAATACAGACCAGACTTAATGAGCAAGCCTTTTTCCATTCTCGGTCTCTCACACAAGTCCTTCAACTTTGAACTGCAGGAAAAAATCATGTAGATGGCTTTTTTAATATTAGAAAGATTGTTTATCTTATTTAAATATTACAGTGGGATAGAAGTCTGGCCAGTTGTTTGTTTTTAAATGAAATATTAATCTGTCTGAGATAACTTCCAAAGCCTTTTAGTTTGATTCAGTACCTTACTCACTGGTTGCCTTGACTTCAGTGGGTTTATTTGTAGATTTAAAGCACTATGCTCAGCATTAACAGTGGTCTTTTGAAAGTAATTTTGAAGTCAGTTCGTGCTCTATTGAACTGTAGACAAATCAATAGTCTGCTGGCAGGGAAGCTATACTTCAGGGTTGGCGCTTCATGATGATGGACAAACACCTGTACTTGCATCTTAGACTCCCATAGCTCCTTCATCTTCTGTTAAACCTCATCCTCCTTGCCCCAGTAACATTAATCATACACCCTGTATCTTTTTTGTCAGATGAAATTTATAGAGAAATCCAATATATTCAGCCCCCTGTCCAACCCTCTGAGCTGAAAATACCTGTAAGTGGGGAAAGAAAGGCTATTACTTTTGACAGAAAAGCTTGTTGGATTTGTTCTCCCATTCCAGGTTGGTCAAATTCTGCCTTAAACTAAATAATCTCTTTGGGCCAAATCCAAAGTGTTAATTCCCTTTTAACATCTTCCATTCATGGGGCAAAATTCTGAATTCAAATGATCAGAGTCACTGCAGCTGAGGATTCAGTCTATCACTAGGCTAGGCTAAGGTTTTATAATCGAGGTCCAGCATGCTCTTGTAGTGCTGGTATGTTTAGGACTAAGGAGGGGGAAGGATACAGTGAGTTTGAAGTAGTGCTGTGATGTCAAGGAGTTATTTTGACTCTTCATGTGCTGTGGGCTGTTTTCAAACCATTGAAAACACTGGGGAGTTTTAAGATGTTACAAAGTTTTCCAAAATTATCAACAATAATAAAATATTAAGTGTCATTCTCAGCTTCTCAGCAATATTCTCCTTTACCATGCAGAACACTAAGTGTTTTCAGATTGCTTTGCACACTTTGACAGATGGAATATGGCTTCATTTTATCTATGTGGCAAACTACATTTAAGTCTCACATTGTTTCATGCAACTTCAGAAATATTTAGAAATAATGTGCAATTAGAAGACTGATAATAGAATAATCTGATATCAGTGGAGCCATAAATTGACAGGATTTGGACATTTTTATTGCATACCAGTACTGTGAAGTTTTTTAAATGATTATCAGTAACAGTGATGGTTTATCATTTCTGTTTTTTTGCTTTTCTCTCCTCATTCACTCATGTGTATCCTGATACCACAGCAGTAAAAACAATGAAAGCTTTGCCAGGGCAAGCCCCTGATAACAATTGATAAGAAAGTGAAAACAATTTTAAACCCCAAACAAAATGTAACTAATGCTATATATTTGGAATATATTCAGTTACAACTGGCTATTTATTAGTTATCATCAGGAGAGATGCCTTTCTTTTTGTCCTGATTGTAGGAACATAAGAGTTAATCGACAAATAGGCATGTTTTTTTCTTACAATTGCTAAGAAAATTTATTTTTCATTAACATTGTTCCAGTACTCTTTATGTCTGCCAACAACCCTCAATCTCTAGAAAAGTATCTTATGTAGTCCAACTTCACCTCACAAAACATTAACAAGAAACTTCAGATCTTGGCCACTTTGAAGTCTTTGTTGTTCAGGAAGGAGGACATTGCCACAAATCACAATGGTTTGAGAACAGAATTCCAGATTTTGGATACTGCAGCTATCTGTTGCTTTGAAATGATAAGATTTCTTTGGGTTTGTTTTCTGTTTTTTTAAATAGTTTGTACGAATAACAGAAATTAAATGTTTTTGAGAATTATATGCTAAGAATTAAAAGCTAGACAACCCAGTGTTTCTAAGTAAGAAAATATGTTTTTAGAAAAAAAATGTGCTGGTATTATTCTTTACATGAAATTATCTAAGTATGATCCCAGCCTTCTGTATGACGTGACTCCTTTCTTCTGATGTGCAATAACATAGTAAGGCAGTGAATGCTATAAGCCCAACGTTTATGTAAAAAAGCCTTTGGATAATCTTCAAAAAAGCAGATGTGCACCAAATGTGATGTTTTAGGAAATAAAATAACTGCACAAGCTAAAGACACTGTAATAGTGCATGAAAGCAAAGGTTTACATCAGCTCAACTCAGCAGTGCAATGACTTCCTGCTTACACCTTTAGAAATGAAAAGTTCTGATGTCTCCATCTTTGCTTGGACAAGACTTGTAGGCCTCAAACCTCACTGTAATTGATGAAAGGAACTACTGCAGTATGAAATACATTTTAAATGCAAACATATTTTCTCTTATTATTCCCCAATTCATGTACCTGTCTAAAATGTGAAAAACATAAGAATAAAGTAACCATTTTTCACCTGATAATATTAATCTTTTATTCCCCTTTTTTATGGGCTCTCATTTTTTAAAAAATGTTTATTGATCTGTTCAAGTGCAGAACTGAGCTTACTGATAAGAGTTTGCAGGGTTTGCTCCCCCTCTACAGTTGCAGCCCTCTGAATTGTGGCTCTTTCTGGTTTTCTTTATAGACCCTGCCAGTATGTTCTGTTCTGTGCAGAGTCTTGGGAACTCATGTACATGGAGAAGCTAATTTGCTCTTCTGTTTTGCCAGTGGCCTCCACTTTAAAGACTTACAGGAACTCCTCCACCTTCCCCTTCCAGACCATGAGGTCTGGGAGGGCTTTAGTTGGACCTTAGCCTTATATTCACACCCTGCACAACAAATGGGGTACAGTGCTTTTGTGAGAACACTGCTGAATTATTTCTGAATCTGTTACGATGGTTGTGACAAAATATTCTGTTTAAATTATGGGGAACATGTAAAAGGAATGGCATCTGATAACTTTAGTTGGAGCCAATTTAAATGGACCATTGTCCTGGTTTCAGCTGGGATAGAGTTAACTGTCTTCCTAGTAGCTGGTACAGTGCTATGTTTTGAGTTCAGTATGCGAAGAATGTTGATAACACTGATGTTTTCAGTTGTTGCTCAGTAGTGTTTAGACTAAAGTCAAGGATTTTTCAGCTTCTCATGCCCAGCCAGCAAGAAAGCTGGAGGGGCACAAGAAGTTGGCACAGGACACAGCCAGGGCACCTGACCCAAAGTGGCCAACGGGGTATTCCATACCATGTGACGTCCCATTTAGTATAGGAACTGGGAAGTGGGGGTGGGGAATCGCCGCTCGGGGGACTGGCTGGGTGTCGGTCGGCAGGTGGTGAGCAATTGCACTGCGCATCATTTGTACATTCCAATCCTTTCATTATTGCTGTTGTCATTTTATTAGTGTTATCATTATCACTATTCGTTTCTTCTTTTCTGTTCCATTAAACTGTTCTTATCTCAACCCACGGGTTTTGCTTCTTCTCCCGATTTTCTCCCCCATCCCACTGGGGGGGGGGGGGGAGTGAGTGAGCAGCTGCGTGGTGTTTAGTTGCTGGCTGGGGTTAAAGCACAACAACCATTAAAAGTTTAAATGTTCCCTATCATTTCCCATTAGAAGTGCAGACTTTTGGAAGAGGACAGCTCCCTTTTAGGTCAGCTTAGAATGTTTAAAAATACAACTTTGTGTGTGGCACTTGAAGACATAAAGTCTCTTGAACTTCATAATCAAAACATGTTTCTCGTGATATGTCATTTTTTGTAGATAACCTAGCCAGGGCACTACTTTGGCATTTGGGATACTCTGTACCTACTCTTCCCAATGCAGAGCACAGTTTTTTATTGCAGATCACTGTGACTCAGGCCCTAAACTTGATTCTCTCACTTTGGAAACTAGTGACCTAATCTTCAGTATATAGTGTGTGAGCACGCTTTCTCTCTCAGCTTTCCCAACAAAAACTTTGTGGAAACAGATATGTCTCTGAAAAATGTTTTGGCTTGGATGAAACAGCATATTTCAATGAAATTTCATTTAGTTGAGAATGTTCCGACCCGCTCTAATTACAAGCCTCTGTTATAAGCTGGTTACAGCTTTGCCAGACATTAACGGGTTAGGCTGAAACTTTCCATGATTGTTCTCTGCCTTAGGCTGAATGTTTTGACAGCAAAGGTTTAACCATTTCATAGGCCAGAGAAACAGGGGCTCTTCCACCACAGTGGAAAGTAACACTCTGGTACCTCTAGTATTTGGAGGAAGACCTTCAAAATTGACAGGGAGAAGACCTGGTGCACTGCAGATGCCTTTTGCAATTCTCATGGAAATTCTTTCAACTTTAGCCTTCAATGGTCTCTATCTGGCAGTAAAGCAGCAGAACTTGTAGAAAGATTTGCTGATAACTTTTTTCTGTTGCTTCAGCAGTCATCATACTCTGCCTCCGCAGAACTGCCCCATGCATCAACTCCACTAAATGCCTCAGCTCTGAGGCTGAACGCAGAAGATGATGCATTGCCCCGTTGTCCTGGGAGAAGGTCAGGGTTGATGTATGGGGCAGTGAGGACTGCCACCGCTCCCCTTTGCTGAGTGGTATGGAAAGAAATTTCTCTTTGAAATTCTGAAATTGGAAATTCAATTCAAATTGAGCTATTGTGGCTCACAGACTAAGGATTCTCCAGAGGGTCACTGCTGCCTCAGCATAACTGAGCCTTTCTTTCTCCCTTCTCTTATTTCTGCTGTGAGGAAAACTTAGTGCCTTGTGTGTGGACTGATTACATGAGCCATCCAAGCCTCTACTGTAGGTACTGATAATGTGAGATTGTAGTATGTTTTGTACAACAAGGTGATTTTAATCTTCTGCCTTCTCCATCCCATCTCTTAAGATTATGAAAGAGATTTAACGCGTGTTTGATATTTAAAATTACTCCTGAGTTTCAAAAAAAAAAAAAAAAATAAAAGCTACTGATGTGTCTTCAATATTTCTTATAACAAGTGATTTTTGTTCATGAGCACAGGATCAGAAAGCTACATTCAGTAACTAAGTATCAGCTTCTAACATGAACGATGTAATTAATTCACAGAAAGTGAAAGAACATTCAGATTTCCCTGGGGCACTGCTTTACCAATATAAAGGCTAATCTACTAGTTTAGCAAGTTATGTTTTAGTGTGCCATCCTCCAGTTTGGACGTTCATGAATCCACCTATTGAAGGCAGTGTTTCACCTGCAGCTCTGAAAGCCTTACAAATGAGCCCCAGTTCCTTATTTCCCAGAACCACAGTAAAATCCTTCTGAGGTAATGACTCATAAAACGCCTTACGCCAGTCTCAGCAATAAGCTATTTTCTTCACTTGCTGTGCCCGCTCATTTCAGCTTTACAAAATATCTTTTTTGTACTTTGCACAGGGTGGCCTCATACAGATATGTCATGGAGCCCCATGCAGGAGAAATCCCTCCTGGCGGCATCCCACACTGCTGGTGGAGGCTGGTCAGGGCTCCATCCGCACCGGGATTTTGCCAGGCTGGCCTTTCATGTGAGAGAAACCGCAGCATGCAGCTTCCTCCAGCAGGAAAGGCTGGGGCTGGAGCAAAGCTTGTCAGAAGGTGATGGGGGTTGATGCTGATCTGCTGCTGCCTCTTGCCTGTGTGGATGAAAGACTGGCTTGGGGTCAGGGTGATGATCTTATCAGTGTACCTTCAGTCTTGTACAGCAGCTTTACAGAATGGTGTGCTACTTTTAAACAAAACTCTTGTGACTGGTTTGTATACTGGTTTCAAAATGAGTTAACAAGCACAGCTCTTCTTTGCTAAAATAAGGACATTTAATTGGATCGTGTTGAATCTCAGCTGTAACATGTTTGATAACCTGCTCACCATTTCCTGAAAATTTGTGCATTATTGTTATGAGAAGAAAAAGAGATTCACTTTTGAAAGAATTTTTGAGCTGAAACTGAAATTAGAGCTGATCTGTTATTTTCCATGAATTTTTCCTCATTGAACATGTAGTATTTGTGAAATTGTACTTTTATGTGCAAAAATTTCAATTTTATTATTGTTTTCTATTCCCCAGTGGGAAAATTGAAAGAAGACATTTGAATCTTTTGGATTGACTCCTCGAACTGAAAGTGATTCCATCTGACATTAGTCTGCATCTCCTCACTGTGCTATACTATGTGATAAGAGCTAAGAATAAAAGATTCTACTGTTTTCCCCTGTGGAGTGGATTTCCTCCCTTTGAAAGGTTTCACCTCCTAAAATCCACCAGCAGACATCAGAGAGAAGGCTCATGTCAAGGGACATGACTCTGGATAGTGAGGTATGTGAGGAGTTTGTAGTGTTCAAGCATCTTTTCCTCTGTACAGAGTAGCTCTGGAAGCAGGATACACACAACCTGGGAAGACCAAGCAATTATTTATTGGGTAATGTGCAGAGCAGATATCTGTACTGTTCAGCTACTATGCTGAGCACTAACATGCTCAGCTTGCCCATGAGACACTGATGAGATGGCAGTGGCGGGGAGGCTGGACAGCTGATCCACAGAGGCGGTGAATTTCTGTATTCCATCCTCTGCTCTTTTTTTTTTCCTCGAGGTTTTACACCTTTTCATGCCAGCATTTCTCCTCTTGAATCTGTAAGCTGCTAACTGTCATGATTTCAACAACTACCCTCTAGTCTAGAGTTGGCACTAGACTAGGTTTTCAGTTTGCTAATCTTGCACAGCTTTGGTTCACGTATGTTCTCACACCTTAGCAACAATTCTCAGCAAAACTGTGCCAAGATCACACAGCTGTGCTGTACCAAACATGGCCTTGGATTACAGACTGCTAAAAGACTGGGTATAGTTCACCCAAAGTACAATTCCCATGAGATGTGATATTGCAGACAGTTTTTGACTTAAAATAGCCACAAAAGTTTCAGACACAAAAAAATATTTAATCATCTGTTCTGGTTTTGAATGAAAAGTTGCACTACCTTTTGCAGAATGAAAGTTCAGATTTTGCATTTACATCTGTTCAAAACAGTATGAAATATTTATGATTTGTTATCTCTCAAGATGTTACAGATCATACATGCAGAACAATAAAATATGCACATTTATTACTCTGTCACAACTGAAACATATTCCCATGTTATGGTTATAGATTTATCTTCTTAAAAATGTGGCCCTATGCAGTAGTTTAACCCCAGCCAGCAACTAAGCACCATGCAGCTGCTCACTCACTTCCCTCCCACCCAGTGGGATGGGGGAGAGAATTGGAAGGAAAAAGGTAAAACTCGTGGGTTGAGATAAGAACAGTTTAATAGCACAGAAAGGAAGAAACTAATAATGATAATAACAATAATAAAATGACAATAATAATAAAAGGATTGGAATATACAAAACAAGTGATGCACAATGCAATTGCTCACCACTCGCTGACCGATGCCCAGTCAGTTCCTGAGCAGCGATCCCCCAGGCCAACTCCTCCAATTTATATACTGGGCATGATGTCACCATGGTATGGGATACCCCATTGGCCAGTTTGGGTCAGCTGTCCTGGCTGTGTCCCCTCCCAACTTCTTGTGCCCCTCCAGCCTTTTTCACTGGCTGGGCATGAGAAGCTGAAAAATCCTTGAGTTAGTCTAAACACTATTGAGCAACAACTGAAAACATCAGTGTGTTATCAACATTCTTCTCATACTGAATCCGAGACATAACACTATACTAGCTACTAGAAAGAAACTTAACTCTATCCCAGCTGAAACCAGGACACCCTATATCACTCAGCATGAATCAATTGAATAGCAGTCCATCCCAACAAGGAGGATGTTGGGCAAAAATATCAGGAGACCTGTATGGATGAACAAGTAGTTCCTGGCAAAATTCAGATAAGAAGGAAGTGTAGAGAAGGTGGGAGCAGGGACAGGTAACCTGGGAGGAATACAGAGATACTGTCTGAGCATGCAGAGACAAGGTTTAGACAGGCAAAGCCCAATTGGGATTGAATGTGGTGAAGAATGTCAAAGGCAATAAGAAGGGACGCGCTAAGTACACAGGTGACAAAAAGAAGACTGGTGGAAATGTGATTCTGCTGCTGAATGAGGTGGGGGACCTGCTGACACAGGACCTGGAAAAGGCTGAGGTACTGAATGCATTCTTCACATCAAATCTTTGCTAGCAAGACTGGCCTTCATGAATCCTATGCCCCGGAGACCAGGGGGATAATCTGGAGGACAGAAAATTTACCCTTGGTGGAAGATGATCAGGTCAGGGAATAGTTAAGCAAGCTGGACATACATAAGTCCATGGGCTCTGATGGAATGTACCCATAAGTACATGAGGGACCTGGTTGATGTCATCACGAGACTGCTCTTGGTAATCTTTGAATGATCATGGTGACTGGGAGAGACACCTGAGGACTGGAGGAAAGCAAATGTCACTCCTGTCTTCATGAAGGGCAAGAAGGAGGACCCAGGGAACAACAGGCTGGTCAGCCTCACCTCAGTTCCTCGGAAGGCGATGGAACAATTTATCCTGGAAAACATTTCCAGGGACACGAAAGTCATCCAGGAGTAATCAGCATGGATTCACCAAGGGGACGTCATGCTTGACAAACCTGATAACCTTCTATGATGAAATGCCTGGCTTGGTGTTTTCTCCTTGCTTTTGCCCTCTACTTCCATTTCCTTTCCATGTGTGAACATTTTTCATGCTCACTATATCGCCTGAATCACTTGTTTTCCTAATCTCTCTCCCAATTACCTATGTTCCTCCAAAGCAAATTGAATCCTTTGTACCATATTCTTCATTTGTTTTCCACAGCACTGGAATATTCATCCAAAATATTCCTTGGCACTTGTTTAACAAATGGAGATTTCTTATTCATTCAGATTTGTTCCTACTAATCATTCCTTTTAAGAGTCTTTCTATAATTCCAGCAAAAAGTAGTAAAAGCCACTTTAATCTTTGTACTCCTCAACCTACCCACCAGAAAATACTTCTGATCTTCTTACTGCTATGTGTCTGATCTGCTTTGCTTTCTCTCTCATTTCTTTGCCTATTCCATGGCCGTTGCAAGGACTCTCATCCCACATCAACACTGGAAAAGTGCCAAATGACTTGCCAAATCTTGTGTCCATACAACATAATGCTCTCATTCACCAAAACCACATAGATCTAAACTCTTTGTGGAAGTGTCCATGGTGTGAATTTGGATGTCCTTATATAAGTAGACACATCGTCCCTTATGTCCCACCTGAGGTAACTAAAGTACAGTGCTACATTATTCTAAAATGTGACAGTGAACATTATAGAAACAAGCAAATCTGGAGATAGCCTTACCTACAATACAACACGGAAATAATGAATTGGTACCTCATCCTTGGCCAGCTAGCACACTCAAAAGTAAATATATACCTCTGCTTTTTTTATTTTTTTAAGCAATCATAGAACCGTGAAATAACTCAGGTCGGCAGGGATCTCTGGAGGCTATCTATTCCAACTCCCCACTCAAAGCAAAGCCAGCTACATCAGGTTGCTGTTGGGATACAAGGGACAAAGTGTTCACTTAGAATATTGACATACTGTTCATCACATAAAGCATATGCAAAAGTGTGATCATTGAAACAATTATAATACATGATCTAGGTCCAAAGCCTATTGAAGGTCAGTAAGGCTATTACTGTTCTAATAAAACAAACACAGCAAGGGCACAGACTTTTGTGTACATCTGACCATATGGTCTGAGCTTTTAGCGTTTTAGACCAGTTCACTTATCCAAGATTCCATTTTTTAATTCACTCTCATTTCTGTCCAAGCAGAGAGATTGTCCTTGAGGAAGGATGGAGAAAGAAGATGCAGCAACAGAAATCAATGACTTTACCAGCTCCTGCATGCCAAGAAAAAGGAGGGGCTAGACAGGTCTGCATTGTCTTCTTACTCTGCAAGAAAAGTGTTCTTATTCTAAATCTTTCAAGGAGTTGCAAGCTGGCACACTCAAAGTGAATCATAATTCATATCATGAAGTCAGCAAAGATACTAGTGGAGTAGAATATGCTACTTGTCATGAAAAAAGAGCATCATAAATTAGTATAACAGATGATTTTTTTCTCATAAATCTGGAATCATACCTCTGGTGGCATTTGCTTTACCCCCTCCATGCATAGCTCTTACACAGTTGCTGTCTCTGACTGCAAAATCATGCCTATGATTTAGATATATGTCAACTTCTCTGTTGCTTTGGTAACATGCATCATCTCCTAAATTCTACAGGTTTTATCAAAACATGAGTTCTCCATTTTTGAACTTTTTTGTCCTTAAGCTACAGAGATGCTGGTACTTTATTTTATATTCTATTAATGTATAGTGTTTCCAGCTTCTTTCCAGCACACCATATTACAAGGAAATTGTTTCCTGCATTTTCCATGGAAACCCTTTTTAAAGGGAGCATTACAATCTTTTCTCTTCACTTATGCTATCCTGATGTTGTTTCCCATTACACAGAGATAACTAGCTATACTAATCTTGGGATATTGAATAACAAATGGTCCAAAGCACTATTTATTCACGTGGAATGTCTACAGCTTCTATGTGTAATTTGTCTTTTCATTCCTACTCAAAACTACTGCTTGCATTTGTTTACCCACGCAAACCTTTCCCATGTAGGTTTTCATCCCACGCAAAAGTCACTGGGGAGTTGTGAGTGCTTTTCATGGATGTCAGACCTATTCAGTCTGATAACATGATGTACAGATGTGTCAGAGACACAGAAGACAGTTGGGTTTAATGCTATATTTTGCAAAGTCTGGAAAACAGTGATATGGATGTCACAGACGAAGAGGATAGTATAACCTTAGTGATTGATCTGTTCCAAGTAAGTTTGTTCATTTTGTTTTGTTTTGTTTTTTAACTTTCATTTAGGCTTTCCTTCTTTGTATATTACAGGCATCTCACAAAGGAACTTCATTAAGTAGGTTAAATCAAGGGGCAATTTGCTTAAATGTAAATAGCAGCATGGATTTCTAAAATATTTAGTCTAAGCTGATGACATGAATGACAACTGTAGACTATTTCTCTCTGAACCACAAAATTTTTGGTAGTCGCATAAATGTTTGAGAAAACATTTTCTTCTCCATTGAAAATAGAGAAGGTGCTATTTTGGCTTGATCTGTCACATCAAGAATATTCATATCTGCTTCACTTGACAAGTTGTTTATTAGGTTCTATTCTTTTACAGAAATATTCATTGAAAAAAGCTATTTAATCTTTTATAGTAAGACAGAGCTCTCTGCTTTTTTTTGAAATGTATGTGAGATAATAACTTTTCACTCAGTAAGAAGGAGCCTTCCTAGAAATATTCACATTTTTTTTCACTTTTGTAAGTAATGGGAATTTACATTTCTTTGTACAGATCATTTACATTTCTCTGTACACTGTAATAGAATATTTAAAATATACTGGAATATTCCTGACAGCTTAATGAATTATATTTAACCAAAGCAGTTAATACTTTCTTGTCCAAGACAGGCTGAAATTCATTGAACAATGACTAACATCTATTTATTCTGTAAGTTAAACAGCCAACAAAGAAAGATAAAACTCATCAAATGTTTGTACAAACTTGAAGATTGAATGCAATCTCGAGAAATATATTTTAAAGTTTCAAAAGATATCTGTGGTAAAGGGCAAGATTAACTCTAACATCCACAGGGCCATGTGGCTCACCCCACTGTCAGTGTCTTTGGTAGCATCTCCTTCTGCACAGGAGTAGTTCCCACATGTCTCTCTGAAATGCAGGTGGACTCGGATGCTGGGGTGTAGTAACTGGTTGCAAGTTCACCAGTGTAAGAACCTGGCATCTTTGATGTAGGACCTGTACACCTGTTCTCAGTGTTTGAGCCTGGGGAAAGATTGAGCAGCGCTCGTGCCTTTAGGCATCCCTAGGGGGGTTTGTTCAGGCTTTGGCTGCTCACGTAACAACCCCCAGGTGTGCCAGCACAGTGTTCCTCTGACAGTACAAACAGCTTCACTAGGGGTGTTTTCTCATGATCCTCTCATTGTTTCTGCTCCATAAATGAAGGTGAGCTGCCTTTTCTGTCATGATACAGGTTGCAACAGATGTTGTACAGTCCCATTTCGCTGTGAAAATTAGGCAGTCCCTAACAATTCCCAGGAACTGCCTAAATCTTACCCAGTTGTAGGATGGCTGTGAGCTGCTAGTGTGATATATCCCTTCAAAAAAAGTCCAAGAATGTAACTGCTTTATCAGATACAAGGAAATACTCCAGCAACCCCAGGGAAACATTGGTGCTGTTGGACAAAGCATTGGTGACAGACTCCAGTCACTGATGTTGATGTTCACAGTGGAATACAATGCAGAGGCCTTGATGGGGCCTCATAACTTAAGCACTGTGCAGGGCTATTGTGGCAGTACTGCCTGCAGAATGAGAACAAACTGCACACATCAGGATGGGGGATCCCCACTGTGCTTTTGCTCTGGACTCCACATGTGCTGCAAGAGGGCCCAGCCTGTCCCTGTTGTGCAGATATGTCCTGGGGCAGCCTGGCTGGGTGAACAAAAGTGGGGAGGATGCATGTTTGCTAGTATTGGAGAAATAAGGGGTAAGGAGAGAAAAGGATCTTTTTAATCACAAGCCAGTACTGACAGAAGACCAAAAGGGACCATAAATAAAACTTGGGATGGACATTTTGAAGACTTTTTTTAAACAGTTATTTGAATTTTTGGGACAATGTGGGCAAAGGGGGGCATCTAATTTGTTTTTAAACTTAACTCTGGTAATTTATTCAAGTGATTTTGCGTCTTGGTGCCTGGATATGTCTTGATGCAGAATCAAATTTAATCCCCTACTTGGAGTGTGGAGATAAGTCATGTTTATCTTTGGTGATGATTTACCTTACCTACTCGGCAACAAGAAGTAGTTGTATGGTTTTGTGGATCATTTTCTTTTTGCTTTTGGGAACAGATAGATATTTGACACCTGGCAGTGACCAAGGGTAGATGTGCATGTGCACTCATGTCCTCTTTTAACAAGAAAGAAACGAGGTTATGCCACCCCTGTGTTGCCATCACCAAGAAAAAAGAACAAAAAAGAGAAAAAAAAATACGGAGTTTTTTTAATCATTATTTTTATAATAGTGTTTTCCACTTTTTTCTCCGATAATCAGCAACAAGAATTTCAGAGAAAGAGTATGACAAAGAGAGTGGAATTAATTACGTTCTGAGGGGACAGGAGGGAGGAAAAAAACTTATCCAGGGCTACTCCTATTTGTAAGTTTAGAAAAACAAAGAGACTGAACTGAAGTTTACGTAAAATAAATGTGATTGAATTGTACAGCAGGAAAGAGAGGGAGAAGGTGTTAAATAATCATTTGGGAAACTTTGGTAGCTCCTTTAGACTCTTACAGTTTTTATTTTTTAAATTTTACTTTGTAGTGGGAGTGATTTGGCAGATCATAAAAACACAAATAAAACCTTATGGAGAGGTATTTTTATATATGTATATATTTTTATATATCTATGTATTTCCAGCTTTTTATTAGAACTTTGTTTGTGTAATAATAAGTAAGCTAAGCTAGGCTGTTTGCATTGCATTTCAGTCTTAACAATGGAAGAAAACAGTATCTTTTGTTATTAAGATTTAATCTACACATCCTGTTTATCCTTCCTTTTGGAAAAATCTCATCGAGATAGCCATGTTAGTAATATTCTTTTATTTTATGAGACTTATTCATATGAAGCACTTTAATAGACCTCAACAGGTACGGTGTGAGAAAAGTTGCATTCACTACAGCCATCCTTCTTCTTACATGAAAAAAGGACCTTTCTCCTTGACATAAATCAGCATGTCCACACTTTAAGTCATAGCAGTTTCTATTAGGAATACTGTTTTTCTGAATAGTTTTCAAATGGCTATACTAGCATTTCCAAGCCACGTACCACATTAGTGTTTACCTATTGCATAAAGCTTCCACATCAGCTCTAAGCGCCTATTTTAGCTAGCTGGCTAGTTTTTCTGAACTATCCTCTGAAGTATCGTGATTCTCTCCATCGATTGGAGAGGACAACCAAGCATTGCACTTGGCAGTCCTGGGAGCCTGTGGTCTCCCTGAAATTCTCTGTGTGCGTAACTCCTGCAAAACTGCATACAGGGCAGACTGTGGGAAACAGTTTGTCCCAGGCCATTTTGAATCAGTGTCTGTTTTTATGAGACCTTAGATAAATCGAGGGACATGTGTATTTATTTAAGCACAGGGTAATAGAGATTCCTGTTATGATTTCTCTCTGACACCAGTCTGTATCAGCCTGTACCATGGGGCAGTCTGGCTGCACGAACCGAGGCTGTTCATGCAAGTTACTGCCCTCTGTGCTAAGGATAGCACCATGGATAAATATGTCTCTGGACCAGATCCTGGCATGCCACATCTGACACTTTAATCTGTCTCAACTGTAACTAAACCACTCTCTGAAGGTATCCGTCTCTTTTCACTGATTACAGAGTGAGGCTAGAAGACTAGCTTTTACGAAAGCTAAAATTAGGTGAACCCCAGCCTTTCTGCATAATTAGATTCATCGGTCACAGTAGGACTCTCCATGGGATAAGCTGCAGCTTAGTGTGAAAAGGGTATCAGAACCAGCCATTTTGCTGAGAAATACGATTGCATTTCTGTCAGTGGCCCAGTTTGGCCAGCAATCGTGGGACTCCTTTGATCAGTATCATGTCACTTGTCCATAACGTGTTTCTTTCATGATTGAAAACAGGGATGTGAAGCACAGGAGCGAAAAGTCCCATGTGGCACTGTAGCAGTTCAAGAAGACGTTGTTCCACATTGAACTTGTGGAAATAAAATTACTTTTTTTTTTTTGTTAATGCTTGAAATATTTGAGAACATTTCTATTTACATTGAACACAGAGACAAGTAGGAGGGAGAGAGAGATAGAGAAAGAGCTTGTGTTGTTCCAGTGCAGTAACGATTGTCAAAATGATGTAATTCTCTGCAGGGTGGAAATTCCCTTCTTTTTTACAAGCCAGCTCCTCTGAAAATCTGGTGTTAACTTTAGTGATGGGTACACACTGCCTTATTTCAAAGTCCTTGTTTGCCTAAAGTGGAATCATACTATTGCATAACTTCCATTTTTGTGGTTTAGTAAAGATAACCCTTTTATTTCTGTTATTAAAAGCTGAGTTATTAACATGAAGAAGAAAACCTTTCAAGAGTAATTATAGGAACAGCAGGTTAATCTGTCAGGTTTCTACAAATGTTACTAGTCCCAAATGAAGGCGGTTAAACACAATGGATTGGCGAGTGTGATGCAGTGTAATTCCACATGAATCCTTAGGTCACTGTTGGTTTACACTGGGCAAAGATCTGGTCACTTCTTCTTTTGCTGCTGCTTTTTTTTTTTTTTCCCCATGCTTAGTTTCCTTTACCTTTTTATAATTCATCATTAGCTGGTTAAACTTAATGAAATGCTCTGATGCCAGAACATGAACTGTCCTCAGTGTGAACAAAACGTATATGCACTCCTTGATGCACTTTTGAAGTTTGCAAGAGCCTGGGCAATTCTCAGGCAGGTCATGGGAAACCCTGACTTAAATCAGGACATAAGCATTTTGCATAGCTCATGATGGTTTTTTGAGCAAGGGTTAATTTTGCACTTTAAAATATTTTATAACTTTTTTTTACCTTTGTAGTATTTGAAAATAAAGTGATGTAATTATCCAGCTGTCAATAGTATTGATCTAGTGCTGATAGAGTGATAATGACAGGGGCTGAAATCTTAAGTAACCGGTCAGACTGCTGTATTCATCCAAGCCTCCTTGCAAGGCAGCTCTTTGCCCCCTGCTATTATATCATAGAGCAATATTGTACCGATACCACAAGTTACTGTGTAATAGCAATCGTGGCTTCCAATACATCTACCATGTAGTTACCACACACTTAACA
The DNA here is from genome assembly GCF_026419915.1 of Harpia harpyja. Taxonomy (NCBI): domain Eukaryota; kingdom Metazoa; phylum Chordata; class Aves; order Accipitriformes; family Accipitridae; genus Harpia; species Harpia harpyja. The sequence goes on from NC_068947.1 coordinate 18,739,660, forward strand.
CAAAATAGCACATTTTATTTTGTGGTAATCCAGCAAGTGACTGACACTGCCAGGCTGTGCAGAAAACCAATGCTGCATATTGGAGGCAGGGAACGTCTTGTGCTTTTTGTGGGACAAAGCCGATCTGATAAGAGTGCAATGTTCCTCCAGAACTGTTCTTTTCTTCTTCTGCAGCTTAAAACAGCTATTTCCACTTTAGTTTAACTTGTTAGCTACCACAGATGTATACAAACCTCCCATCTACCAAGTTTACAGTATGTAAAATACCGGTGCTCCACAAGTTCAAAGGAATATTGTATAAAGCTAGTTAATTCTTAAGTAAAAAGAGCATTAATTCAACAGCCAGCTGTCTATGGCTGGAAAGAATGGTTGGATCCACATCTGTTTTTTGCATGTTTATTCCAATTCCCCTGTTTTAGTAGACAGAGGGACTTTTTATATTCCAGCAAATTTCATTGTCAGCTTCTTTTACTGCACCCAGTAGTGGTCTTCCACATTTGGGAGCTAAGCAAGTGAGGCTTAGCAGAGTAAGTGAAGACCGAAAGTTGTATGCATGTGTATTTTAATTTAGAAGCAAATATTCTGAAGGTGTGTCTTAAGCGTACTGTATGGACTTCTTTAACAGAATAGATCTGGTGATCTGAGGACTTTCTGGAGGTGAGGACCAAGATGAGGGGCATCATCTGTACTTCTCATCAGGCCATGATGCTGCAGCCCCTTTTATACAGCCCAGTCCATTCAGTGATCCAGTTTGCTATAAGTATAATACATGCTTGAGTTGTAAAGTTTCTCTCTAAAAATAATATGAAACAGCTGTTCTAATGAAAAATTACATATTTTCCTCCAGCTAGAAAATTCAAATATTTTTAAGTTTATAACAGCAGTAGAGATGTTCTCTAAAATGTTGGGGATCAAGATCCAAACTTTCCTGGGCCAAATTCTGAGTTTCTCTAGCAGGACATGTTCGGCCTACAGTGAAGTCTAGCTCACGTCTCAGGAAGCTCGCAGGGTTTCGTGGGAACAGCTGGGGATAATGTGGGCTCTTTCCATGCAGCTCATTCAGCAACACGGGGGACCCTGTCAGCTACCTGAGGTCACAGTGATTTCATTGACACCTATAAACACCACACCGGCGCCAGGATGTGAGGATTATCAGCTGCCACCTCATCTACTAACCATAACGACAAAATTACTTTAGTTAATATCGCTGTCTCTCATTTTTTACAAATATATTGCACCCAATTCCAGCTACAGACAGTGAAGCCAAGGGGATTTTGTGTCTGTATTGGAGATTTAGATCCAATGTGTTAAAGTAAACTGATAGCTTCAATTATTAAATGCGAGTACTTGGCCAGGCTTTAGTGAAGGAGGTCATTAAAGTTTTTGAGATCCTTTTTATTTTGGTTACCAAAGCCTGTTTCCAAAAGCCAGTGTCTGAATCCTGTTAAAGCAGGACTTTCCATCATTTTCCATTGAAGAAAAAAAGTCTGGATTGGGCAGTATTACCACCACACTCAGACTTCTGCCAAAGCCTCTGCTTGGACTGCACAGCTGACTTTAAGACGTTTGAAAGCAAGTCCTTCCCTGGTATATCTGAAATCCTTCCCTTTTCAAGGGAGGCTCATATTTCTTTTGGGAATGTAGCAAGAGAACCGTTAAATATGAAACACTAGTATGTAGGACCAGCTTTGAAAAAGTTTCTTGCACTCCTTAAATAGGGCTTAGTGGGATGTAAGACTCTGAAGTACAATATCAAAATTACCCACACCCTCTTCCAGCTGTCCATCTCAAACTATGATGTCTCCTTCTTTGAACTGATAGTCTGAACAGGACAGCAGAGGATGGTGAGGAGGAGCCTCACTGGGCAGGCATCCTCTGGACATCCCTTGCTCGCAGTGATGGTGTCCAACACAAAATGCAGTCACTGCTGATAATTTTTTAAAATGCGGTGCCTGGAGGAGCAGGTGCTAATCACCTGCTCCTGCCCTGCACCCAGAGCATGGAGCAAGGTATGGGAAGAGGTCGGTCTGATCTGGTCTTCAGCCACAGGGTGTTCACTGCCACTTCTCCCACCCCAAGATCACTTCTTGGCCCCTGCCCTACTGGCCAGGCTGCGAGATGGCTCTTCCCTTCCCACAGGTTTGGGCCATGGAGCAAAAAAGGGGAGAGGACTTGAGAGGGGACAGGGCTGTGACGAGCTGCATCCATCCTCTGTTCCAGCACCAGCCTCCCTCCCTTAGGACACCTGTGCTGAGGGACTAGTCATCTCCAACTGCAGTCAGCGCCAAAAATACGAAAATTAAACCAGACACTCACAATGTTAAAAGGCAGCAAAGATGGTTAAAACCAGCTTTGAAACCTCGCTGGGAAATTTAACTCAGATAATTGCTTGGTAGTCTAAGAGAAAGTTGTGGGATGAAACAAACTGATAAAGTTGGGTAAGGGCAGCAACAAGAGCCACTAAGCTCCATTTGAGGTTTTTTTTTGCAAAGAGGCTCTAGACAAATGCATGTTTTCTAAGCACATGGTGCTTAGTCTAAACCTATCAGAGATATCAGAGGAGCCCCACAGATCTAAAATCTCACAGCTGAACTAGATAGTTTTATTTGTTTAGTCTGAACTTCAGTTACATGGCATCTACTCTAAGGTGAATCCCAGATACTTTCATGTTTGGTCATACCTCCTTTGCCATTCATGTCTTGTTCTGAAAGAAATGCTATTTCCATCTTTCGGCATGTTCATCGGTGTTATTTCCTTTGGCCAGCATCTCCCTGACTGGCAGATGTATGTGTCTTCCAAGACATTAGCTGCCTAAATGTCTCTAAATGCAGATGACAGAAAATCACCTGAACTTTCAATGTCTTGGTGACTGAGGCTGACCAAAATGAAAGCAAAATACTTGCCCTTGCTGTTTCTGCTTACCCACTTACTGATCACAGTCTGAGCAAAACCAGGGGTGTGTTTGCTGCAGTGCTTGTCCAGGAAAAATATAATGCAATTCCAAATTTCCAGAAGAATTGAAACGAAAGTTCAGTTTCATCATGAAGAACGCTGACTGCAAACTGGTTATTTTTTTTTTTCCAGAGGTACTTGGTTCACCCAGCTAAATACAGAGTATATTTTAAAGCTGATGGATTTGTTTCAGCTGGCATTTTGTTGATAACTCATAGATCTCAGCTTGATTACTCTGTAAAATTTTGAAATATGTTTTCTTAGTGCTGATGTGGTCTTACAAAATAGGTTATATATTTTAAGAACCTCAGGCAATAAAAATAAGAAAATTATTAAAATTACACACTTTTATGTATAAAACATAAGTGCAAATAAATCATACTGTTGTCCCTCCCCATGGATCCTACCAAAGAAATTATTGTTGCTGTTGCTAGCAATAACTATTAAGTGATTTAGTCCAACAGCTTCCATTTGAAGCATCTACTTTAGCCAGTTCCTGGGCTGAGGTTTTTCAGGCCTGGTCCCTGGGATATGATTTGTTCTTTTTTAATTTGTAATATATCAGAAATGGAGTGAGGGTGCTGACAGTGTCCGTCGGGGCAGTACCCATGCAAAGCCTAACTGCTGCCAGCGTGCTCAGCCTTCCCAGATGCGAGTCCTCACCTGGCTAATGGTGTAATGTCTGTGCCATCCACTCTCTGCACCTGAATTTTCTGCCAGTGAAAGGGAGCTAGCAGCATTACTTCTGTCCTTAATTTCTTCATAAACTCTGTGAGTTGTTAATGAGCAGTTACTGCCTTTTCATATACGTTATTGCGCTGTGCTGGGGCCCCTCGGAACCTCCTCATGCTGTGGGAGTGCGCTGTTTATGATGGGTCAAAAAGGAAAATGGCTCTAATAAATGAAGTTTGGGGTGGTTTTGTACTGGTGAAGTGCAGTGCTTCTTACACACAGTTTTCTATAGAAATTTAAAATTCTGGTCAAATTCCAACATTTTCCCCCTTCATGGGTATCTACCATCCACACCTCAGGTTTTGGGTTGTAATATGGAAGAAGCATATATTTGTATAGCATATATCTTATTGGTTATTACTGCGTTAGCTGAAATGTACACTAACAACAGATCTATGAAGGTAAATGGAGTCCTTTCTTAAATTATGCATTTGGAAGGTTTAGCTGCTCTTTTTTTTTGTATTGTTTTCTTTCATAATGCTTCCCTTTTGGTACCAAGAAGATCACTCTTACAATGCCCTTAATGCAACCTAAAATTAGGCTTTCATTTTATATTGAGGCTTCTGAATGAAATGGTTTGCATTTCAAGAGTGTGAGATAGCCAGCAAACTGTCTTGGGATTTGTGGACACTTAGGATCTTTGAAGAATTGCTCATCCTAAATGAGGAACTAGAAGCCTAATTTAAGGTACTTACTTTTTTTCTTCTAAAATATGACCCAAGCCTTTCATTGTGCGGAGCAGACGTCCTAAATATTATTTTTTATTAATATTATTCAGTTATAGCTGAATTTCACTGTCAGGCTACAAAGAAACCTATGAGTTTCCTGTGTGAGCCTTATGTAAACTTGGCTAGTTAGGAAATATTCACACCTTCAGAGTACAGCATGTGTTGTTAAAAGATCTCTATTAAAATCTTCAGTTTATTAAACTGACAAATGGTAGGAAACTTTCAGACCTCAAAAGCTATGATATCATTTCATTTTAAAATAACCCCACCAAAATCTCACATTTCTTAGTGTGAAAGTAACTAAAACTGTACATGTGTCATTGCAGGCAGCACCTCAGGTTTGGTCATCATTAGCTGTGGTTCTTGTGTTTAAATCAGAGCCTTCAAGGTCTGTGAAAGTAAAAAAGGAGAACCTGAAACCTTCCATTTACAATTGTCAGGGATTAACCTTTATTCAGGAATTTCAGATTCTATATCCTTTCCTGGATTTTAGATAATGAAGAGACAGCTTCTGAAAAAGGTGTTGCTCCCCCCTTGCCCCTGCGATTTCTAATAGTGGTGACGCTTTACACAGTGCATTGTACATATTGCTTAGATGTTTAAAACATCATCTAATTAATGCATATCACTAACCAGATATCTTAGTGCTGCTTATACAGTTGCAATGTTATTGCTTAGGTCATTCCACTCCTGCTTTAATTCAGTAAAAGTTCCCATGCTGTCCCTGCTGGTCTGACTTGGGGCTCCCAATCTGCAGCGCATTAACCACAATGACTAGGCTCAGCCTCTTTGCTCCCTCTGCTCTCACACAGTCAGTGTCCAGTGCCTTGACCAGCATCATGGCCTGGTGGGGAAGAGAAAGGAGGTGCAGGATACTCCCTGCAAGGTGCTGATGGTAAGGCAGGCAGGTTGGAGCAAGGCATTTTGCATACGGCTGTGCAAGAAGTGAGGTGAGCAGAGCCTTGTTTCGCAGGAGCACCTTTCACTGCCTTGCGTCAGGCCACAGGAAACCTGGCGTTGTTTTACGTAGTGGCAGGAAAGATAAAGGTGTCTGACATGGAAGCCTCCGTGTTGGAAGGTCAGAGAGTCATTCTGATATACCGTGTCCTTGGGCTCCAGCGAGATACGGCAAGAAATCTTGGACTCGCTGCAGCAGTTTTGTGCTACAGAACAATTCACAGTGTTTGTAAACCCTGTCTGTTGAGGAGGACAGAGATTAAGCATCACATCTTCGAATAAAATTTGGAGTTGTTTTTTGGAGACTAAAGTTAAAATGAATTTTTTTGGGAAATGCCAAGATGAAACATTTTAGCCAAGGAAAATGATTCATTACTTTTGAAAATGTCTCCCCATGGTTTTTAGCCAAACTACGTGGGCAGCATGACCCAAGCTTACAAAATAAATTTGTCACCCAACTCCCCCAGAATTTCTGTTGTTGAACTTTTTGTTGCAAAAATATATTTGTCCAACTCATTTTCTCTACAGAAAGAAATAATCCTTCCTACAGATCCAAAAGGTCTGAGTGATGCCAAGCTATAAATACCACTGTGACAGGCACAGTGTAAGACAGACTAGAACAGGTTGTTGAACTGGTATTTCTGAATTATGTAAATTAGAGAGCGTGGAGAGGCACTTCCGTATGGCTATGAAACATTCCCCTAATCCAATCTGTGAAGCATTTACTCATAATTGCCATGGAAAATGCATAGATTTTTCAGATCAAAGAGAAGTCAAGTGAAAATGGCATCCCAGTAGATTCAGCGGGTAACTTGGTGCGTCCAACAGCAATATGAACACATGTGAAATGCACAGTCAATATGAGAGCTAGGTGCCTGACAAACTTGCTAAAGAGCTAGGTGGTGCCACTTGGAAAATATTTTCCATTGCTTAGCTTTACTTGTTTACTTTCTAAAGAGGAAGACAAAGTAGAATAAAGGGTTTACATTTCTTTTTTTCATCAAGTAAAAATGCTGAGTGTTTTAAAGAAAGTAATACAATTCAGGCCCTTCCCATGAGCAAGTACTTCATTCCAGTGTTAAACATTAAGGAAATGAAGTACAAAATTAGGTATTAAATAAAGGAAAGAAGACATTTGTTTAGTGCTGTAGGAAGCTTTGGCAAGATTTGTTTGCTCTGGGTTTCACAAAGAAGTCTGCAACTAATTCCTGTTTGTTTATTTGTAAAGATGCCTGTGTTTCCTCATAACTAGGTATATCTCTAGTAGCTCTTCACAGACAGAGGTAGCCACAGACAGTGTTTGAAATTATCCTGCTCCTTGTAACTATTTGATCCTCTAATTGTCTATAAAAGCTTGGATCTGGTGCTGATGCTGGGAATATTTTATTGCTCACCAAGGAGCACTTGTGGCTATGTTTTGATAGCCAGGTTTGTGGTTCTGGAAAAGTTCAGGGATTCCAGAAGGCCATCAGTGCAATAATATTATTGCATCTTTTTAGTGAAAAAGAGGAAAATACTAGAGGCTAGTGAAACAAGTGAAACACCCATAGATAATAATTATCAATAATAAAAGAGCATCTCCAGAATAAAATTTATAGTGTAAAATAGTGAGTGTCAGTTTTAATTTACTTTCACCAGCTGAAGACAACAGCTGAAGGTATACAACTCACATGATGAAATACAGCAATAATCATAACATTTTTTAATTCTAGAACACCCACCAGTTTATATTACCAGTGTCATATATTCTTCTCTCTTGCAATGCTGCAGGGAGTCCACATATTCTGGATGAGAAACAGAATTGAACACAGTCATATTCTGTAATGAGAGACAGAGATTTAAACAAAATTCTGTTCATTTTGTCACCATAGATTTCAAGCTGAATTCTCAGCTCACGACTTCTGGAAAAAAACAGTCACACTTTCACTGCATTTGACAAATATTGGAACATGTTTTAAAAGTCCGGCTCATTGAACATTCAGGCATCTTACATACCAGAATAATTAACTTTATTCAGAATATTATCATATAATTATTTATCTGGATTATCAGGACATTAATAATTAATATGCAGTATTGTAGAATGTGAGAAACAATCTCTGGGGAAGGGAGAGGAACTCAGACCCTCTGAGGTTTTTTTAGGTATATTCAGGCTGTCACAGAGTTCCAGCTTTAGACTCGTATTACTTTGCTGCATGTTCCCTACCTGGACGTAGCCAGTGTGTCTTACGCTTCTCTTGTTACGCTCCTTTATATTTAATGCTCTTTAAATTGCAGAAGACCGCAGTAACAAATCCTTCATTCACACCCAATTAATTCATCTTCTGTTCTATCCTAATTTGTACACTGCTCTCATCATTATGGTACTTGAGCAATTCCCAAGCAATATATTTAATAGCCATCACGAGTACCTATCCTCTTAGAGGGAGGATATGTATGTAGCACAGTGATTATTTTGTTTTAATTATAGATGATGGGTGCCATTTATTATGAGAAAAGGTACATTTTTCTCATGTGTATGACAAAAAAATGAAAATAACTGTGATATATGGTATCACTCTTGGAAAGGGCATGATGACGCTTCTGATGGAAGAGGTTTCTAATGGCTCCTCATTGCCACCAAACTTTCTTTAATAGTTGTGAGGTGGACCTTGCAAATTAATGGGGCATAATGCCAAAGGCAGCTCTGCACAGTCATTTCCCACTCTACCCACATTTTAAGCCAGCTGATGGTAATTGTGCTGGGCTACCGAGCCCTGAGAGAGAGGGAGGGTATATCGGTCAGGCTCAGCACCACACTATTACAGATGTTGACTCTTAAAATGTATCTATAGTATAATATTTACACTGATTTATTCAAGCTAATGATCTATGACTAAGCAAAATTGTGCATTACTGAGGATGTTACATTATGCATTACAGTTTGATGTGTAATGACTATTGCTAGTCATTGAGAAACAAGCAATCTGTATGATTATTTCTCAGGCAAATCGAGGATAAAGCACTCAAGTTGTTATATGATCATTACTATAGCAGTCTTTGTGAAATTCAGGCTGTGAATCTCAGACTAGTGATCATACGAAGGTACATTAAATTTTTCAGTGAATGCAGACCTTTTGCCAAAAATTATACATGTGACTGCTCCAAATCTATCTGCAAATTCACATTTGATTTTTCAAGCACTACAGGCCTAAACACTGTGCAATAAGCACTGGGATCTGGATGTCCACCTCATAGGCAAATGTCCATTTTCTTGCTATTCTTTGACTAATAAGAACTGAAGAAAAAATCCAGAATATATGTTCTTTACTGAGCCAAGCTTCTGGTTTTATTACTATTCTCGCCTAATGATTTTCTAAGCACTAAAGATACTTTGCTTAAGCAAATCTATTTTTAAAAGACGTGATGGTAAAATATGGATTTTTTAATTTCGTTTTCTTAATCTTTTTTCAAGTGTTTAATATATAACTGTGATCATTAAAACATTTAATTGTCAACCTTTGTTTATAGGGAAGAATTTTAACGTAATTCCTCAATGAAATGTGAAACTTTATGTCTTTTCACAAGCTGTTAGGGCATCTATAAAATTATTTTCTTGCTTATCATTTCCTGTTTAAACTGGATTTCTTTTTATATTTTCCTGACCATATATTTATTTTCAAAGTTCGTATGTATGTGCCAGTCATTATACTATAGAATGAGACAATGACAAAGTTATCTTACAACTGAAATGATTCATAATCTCTGTAGTGTAGAACACCTATACACAGGCTGGGGTGGGACCACCCTGGACGAGATCCCAATTTTCCCTGTGTCTCTACCTTGCACACTGCAGTGTGGGTGGATCCAGTATTGGCAGTGGCAGCTCTTCCCAGGCTGTGGTTGTGTGCGAGCAGGAGTGCTTCTACACACTGCTGATGAAAGACATAGAGCAGATGGAAGTATCACATGGACCAGACCCACCATGGAGTGGAGATTTGGCCCACATAACTTGCATGCGTATAAATCCTATAAAGATCAGGAATGATAATCTAATTCTAAAGCAACTCTCTCTAGAGATTTTCGACAAAGCTCTTTGCTAATATAATTCACCACATAGCTGCACCATGCAATAGAGAGCACTGAGGAACAGCCTGAGCTGGGACTGGGTGTGCTAGCTCCTGAAGAGGGCAATGACATTGGCCTGGGAGAGCATCTCAGCATGGTGTTGCACTATATCATGTGCAGGTCACAGCCAGCTCACAGCCTGGTCCGAAAAGTAGGGGCAGTGCTGACTGTGTGGGGGAGGACGGCTCTCTGGGTCTTGAGATGGAAAATCCCAACTTACATTTTTAACATTGGTGCAAGTTTTGGCACTTTTCTTGTAGCACCCTGGCAAACATAACATGCTTGAATCGGTTACGAAGGCTGAAAGGAATGTGTCCCCTTCCACAGCAGGCTCAAAACCTGCTGGATAACCTCTCCGCTCTTCTCTCTGCAGACATATACACTTCTTTGTTTCAAAGACTCTATCCCCCAAGCTTTGTCCTTGTTCTATTGCTTCTAATGCAGTTGTGTGAATCAAAGGCAGGAGCTAGCTGAACCTTAGGAAAAACAGAAAAAAAGTGCTTTCACCTTTTTTTTTTTCGAAAATTTTCAGAGCTTATGCAAAAATCCCTGGTTGCATGTGTTAAGTTTCCAGCCTCCTGAGCATACTCATTCTTCCTGTAACTAGGGCAGCTGCTGCAAAAAGGTCTTTGTCTCACCTGTCAGTATGTCTGACAGAACATGGGAGAAGCACCATGGAGCCACTGGCACCTGAGGAAGAAACAGCTGCTCTCGCAAAACAGCCCAAGCCCTTTTCTCCACAGTGCTTTGTTTCTCTTTGCCCCCACCTCCCCACCTTTGCACTCCCGCCCCTGGTGCGTACTCAAGCAGATTTTAAGGGACTGGAGGACCTTAAATCTTGCTGCTCAACCCCACCAATGGCAACTAGAAAACTACTTTCAAAATCCTCAGCGAGGACATCTTACCCTTATTGGCTGAGCAGGTAGTTGAAAGGAAACTGAGAGGACAAATGCGGGTGTTTTTGAAGTATTAAGCCCGTGGGTGGACAGTAGAAGGACTGATGGATTTGCGAGAAAGGAATAGTATGAGTATTGTGGATTCCTGAGACTGGAGAAGAAGTAAATTACCAAGGAGTTGTCACATGCGTTGCCAAGGTGCTTCTGGTTTGGTAACAGTTTCCACTCCCTGCTTGCACAGATGAAAGTGATGGCAGTCAGGCAGCCCTTCCAGGCCCCAGCAGGAGATCGTGCACCAGGACTGATACGTTCACTTTCACCGACTCTGCTGTTGTTACTTCCTTTTCAACAAATGTATGTAGTGATTTTGAGTTTTAAGACATTTTTCAATATAGCATGCATTCCACAAGCTTTAAGGAAATCTCAAAATGTACCTTTCATGCATACAGAACCTGCCTCCTTTCACCAGAGTCTGTTTCTAACGTGTTGCACTACACTACACTTAGCTCTTCAGTAAGGTATTTTGGCATTGTGTCTGCTGGTTCCTGTTTAAAGTAAAACACATCATAGGAACTGGAAGGTGGATTTTAATACATCATCAGTTTGTTACATACAGAAAGCTTAATAACATAATACAGATCTTTCTTTTCCTGACGTGTCTTCTGTGTCTCTTCTTTCTGTCCCATGCACTTTAAGCTATCTAGTAAGATTCGACCTAAGACAAGGATAATTTCTCCAGGACTTGTATGTTCCACGTAAGTAGTCTAAATACCAAAATCAATAAATTCTTACTTTTGTAAGCAATATTTTATAATCAAATATATAAAAATACCTGCTAAGATTATAAACACTACTTTTTTATTGAGGATGTAATGTGGATCTTTTATTAGAAGAGAGTTAATGTAGAACATAGATTAATACACATGGTATAAATTAGAAAATATTTTTTGAGCTTCTTTCCACATATTGCTGATATGTAATATTCCATAACTTCCCAACTGACTTTTAGCCTATTTGTCAATGACTGTAAAAGACTAGAGCTGTTTCATTTGCTTGCAGGCTACCATGCATACCATGCAGGCTACCACAGCTGAAGGGCTGGCTTGCCTTTTCCCGGCTGCCGCGCTCTGCGTCTGGGTGCAGTGGAGGGTCTGAGGGTGGGCTGAGTGCTTAGTGCAGAGCTGGGGGGAGTGGGAAGAGGGAGATCACAGTGTATGCCTGTGTGCACATGTGTGTGCCTGTGAGCATGAGCTCACATGCCACCTGAGCAGAACCTGAGAGACCGCAGGGAGCAGACAAGCTGCCAGCCTCAGAGAGGATGAAAAGCAAAGAGTTTTTTCCTGCAGACTATGTAGCATCGTTGCAGAGACCCATGCTAAGCTTCTGGGCTGAGAGCAAGACCAGGAGAAAGGTTGGTGCACAGAAAGAAACAGTTAGTTTACAAACACTTTTGATTTCACTCTGAGTTTCTTTAAATGAAAAAGAAAACCACAGCATGTCGTTCTAGTTTCTGTGCCCATAAACCCCGGGGTTTTTTTAGGTTCTCACCCCTTTTGTTATTTTGTTGCCCTTCCTTTAAGGAGAAATCTTATGTTCTTCTCAAAGCTACAACTAATCAAAGTCCTCTCACAGTGATCAACTCCCTACCCAAAAGCACAGGTTCCCCTTTTCCTCAGTTGTTGTTCTCTGTATGAAACTTTTGACTCCTTTCAGCCATTACTGGACATTTTGCTGGCACGTGTAACTGACCAGTGTGCAGTAGGTAAAATTATGCTTTCTCCTCCCAGTTCATCTGCCATGATTGTAACTTGCATTTCCCATGGGAGTGAGCAATGCTGGACCCTCCCTCAGCTAACGCACTGACTTCTGGTCCCAATGGCTTAACAGTTGGTCTGGATTTGTTTTGGTTTATACAAACTCTGCTGTGGTTTGAACAATTCCTATTCCTTTCATTGTTCTTTGTCAAGAAAGTAATTTCTGAGTTGTGCCAGCCTGGGAGAAAGCGAGGGCTCGACAGAGCCAGGGGGAAGGTGTCAGAGCAGCCCCCTGCACAGAAAGAGACAAGGGAAGGGGCTCCTCTGTGCATCCCCTCCTACCTGCCAGCGATGCTGGGAGGAGGAATATCCCCTTCTCCTTTTCCTGCTGTTTCTGCCTTTTCCTCCCTGCTCCATCTCCCAGAAGCCTCCTCCAGCAGGTGCGGCTTGGGCCATCTTGCCCCCAGGTGGGGGACGAGGCCGGGCACAGTGGCAGTGCAGCAGCAAGGGGCTGAGCTGCACTCTCTGCTTCAGCTGTAGAGCCCTTCCCTGCAGCTTTCCCTTATTCTCTCTTCTCATCTTTACTACATATTGTCACACTGTTTTGGCCCTTTTGATTTGTCCATCTATCTTGATTTCTGAATGCTGGCTATTGTGCCTGGGAAGTACAGATGACTGGCTACATACTACACATCCCTCGATTAACTCCTCTCCCATTCCCCCCATCCACATGGGCTCCTATGTTTTCAATCAGCCACATGGGTGAAAATCTGGTAAGTCTGTTACACTGTATGATATATGGTAATTTATAGCAGAATCTAATCAATTCCCTCTTCGTGGTTCCTGGCTGTACCATAATGATAACTTTTTAAATGCTTTAGACAGCTGAGTAATCTGTTTGGCCATCTCATATCTGTGTTTCACAGCTCTAAGCTCATATGCTTTTGTTTTCTCCATGTCACGTGTGTGTCAATTTGTTTGTCTAGCTCTGTTTCTTGATGACTGCCATACTCACTCTTTCCCCAACAGTGAAAGCCTTTCAGTGTCCTCCATCCCACCTTCTTGTACCCACTCTCAGCTCTTGTAATTCTCCTTTCTTTATCTACCTGCAAGGCAGATAAATCTTCAGGGGACACAGAAAAGCTCAGCCCAACTAGAGAGTCTATATGAGCCTGCAGACCTGGTGTGGTCTACACAGACACAAGAAGATCTGGTGTCTCTTTCAAGGGTTAGCTCTCTGTGGTGCCATGCTCCTGTGCCCATGGGTCTCTGGAGAGCATCACTGGCCAGCAGATACAGGACAAGGCTGGAAGCTGGTTTGGGATACCCAATAGAAATGTTCACTTTGTTATCCATATGCCTCCCTGCCTCATCTGTGAGTCTAATGGAAACGCTTCCCTGGAATGCAGTCTGAAAACAGGGTTAGAAGGTTGCCAGGCAAAGGCTGGGAAATAATGCGGAAATACTGTTGGGCTGTCATTTTTTTTTTTTTTTTCCCTGGGGAACTTCTCTGTCTTTGAGGCAGTCCCTTTGGGAGTCATTCAGAAACAGTGAACTGATGCTTAAACACATGATATCTCCTTGGTGTAGAGATGACATTCTAGGAATGGAAACTGATTTATATATATATATAAAATAAGGAGCTGAATTCCCTAGTTGCTGTCAGGTCACTTGGTTTCAAGCCTACAAGCTCACAAGGGTTATCCTACAAGCTCACTGTGGAGGTTTCCCCTTAAAAGGGTAACTGTAACTTTGCATGGCATGTCCTACATTGGAAAGTTTACTGGAATGGGGATTTACTTTACATAGGAATGTGATTTTTTAAAAAAGTTTTTAAACAAATATTTGGACCAGGAGACAGGCTATGGTAAGTGGAATCATATCATTAAAATGTGCTGATATTGGGGATTAACTTCTCTCCTACATAAAATAAAGCATGTACTGGCAAACACTTCCAATGTTTAATCCTCACCCATTGAATGATATTGTTATTGGTCTCAAAGGCTACCTCCTTCTCTGAAGCAGAAGAGGTTTTCTAGATTTCAACCCATAAACTTTCTCGTTGAACCATTCAGTACTGGCAACTGTAATAAACTCTCTCCCTTCCTAGAAAAATGAACATATTCTCCAAGATTATGTAAAATTTAGGACCTTGCAACATCATGTTTACTGATCTTTGTAAAAAGGAGGACTTAACTGACAAGCTCTGTGTCTTCAGCCACTCTTTGACTCTTCGGTTGAAGTTGGATGACATTATAGGCTTTCTGTTATTCATACTGCTTATTTAAAGTGAGCCATTCTTTTCAGAACTTATACTTGTAAAATTTAACCATGTTTAAAATCTGACTGCTTGCAGAAGCTCTGCAAGTTCCTCGGGAGGACTGTCAGGTTAGCAGGACATGGTGGATAGAGCCTAGGCCGATAGGCTATTCCAGATCCTCAAATAACGGGAGAATACTTGGTGGGGAAAGTCATTACACAAGGAATGCAATGACAAAACAGCACACTATTCCAGGGTAGTAATGGACATTTCACAGGATCATAAAAATCTTGGCTTCCATTCATTGAGGGCCTTTAAGCAGCTGAGCAATCCAACTGCATTCAAGTGCCTAGCAGAACAAGTGCTTTCTTGGTGTTACATTCAGTTTTGTAAATCTAGCATGTAAAAGTACATGACATTCATTTAAGAAAAAAAAAGAAAGTATTGTATTTCTTTTTATTCGGGTAGAGAACTGTATTCCTCTGTAACTGATAGAATGATCAGGGATTTTACAACTGTGAAAATACTGTCTGGCTACAGAGAAAGTAACTGTTTGGATACACAGTTTTAGCATGGGCTCCTCTCAGGAAAGAACTGGAGCTCATTGGATTATAAAAATTAGGGTTTTTTTAACTTGAATTAAAAATAATTCTGCTTTTCAGTCACAATGAAAAATATTTGTGTGTTTGCTCCAGTTACATTGTTTTACATCTTGTAAATGTTGAGGCTGATTATTCATGTTGCTTACAGCAAATCTCCATACAGTAGTAAAATTGCTAGGAAAAACTGATCTTGAGTTTAAATACTCCTTGTTCTAATGTGAGCATCACCTGGTCCTGGAAACACTTGAGTTATAGCACAACAGACGCTTTTTTGGTCAATTACTCCAAATTTGGAAGGTAGGATTTGATAACAGTTTAGTTAGACCGGTTTACTAATCCATTATGGACAATGACACCTCCATTTAACGTGAAGTTTAGAGAAATGAATGTGTGGTGGGTTTTTTTTTCATATTTAGGGTATTTGGATAAGCAGAATGGATTTCATTATGGCAAACCAGAAGACAAGAATGTATGCCTGCACATGCCATGTCTCTTCCTTATTCAACCTTTAAAAGCTTGCTTTAAAAATCTTAGATTTGTAGTTCTGTCACAGTTTCTTCAAAGTGGGGGAAGGGTAAGCAAGGTATGAACTTAACAGTATTTACATTTGAACACTAAGCAATTTCTGAAGAGTGTGGTAGGAACTAGTTATTGCAAGAACTATTATTTAGTTTAATTGATACCAGCTGGGCTTGGAAGAGATTCCGGCCAAAAGCATGCAAATGCTTGCCAAGAGCCTGTCATATTTGATAGCTCACACTGCTATGAACTTGGCTAAGAGAGGTCAGTCACATAGCAAAAACTAAGCTCTCCTCTGCTGTATCCAGGCTAGCTTAAAAATGCAGATATTTTGCCAGCTGACTAGCAAGCCTTTCTCCTTTCAACCTTGTTTTAAGAGGCCCCTGGTTTCTTGGAAGTGGGGGAGTGCAGCACCATGAAGCAATGGGAAGATGTTCCACACATGGAGCAATGGGCAGGCGCAGCTGCTCTAGGTTCCTCTGGGCATCTGTTTTCATTAAAACTTCACTTGTGCATTTGACCTATCAGCTGGATTCAGCACATGTCGCTGGTAAAGGTACACAGTGTATGTAACATCACTAATTAATCAGCCTTGCTTTAAAAATCTCCCTTCTGTCAGAAATACCTTCTTCTTTTTAGGGTACCTCCCCCTCAGGTTTTGTTAACTTTGTTAAAGATTAGAAAAGTTTGTGTAACATAATTTAGAACAAACCTTTACAATAAATATCCCATATTTATTACAGAAGCAGGCACATTAAATCTGATGAATTTCACATTGCTTTCCTTCCTTGATAGCTACCTGAATAATTTAGGATAGAACAATAATTTTAAAGAAATATGAAACATCTAATTAAGGACAATTAATTTTCTAATCAGCTATGCCTTTTCTTCTCAACTCACTTTTTAAGTATAATTATTATGTTGTTTGAAAGAGCTAAGCAGGCACCTCTTTCCTTGTTGAGATTTATACACTGGGTTTCCTCTGTCTGTTTTCTCTGTTGGACTGTAACCACTGTGGTGAAACCCTCTCAGCCTCTCCGGAGAAGTAGTTCCACTTTGCCTAAATAATTAAATATTCCTTGGACCAGAGGACTGGAACTGCTACAAAGGGCTTATTTTTTCCCCTTCTTCTTTATTCTTTGTTTCCCTCTTACCCGGTGAATATTTAATTACAAATTGGAAAAGTCCAACAGGACAGATGAAGTCAGGGAAGATCCTCTAGGTCAGGGGAATTGGCTTTTGAATAACATTGTCCCACTGGAGTGAAACAAAATTATCCTTCCATAGCTGAAGATCTGGCTCATTTAATCCAAAGCACTGCCATTCTGTTTTTCAGAATAAAGACTTTCAAGGAGCACTCCTATGGGGAAAATCAAACAGCAACTATGAACAAAATCATTAAGCTTATAAAACACGTTACACGGGCTCATTATTATTAAATTTAGCAAGTAAGATATAGAACTGAACACACTGTAACAAAGTGAGGGTTTTACCTGTCATAGGTAATAAGTAATGGGATATGGAGGTTTAGGAAACTATTCAAGGGATGTGAATCATCTAGGCCACTGACTGGTTGCAGTCAAAGCTTGCTATTATCTGAAGTGCTTACTGAATTAAAAATAAGCTATAAATCTCTGCCCAGCTCCTGTGAACATAAGCATGTAGCATCTTTGTTATTTTTAGATGGTATTCTTGCCAGAGAGGCAGTCTGGGCAGTTGAAGGGAATGCATTGTCTTCTCTCAGTTGTTTTCAGAATCCACTAAAGATTCATTACAATGTGCTATGACACTGTTCCTGCTGCTGTTAAAAATGAATTAAGAGGGTGACAGGCTGGGAAATGAGTGGATTGAGATCAGCCCTGTGGAGGACTTGGGAGTGTTGGTTGATGAGAAGCTCAACATGACCTGGCAATGTGCGCTATGCAGCCCAGAAAGCCAACCATATCCTGGGCTGCGTCAAAAGAAGCGTGACCAGCAGGTCGAGGGAGGTGATTCTCCCCCTCTGCTCCTCTCTCATGAGACCCCACCTGGAGTCCTGTGTTCAGCTCTGGGGCCCCCAACATAAGAAGGACATGGACCTGTTGCAGCAAGTCCAGAGGAAGGCCACAAAGATGATCAGAGGGCTGGAGCACCTCTCCTACGAAGACAAGCTGAGAAAGTTGGGGTTGTTCAGCCTGGAGAAGAGAAGGCTCTGGGGAGACCTTACGGCAGCCTTCCAGTACCTAAAGGGGGCCTACAAGAAAGCCAGAGAGGGACTTTTTACAAGGGCATGTAGCGATAGGACAAGGGGTAATGGCTTTAAACTGAAAGAGGGTAGATTTAGATTAGATGCAAGGAAGAAGCTCTTCACTGTGAGGGTGGTGAGGCACTGCAACAGGTTGCCCAGAGAGGTTGTGAATGCCCCATCCCTGGAAGTGTTCAAGGCCAGGTTGGATAGGGCTTTGAGCAACCTGGTCTAGTGGAAGGTGTCCCTGCCCATGGCAGAGGGGTTGGAACTAGGTGCTCTTTAAGGTCCCTTCCAACCCAAACCATTCTATGATTCTATGAATTTTGGGAGAGTGAATGGCAGGGTAAGTGCTAGATGCTGTGCACGCACAATGGGGACAGAGCAAAAGCAGAAGCAAGAAAAAGCCAACAAATGAGCACTCTAGTATTAAAGCACTGAAGAATCAGATTTGTCAAAAAAATGAAGGGTCATTATGTTTATAAGCTCTATGGCCATTTGACTCATTTAACAGCTCAAGCTTCTGAAAAGTTCTCCTTCACACTGGCCACATTCAGACATTAACACCTTGGACATTTGTGACAATTATGCTAACTTTATGCTAGCTATGTAGCATAACCCTCTTGCCAACCCTCTTGCCTTGCAAACCTACTGTCCAGGTGTTAATTTTATAGTGAAAAACTGAATGGTCATGATCACCTTACAGCATTTCTATTTAACAGCATCCAGTTAAGTAGAGGGAACATATTTCAAAGAGGAATTATGGTCCAGACAGACAAAAATCAGTAACAGATTTATTGGCAACTTTATTGTGTAAGCAGAGAGAAACACTGTGAGGGAAACACTGTTAGGTCAAAGTTCAAAACTGGGTACTCAAATAGAATGATTTTGACAGTCAGGTACTAGAAATGGATATTTAGATGCCAGATGTAGGTATTTATATTTGAATCAAGATCCACCTATATAGAGTACAGCACCTCTTTTGAGTTGGTCAAGTGTAAAAGGGTGACCCATCATAAAGAAGAGAGGTAAAGCAAGGGCTGACCTAAGCCTTGGACTAAAATGGTGTGATGGGGGTGGCTGGCCAGAATCAGGTAGAGATACAACATTGATTATTTCATTTTCTCTCATATATTTCATGGCTTGCAATGCTGCCTAATTTAGTATAGTTCAAGATTTCAATAATCTGGGTCCCTGACCATTTGCCCATTTCTATAGTTTCCTGAACTGAGGTAGAGCATGAAAAGCAGTGCAGATCCAGTTCAGGCACATGAGCAGAAGCCCATGATGTTGTGGGACATTTTTGCATGGTGTTAATGGCAGGAATTCAGTGGGCTAGCATCCTGCTGGCGTTAGGAACACTTGTGGTTGCTTTAGGCTACACCAGTAGCTTGTACCACCTTCTTTCTCTCAGGCAATGAGTAAAAAAGTAAGCATACTGTAGATACTTGTCACTACATCCTGTTTAACTTGGGCAGTCCTGTTTTGGCATTTCTGTCTTGGCTCATAGTCTTGCTTGTAGGCAGAATGATTGCAACTGTTTTAGATGATGAAGGATTTCTCATGTAGGGAGCATATTTCATGACTAGCAATGTTTAACATTAAGAGAAGCTGAAGTTTGTAATAGCACCACTTTTTGGACAAAAAAATAAGTAGATTTTGAACAAAAATGAACGTCTTTGGAAAGTTCAATTGAATGAGGACTTGGTCTAGCTTTTCAATGAAAATCCAGAGACCATAACTTCTTTTCCGGTTTCTCCTTTTAGTTTTGAATCTGCTTGTAGAAACGTCCTTTGAAAATGGATTCTTTTTATCAGGAATACCATTTTGGAAATAAATTTTGAAAACCTCTTTTTCTTCCTGTTTTAGAAAATTGACATTAAAACAATTTTATGTAGAACAGAGATATTGATGATGTAAATAACTATATAGAATACACTGCGTAGAATTGATACTTAGAACAAACATGTATGTTCTGAATAACACTGATTAATGTATGGTAATTAATAGAAAAGGAATGTCATGTTTAACTCTACTACTTTATATATATATTATTAAATTTGTGTATATTCCTCAGTGCTTAGAAAGGTATGCAGTAAAATGCTGCAAATATTGTCATAGTGTGGTAAAGTTGGAATTACAGCTTGTTGATTCCAACCCTGGAAAAAGTCTTGAGAAAAAACTGAGTCTGTACCTAGACCTGCATTGATATCAAGGATGACATCTTTCTACTTTAATGACATCAGGAGCGTGTTCAAAGTAGATATTGTGGTACCTTATACATAAGGTTCTCTACAAACAGATTTATTCTTGTAGTCCTGAACGAGCCAGATACTAGAAACAATATCAAACTTCAACTAAATGTGCTTCACTTAGAAAGGACTGTGCATGGGCTTCCACGTTTGCTGAAGAACACAACCAGTGTGGTGACTGTCTTGACAGTGTACGGAAGAGCGCAAAGAGGCTGCTTTGTTATTGTCGTGGTTTCAGCCCAGCCGGTGACAAAGGACCACGCAGCCGCTCGCTCACTCCTCCCGCCCCCCTCTGGTGGGATAGGGAGGAGACGGAGGAGAGAAAAGAAAAAAACCCTGGAACCTCGAGGGTTGAGATAAGGGCAGTTTACTGGGACAACACAAAAAAAGGTTACAACAACAACAACGGTACTAATGAAAGAATATACAAAAAGAGTGATGCACAGTGCAACTGCTCACCACCCGGAACCCGACGCTCTGCCACTTCCCCCACCAAAAGTCGAGAGATCTCCCCCCGGCCCACTCCCCATTTATATGCTGAGCATGATGTCACATGGTATGGAATAGCTCCTTGGCTAGTTCAGGTCGGCTGCCCCGGCTGTGCCCCCCCACCTCCCAGGTTCCTGTAAAAATTAACTCTACCCCAGCTGAACCCAGGACAGTTATACATGCCAGTTATGGGCTTACACAAAAGGGTAAATGATCAATAAAGAGCAAATTAATTCTCCTTCAGGTGGGTAGTAGATTAAAGCTACTGGGGAAGATCCACTCCAGTAGTTATATTGCTTCGGGAGGATAATGCGTCTATTCATTAAGGTCAGTTAGAGAAGGGAGAACATGCGATTGACCTTTACTTTAAATTATTCTTCAAATGTCAACCCTTTTTTGCTGTAGTCTCTGTATAACAGAGTAATGGTTCATTAAAGCTTAAAGTGTAAAGCTAGTGTACACTACTTAATGGAAGAGGAATACTGTTTTTCTCAAGTATTCTCTGTATGTTAGCAAATAAGACCATTTTACACATTTTTCTAAAAAAAGGACGAAACAAAAGAAAATGTCCCTCAGACAGCTATACTTTAACAACCTCAGAGATTTTACATATCATCTTCAGGACCACACCATGCCAGTGAAGTACAGGTGTGACAACAGAAGATTGCTGCAGAAGAAATTCATGAGCTGCAGTTGCCTGAGGCAGGTACAAGCATGGGGGGTGGATAGACCCAGATGCCTGGGGGTGCAGGGATACTCAGTGAGGGTTGCTAGAAGTCAAGGAAAAGCCATGAAGGCAGCTTTTTGATCTGTGTGCACATGTAGTGCTTTAAGCATGCTAGAACCAGTGACTTGCTTTTGATTCTTTAACAGGGCATCTGTGGAAGGGAGAAGGCATGTGGTGATATACACAAAACTTGTAGTAATAACTTTACTTCTTAGAAGGGTTTTTACACCTTGCATAACTCCTCAAGGAGTAAGGTTGTGCAAAGCGTGAATACGGAGAGCAAAACTATCTCCTTACTAAGTTGTTGGAGAACTACCCTGTCTGTTGATTCATACTTTAGCTATTACTCCAACTCTACCACAAAAGAGCATTTTCTTTTTATTTGTATAGCCCTGTCCTTGAATGATAAATAACAGTTTTCATTATTTTGTCTTACTTTAGTCATCAGTGTTAACCACCAACATTATGTTAATAAAGCAGACCATCTTGCATGTGTTGTCTGCTGTAAAATCATAGCTTACACTACATTAAAGCACTGATGTCGTCTGACAAAGAATTAAACTGACCTTGTGGATCATAGTCTGACCTTTTGTTTTACATAGACAACATCAGTGTTGTCAATTATGGATTAATTTTCATTTTTCTATATTCCCTTCTCTCAGTTCCAGGGCAATAGTTAAGGTAGTTAGAGGAGTTTTCTTTACTGCTACTTCTCACTTCCTAATTTTTGCTTTCCCTCTCTTTCCATTATGTCTTTTGTTTGGCTTTTTTCTCCTGTCATTTAATTTTTTCCTCTTCCAATGACACTTGAAAGATATTGAATTTCAGTAATGTTAATCATTTTAATGATTGATATTTTAATTTGTGTTCTTTCTTTTATTTCAGTTCAGAAACTGAATGTTGAAAATTAGTAACAAAGAACAGAGTTGCGTAAGTTAGCTACCACTGGTTTAATATTAGTCTACCAGTTGAACAAAAATCTTAATCTGAATTTTCAGTCTGGGCTTTTATCTTTCTGTGGTCTCTTTCCAATGAAATTGCATCCTTTTCCTTTCTGTGGCCTTCAGATCAGTCTTTGCAACTTCTAAGTGGCGGATAATCAAACAGCTCTTCCTATTCATAAGGACCTACAATATGGTTTCCTAAAATACAAGCTGGCAAGGCCACTTGTCTATGAAATGCTGTTGGATGTGGTTTCAGAACTGGAATTATGAAGCCTGGTTCCAGCTAGCCATTGTCTGTGTCTTGCCTCAGGTGCTAAGGGGTGTCAACAGAGTCCTTCCCCAAAGCACAGCTGTGAAGTCCAAAGGAAGAGCAATGACCTGTGCCATATGAATTCTACTCAAAAGCCAGAAGGATAAATATACTTTTTAAACAGGATTTTTAAGCTAAAATGTTCAAACTGAAAAGGTCAAATATGAGGAGGCGCTAGCCTTATGTAATGTAAAAACCAAATCACTTCTTTAATAGCTATAGTACTTAAATGAACAAATTCAACTATATTAAATTATATTTTCTTTCCTGTTTTCTTGCTGGTATGCACTATTATGAACTTCAGCTATATTGCTATTATATAGGGATAATTTTCACTGTTCAAGTGTAAGTGTTTAAATGGTGCTAAATTTCCAGGTACATAGATGAGCTAATTTAAAATTTTAAAAGTTTTTATTCTAATGGTAATACATCCTGAATCAATTCACAGTTCAAATTCTGAAATGGTTTGTAAAGTTTTGCTTGATTCTTGAGTACTTCCAGGCACTTGAAAAAACATGGTTCAGAAAAGTCCATAGTGTTCTGTTTCTGAAACTCACAAGTTAACCTCAGCGTTGTTAATTTAGCAATAAATGTTTCTAAGAACTGCAGTTTCATTTGACAGTATAGTTTACACTTCATAGACAAACCAGACATTAAAGTTCAAATAGCTTCTGGGTTTATGGGAAATGGCAGAAAAATAAGGGGGTTTTTGACCCAGTAACTTTTGACTTCAAGTCAAGATCGGTAGGCCTTAGTATTGTTGAAAATCAGAGTTATCTGACCTCCATTAATATTTAGTATCAGTCATAGGTTAAAACTGCTTGTAGGATGATAAACAGTCTGGTTTTGCAATGGATATTTTATTTCATGGGATACAAACACAAGCAAAGGAAACCCCAATATGCTTATGGTCCTGCACACTTGCCATCCCCTGTGGCCGCCCCAACGCTGTAGTATCCATAAGGGCCAAATGGAAGATTAATCTTTTCTGAACATCTCTGCCTGATGCTCTGTACTCTACAGCAAAGAGCCAAGTATCAGTTGATCTGACAGCTACCTGGAGTACATGAAGGTTTACTTATAATTCAGGACTTCCTATTTCAACAACAGGCACCTTAATTGTGGATATGTTTGTTCATTTCCATTTTCTTGTCTACTCTTTTTATTTTTTTTTACTTTTTTCTATTGCTGATTACTGGACAACGTTAATTTCAAGTATTGGGTTACATCTTTTTTGTTTGTATTTACTAGAGTGTTTCTTTCAAACTCTCTATTTATTTTAAAACTAATTGCACATTTCATTTAATGCCTAGATTCCTCCTCAGCAATCAGGAGCTTTTTCAAACAACTTCTTTTTTTTCTGTTGCCGGATAAGAAGGAAAACCTGACATTTTCTTTTGTTACAGCACCAGGTTGTAGTACAGTAAAACTTGAAAAGCACTGCTAAGTCTTCCAGCTGTACTTTCCCCCTTTAATGTTACTGATCCTCCTTTCTGCTCCTTCATGTCTCAGATAACTAGTGATGTTTCTGAATGCTTCTTTTATCAACAGGGATAATCTTTGTATGTCAGCTTTGAGGCTTTCCATTTAGTCCAAGACATGTTTGCCTCAAATATGAACAAACACAAATTTTGTAGTACACTTTGTCCACACCTACTGACATAGCTTTTTGGATAAGTATGATACCACTGCAGACCAGCACTGTTAGTACCAGAGCTTTTCTTAATCTTTTTTGACTCCATCTCCTGACGTTATAGTTGATGTTCAATATTTGTGCTGCCACTTCGAAGTCCTCATAATACAAGGGCTTATCTCAGTTTCATGCACAATTTGTCTAATATGCCTTATCCACAAAGGAAAAATAGCTTTATATTGCTCAAGAGAAGCCTGTGGAAAACTTTTCAGCTGCTGACGACTCAACAGCTCATGGTCAGTTCTGCAGCTCTGATGGTGCTGAGGCTGTTAGGGAGGTCGGATATGGAATTAGGTGAGGGACCCCAACGGTGCTGGTGATCCTGCCCTGGTTACGAGTGGGCTGCCTGTCCAGCAGGATAGTGGGATATCTGGGACATCCCTGCTGCCACGTGCTTACTGTTGCCCATTCCCAAAGCTCCTGACATGACATGGGCTTCGTGGTCTCTGGCCATAGGCAACTCTCAGAAGGGCTCCTCCAGCTTTCCAAGACACCACTATGAAAGCTAAGAGAGAATCTCCATTAAAGAAGTTCAGGCGAACGTTCCTGTTGTCTAGGAGCCAGAAGCCAGGCTTTCCAGAAATCTTTGGGTGCTTTTACCTTAGTAAAGTCCTGAAGCTGCCAGTTTCAATTTTAAGTGCAAAGCAAATATCAACTCAGGACAGTGAATGTTTCTTTATTAAGACTAAGCTGTTTGCAATTATAAGAAAGTAAATACTGATTTTAGAAAATACACATTGCTAATTTCCACCTGCATCTGATTCAGCTGTGTGCCAAATACCTGGGTTTCACCACCTACATGTTTCCAGGATGTTTTTCAGAAGGCAAATGAAAATTAGTTTTAAATACATTATAAAAACAACAGGTGTTTGGGATTTTTTCATTTATGTCTATGCCACTACTGCAGGATAAATAAAAAGAGACTAGTGAGAAAAGTGTATGGGCAGCAGTCAGGGAAAAAAAGGGCAAAGTTTTCATGAATTTTATTATCACATCAACGTTATGCTTAATGAGAGTTTTAGTCATGTCTATAAATATTTAATAATATAATAAATTTTAATAATAACTACATCATGTGTAACTCAGTTTTTTCTTTAGTCAAACTTGGATTGGGAATTTAATCATAAAGACATGAAATCTATTTGCACTTTACGCCACACTTTTTTTGTACAATTAGATTATCTGTTGTTACTATTAACATGCCATGTGTGTTTAATGCTGTAAATTTGCTTACCCTCCTGTTTGGAAAGTCAAATGCCAACTTTTCTTCCACAAGGTATCAAGTGTGGCTCTTGTAATGGTGTTTCCCACAGGTGATAAAATGAAGCATGGAAGGTTTTCTAGAAGACATCCAAGTGTTTTCTATCAGGCTGGAAATATGATGTGACTGCAGTCCTCCAATGTATTTTGACCTAATAGATGGGAAAAGAATAGAGAGGGTGCTACAAAGGGGAGGAGGAGAAACAAAAGGAGGCAATCAGAAGAAAGAGAGAGACAAATAGGAAGAAAAACTACCTGCTTTAAGGTATCCTTTCGGACTAATGGTTGTTTTACAGGGAAACAGGCCACACAACTCAACCTGCCTCCTTTGGTGCAGAAGTCAAACGCAGGATAGGTGGTGGGTGTCCAGTGTTCAGATATCTTTGCTCCTCGATATTCCCTGCATGTGTTTCCTCCTAATCTGAGATCTTCCCCTGCATGTAATAGAGCTGGTCAGAGGGTGGCTGCAAAGGTATGTGTATAAAAGGTATGTGAGAATTTAGTCAAAAGTTTGAAAAATTGTTCACTACCTCTAATGGCTAGTGATATTCTACATGTGCATGGAAGGAAAGAGAAAATCTCACCAGAAATGTGTGATTTTCATATGATAAGATGCATAAGAGTTGTGAAGACACACTGAATATGTTTCTTCTGTATAAAGTTTGGTATATCTTGAATTTGGAGTTTACTTTATTATATGACTTTCAGGTTCAATGCTACCTGGCCTTTCTATCATTTTACTCTCCGTAATTGGATAAAGAACTCTTTGTTTTATAAGCTACACATATCTGAAGCTTGATTGTGTTGTTAGAAGTATTTACTTTCCTTGAGGTTTAAATCAACAATCCCTCTCCCCCAATGCAATGATGTACCATAAAACCCTGGCAGAAATGGTATATTTGGCTTTCTTTTCTATCTACACACAGTTTTAGGCTATCAAATGTAGGAACAGATACACAGAGTATGTTAGCCAACTGAAACATAGTGGAGAGTTGAGTCTTGTTGTCATTTAGCATATAGCCAAATTATAAAGATAGTTTCTAATTCCTATTGACTAAAAAATAGGCTGCCAGGGTGACAGAATTGTCCCTGTATCTTGTTTTCACATTGGTACACTGTCTGACACTACATCTGTACTGCTTTCCCTAGTCATGCCTCAGGGAAAGTTTGAGTTCAGAGAACAAGTTGTCCTGTGTTGGTAGACAACTGACTTTGATTATACAATTTGTTCATGTAATCAATGGAGAAAGTCACAATAAACCTGAGTTTCCCTGCTAGACAAGTAACTCATTCCAGCATTGAGCCAAAGATCAAGTCAATGTGTAAATGTGGAAAACGGGGACTTGGAGGATGAGCTTGATCTTTAGCTCATGTCTGTGCAGATATCTGTATGAAGTGTGACAGTATCATAATGAAGATGTAAAAGGACCAAATACTCAAAAATCAGAACATAATGCTCCATTACCAGTTATACAGCAATACAAATTGATATACAATATAAAAAATGCAAATGGTTACACTCTGCTAGGAAATAGCAACTCTATTTTTTATCAGAATAAGAGGAAAACTCAAGATCCAATTGACTTTATTCCAAGGCGTTTTAACATTTCAAGAGAGTACTCATTTTGTACAAGACTTTCCAAAGAAACATGTATCTGATAGTAAGAGGAAATGAAAAACCTTCATTTTAGAGCCAAATTCTCTGTTTTACCATCTTACCTCATAGAAGAATGCATCGCTTTAGGAAACGCAGCTTAGAAAAATATTCCCATTGCTTTGGCTTGTTGTTACTGAAGATTGCAGGGTATTATGGGCTTTTTGTATGACTTAATTCATTGTTTGTAATGAGAAAAGAGAATTTTCAATAGTACAAAGTGAAGCTGAAATGAGAAGTAACACAACTCTCTAATGAGACTGACACTAAAATTGTAATCAGACATCTGAGGGTCAGTTGAGGATGTATTTGAGTCTCGTCTACCTTAAATAAATGTTTTAAATCTCATGTGCTACATACAGGTTCACTTTTCATGTAGGCCATCAGCAATACAGTTTAAAATTCCTAGTCTGTTTTGGAGTTCTATGCTGCTAGATAATGAGAGTAAAGTTTTTTTAAAAAGTTTAAAACTGGTGTAAAGAAAAGGGAATATAATGAAAAGAAAATAATTTCTTGAGCCATACCTCTGTATCCTTAGTTCATAGAATCATAGAATGGTTTGGGTTGGAAGGGACCTTAAAGAGCACCCAGTTCCAGCCCCTCTGCCATGGGCAGGGACACCTTCCACTAGACCAGGTTGCTCAAAGCCCTATCCAACCTGGCCTTGAACACTTCCAGGGATGGGGCATTCACAACCTTTCTGGGCAACCTGTTGCAGTGCCTCACCACCCTCACAGTGAAGAGCTTCTTCCTTGCATCTAATCTAAATCTACCCTCTTTCAGTTTAAAGCCATTACCCCTTGTCCTATCGCTACATGCCCTTGTAAAAAGTCCCTCTCTGGCTTTCTTGTAGGCCCCCTTTAGGTACTGGAAGGCTGCCGTAAGGTCTCCCCAGAGCCTTCTCTTCTCCAGGCTGAACAACCCCAACTTTCTCAGCTTGTCTTCGTAGGAGAGGTGCTCCAGCCCTCTGATCATCTTTGTGGCCTTCCTCTGGACTTGCTGCAACAGGTCCATGTCCTTCTTATGTTGGGGGCCCCAGAGCTGAACACAGGACTCCAGGTGGGGTCTCATGAGAGAGGAGCAGAGGGGGAGAATCACCTCCCTCGACCTGCTGGTCACGCTTCTTTTGACGCAGCCCAGGATATGGTTGACTTTCTGGGCTGCATAGCGCACATTGCCAGGTCATGTTGAGCTTCTCATCAACCAACACTCCCAAGTCCTCCACAGGGCTGATCTCAATCCACTCATCACCCAGCCTGTGTTTGTGCTTGGGATTACCTTGACCCATGTGCAGGACCTTGCACTTGGCCTTGTAGATCTTCATGAGGTTCGCATGGGCCCACCGGTCAAGCCTGTCAAGGTCCCTTTGGATGGCATCCCTTCCCTCCAGCGTGTTGACTGTACTACACAGCTTGGTGTCAGCAAACTTGCTGAGGGTGCACTCAATCCCACTGTCCACATCACTGACAAAGATGCTAAACAGCACCAGTCCCGATACTGACTCCTGAGGAACACCACTCATCACTGGTCTCCACTCAGACATCGAGCTGTTGACTGCAACTCTTTGAGTGCGACCACCCAGCCAATTCCTTATCCACTGAGTGGTCCATCCATCAAATCCGTGCCTCTCCAATTTAGAGACAGGGATGTCATGTGGGACAGTGTCAAATGTTTTGCACAAGTCCAGGTAGATAATATCAGTTACTCTTCCCTTATCCACCAACGCTGCAACCCTGCTGGAGAAGGCCACCAAATTTGTCAGGCACAATTTTCCCTTAGTGAAGACCTGTTGGCTGTCACCAGTCACCTCCTTATTTTGCATGTGCCTTAGCACAATTTCCAGGAGGAACCACTCGATGATCTTGCTGGGCACAGAGGTGAGACTGGCTGGCCTGTAGTTCCCCGGGTTTTCCTTTTTTCCCTTTGTAAAAATGGGGGTTATGTTTCCCCTTTTCCAATCAGTGGGAACTTCACCAGACTGCCACAACTTCTCTAAACATGATGGATAGTGGCTTAGTCACTTCATCTGCCAGTTCCCTCAGGACCTGAGGATGCATTTCATGAGGTCCCATGGACTTGTGCACCTTCAGGTTCCTTAGATGTTCGCGAACCTGATCTTCTCCTACAGTGGGAGGTTCTTTATTCTTCCAGTCCCTGCCTTTGCCTTCTGCGTCTTGGGCCGTGTGGCTGCCACACTTGCTGGTGAAGACCAAGGCAAAAAAGTCATTGAGTACCTCAGCCTTCTCCATGTCCTGGGTAACCAGATCTCCCGTTTCCTTCTGGAGAGGGCCCACATTTTCCCTAGTCTTCCTTTTATCACCAATGTACCTACAGAAGCTTTCTTGTTGCCCCCGACATCCCTAGCCAGTTTTAATTCTATCAGGGCTTTAGCTTTCCTAACCTGTTCCCTGGCTGCTCAGACAATTTCTCTGTATTCCTCCCAGGCTACCTGTCCTTGTTTCCACCCTCTGTAGGCTTCCTTTTTGTGTTTGAGTTTGTCCAGGAGCTCCTTGTTCATCCACGCAGGCCTCCTGGCATTTCTGACTGACTTCATCTTTGTTGGGATGCATCATTGCTCCTGAGCTTGGAGGAAGTGATCCTTGAATATTAACCAGCTTCCTTGGGCCTCTCTTCTCTCCAGGTATTTATCCCATGCTATTCTACCAAGCAGAACCCTGAAGAGGCCAAAGTCTGTTCTCCTGAAGTCCAGGGTAGCGAGCTTGCTGTGCACCCTCCTTGCTGCCCCAAGGATCTTGGACTCCACTGGTTCATGGTCACTGCAGCCAAGGCTGCCCTTGAGCTTCACATTCCCCACCAGCCCCTCCTTGGTGGTGAGAACAAGGTCCAGCATAGCACCCCTCCTCATTGGATCCTCTATCACTTGGAGAAGGAAGTTGTCATCAATGCATTCCAGGAACCTCCTGGATTGCTTATGCCCTGCTGTGTTGTCCCTCCAACAGATACAGGGTGGTTGCAGTCCCCCATGAGGACCAGGGCTTGTGAACATGAGGCTGCTCCTACCTGTCTATAGAGGGTCTCACCCACTCGGTTTTCCTGGTCGGGTGGCCTGTAGCAGACCCCCACTATAATGTCACCTGTCCCTGCCCTCCCTTTAATCCTGACCCATAAGCTCTCGGTCAGCTCCTCATCCATCCCCAAGCAGAGCTCCGTGCACTCCAGCTGGTCATTGACATAGACGACAACACCCCCTCCTCGTCTGCCCTGCCTGTCCTTCCTAAACAGCCTGTACCCTTCCATTCCAACACTCCAGTCATAGGAGCCATCCCACCACGTCTCCGCAATGTCAATAAGATCATAGCCCTGCAGGCATTTGCACATCTTACTCCTCTTGTTTGTTCCCCATGCTACATGCATTTGCATAAGGGCATTTAAGTTGGGCCCCCGATGAAGCAGACTTACTGGCTGGAGTGGCTGGAATTCCTTTGTGTTGCTCTTCAGGTGCTCTCCTGCTGACCAGTGATCCCTCTGCAGGCTCTGGGCATCTATTGCTGGCACTGGCATCAAACTGGTAGGAGTGGGATGGATTGAGGTTCCTCTCCCCTGGCAACTTGAGTCTAGAGCTGTCTTATGACCAAAGATGCTCTTCTCTGACAGATGGACCCCATCAGCCCCCAGTAGACTAGATTTCTCAAAGGGAGTCCCATGGTCTAAGTAGCTGAACCCATGGCTGTGGCACTGGTCCTGTAACCATTTGTTGATTTGCCACATTCAACTGGCCCTTTCAAACCCCTTCCCTTTGACTGGGAGGACCAATGAAAAAGCTACCTGCGCTCCAGAATCCCTTACCACTGCTCCCAGGGCTCTTTAATCCTTCTGGATATTTCTCAGACTGCTCCTGGCTGTATCACTGGTGCTTACATGAAACAACAGTGAATAATAGTTGGACTGCACGGGCCTTGGTAGGCTCTTGGTGACATCCCTGATACGAGCCCCCAGGAAGCAGCACACCTCTCTAGAGAGTGTGTCAGGTCAGCAAATGGGTGCCTCCATACCTCTCAGAAGAGTTGCCTACTACTATCACCTGTTGCCTTTTCTTAGTTGCGGTGGTTGTTACATGGGGAGCAGATCAGTCTGCCTTACTCAGCTGTGGCACCTCTCCTGATGGGAC
This sequence comes from Harpia harpyja, assembly GCF_026419915.1. NCBI lineage: Eukaryota > Metazoa > Chordata > Aves > Accipitriformes > Accipitridae > Harpia > Harpia harpyja. The sequence continues at coordinate 18,770,849 of NC_068947.1, forward strand.
GGGTCTTTCCTCTTCAGTCTGCAGAGCAGTGAAGTGGTTCTGCAAGGGCGCCTCAGGCTTCAGGGGAAGTCTCTTCCTCCTGCCAGTCCTTGCTGTTGCAAGCTTCCATTCTTCTGCATTATTGGCCCCCCTCCCTTCCGTGTGTGCCGGTGGGGGAGTTTTTGGCTGTTTGGCCATGGGCTTCGGGTCCACTGCAGACTGCGTTTGGAACCAGCTATCTAACTCCTTCTCAGCCTCCCCGATGCTATGCAGCCTTCTCACCACCTCCTGCATCTCAGCCACCTGCTGCAGGAGGTCCTCCACAGACCTCTGGCGGCTGCTGTAACTCCTGGCCCTGCCCACACCTCATCAGCCGCTCTCCCTCCCAAGAGCTGCTGGCTCCTGGCGCATCTCTGCACTCTCCTGGGGTTTCCCTGGACCAGGAAACCCCCCCTTGCATGCCACGATCCCCAGCTCTGCTGCAGAACTTACTTAGTTGCGTAGAATAAAAGGTGGGAGACATTAATAAATGAGAGAGGAATCAAAAATTACAGAATAATAAGAAATACTAAAGTGTAAATGGGTAACTAGACCACATTGTGGATGAGACAACAGCCAGTGCTCCCAGTTCATGTGCCATATGGGCTGCCATATGCCACTGTGAGGTTACTGCCATCATTGACAGTGACGGAGATGACCCAAGCAACCTCTTACCTGTGTACAGCAGGAAATTGCTTCTATTTTGCATAGCATGGAGAAGACGCCCTGGAAACCCCAGCTGGTAGACAGATATAAAGCAGCTTTAAAGCTGCTAACTGTGGAAGAGAGCTGCTGTTCTAACTTGTGGAAGAGAATCAGTTTTACACAGCCATAAGAATTTGGAGAAAATAAGTGTAACAAAAAGCTGTATTTCTCTTTCCCTAATTGGACACAGTACCTAAGGGAATGTTTGGCCAGTCCCACAAATCACTGTCTAGGCTTTAAATTAGCGAAATTACATAAGCAGACATTTACTTCATATTCCTTGTCCCCTCAAATTAAATTTGAACCGAAGCTTCCATTTTTGACCAATTTTCATTCAAGTCTTATAAAGGGAAATTTGAATTAAGTATTTCCTGTGAGATTGAATCTCTATTTCTCTGCCTCATCATCTGAACCATAATTTATGTCTTAAAGTTATTCAGCTTTAAAAATTTTTAGAGGCACCATCTTAGATTAATGGGTATGCATGCATGTGGAAGATGCATATGTATGCAAAAGCATTTAGTCCACTAACTCTCTTGTAGCTCTTGTGTGTCTGAAGGGCAGTATTCATTAGAATATCTGCTACTGTATTTACTTTCCTTACACACAGATATTTTTTAAGAAATCTTATATTTTTTTATATCATTGTGCTTAGTCTGGCTTTTATACTTGATTTTTCAAAGTGAACTTGCTGCTTAAGACTCGGGTATTACAAAAGTGATGAAATTGTCACGGCAAGAACATCACATTGATGCAGAGCGAGAATGAGATTCTCTCTCTTGAGCAGGTGCTATTTGAAGATAATGCAGTACATGGCTATATGAGTCATTGTTCATAGTTGGAAGCCTGACCAAAGGATTTAGTACCACTTACTACTATAACCATTCATATGGAAGCATTATGTCAAAGAAGGAAACAATCCTCACCTCCAGGATAAACTGGAGGCTACTGGCTACTGCTGACTTCACACATAATGTCTTTTACTTGAAATTATTGATGTGGGCAAGTTCCTACATCACTTTACACTTACTGAGTGACTTTTTTTCTTTGAATTTGCTAACAAACGGGACTTGCTGAATGTTCTAGAGAGAAAAAACAGTGACAGATATTTGAAAAAAGCAGATATGGCCTCTTTATGTCATTGTTCTAGAGAACAGTTTTCCATGAATCTTAGTTTTCACTTCATAGTGATGGGTAAGTGCTTGAAAATGTCGATGTAAGCCACAGAAAGTAATCTTTCTGTTAATATATGTGTTCTCAGTCAGATAAAACTCTATCTGTAAAGGAGAGAAAATAGTCATACTTCACTATAAAATTATTTTAATCTTTTCAGTTTTATATAAATGCCCTTGTCCTTTCTCATATTCTTCATTGTTACTTCCCACATTTGTTTCTGTGGAATTAATGGAATTAATACAATTTTGTTAAGACAAATGTACCGTGTAAAGATTTCAACCTGACTCAATATGTGTTGCCATCAAGAAAAATTTTATCACTTGCTCAAGTAGAATGTTGGTCAGGTCAATATTCTGCAGAAAATCTCAAATTAACTGGAAAATTAAAAATATATCAGCCATGTTTGGTTAGTTGTCCTGAAATGAAAGAAAAATTATCTTGGTTTAGCTGCCTATATCTGAAAAGAAACTTTATGATCATCTGTAGTATGCTTAAAGACAGTCAGCTTTTCTATCTGACCAGAATTTTCAGAACTGTGAACTGCTAATCAATTATTTTTGGATGGGTCTGCTGAGATAATTTTGAGAGATATTACTTCTTTTTTAAGCTTTCAAATTTCATTTCCATTTTTCTGGCATAAGTTACAATTTGAAAGAAAAAATTAAATTGAAAAATAGATTTTTAATTAAAAAACTGAAGACATAGGATGTACTGACTGCTGAAGAACTTCACCATCAGGTTTCTGGAATTGTGACATTTCACACAGTGGATCCTTTCTAAGATTAGACTTTATTTTAACAGACTTGTAAGAAGCTTAATTTTAAAATTCCTGATTAGTCCTAAATTAAATGCTTAGCTAATCTTGCTTTACACAGAATAATGATGATGGTTCACACATGATGTCATCATCATAGCTGGATAGTGTCTCCTCACCCTCTATAAAAGTGGACTAAACTAAGCAAGTTTGCATTTCCAAAATCTTTGCCAGCTTTACTAAGTCATTAAACTGTCATTGCAGCATTATTTTTTTCAGTTTTAGAGTGATTTTTGGAAAACAGAATAACTCCAAATGCTGATGGGATTTTTACCATAAAGAGAATACGCACATTGTGTTGCAAAACATGGGGAAACTTCAAAACCCTTGAGGCCATCAGGGTATGGAGGAAGGGCTGGGAGGAAGAACAGGAGATGGGGTGTGACTATAAGCAGTGACAGGGACTCATAGATCTCTCTTCTGGGTCTGCTGTAATCTAGCCTTTTTATCAGGGATGCTTCAAAACCGTTTTTGATTCCTTCATGACACTGGGGGAAGACATGGCTAGTGAGGTTTTTTTCTCATCACTGGCAGGGTGCAGAGAAGTAGCAATTCCTCTGTCTCATTTATGTGGGGAATTTTCCTCTCCCTACCTCCCCCACCACTGTGGCTGATGGTTTTAATTTTTTTCTGAGACTGTGGGACATTTTGAGGATGGTATATATCTCTGTATGTCTTCCTGTTAAGCATACAGAATACCATTGGCAACAGAGTCATGGTTTTGATTTTTGTCCCATCAGAGCTAAGGACAGGCTGGGTTTCAGTGCAGCCTGTGCAGGTGACCTGCTCATAGGGTCCCGGTGGCTGGGTTGCCCTGGTGCTGGACTGGTAGAAGGTGAGGTGGGTCACACTTCAGTTTTCACTTCTGACCTTAAGTGCTTTCTGGAGCTGTTATCTGTCTTTGTGGCGTTGCAAACTATGTTAAACACTGGAATTAAAAGAAGGATGGTAATTTTCATCTTAGCTTGGGATAGGAAAAGGGCAGATAACTTCTAGTGGGAAGGCAGAAACCACAATAGCTTCCTCTTAGATGAGTCAATTCTTTTCAGCTTTTTTCCACTGTAGGTGCTTCAGTGTTAACATTCTCTGCATGGAACTTAATATTAACATGTGAGTAAAGTGAAATAAGCAAACTGTGAAGCTCACATTAGTCCCATCACTGGAAAGAATTAAGATGAATAAAAAGGTTTTGAGGTGCGATAAGTCTAACTACAGAATCAGCAAAGCCACCAAGATATTTATGACATTGCTATTAAAAGCTACCTTTCTGTTTGCTACAGACTAAAACAGTATGCTTTGTAACAAAGCTAGTGACTCTTTTTTTAGCAAGGTCCTATCTTCCTTTAAGAAGAATGCTTTCTAGAAACCAGGAATTCTGGCCCTGACCAGTCAGATACATACCAGTTAATGCAGAGAAGCCTGGGATGAAGGAAGGTCATTAAAGAAACTTACAGAACAGATACAGGACAGACAAAATCAGATAATGTACTGTCACAAAAAAATTATATAATCAGTTTTTTTTAAAAGAGAATGTATTTAAAACCACTTTCCAAAAATCAAGAGTAGACAAGTCTCTCAAATGTCTTCATTCCAGTACGCTACCGAAATTCTGTAGGATCTGTAAAAGCGTGACAGGTGTACAGTGTACAATTTGTTGGTCACAGCACATTGTCTGGGCAGCTTTTGCCCTGATCTGCAGTAGTGTGTGTCAGAGAGAGAGCTACTAGAAAGGTGTAAGAGCAGGAACACGTATTCTAAAATGGACCTCAATGCACAGAATACTACTATAGCTACATGTGGACTTTATTCCTAGCAACGTTATTCTAGTGTTTAAGCCAATATGGAAAGCATCAAAGGGAGAATAGATATTTCTTACTTACACTTCAACTTCCAGCTACATATCAACATGTTGCACTATGGGTAGCTGGAAACAGAATGGTAAATCCTAAGTCAAAGAAATCTATTTGGCCTAGTTACAAACAGGGAAGTGTGTTGTAGCCTTGCCATTCCCTCTTTTGTTTTGAGCTTTTTCTTTGTTTGTTTGGGGTTTTTCTGCATTTTTTCACGCTAGGTTTTTGGGACCTGTGGTTTTTGAGCCTCAGTCTTCAAAGAAAGCCCTTCCTGTAAGAGCAAGGGCTATTAATGCAAGTGAGATATTTTAGCATATTCTGGCAATGATGAGTCACTGTGCATCAGTGCCATTTTGCAGCCTGTGACATATATGAAGGCATGACCTTTGATTATTTTGCAGCCAGTTTACACTAGTCTCCCAGTTTAAAAAAATCCTAAAGGTGTATCATTGACCCTTACTCCTCAGTGTTACTGAATCTGATTGAAGAAACTTTTGTTATTGCTGGAGGAAAAAACCAGAAATGAGAATAAAGTTCTGACTTTTCACAACATCTTAAAGAAAAATCTGCATTCATTCAACATAACAAATGTCCAGAGATTGCCAAGAGTCCTCATGCTTCCACCTACTTAGCTTTCTCTAACTGTGACTTTTATATAACTTTTAGCTCTAGTATCTATACTTTGTTTTGATGGGTATCCTATATACTAAAAAAACCCCAACAAACCCAAACAAAAAAACCCCAACATGTCTTGGTATATAGTCAGAACCACTACTAGTGAAAGACAAAACTGATGACAGGGAGGAAGAAGGTTAAAATTAAAAAGACTTGCACTCAGGAACAAAGGTATGAGCATTTGCTTTGAACCTGGGAGGCTCACAAGCCACCCTGCCAGTGTATCCCAGGTGTAAGCCACATGAGCTGGGGAAAGAATGCGGCTGTGAGGAGCGTGATGACAGGTCCCAGTCTGTTCTGCATTCATCCCAGCATGCACCAGTGCATCTGTTATGCATTTACAAAAGGTTTGAATTTTTCTTGCTTTCTCTTTTTCTTGGTAAAGTTATTTAAACAAATTTAAGCAAATATTGAAACCAGTATCAAAACAGCAGTGCAGAAACTCTTGGAAGGAAGGAGATGTACTAGCATCAGCTACTCCCTTAGAGCTAGGGATCCCTACTAGCATCAGTAGCTACTACTACTAAAGTAGTAGCACCACCTCTCCCTTAGAGCTGCTGTAATGGCACTGCCCTGGTCTTTGTGTGAATCTTCTGTTTTCAAGCAAAATCAGCAACAGAGCAATGATTTGTGTCACTACCCATTCTGGACAGACCAGGGAGGGGTTGTGGTGAGTTCAGAATTCCCTTGGGCTGAATTAAGGTGAAATGACACCAAACGATCAGTTGAACATTTTATTTATGGCAGAAGTAACCTGAACTTGGGAGGCGTAACAGTAGGTGGCACGGGTTTCTCACAACAGGAATTGGCATGAAACTGTGTCAGTAAACCATATGACACATAGTAACCACATATACATCAGTTCAGGGAATAAGGAAAGCCCTCCTGCTGAGTCACAAGGTTCAGAGTGGGCCCCCTTGCTTTCTAGACTCCTCATAGAAGAGCCTAGGGGCAGCTAGATCCATTTCTAGTCCCAGACTTGGTCAACGGTTTTATGTCGAAAGGGATGAGGTGTAGGGATTATGGAAAAGGCAAGAGAGAGAGAGAGAGAGAAAGAGGAGAAGAAAGATTTCACTGGTCCTGGGTCCAGCATTGGTCCAGCCAGTCTAGATGTCCAGTTCCAGAGGGCATGCATGGGGCTTCTCGTGTCCGTGTCTTTTGTAGCTCAGTTCCTGCCTTTTCTCATGTCAATCATGCCCTTCTTGGTCTTCTGCATGCCGCCTGTAAGGACTTGTGTAACTCTCGATCTTGTGCGCAGGCACCAGTGGGGAGTGGTGGCCATGAAGGGTCCCTGGGGTGGCCATGAGCCCCTTCCTCAAATAAACTTTGTATGACCTCTAGCCATACATGGTGAGCTGCCCTGCTCAGCGTATCAGAACACGGAACTGCGCACCCTCGGGCACGGCCTCTTCACCCTGTTGCAGATCAGCTTCGGCTTCTCACCTGTGGTTGTTATGCAGGGTTTGTTGTTATGCAGAATTTGCCCCACCACAATGTTTGAGACATTAACTCTTTCAGTCTCTCACAACTTGACAGCTCAGTCATGTATGTGCTAAGATAAGGTACTCCTGAGAAAAATCGTTTCAGTGGCTCTGGGAATGTACATCTTCTGCTGCACTGATGGAGTTGCAGGGTGCCTGCAAATCAGCTGAGGGCCCAAAGGGTGCACACAGCAGGTGCTGTGAAGGCTGAGGTCCATCACGGCTTCCTCCCAGCAACACACTGGGGTTTTCCTCCAGGGCACACTAGGCTGTGTGGAGTGATGGTGTAGCTCCACGGCTTGTCCTGATAGATAGTCAAAACAAGGCCAGGCCTCCCACTCCAAATCCATACCTCAGTACATCTGCCACATCATTTAGACACTAACCTTTAGAGCCAGACAGAAAAGATAAGTTTACAACCTATATATGTGGGTGCGTTTTCCATCCATTTTCATCCAGAAAGAAATCTTGCTAGTTTTATTAAACAAGAATAGCAAGCAATATGATTTGGTTTTGATAGCATTCTCAGCCTGCTAGGTATCAGGCAAATCATCAGTGAGGTCTGGGTCCTGACTCAGAATGTTACTGTGTTTAAGAGAAAAAGCTAGACATCGGATATAGAAATCATTTGTTCACCTCTGTGTGAACAGCACTAAATAGTGAATGCAGGATGATAGGGTACAGTGGGAAAGATGGAGGAAGAAATAGGAAAGAAAACAAGAGCTTGCTTGGACTTTGCGGAGTATTTTATTTCAGATAGTCCAAGTTGTTGTACAGAAATGAAGCCACTGAAATGGTTGATAAAAACATCTTTTCAAAATCCCAGGTAAGTGTTAAAGTTTTTGCAATTTTAAAAGGAAACAAAAAATTAATAACTCCCAAATCTAGTGCTCACTCAAAAACCTGCAGAGTCCAAAGGGAGGGCTCTTTGTGCAGCTGGCTGAGGGTAATATTATTAGTAGCCTGCTGGGTCCATGCTCATTGCTCTGAAACAGGGGCTATCTGTTATCCATGTCACTATAGGCCGTATTGAACCCTGAGTTGGAATCTAGAGCAGCACAGGAACCTAGGAAGAGGGGTTTTTTTTTGAGAGCAGTATGACACTGCAACAATAATGTCTGCCATATGTCTTGCAGAAACATGAGGTTCTGAACTCCTTTGGCAGGTTTTTGATTCCTTTATGATCTTCAGAAATCTATGTAGCCAAAGTGGAGAGAGGCCAAGTTCAGGTCTACGCAATTGAGTGTTGAGTCTTTGCCTTATATACCAGGGCTGAAGGGAATCATCTGCTCCTCAGATGTTTTTATTTATTATTTTGTGTGACAAGATTCCCATTTAATCTGCAGTAATAACAAAGTTTTATTATAAATGTGATTAACTGCTTTTAAAACTCAAAGTGATTGTTGAATGGCTTTGGTTCAATGAACCATTAGATGTTTCTGGACTTTGACTCTCAGCATCTCTCTCTTGTGAAGGCAGAAGCTTCTGAATTTAGAATTACACCAAAGTAAAAAGGAAACTGAAAAATAAATGTGTATGACTAGATCTCAGGCAGGGTGGTCCACAACCTTGTTGGTCTAAGTGTTTCTGTTTTGCTGAGGAGAGCAAGCTAGGCAATGTTAGTCATTGTCCTAGAGCGGAAGGGCCCCAGTTGTTGAGTCTGGGGGCCTTCAAGCTGGCCACCAGCCAGGAGAAGGCAGAGAGGAAAAACAGTTTCTAGAATGGGAGAGGAGGGGTTCTGTGGAAAGAAGCAGCACACTGCTGACCCAGCCAGCAATGTAGGTCTTTGCATTTCTGTTTTTATTGTGGGTTTGAACTGCACAATACTGCTGCACTTTTGAAGAAAGCTGTGATTTGGAAATCACACCTAATACTTGATTCTGATGGTAGGGGCTAAGCCTCCTGTTCCTCTCGATCCACAGCTCGCAGAAGGTCAGGTCCATCATAGCGAACTCTCTTCTGTCCTTTTCTACTCTGTCTCTACCTACATGACCATGGTTGTGTGGCTTCTAGTAGTAAAAAGCTACATGAAATGGTGACACGTCATGCAGTCCTCCTGTGTGAAACCTTTCTGAGCAATCTGACTGGGTCTTTAATTTTTGTCAGATAGCAAAAGCATAGCAACTGGTAAAGGCAAGGCCATTTGCCCTTAAAAATGGTAAGGTGAACTCTGGGCGAAAATATTTGGGATGGTGTTTTAATAAAATACTCTCCTACTTGTTGAGAAGTAGAGATCAGACAAAGTGCTCCTCGACCTTTAAAAAAAAAACAAAAACCAAAACCAACACCAAACCAAAACCCCATACAACAAAACCTCAGACTGTACTGAAGCAGAAATTTCTATCTGTCTTCTCTCCTCCATCCTTTCTTTCAACAACCTGGAATTATTCATAGTCCCCATTCTATACTGGACTAATTTTTCCTTTTTCATGTGCTTAAAAAAAAAAAAAAATAAACCAGAGGCTTTTAACTTAAGAAAGAGAGAATAATTCCCCTCCTAAAAGTATCATTATGGAATTTTTCTTTCACAAAGCATCCATGTCCTCCATTAGGATGATTAAAATCATTTTAATGTAGTGCCAGCTGGGGGATTGTTGCCTTCCCTCAAAGAACTATTGTAAACACTTAATCTCCTTTGTTTATATTATTCTCATGTAGAAGGCTGCTTTCTGTCTCTGGACCTGCTAAACCTTTAGATATATCATCTCTTTCATCTTTTTCCAGTGCTTGTTTTAGAAAGGGTTTAGATCTGACCGTGAGTAGGGTAGGACTCGCTGCATGAGTGATAAGGTTATCAGACTCCTAGCCCTTCTCCATACCATCGCTTACTTTCACCTTGTTAAGTCAAGTTGCTTTTAGTGGTTTTTCTGTTCTCTTTTCCTCCCCTGCAACAGCAGTCAAAACAAAGATTTATTGAAATCTTTACAAATGATCTCTAGTATAAAAGTACCCCCCAGGCTTTTGACAGCCCACCTTCAGCATGTGACAGAATGAGCAGCTTTAACAGCATCACTTCAATGCTTCCCTCCTGTGTCTTCCCCTGCTGCGTCATTCTCCTGCTGCCATAGCTTAGACATGATCTACCCTGTGGTCAGAGAGGTGAAGCAAAGAGGAACTTAAAAGAAGTTAGTACCGGAAAATCACAGCACCATGTCCTGTGAGGCTAATACCAGCTTCCTTGCAGTGCTGGGCCTTCCAGAGGAAATCACATTTTGCCAGGCACTGAGCATCTTCTAAAGGCAATGATTCCACTCACATCTCTTCATTCACTCATCAGCCAGGACTGGATTTAAATGCGTTTCAGCACAATAATAATATAGGTATTCTGTATAATTTTATCATCCCTATTCCTTAACCAGGATTTCTTGTCTCAGCCTAAAGTTTCAGTCTTTATCTGTAGTGGGTTTATAACTCATCTAGTTAAAATATTAGCTTTAACATTATCAAAGAGTAATGTTGCTCATTTCTTCCATTTGTTTTCCACAGCAATATGTTTTTGAACTGACAGAGCAGCACGTTGACTGAGTCTGCGAGTGTGAGGGAATTCATCCTGAAAATAGACTGAGACTGAGGGGAAAACTGATCTAGGACTAGTGGGGCCAAATGTCCATTAAAGCAGAATAATCTATGATATTTGGTACTCCTTGAGGACTCTGCTGCTACTTACTACGTCCTCCTGTGAAATTCTCTGGGAGAGGTTTATAAGTGCCACGAGTTAACTTACTTAAGATACTATCTCTTTGACTTTTAAATATTTTATATATAATGTGCTATATTACCAGTCTCATTAAATTTACTTTGTGCAGCACAGAATACCTAGTCAATTGTCTCTTTTCCTGTTACAATCAACACATTTTTTCCATTGAAATAATTTCTAATGGGATTGAATCTTAGCGATAAAAGCCAAATTTAAAGTTGTTTATATGTTGCCAGTGAAAATGTGCTTTAGTCTGTAAATCTTCTGGTTGCACACAGATGACATTATTGAAATAGATAATCCTCCACAGATGCATTAATTTCATAATCTAAAAATGCTTTCTAAAGTCTTTTACAGCAACAAATAAAGACCAACTTGATGACACAGTCTACAAGAACAACAGTAAATAAAACAAATGCTAGTGCAAGTCTGCAATTGCAAAGACTTTAGAAAACTAGCCTCTTCTACTCAATCAAAATTTTTAAGTACATCCTTTCCTATGGAATTTCTCCCTATCCATATTTATAAACCCAGTTATTTTACAGAATTATGGCTTGCATCTAGGTAGTCTCCTTTCAGATCAAAGCTTAGAAGACCTGTAGTAAATTTTGTTGTTTGCTTGACACTTGGAGTAGCTGGCATTCACCCCAGTGTTCTAAGGTTGTACTGCCAAGGGAAAAAATATGACATGCATCCTTGTAAAATTTGTGCTGCTTTCTTTGGCATTCCCCTCTTTCAAGGCCTGCGTCCATGTGGTAGTTCTGCTTTGTTTTTTCTAATTACTAGCAGCTGAAAGAGTTTGTGTCCAGGGGAAAGAACTTTAACCAGCTCTAACAGGTGCTCCAAGGCCAAAGCTTTTATGCAATAATGTGTAAAATGAGATGTTCGCTGCACCTGACCCACTAGTGATCAAATGAAACAAACACTGGGCAAGAAAATACAAGACCATTTTATCTAAATACCTACATTTTCCAAGGCAGTGTGCTGAAAGAGGTGCAAAAGAGAACTTACCTTTCTTTAATAACTCCATTCTGTGTTTTTTCCAAAGTGTCTGAACAAATAAGTTGAAATATATTATCTGTCATGGGCATTTCCGACACACTGTAAATGTTCAGTACTCTGGACAATATGTGTACCTTTCCTGAAATGCATCCTTTAATTGGCTCTTCAGATATTCCTGGGTTCATGGACGTGGGCAGCTTTACCTAATGTTCCTGAAAACTACTTATGAACCTTTTTCCTTTGGAAAATTTTACATTAACGTCACTCATTATGTAATGAAAAATGTTTGGAAACAATTGAAATGTTTATAACAGATGATAAGAAGTAGAAAATACTTTCTTCACTTCTATTACAGTCAATAATACCTATGTGAATTTGAGATGATTTATTTTATAGTTTGCTATGAGCAAGGTCTTGACTGTACTCTCAGGCATTATTTTTACTTTATTTATTGTAAGTTATCCATAAAGTCAAACATGTAAGTTATAGTACCTGCAGTTAAGTCCACTCCACAGGGCCTTAGTGTATCTGTGTGGTGTTTCAGGCTGTGTGTGTGCAGTATTTTCACAACTGTATATGGACCCAACCTTTGAAATGATGGTTTGGATGGAATGACCTTGATATGACTCTTTTACCAAGAATCCACACAAGCCCTGACTTTTTCTGTCTTCTCAGTGAAAACCTTTATCTGTACCCTATGGCTTAACCCTACTCCCCCCAGTGAGTGCTGGCATGGTGCCTGCTCTGTGCCCTGGGTCTGTAGTATCCTCTCTCCCTGGGGCTGTCCTGGAGATGCCAGCCCCACTGGAGGGAGGAGCTCGGAGTAGGTTGCAGTGGGCTGCAGTTGGTTTGTCCCTTTGCAATAAATCAGTGCTGTATTGGGGGAAAGAAGTAGGGAGGATGGTGGAGAGCAAATGAGTGCAGAAGTAGGCAACAGAGCCTTTGAGTGAAGGGAAAGGGCTGTTTTTTCCATGCTTATGTGCTTATATGTCTGTGCAGATGGTCATGTTCATACATGCTGATGCCTGTTCATAGCCGTGTGATTTAGAGATGTTGTGACTTGCTGAGCCTGGAAATGGAGAGGTAGTGTAAATTAGACTAAATTACAGCAATAAACAGTAAGTTCACTGAAAAGAATGTGATTTTTTTTAACATCCTGAAACTTTTTGGCAATGTTTTCCCCTAACTTACCTAACAGAAGAGATTCAGGAGACTTGAATTCTAACCTTTCATCCAGCTTTTAAAATCTGAATTCAGTTTTGGTGCTAAAGAACGCAGATGGTTGCCTCTGACTGTGCTCACTGCTCAGGCACAAAATGTGAGAAGAAAGAGATAGTGGGGGCTGGTGGGATGCAGATCAAGGAGAATGAGGCAGAAAATAAGTAATTTTTATTTTCTGGGAAGGGACAGGGACGGGCAGAAGGGTGGAAATAATGAGGATCAGGTCAAGTATAAAAAAAGGTTTAGCAACTAGCTACAAATCTAATATATCAAGAAGAGCCAGAGATCCTCATTATCCGTATCACATTGAGCAGATGTGGCAACTGTTTGGTTCAGGATTTGCTAGTAGTGCAGTGAGGCTGTACACCACTACAGTCTTTGGGAGTCTCTGCAAACAGCCAGAAAGAAGGTTTTTTTTCCAGTGAGATCCTGTCTGTCCCCTAAATGATGAGACCTGCTCTATTCTGCCAACGGCCCTGACTCAAGCTGCAGGTGCTCAGTATTTGGCAATTTATATGGGGTTTTGATGATTTTTGTATGGAACTTCTCTGTCATATGGCTGACTAGGGACCTGTTCTTTTGTCTAGCAGGGTGATGCCCAGTCCTTGACTAGTATGGTTTACTGCCAACACAAATATTAGCCTTGCTGTTGTTGCAATTGCTATTAAATTAATTAAAGTATTATTAATACTAAATCAAAATATCTACATAGAAATCACTGTCAGGTTTCTCTCAGCAAAAGTACTGACTTTGTTAGCATGATAAATATATTTTGTAGCAAAAATAGTGGCTCAGCAGACCAGGGAAGGATGCCACTGGCATCCCTGCTAGAGGTAATTAGAGTCAACCTGAAGTAGTAGTAGGTAGTCGCACCATAAGCACCACTAAGGTACTCTGTGGTCACAAGTTTTGCTGGTCCCCATGGGAGTTAGTAACTCTTTGAGAGCAATTTGCACTGGAAAGTGAGCACCTGTATGGTTGTTTTAAATACAGCTTATCTGACCTTGGCATACAGAGGACCTGTGGGTTGGCACAGGACTAACTCATTTAAGTGATATTTTGCAGGGTACCATCTTAAGTTAATGGTGCATCCATGCTCCACCTGCTCTCCATATCTAACCCAAAGGTAGAAGATTACCTAGCTTGGGTCAAGTTTGTGGAGGATGGAGTCAGAGAAGTGGAAGGGTGAAAAGAAGTAAGAGAAGCAGGGGGAAAAGTGAAGAAGAGTTGGGAAAACTACACTATGAAGTTTAATCTGTGTGGCCTAAGTGGTGAAGTCTGCTTCTACTTTGAAAGTGATGTGTGTTAACCATTGGGAAAGCCATGTATCACAGCTGGCAGATCAGAGTGGAGTGTATGGATGGATTCAGTTTTGTTCCCCTCCTTACACCCTTTGCCACTCTGTTGCACCATAAGGATCAAGAATTAGTCATTCACCTTGGTTTATTCAGTAGCAAGAATTCAAGTAGACCTGCTTTAAAAAGAAATCAAAATCATTCATGTGCAAGTAATTCACGATAGGCTGTGTCACATAAATGAAGGCTGAGAAGAAAATGTCTGGAACACCAACATGAGGAAACAAAGTAAATTAAAAAAAAAAAAAACACCCCAAAAACTCAAATACACATGAAATCCCACTGACAGAAAGCAAATACTTTTACTTCCTATCTTGCCCTAACAGTTACTAGTCTTTAGCTGCAGCAAGCAAAGAAGGTAAAAACCTTGCAAAGGGAGGGTGTTGGACTGAAAGACTACACAGGGAGGGTACTCAGAGCAGGACTTTACACAAACTTGTAACTTCAACTGTGACTGCACTGCAATAGGAAATCATGTAATTGCTTGCTCCTGTTTACTGTTATTGGTGTATATAATTGGTTATTCCCATTTATCATTACTTGGGATTAGTAGCTATTAGACACAAGAGTGTAGCTTATGAAAGAGGATTCTGCAAAGAAAAGGTATCCTGAAGCGCTGGTTAACAGACAGCAGCACAGGGAACTGTGAACTGTTAGGAGGGCGTGGGCTCTGTCTGTGTTAGCAAGTAGTTCAGAACAACAGGAGCGGAACAGTAGATCAGAGCAAGTGGGGCTGAGGTCTGTCCCCTACATCTGCCCTGTATGAGGCTCAGGTTATAATTTGGCTTTCACTGAGCCCATTCCCTTTGACTGAATGTCCCCACTGTGCATATGGTTTGGAGCTGCCTAAAGGATCAATTACTGTCTTGAATCTTTATGTCTTAGTTTGCAGCATGTTTAGTGCAAACATAGGACGGATGTTCTAGATCACGCCATGCCTACATTAGCAATTATTGTGGTCCTGCAGGAGTACATCCATAGAGCAAACAACTGGACCAAGCCTATACTAGATCTGCCAGTGTGTCTTTGCTCTGGTGTGGTTCCATGAACTAAATGCTGGTTGGTAGGTAAGTGTATGGGATCTGCTCCTGGAGCTCATCTTTCCGTGTCTTCATCTGAAAGGAATACAACTCATGTGCTCCATGGACCCTCTGCAAAGTGAACCAAAGCATGGTAACTGGTAATATATAGGAGACTGGCTTCAAAACTGCGCTTCTGGTCCAGCTGAAATGCTAACGTAGATGTACCCCTCAGTCTTCTCTGGAAGGAATAACATGCACCAAAACTGCTCTGTGAGCCAAACCAGCATGTGGTAAATAGAGGCAATCAGGGGGTTTCTTACAGAATTGCACTGCAGCTCTGAAATTAATGCTAATATAAACAAAGACAATGAGAAAAGCCTCAAAGCAAAGAAGGAGAGACCCAGAAGAACAAAAAACATTGGCTTGTAGGCAGAATTGCTAGTGTTCTGGCAAAGATGAATACAGAAATGACTCTACTGGGAAAAAAAACCCCAGGGAATATTTGGAAGAGAAAGTACAATAACTGGGGAAAATGGGCAACAAAGAGCAATTTTAAATTAATGGTAACCTTCTGTTAAGTCTTCTGTTTTGTTGATTCTCACTTCAGATTTATGTGATCACCTGAGAAATTTCTTAGTTTCTAAGTAAAGCATAATCTTACAGTAAAATAATGTAAAACAGAAAAAAAAAAGTTATTTTGTTGTTAAGAATGATACATATATAGGCACCTGAACTGTGTTGGTGTGTATTGTATTTTCAGAGTGTAAAGACAAATACGCTTCATAGCTGTTAACTTCTGAAAACTGTTAAGCAGGATACCATGTGCTGTTTTATAGCGTACAAACAAAATAAGCGACTACAAATTTGTAAATAGATTTAAGAAAGAGTCAAGTAAGGAGTAAAGTAAAGCTTCTAGAATATTTGTGTAGTAAGTTTATGTATTGCAAATAAAATGAATACGAAAGGCAGAGAGTACTGAGGTCGAGGTCTATGGCATTCTTTTCACTTTTGAACAAAAAGCTTAGTGAGCAGTAGAAAGTCCTGTTCCCATGTAGGGTTTCCTCCCACATTTTTGTCTAATAAAAGATAAGCTGGTTAGCACTTGCCTCAGAGGTAGCATCAGTAGACTTTCCTAGTCACTGTCCTATTTTCTTCACCTTGTAGGAACTCAGTATTTCATCAGACCTCTATTTGAGACCCTTCACACTTGATTGAAATTAGAAAACTGTAGTTAAGGGGGAAGTTCCTCCATACATGAGCACACAGACCTTAATTGCATGAATGTCTTATGGAATCACATTTAAAGTATTGTTCTAAATTTCTTGCATCTACAGAAACTTGGAAAGGCTCACATACCTTACTGGCATCCTACTTTACTGTGCCAGACATTCTGCTTTTCTCTTAAAATTTGCCATCTATGTCAGAATACCAATTCCTTTTGAGTGTAAGAGTCTCTGAATTTTCTGCTAAAGTTTATCTTCATCGTGTAGTGACACTCTACCAGGCGGCAGAAAAAGGCTAATAATAATGGTTCACTGGATTATATCCTCTACCATGGGCATTGTTCTGAGCAGTTTGCATTTTGGAAACCTGGTTTATCAGAGTTACTTAGTGATAATGTCATCAGTGAAAAGTCTGTGATCATCTGTTAGGTATGGTCAAATAATCAGTGGAAAGAAGAGGTGGTAGGTGATTGTAAAGGAACAGAAGTCTTTTTTTTTTAGGAGATGTCTTTTCTGCTTAAAGCAGTACGAGATACTGCAGAAGCTTGGTAAGGTGTGGAGGGAACTGCCTTCCTGCTTGCCCTGTCCCTTCTGCAGGAGGGGCCCTGCCTCCCCCACCCTGTCGGGGTGAGCCATAAAACCTGGGGACATGGGAGTCAGGGGCTCTGTTTTGACGATTCTTGAGTACCTGCCTTGACTATAATAGACACCACATATCAGCTAAAATGTCTTCAGTAAAAGTTCTAGCCCGCACCTCTGGAACTACGCAAAAGCTCATTCTTACTTCCACCCAGTTTAAGCCCTATTTCATACAGCATTACTGCACAGAGAGATTGTGCTTATCTGAGTTCTTCATCTCAGTCAAGTGATAAAAATAGTGTAATATAGGTTTCTACGAGATAGTTTCCAAGTCCTGTAGAACTTGTGTTTGGTTCCAGGTCATCTGTGATGCTCCTGTTGTTGTGAAACATTTATTGGAGTTGTGCTACTAAAAACCTACAGTACTATTAAGCCTCTAACCATTGCTACTGATCTGTCAGCAGATAAAAGAGTATTCCTCTAAGCCCATATCTGACTTGTCTTTGGTGTGTTGAAAGAGAAAATATGTGTGGAAAAAAAGAAGTGGATTTTTTTTTTCCTTTCTTTAAAGAAACAGACCTATTGGCAAGCAAATTAAATTATTTCTTTCACATAAGGCAGGTTTTCTGTGGAGGCCTGCCATGTTTGTTTTATATGAAGAGAATCATACTTTTTTGTTGTTGTTCAATCAAATGCAGGAAATGTCTGATCATACCTCCTAATCTTTCCTCCCACAGCAATGATTAATCACTCCCTTTGAAGAGCTTATATTTTTAAGGTTAGAAGGAAAGTATTGATAACTGATTAAGTTCCAGTTCTTTAAATGCTGCCCACTTGACAGCGATGCCCCACATAAGTAGTTACTTCGGGTTTAGTGGGACTTGCCTGTAATTCATGCTAAAATATCTGAATACTTGGAGACTGATGTTTGTGAGTTTGGAGATATTTCAATCATTATTATAGAAGACCCATATATTCTGAGTGGTGGTGAGTAAACTGTTCTTTAAAATTTGAATCATCAAGCATATGAATTCATAACATAGTGATTTTAAAGGTATTGCAGCCAAGGGCATCACTATTAAGATCCACTTTTCAATTTTTATTTGTCTGTATGTGTTGCAAGGAATTTTTTGGTTGTCCATAGAACTCTTGGTATGATTGGGTATTATGCTACATTTGGTTCACAGATATAAGTTATGGTTAAATATTTAGGAAAAACCAAATTACGCTATGCTGGCTGAGCTCTATCACTCTTGAATGGGTAAATTAATCTCCTACAGGTCAAGATAAGATTTCCACTTTAAGAGGCACAGATTAATACACTGATAGGTGTCATAAGTACTTTGTTCAAAGCAACCTGATCCCAGAACTGCGGAGTCACTCAGGTGGGAAGGGCCCTCAGGAGGTCTCTGGTCCAACTCCCTGCCCTGAGCAGGGCCAGCTCTGGGATCAGACCAGCCTGCTCAGGGCCTTCTCCAGGCAATTCTCCGGGCTTTTCTCAGGACAGCTGCTATTTAGCCATTCAACCCACAGCCTGCAGTGGTACAAATCAGCAATTTATCCCAGGTGCAGGATTTCGCATTTGCCATCGCTGAATTCCATGAGGCTCCTGGTGACCCATTCCTGTAGCTTGCCTAGATGCTTCTGAGTAGCAGCCTTTTCATTAATCATATCAGTTGCAGTCTCTGGTTTGGTGGTGTCCTCAGACTTGGTGAGGGTGCACTCCGTCTCCTCCTTCAGGTCACTGATAGAGATATTGTACAGGATAAATCCCAGGACAAGGTCCTGGAGGAACTCTACTGGTAACTGGCCTTCAGTTGGGGTGGCCTGGTGGCCTCCAGCCATTACCCATTGAGCCTGACAAATCAACCAGGTTTTCATCCATCTAGAAGTCACCCGACCAGTATATAACATGCTAACTTGGATACATTGGTGCTGTGAGAAACCACTTTAAATACAATGGTGGACATGAACTCAAATTCACTAGTGCCATCATGTGAACAGAGAGTGATATTCTCATTCTTATTTTGTTAAATGAAAAACAGCTGTAGACTGAATTTCTTAGGGCTTTCTGAAAACTTGTTTACAGTTCAGTACAGTATGTAGTCTTTTTTCTTTACAAAACTTTTGACTGGAGCTGTATGCGTACTGGAAAACAACTGTTGTCTGGAGGTCCAGTAGAAGAACTTCATATCACCTATTTCCCTCTTTTCATTAGGTAGTATATATATCCTACACTCTGGCTTTGTGCCAAATATCATTACTTATAATAATAAATAACAAGCACATTTCATGAAGAAATACTCCCAACTTTTTCCAAATGCTGAGACCTGTGTACCTCCGTTAAAACTTAGTGGATTTTCCGAGATTTAAATGTCAGTATAACTCATAGCAGAATTTGCTCAGTGACTTCCTAAGCACCTATTACTTGTAACCTGGCTTTTCTCATATGAGTGATTTTTTGCTGTCTTACCCTTCTTAATTAGAAGAAAGGTCTGAGACTCTCTATGCTGTAGACTATGAGCTACAGGTGTCTCAAATTCTGTAATAAAGGGTAATGCAGGAAGGATCATGTCTCAAGTGCTCCCTGTGGAAGCGAATATCTCACCTTCCAGCTTCCTCCATCAGCACTTTGGAATTTCAAGTTGCTGAATTAAAACGGTGTCAGGAATTCACTGCTGCTTTCTGAAATTTCAGGTGTGGCAGCTGAAGTATCTAGCACTCTCTTAACACTCTACACTGAAATAATAAAAGCTCTCAGAAACAAACTGAATATTACTAGTCTTCTGTCTTTAGCATCATGTGGCCCAGATTTTTTTCGTGCCATTTCACGTGCTGGATACTTGAAGACTATACACCACATGACATTCTTCCATACAAATTACAAATGTTTATGTATATTGCTTGAAATATTATGTAAATAAAAATTAACTCCACAGCATTATCATGATTTATCAAACCTATACTGGGATTTAGAAGCCTATTTTGCAGCTTTGTGTAACTGCATAGTTTGCAGTGCAATACAAAATGGGACTAGAATAGAGTTTGATTTGTGCTAGCACTGGTCAGCTACAGGCTAACTGCTGTACAAGAAAATAAAGCAGCTCTCACGTACTCAGACTAATAAAACAGCTCAGAGTCAAAACCTTGCTATTAAAAAGCTGATGTTCATGCTTCCCTTTTCAGCCCCACCAGCCTACATCAGGAGGCAGTGTAGCATAACATAGATATTACTGTTTTAACTTCTTGTTATCTTAGACCAAGCTACCAGAGATACCAGTAAAAATGAGAGGGAGCTAAGCTATCAAGTTACAAACATTGCTTCCTGCAGCACTCTGGCTTTTTTCTTGGTGGTGTCCTGTTCCAGCTCAAAAACAGGCTGCAGATGAATCTTTTTGTTGATTTGTTTATGCCCTGTTACTGCTCACATACATAGTATAAGCACTCCTAATATGCATTACTTTTAATGAGATTTAAAGAAACATTATTATAGAGATTGGTTCATAGAGAAGGGGAATAACTGACTCAGAAAGGGTGGATGAAAGACAGCATAAACATATGTTTACAGGAGAACAGTTCATTAAGTGTTTGGAGCTTTGTATGGCACTGGGGCATGTTTCCCCTCGGGCACCCTCAAATTCTTAGCACAGTCTTAATGTGAAAAGCAATGCCGAGACTTACTAACATTGTCCTACCATTCAGCTATATGCAGTGTAAGGCAAACACTAAACATGTTCTTTGGCACCCTGATGCTTCTGTCCCATGTCCCCAGGATGAGGTAAATTTAAAGACTTCATCTTGTTGGCAAAGAAAACAGATGAGCTACACAGGAACCTGTGAATTATTCTCGTTTAGTTATCCTTAAGACTGATTGGACTAAAAACTGTGCTGCAAGTCTTTACAGTGTGACCTCATGCGTAGCCAAGAGTTGGTCATTTTATGTTCTGTTGAATTTCACTCTGGAAAGCTCATACTGTGATTTCATGCTCTGACCATTTGAATGCTGATTTTTACCCCCTTCTTGTCAAATCACGTGCAGTAGTTCTTGAATTTTGCGATGGTTGTGAGAAAATAAATGTATTCATAGGACCAGATATGTTAGGAACTGGCAGAGCTCCATTGACTTGCTAGGGTTATGCAGCCCCAGCGACCATAAAGGCCAGATAGTTACAGACTAGTGAGAGCAACATGACATTCAGGGCTTTGACCATATTCCAAATTCATGTGGTCAGTTTTGCTTTTTTTTTCTGAATTTGGGGGTTATTGGCTTATATCTATTTGCCCTTTGTAAATATTCAAAATAATCTTTTAAAATGTGACCTACTTAGATAGCAAACCAGAACACTTGGCTTGCCAAAATGTGTCTGTGCTTGTCTTATAACACAATGACTTTGTATGGAGTCCTTCCTCAATAATTTTGCACACATAGCTTTTATAGTGTGTTGTACTTGCAAATACTAGCCTCACAAGTATGTAAGCAAAATGGAAAGTCCATCACTGAAATCAGTAGCTGTCATGCAAGTGAATAACATTGGGATGCTTGTGAACCATGACCCAGGATAACTAATTGAGGATACAAAAGAAATGAAGAAAAACATCCAGAGGAAGATTTTTACAGCTTCTCAGATTCCTGGTGACGGTTCTGAGACTGCAGATGAAGATTTTCTCTGACTTCATCTGAAATTACAGATGGAGAGAGAGAGTTAGGATGTTGTGACTTATGCTACAGGACAGCAGCACCTCTCTTACAGGCCTCATTTTCTTGAAGATGAGAACAAAATTATTTAGATTAAATTTGGCTTGTCACAAGCATCAGAGTGGCTCACTATTCTACAATTTCATTCATCTTCCTGAGTAGAACAGCTTTTGGATTCAGCAGCTGATAGGAAACAAAACTAACGATGATTATTTGTATAATCTAAAAGCACTTTCTTCTCCTTTCATTTGGGAACACTTGCGCGCTCTCTCTCTCTCTGTCCCTGAGTTCAGCTGAGTAGCAGCCAAACTACATCACTCAGTTATCTCATTAGTCTTTTATAAAGGGCAAGACAAACAAGTGAGCAACGCTGAAGTATGAAGGGCTTCATTTCAGGGAGGAAAAAAAGGGTTTCTCTGTGCTCTGAGACAGAGTTGGAAAAACTCAACTTTAATCTAAGAAACACAAGAAAAAATATTTAATATTCTTAACAATAACATGAACAGGAGCAGAAGAAGAAATTGATTTAGTTTGTCTCCTCAGAGCTATATTGGTAGAGTAGTAGAAAATGATGGGTAGAATTTTTAAAGTTCATTAATAGCTTTGGAGCAGGGTTTTCTGGAAAATGGTGTCTCTGACTTCTTGCATAAAGCAAACCTGTGAATCTTTCTCAGTAACTTCTACATCCAAACCCGTAACTTCTGACTTTTTACTTCTAGGCTCTGTAAGATATAATTAGGTATTGAGATCTCAAAAAATATAAATATAAATCTGTTTTCATCTTTCAAAATTTTAATACAGACACAAATCTTACTATTTCAGGAGTTTTGTTTTAGTAATCTCATTAAAAACACAGTAGCAAATCTGATACTATTATTTTCTGTGCATCTTTTCTCAACAATCTTCCTCTTATACCTCAAGGAAAAAAACACATAAATAACCCAACTACAACCCAGCATCATTCTCATTGAAATCACAGTCAAAACCCCCCTTTCTTTCAGAATATATTGGGTAAGATAATGCTGCTGCATCTTTGATTGATTCCAAATAGTTTAAGCTATGGTGCAGAATCTTGCATTACAGTGGTCAGTATCTCATGCTCTGTTAATGAAAGTCTTTATGCTTGCCTGTTGCACATTGAGAATAAGTTCGCTTACTTGTTTTGAAGAATAAGTATGTTATTATAAAAGGAAAAAAACAACAGTTGCTAATCCTTACATGATGATGTGTGCCTGCTTCAAATGGAGATGGACAAGTGATGAATTATAGCAGTCTCAAACATCCGAGAGTGGAGCCTGATACTTGTTTTGATTTTTTACTTCAGCGAAGCAGTCACTGATGAGAAGCAGGACTTATGGTACATTGCATCATAACAGAAAACTGTAACAGTGGTCCTGAGTCCTAAAATATGTCAAATGTTGAAGTAAAATCATAAGTGGTAAATCAAATTCCACTAAACTTCCAAAAATCATGCACTATTCTATTGGTTCACTGTTTAGTCTTTTACTCATCTGTATATTGTAGTTTGATGAGAGATACAGGAAGAGACACCTCAGCAGAGATTTGCTGTATAAATTAGTGTTTGACATCATTAGAAGTAGTGTTATTTCCATTTCTGATGCAATAGTAGGTTTTTGGAACCTACAGTATTCCCCATTTGGAGTTCATGCCAAAACTGATTGATCTTTATTCTGGAAAGATACAGAAAGGGAAAGTTTATGTAACATAATGCATTAGTAATAGAGCAAAGTGGTTGCTCTATTTGCATTATAACTTTGTCTTCTTGTTGCTTTAATATGTTGCATGCACTATACAAATAATATTTGTATAGTGTCTGAGGACACAGTACTGGAAGTGCAAAGTGGTTTTGCTGGTCTACAAGTTCATTTAAAAAAAAAAAAAGAGAGAGAGAAGTTGCCATCAGTTGGTTCAGCTACTGCTGTAGCACCTGAGCTGGTTCCCAGTGTGCTGGTAGCTTGACTGAATAATTGCCAGGTGCACACCTGCAGCAGATGTTGTTGCTCTCTGCTGCCTCTTGCTGCCCCCCACGCCCCATCACCCCAGGGTGATGTGACAGGGTACTGATTTGGTGCCAGGCTTGACAGTAACAGAGGCAAAATCAAATGTAGTTACACAAAGATAAAAACCCAGACTCGGGCTTCTCCTGTAATAGGAAGCAGAGGAGAAGGAGATGAGCTAAGCATGGAAAAGGAGGCAGAAAATGAGACCTGGAGGATCAGGCTTGCAGGTTGTGCTGTAGTTGAAGTGTTAGGGCTGGGACAGCCATCAGTACTCCTAAATGGTGCTGGCTTTGCTCCCTAAAAATAACTTGTCATCCTTGACCACCCTGAGCAGCAGGGACAGTGGCCAGCCTGCTTCCTAGGGCTCAGCATAGGCAGCGTAGGTTAAAAGTAGCATGGCATTTCCCCCAGCTCGCCGAGGTACACACTCCCCATGTAGCTGCCTATTTTCCCTGCCTCCTCCCAGTAATAGTGAATGACATTTAGCAGTGATAATGGAGCTGAAACCTTGAGGAACCACGTCAGAGGGGGGAACAGCCACAGTCCCTTGCACAGTGTGCTAAGTGATTAAGCAGCTGCTTTTGCAATTTCCCCCTGAAGTTAAGCAAATAGGGTTGAACTGCAGTGTGGACCAGTGCTCTGCTTTTACAATACAGATTGGTAATTTCTTGGAGTTTTCTGTTTGATATATATTTTTTTAATTATTTATCTACGCTGTTCCTCAACAACATGCTGTGTATCCACACCCATTGTTCATTAGGTCTTCTGTGCTGCCAGGAGGCTTTCTCAGTTATCCTTTTGCCAGATTGTTTCAGTACAGATGTGTTTCAGAGATTTTGGTATGAAAGCCTGATGCTCCACACTTTTTCATTGCAGTCTGCCAGAGCTGTGAATGGCAATGATGACATCACTGATGTCAGCATCACTGTGCAGAATATACAATTACGGTCCAGTTGGCTGTGTTTCCCTTACGGAGCTCTGTATTTTGTGTCATGGTACCTTACTGCAGACAGCAGAGATTGCAGGGAGGAAAAGCAGCATTGCTTTTACTGTCTCTCCTTTCTCCTCCATTGAACTGGTTACTAGTCACCAGCTGGTGGTGGACAGTCCTGCCTGCCTGGTGCCTCCCTGAGGAGGAAGCAAATGCTCCCTGTGCTGGGCCATCACGGAGGGAGGAGAGTCCAGAGGGAATTTTTAAGCTGCTTGTTTATCAGAGGCTTGGAAATGAGCTGGGGGTCAAAATAACTCAGATGTGTCTGTGCGTTGATGTCCAGCTCTGTTTAATAGCAAAGACAGCTGTAGTGTTTGCACAAGGCAGAATCTTAGCTGATCAGTTATCTACCATGCAGGAAAAGACCAGCAAGAGCGTTTTTTTTTTTTTAAATGGACGCATGGTTCTACAATATATAAACAAAATTTAGTCAGAAATCTTGAACAATAATCACACTGTAAGTTGTTTCTTTGTTTTGTTTTTGTTTCAGGGGTTTTTATATCCTTTTTAGTGGAGGGGTTGTTAAAGTCTGGTACCGTGGGACAAGAAAAAGGACCAAGCCTGAAAAAACCACATCGTCTCCTAGGACTAGATTCTTCCTTTGGTTGTGATTCCTATTGACTTCACTAGATATTGTCCAAGTGGAGCTAAGCACAGAACTTGGCCTGCTGATTTTGCAAGCCTAAGTTTAAGTTTCATGTGTGCTCTTATCCAGTTAAGCAAACGACTATTTCTAATGCGAGATAAATGCTCTCCACTGAGATGTCTTGAGCCTGTATTTGGCTGCTGTAGCTTTTCCTCTGTTTCCCACAAAAACCTCTCTGTCTGACCACTGGGTGTCAGTGAAAGACTGCGAAGTAATTTTCTGTAATTAAATATACATGAGTTCCTCTTAGGCTCTGTGGGTGTTCTTTAGTTAAGGTGGCCTGGGCAACTGAGAAAGCTGACTGACTCATACGCAAAGAGTGTGTAATAATTAGGAAAATCAATTCAGATCAGTAAGTTGTTCCTGAATCACTTCATTATTCTCTACAGAGTAATTCATACTATCACGGGCAGTTATGAAATGACAGAAAAAAAGTTTATTTTTATTCTTTTTTAAGTAAAAACACTATTCCCAACATAATACAATCAAGCAGTACAAAGCTGTCATATTTTACTGTGTTCATATTCCTTGTGCATTAGCCACGAATGTGTAACTGGAGGTCCCAGTCCTGAAAGGTGCTGTCCTCATGTACAGTGGTCAGTAGGAAAATGCCCTTGTAAATGTATGAGAATTCAGGGTGCTCCACACCTTAATGGCAAACCTATTTTTGAAGCTCTGCCCACTTTCACCAAGGGGAAAAATTCTGCTGTGGATTCTTTGGCAGCCTGGCCTCAAAAGATGTGAATATCTGATGTAAGATAAGACACAAGGTGAAAAGTCAGTGACAGCTTTTTTTTAAACTGAGGGGAAAAAAGAGTTTAATTAAATGGAATGGGTAAATACATGTATCCACATAACAGCATCTGTATTTGTATATCACATTTATTTTGTGTTGAAGTTGATTCCAATTTTCAATACGTTGAAGGTGTAACAGCATTGAACAGGCTGTTGGAAGGAACCTTAAGAGTTTTGGAAACTTGGCAGGAAAGAAGTGGCCTTTGGGAGCTGGGCAGGTGTCACAAGCATTTGGGGTTATGTAATAGGCATGTTAGTTGTATCCTGCTGTGAAAATGATCTGCTGTCAAATAACTGAGCGCTTCAGTGTCAGGCTGGTCCTCCCTCTTTAGGTTTCAGAGTTCTCTGACCATTGAAATAAGTTAAATAGTCAGATTCCTGTGATCTGCTGCTCCGTACTGCTGATATATCTAGGAGGGTACTGCTGCCTTTGCTCAAACTCTACTCATATTTTAAGGACAGTTTGCAAAATCAAAGCATGTAAAGGTTTATTTTAAAATAATCTATTTTGATGGTCGTTCCTTCAAAAAAAATCTGCAGCAAATTCTTTGGCCATGCAAATAAAAAATATATTGGACTTCTGTTTAGAGTATAACTATAAAAGAACAAAACAAGATTTGAGCCAAAAGTTTTCCTTTGCACACTACAAAATGGAATTTCCATGAATTGCCCTTCTAGGTATTTTTACTGTTTACAGAGTGGATATTAAAAGGCACAGATATTTGAGATCTCACTTGAGACATAATTGTGGTGTGGGAGAGCTGCCCTTGGAGCAAGGGTTTATCTAAACTGAATCTAGTGTAAAAATCATCTTAATTTCCTGCGCTGTAGGTATACACACCCCGTGTGTCTAAAGGAAGGAAAAGTAATAGCCGAGCACTGCTGAATTTCTCATTTTTGTCCTGTGCTCTGCACAGTGCCTTGCCCGCTGCTCGGGGGCTCCGTGTTTGCCGCTAGAGGCCCCTCTGTGCTAAGGGGATGCCGCGGAGGCATCTCCCAGCTGCTGCCCCTACCTTTGTGGGCTCAAGCTGTGTTCATGAAAAAGAGTTGCAAAGTTTCCATTCTTTTCATCGCGGTAACAGCAGGTCTGCAGGTCAGAGACAAGGTTTCCAGGCAACCAAAATCAAGAATCAGTGTTCTTTTACATACTTTGACAATAACATCGTTCTACCAAAATAAAAAAGAGCATTTTTGCTTTACTCGAAAGCTGAAGTGCTCAGCCTGTTCCTCCTTAGGTGTTCCAGTGCAATGAACTACATGCTTCAATTACAAGAATTTCAGTGACTTTGTTTAAGTATTTACTTGGACATGTTTAAGTGAGGCTTGAAAAGTCATGCTGTTCTGACTGGAGTGCTAACAACATTACTTTTTTTTTTTAGAAGTTTTTATTTTGGCAATGAAATATAAAGATCCTTTACTGTTCTATTGTCATTTATAGCAGTTAGAACATTAAATACTTTTCTGCTTTAATAGGATATAGTATTGAGAGTGTTCTGTGCGTAACATGCTCTCAAATGTTTCAGATCAAAGTCTATAAACTTAATGTCTTTCAACATTAAGTATTACAGATAAGCTGGAGCCACTGTGCATTTACAAAAGTGATTTCATTAGGCCTAAACAGATCACATCACAAATTAAATTTGTATAGTGGCAGAGTACCAGCACTCTGGCAAACGTGTGCATATTAAATTTGCAGACTAGAAAGCTAATATATTTTTCTTAAATAGGTATCATCTAGGACTAATATTTCTTCATATATGTAAAATATGATTAATTTAAAGTTAAGTTGCTCAATGACAATGTCATAATTTATTATTGGTGTGCATTACCTCAACATATTACCTCTACAATGACTTCAGAGATGAACTTCCACCCAAGTAAAATAAATGAAGGTCCAGGTGTATCAGAATTACATTTATTGGGAAATTTGAATAGGCTTCTCACCTGTGTAATGGTACAGTACACACTTACCATTCTGTCCTAATTTATTCACTTTTAATAAAAGACACCAATACGAAGGAGACCTGTGGACTCTGGAGCTAAAAACTGCAGTTTGAGAGAGCTTGACTGGTGGCGGAGATCAGCTTTAACTTTGTGCTGATGAGAAAATCAGTTTGAATGACCAGTCGCATCAGTCGCTGGGACATGGGGAGCAGCACAGGCTGCCTCTGGGAGTACCCGTCCTTGCTCCATCGCCCGGCCTGCTCGCCCCAGCAGGCAGGGACCTGGGCAGGGTGATGGCAGGGCAGCTGCAGGAGCAGCTCTTCTGGGCAGTGCATTGCTGCATGTATTTTTTGTTGCTGGCATTGCAGTGATGTGGCTCTGTGGGAGCCCAGAGCCATGCTGCCCTCTCCTCAGCTGCGGGATGGAGGAAATGCGGCTTTGCTGCCGCTGTCTTCTGACTCATCCTGCATCTTCTCATTTGTGGGGAATGTGGGAGCCCGCTTCTTGCTATGTGTTGGTCTGGCATCCAGTAACACAAGCCCTCATCCTCTTCCGGGCCTGCAGGCACCATGCTTATGTACATACATGGGAAAATATTGCAAAAGAAGGGAGTAAGGCGATTATCAGGAGGGCATTTGCTGGACTTGGTCATGGTTCCTGCCAAAGTGTGAAGGACATCCAGAGGACTACACAAATCAGGGGAGTAGCACTACCTGCAGCCACTGGGCATGCGTGTAAGTACGCCTTGCAGGAATGTCTGAGGTTGCATCCACGTCTGTGAGACAGCAAGTGCATTGTCTTAAGCACAATTCTGTGGTAAAACTGTTGACCACATGGAAAATAACATTTCCAGACCAGAAAAGAAAATGTTCTCTCTCTGAATTCATAAGGTTTTACTCATTTCAGTAGCATACTGTTAAATTAGATCAGATTTTTCAGGAAGAACCCATTGTTTCCAGAGAAGGAATCACCTCGTGCTATTTTAGACATCTGTGACTGAAGACTTTTATTCTACATTTTATACTGAGGTCAACCATAGAAAAAAATTTATCTAGAAATGAGTCATGGGTTTTCACAATGAAGGCAATTAATCACTGGACCACTCTGATATGGGTTGTGGTGAATTTTTCATGACTAGGGTTTTCTATCAAAGTATAATGTTTTTATAAAAGACATGCACTTATTCCAACAAGAATTAATTTGGGAATGTCCTATGACCTGTGCTGTACAGGAGATCAGTTTCAGTTACTACCGTGGTCTCTTCTGGCCTTATGATTTATGAATGTATATGTATGCATGTATTTGCTTCAGTAGTTATTTAAAATGTTTAGTGTTTGTATTTTCAGTGTTTTCTTTCATAAAATTAAACCTTTTGTGGTGGTGGCACAAGTCATGTTTCCCTAAAAGCAAACAACATAGAAACAATTATTATCTTTAGCTACTTTGAGGCTAAATAAATAAACCTTTTAATTAAATCTAAAGGATTAGTGAATGTAAAAGGGAATAAAAACAAACATACAAGTAATTTTAAAAGATCAGAAATACAGCCAGCTAACTTCAAAACATAACGTTTACGAAGGACAAAAAAGTGGCTTAAGTTTTAAAAGTGCAAGTTAAACCAAACAACAAAATAGCCCCCTACCACTTTCCAGTGTTAAATTAATTAAACGTTTTTAATTATGCCATGAAAACTGGGGAATACTGAAATCTGACACAAGCAGTAGTCTGCTTCAAATAATACTTTGTTTAATATATGCAGTTTAATATAAATACATATGTATATAAACATGAAGAATCACCTTAGGGAAAAGAGTAAGTCTGTCTCCTAGGAAGTAATCTGATAATTTCTGAGGTAAACTTAATGTTTATCTAAAAAAAAACCGAAACCTATATATCTATAAATGTAAATTTTATAAAGCTGACAATGTGTGCAGACAGCTTATGGCTGTTGTGAACGCTTTCCTCCAGGTGAAGAGCAGGCATGGCAAACAAAAGCTGGGACCGGTCCATAACTGTGTTTTGGGTCGGATGCCCCATCCCCTGAGGCAAGTGGGGGCAACACCTCTCCGGGATACAACGTATCCATCATCTCTCTCTCCTCAATTAACAGGATGATTGTAAACCAGATAGTGGAGAGGCTGGTCTGCCATTGCCAATCCTGATAAACTAAACCTCCCCTGGGAAGTGCCACATGTATTCAAAGCATGCGGTGCAGCATCCTGACCTCTGGATCCCACACATATATTTGCAGAGGCAGAGGCACTTCATGGAGAGACATGGAGTGGCGGTGGCTCTCACCTTTCATTTGGGCTCTGGCAGAGCCGCGCTGCCCGTGGGAACACCCTGTGACTGCCGCTTGTCAAGAGCAGTGACCTACTAGGAGGGTTTTGGCCAGAAACTGCCTGCCAGACTGGGAAGCAGATGCTCAGCTGGTGTAAGATGGGAAATGTCACTGACAAGTGACATTGCTTTCTGGCTGCCTGAGGTTCTGCCTGCCACTCAGGAGCACTTAAGGGCTTTCTGAGACTTTTATCAACCTCCTTACCCTTTAAGTGAAGAAAGTTTTTGGCAGTAGGGTGTGGGTCAAGCTTTCAAACTGCTCTTCAAGGGTTCAGTATTCTGTATTAATGGAAAAGATTAGGTACACCGTAGTTAATACTGCTATATTTACTGGTGAGGTGTGGATTGATAGATGCTGTGTAGGGACATAAGGAAACTATGTTTTCCAGTTTTCCTTGCTCATTTGCTATCTCTCCATCATTTACTTTCAATTAAAAGATTAGTGGTAGTTTAGTTCAACCACTATGGTATGAAGTTCCTGCTTCTCTAATTGCAGTTGAGGAGGGAGTAGGGATAAAGAAGTAATCTTGTAGGTTTGGAGAAGGAATAGCTATCTTCTAGCAAGCGATCTTTACCCTGAACTCTGCCATGGCCACTAAAGATTACTATTAAATGTGCCAAGAAGAAAATGCAGATTAATATTTGTATCTCAGTATAACCTACTGGAATAATACTTATGCATTTTAAAGGTTTAATTGAAGCTCGTTTGTTGCCAATGTATATACTTATTTGTTTCAGCGGAAATAACATCCTCTTAAAGTGAGTATTTGGCTAGTTATTTGGCCTGCCTCTGAGAGCAAATCCTCTGAAGGAGCTGCAGATCACAATGCCCAGGCAAGCAGCTGCACACAGAAGGGTTATTTTCTTGGGCTTTCTTTTACCTTTTTAATCCTCTTACTCTTTTCTTTGCAGAATAGTGGGGGTTTTTTACAGCTGCAGAATGGTCCATCCTGTATAGGATATATGACTGTTTCTTGAAAAAGGATGTTATGCCTGCAAGTTGTCCAGGTCAGCTTATAAGTAATATGGGTAATATGTGTTTAAATCCTCACATCTGATTTGGTAAATTTAGTTTTACCAGGCCACCTGAAATTGGGCTAGTTAATTGGTGGAACTGTTTCCATAGCCTTATTATATACAATGGGGCTGCTGCTTCTCTTTACTGAGATAGTTTAGACAGATTTGAAGGAATATAGTGGTCAACTGTACTTTTTTTTGTAAGACATGCAGGTGTAGATACAATGGGAAATGCTTTCACTGACTTTCTCAAACAGCTGGATAGGAAGCCTAGTCACATTATTTAAATTTAATATGTCAACAGTAGCTCTAGTTTTCTCAATGGCAGGCAACTGAAGCATTTGTTTCAGTGTTTGGCGTTAAGATTCTAAACCCACTTATTTCCTTGATTTATCTTACTCATACATCTGTGTCCATTCTTTAAGGCTGCTCATGTTGGCTTCATGGTCATAAGCTTAGAAACTAAATTCTCCATGATAACATGGGTGGCATTCAGGTACCCGAACACCAAAGTGACTTTAGCTGTTCATTAGTGATGCTAGATCCCTTCATTCTGAGTAATTCAGTCACTTCCCAGGATAAAATATTAGAATATGTTATCTTCATACAAATGTACACTTCTGGGGGAAAAACAAGCAAACAAAACCCGAAGCAATATCATTAGTCCAGTCTCGACTCAGTGTATCTGAAAAACAGCAGCATGTCACAGAACAGAGGTTCTCAGAATTATGCAGAAAATACACAGAAGCTATCAGGAAAGCTTAAGTTAATGATGTCCTGTTGAAAAGTGTCTTTTCTTAGAGTGCGCTTACAGAACAACTCATCAGGCTGGAAAATAATAAAACAAGAAGGCAAGATGATAGCCAAAGCTGTTCAGCTGTGGGACATTCACAGAATACTTTAAATTCACACTTTATCTGACACTTCTCATTTCTGATCCCTGTCTTTGTACATTAAACCCTTTGGGCAGTCATTCATGCACATTTGCGGAGTGACTAAGACAATGACTACATGTTTCCAGATGTAAAAGCAATCCATATCATCACATTCAAAATGTTGTTTTCAGCAGAGATTAGTGATTAGCTTGCTTTAATTTAAATTTATTTGAATAGTGTTTGAATCTACAGCAGTGGTATCATGAAACTAAAGATTATGGCCTGAATAGCTCATTGCATGTGTTCTTTCTTCTTTCAAAAGCATAGGACCCTATATTATTTTAAGTATTCCCTAGTCATTGTGGGACTTGCTGCTGAGAGTCCACCGGACTCTCTCCCTTTAAGCCAGTAAACCTAAGTCCTCTTTTCTTCCTTTCAATTAAAATGAGATTAATCAGCTTAAACTCTTTACTTCCTTATGCCAATCTGTCAAAAAAAGGTGCCATTAACTTCATAAACAAAGTAGCTTCTATATCAAGTTTCCTCCACCTTTGCCACAGTAAAGATGGAGCTGGGAAAGACAGACTATTGCTAAGATTCTTCATCATGATACGGAAACTGTATCCCTGGCATGTTCATGGCACCACTCAAGTTCAAAAAGCTGGGCTTTCTCATGCGCTGGTCTCCATCTGCAATCATTGTGGCAGCACAGGGTGATGCTGCGGGGGAACGGGCATAGAGACCCTTAACCTTTTGCCATTGTGAGCCAGGTTATCTATACAGTGCGGTCTTGTGCTGTGCAGAGCTGCTTACATGGGCCTGAGGTCAAAAGAGTCAGACTGAAGCTTCAGTGAGGGAATGTAAGCCTTCCCTCTCATGTGGCCTGGGTGGATTGCTGCCCCAATGCAGCCAACCAGCTGTGGCTTTCGGAGCTAATGCAGCCAGTATCTGCTTGTGCATCTTTCCTTCATCCTTCACTTTGCTAATATTTCAGCATTTTTTTATCATCCCCCACTTTCTTATGAAAAAAAGTAGGTTGCCGTACAGTTTCTATTAGCTTTGTGCTTAGTAATCACTATGGGGTTATTTCTTTATTAGCAAAATGGGGTAATACCATTTAGTAATGCCCCCATACTGCTTTATAGTCTGGAAATATGAAACATTAAACATGCATGGAGCAGTATTAACCTTGTAAGCTCATCTGGGCAAGGATTGCATCCAGCTTTGTTTATTCTAAAAATAACATTTTTCTTAAAAAGGATTAAAGTTCCTTGAGTGCCTTCCTCCCTTGCCAAAGCAAACCCATAAAAGCAAAGAGATGCCAAGCAATGGGACATTTCTTACTGATATCCTCTCACAGCATATTTTCCTTGACAATGGCAGATTATATCTTTTCAAGAAATTTTTGCCTTCCTCAGATAAAGAAACAGAACACCCTGAATGTGTTATTCACTTTTGCTGACTATTACAAACTCTGCCTTAAAACCTAAAAACCACCAGTGAATACTGACTCCTGACAGATGGTCGCAGCCTGTGTGCAGTGTGTTTATCTGAGGATGAAGTATGAAGTCATACGTGTGTGTATGTCTGTCATGTACCTTCACTGGGTGTTTCTTGCTCGCCCTTTAAGTATCAGCTTATTGAGTGATAAACAAAGTAGAACATGGAATTTACCTGGCTGTTTTCATTAAAAATTGTTTCTCATTTGCAATTATTGTACCCAGTTTTTCTCTTTGTGGGTTGCTGTGTTCTGAACTCAGGGTGAAGGGTTTGAGCACAGGGATTTTTTTTTAAATGCAGAAAGGAGGCCCTAGACATGGTTTAGGTCTTCAGAGTGCAAGACAAACTTAGAAATTTGTGCAGCCACTAAAGCAGTTAAGTCTTGCTTTTGTTCATGTCTGCTAAAGGTCTGTATGCCTGCTCTGCTAAAAGGTGGAATACTGAAGAAATTCACAACTGCCTTTAAAATATATTTTATTAATATATACACTATGAACTATCATATCAGGGCATAAACAGAGCACCGAATGGGACTGACAAAAAAGAGAGCTGCTTTTTATTAACCACTAACAGGATGATTGCCAAAAACAGAAGTCATAATCATATGAGAGAACTTCAGCTCTCCTTTCATAAATTGTTAGTGATATACTTTTTCTTTTTAGGCTTTTGTTTCTATGGCTTTGTAGCACAAATTACTGCACTTCTGTGGTGCTGTATGACTTACAATTAATCTTCTTGAACGAGAAATAAGAAGAAACTCCGCTTTTTACTGAGAGAGGACTTAGAATGCTCTGGCCTGTCCATATCCCTTTTACCTTGCAAACGATTGATGTCACTGTGGTTTCATGCAGTGAAATAATCACTTATGGAGGAAAATGGTCTGTGTCTAAAGAAATACGGTCTGAAACGATCAGGGTGTAAATAATACTGTGTTTGTCATCAAGCGTGACTGGGAAAAGGTTGCGTTATGCCAAGATTTGCTGTAAATTGTTTGGATTTGGATTTGGGTTTGGGTTTACAGTTGGCAAGCTCAACAAGGTTTGGAAAACTAAGGGTGGGAAGCCACCCTTAGGGTGCACAGGTGAAGGGTGGCACAGAACAGTGATAAAGATTTTCTCCTGATCCGAAAAGTTTCTGTAAAAACAAGATTTTGTTCTCTTGAGGAAAGAAGTATATTATATTTTCATTTTAATCAACAGTTAAGTTACTGTTATGAGGTAGACTTAAACTGGACAGCAATGTACTTACTGAAATATTTCCCTGTGGAAGGAGGGAATGTCTTGTAGTGCTGACTGTTAACATTCTTTAAACACCGTACTAGCCACATTTTCTTCTGTGCTTCTAACTGTATATTCTCCAAATGGTGACACATAACTTTGCAGATCTGTTGTCATCCAGAGAAGCAAGGTGTTACCGATAGAATAAAAACCCTGCTCATTAGTAGAATGTAGAAACTTCTCACCTGCATGCTGAAAATACAACCCATTGCAGGATGTGGAAGCACCGTTCCAGGACACTACTGCATGTTGCCATCACTGGCTCACTTTTCTAAACATGCAGGTGAGTACCATCACACTCAAACAGTAAAGTCTCAAACTGCATTTAAACACTTACTTTGTTACAAAAAATAATATTACAAACTGCTAGATGAGGGCATAAGAGAAGTACTGATAAGATTGACTGAAAAGACTGGTGTGTTCTGGGTTTTTTTCAGACCAGTAACAGGATAATTGCCAGATAACTGCCTTAAGATACCTGGTAGATTTTATGAGAACTTGTAACATCATGTGCCACAATTCAGGTGACCTGTGGTTTTACTGTGCAAAACAGTAGAGAAAGGGACTAGAGCTATACTCAGAATAGATGCAAAGACTTGCCTGTATCAAATGGTATTAATTTAGTCACTCTTCAAACTGTCTTTTCACCTAAGTACCTCTGGAGTTATCAAATATTGTGCAACTGTGATGAGCAGAACAGTGTTTTAATTCTGTCATGTAAAAACCCATTGCACACAGTGCAAATTGCCTTCACCTGTCTTTAGAAATTTGCCCCTTGAGAGAATCTTGTAGTAAATTGAGAATGTGGCTCATTGGAAATACAACACTAAAACTGGAGACTCCAGTTCATTAGAGATTCTCAGCTCTTATAACACCAGAGTGCTCTGACCCATAGTTCATAAGTTACTGCCAAATTTGGATTAAAACATAAAGAATATATTAGACAGACTATGTCAAAACATTAATGCTCCCAATGGATTTAGAAAGATCTATGAAATATGGTCTTTAGGTTGTTTACCCTGCATAGAAGGGGGGATGAGGCTAGAAAAAATGATTCTGTGAAGTAACTTTGATCCAAAATCCACCAGAGTCAATTAAGATTTACATCGTCTTCAGTAGGCGTGGTATCAGCCATTAAGACAGAGTGAGATTCAACTGTTTAGTTAGTTTAATACAAGAAAAAGTTAGTTGTTGCACAAGTCTAACACTAAAGTTATAAATAACAGAAGTATACAGTCACTATTTGATGCCTCCCACTATTTCAGCTTTGTTGGTGTTTGCTACATATGATCATATAAACCCTTCTTTTACAGAACATTTATTTTGAGAACGTTTGATCTCTATTTATGATTTTTAATCTTTATATGGCCTGCACAATGCTCAAAAATCACCATGTTAACAATGAATTTTCACTTTTCAGTTACAATGTGCAGATGCTTATCTCCTTATGACACTTGTGGAATAAACAAGCAGCAGTGTTATCTGTCAAAACATAAAAACAGTGGGCACCTGAGATTTGTGTAAGTGCCGTACAGCCAGCCCATGTTTTCCTCAGGTATGAGTTCAGTGGAAATGTGATACAAAACAAAACAAGAAAGAAGCAAAGAAGGAAGGAAAGAAGGAAAGAAGGAAAGAGAGGCCTCATGATGTTGTGGTGCATGCTCAAGTCTCATCTTCACCCGCCTTACAGTATAAACACAATTTCTGCAAGTAGCTGAATAGGGAACCTGAGCTTGCCATGGGGCTGGGAAGCCATAGCCATGGCTAAACTATGGACCATTCCCAGAGAGAAGCCTTCCCTTGTTTTAGGTTAGGTGGTGCATGTCTGGTGACTGTTGGCTGTATGAAGACTTTTGTATGCAGCTCAGAGGGTCAGAGAATCTGGCCACTCCTCCTCATCTAAAGCATTGAAATCAATGGAAGTTTTACTTGGAAGCTAAAAGTAGAGTTTAAGCCAATCTAAGATTGTGAATGAAAATGTCTTCTAAAGTATATTAGCCATTCTTCTCACTGAATATGCAAATTTGTTTAGTAAATACAATCTTCGTGTACATACTGCTATTTTCTAAATATTCAAGTAATGAGAGTTTATCATGATTTTTTTAAATGACTACATCACAGTTTCTTTTAAGTCTCCCTTTTTAGGAATTGTTTTCTAAGGATTCAGCTTGAATGAAAACTTCTTCTGCTGGGGAATACCAACCCCAAGGCCAATGGGGCATGAGGAACCCAGTCTAGACTGTCTGTGAGGCGTATTAATGGTATTTCCTAAGTAACAAATCTTTGCTCTTGATCTGATGTGTTCAGGTTTTACTGTGAACCATCACTTTTCCTTAGAAAAGTCAGACTCTTTTTCTCAATAAATTTTTCCCCAGGGTTAGTTGTTCTCAGGAAAATTTTGGTCAGTCAAGACTTTGGTGGAAAAGACTTTCTGCTGGAAAAGACTGTCTATTTAAAAAACTCAGACAATTTTTTTCAGCACAGTAAGGCTCACTAAAATATTTTGTTTTAATAATGACATGAATTTTCTATATTTTATATTCATCTGTAGCACTTAGACAAAATTGTATATATTTCCATGCTTTCAGTTTTCATGAAATCACTTATTTGGCCTAGCATAACTTTAAAACTTTCCAGCTTCCATGGATGGAGAGATCATTACAAATTCTTTTCCATTGATTTGGAAAACATTTTATTAATCCTAAAAAAAAAAAAAAAAAGAGTCTTCGTCTTACAATAGTGAAGCTTTTGTTTTTTTGCAACTGTGAAATCTCTCTCTCTCTCCTCTGTTTTATTCTCCTCACCTTTGTAAAATTTCCCCAATTAGCATGGACAATTTACCACGCAAACCACCTATCCAACTGCATAATGATCTACTATTCTGTTTCACTCATTCATAGACGTATCTCGCTTCCCACAGTGAAACCTCAGTTTCCATACAATTCCTGTTTCAGATCTTCTCCAGTTTGCAGAATCTAGTCCACTTTTGCTCAATAACAACATGCAATTTTTTTTTTCAGCAGAAATACGAGCATTTCACACTCACAATGACAGTGTATATAAATGCAGATTGGTGTCTCCTTTTCATTAGGTTGTATTCCCTTTCCCTCTCAGAAGGTGATTTCACCGTACCTAACACAGTGATAAAGCCCTCTCTAGCCAAGGGGCGTAGGCAGACTTGAAGACTCCAGCTTCCTTTTCAGTAAGCGTGGAGTTTTTGCCCATTTCTTATTACAGAATATCCTATGCTAGAGCCCAATCAAAAGAAGCTTATTAAATTGAATGGGATTTTTTCCATAGCCTTTTCTAGGTTTTGGATCAGTATCCACAGAAAACCGTCTTATAAATTATAGAGTAATTGATAGTCGATGACAAGAGTTTCAAATGCAGGCTTGCCACATCACTGCCAGCACTGCCTTGAAGAGATAGGAGCTATATAAATCTAGGAATAATGACATCATCCATTTTTTCCAGAGGCAAATGCAATCCAGAATTGAAGCCGTGAAACCACATCTGATGCTAGACAAAGGGAATATTAACATACTTATGTTTCCAACTATAGGGGTATTTCTTGAATTGTGTGTTCTTATTCTTGCCTTTCAGCCAGCTTTTTTCAAACCCAGCTTTTCCAAGTGAAGCACTGCACCGCACAGGTGAGAAAAAGCTGATGTAAATAGCTTTAGTGGTAGTTCATGCAGCCAGACACCAAGGCTTTGTTGATTTCAAGTGTGTCTGAAATCCAGTGATCTCAGAGGCAGAATATAGATGTTCTGTTGCTAATACTACTTCATTCAGCAACCTTTGTCATTTTGAGTCATCATTTTTGTGACACCTGCTTTTCTGGAGTTCATTACTTTTTGTTGGGTTGCTACTTTTATCTTCTGAAAATGTTCATTAATAAGAAAATACTTACTCTGAAAGTTCAAATATTTGTGGTTGCATATAGCAACATATTTGTACAATCAGACAAAAGAACTCTGACAGCATCACGGAGTTGCATAAACTGTTTATAGTGATAAATCTTGTATGTTGGATCAGGGTTCCCACTTTTATGCACAGGAATTCATGCAAACTTTATAATACGGATGTATGAAAATTGGAAAAATTTTAAAATGAAAGATTAAGGATACACTTTTGCATTAGATTTGATGAAGCAGATCTGTTTTTCATGCCTAGTTACTTTGATCTTGAAAGGGTTGCTCATATTCCCAAAATATGTTCACAGAATCAGGACTTCTCCCCAGAAAAAAGAAGTAAAAATGACCTTGGGAGAGTCAAAAGACAATTACTACACATCAGTTTTAACTTGTAAGGGTGCACAGCCACACATGGCAAGTGTCATATTATACACATGAAGTGGAATTTGTGGATATTATTATCATTTATGCCCTCATTTCTTGAGAACCTCTGCTCTGCAGCTAGTCAAAGAAGGTGAGTTCTATTACATGGTGCTGCCATTACACACAGGTATGTATTTCATCATTCAGTAGGTGAAAAAAAGAATGAAAACTACACAGAATCAATATGAGTGTTGTAGAACCTTTTAATTTTCATTACGATTTTCTGTAGATATTTTTGTTTCTTGAGAATAGAAAGCTTACCGAAAATGAAATAAAGATATTCTACCACAAGCAAAAGACAGGCCTTGATTGATAACTTGTCCCTCTTTTTTTTTCCTTTTTCTTTTTTTCTCCCTAAATAGTTGTTCACCCATTTTGTTGAAATTATCCAAAATTCTATGTAGAGCAAAAGAGATGGTCAAATCATCCCTTGCTAAGTACAACGACCTCACAGGGTTATGGTCCTTAGGTCTCACACAAAGAAAAGGGCAATAGTCTTTGAAGCAACCATGAAGAATGGCGGGGGGGGGAGAGGCATAACTGAAGACCATATACAGACACTGGATGGTGCACCAATGGAAGGAATGTAAAAATTGCCATTTTATTATCATAGCGGTGTAAGACAAGTACTATGATATAGACAAATTTGTGATGCTTTTGGGGCATCTGACCTCCTTCAGTTTCCATGGACTGTGACTTTAACAGAGACTTAAAGCAGCAAACATTCATCTTCAGAGATCCCTGTTATAAGATATGCATTGAACAATGTCAGCTTGAATTAAACTCATGTGATGAAAAACACCAGGTATCTAAATTACATCCTATTCACTTGCTTAATTTGTTTGTATGACCTGTAAAATGTATTTTTTTTTTTTGTAAAATACAATATAAATGCCCTGAAGCCCTTCAAAAGGAGATTAAGTCCATGCTTAACTGTAAATGCTTTTGTGGATTTTAGTCACACCCTATAATTTATGTGATTGTAAGTTATTTTACGTACTATATGATTATTATAGATTGCTAAAAGAGACACATCTTTAAGAAAATTAAAAATAAATGAAAAGGTTATTTTCTTAGTTGGTGGCAGACATTCAAAATCTGCTTGTAAATGAGTGTATTTTTAAAACAAAATACAAAGGATCCCTTTAAGTATATGTTTTCTTACCTTGAGGCTTAGACTGAAGTTTTTGTGTATGATTTGTTGATACAAAGGCTAGATCTGGCTTAAAAAATGGCAAAGTATCTTTACGTAAAGTCCAAATACGTCAGTGTTCATACACTACCCCTTTCTAAGACCTTGCAGAACCCAAATCAAAATGTTTATTTAAACCTGTTCCCTCACTTCAGTAAGCCAAAATAAGAAATACAACAAAATTCAAACTGCAACACCTCAGTTGGATCTTTTTCCATGACGGTCAGGCAAAAAAGCTGTTTCCAACATTTTTACAAGAAACCAGAACTCTTAGCTTATCTTGGTACATGGTATATTTCCATGAAAAACTGCAGCCTCTGTAAATTTTGTTTTATATGTGTGCTCTCTGTTTGTGTATGTATATGTAAAACTTCACACAAACTGCATGAAAAGATACTGCAGGTACATTGTATGGGAGGTGTGTGTGAATGCTTGAATTATGACCAAATGGTCACCATGCTGTAGTTAAGGTTGTTTTCTGTTTATAAGAAAAATTGTCTAGCTGATCAAAATTTTCAGAATATAACATTAGAATTTTTAAAGCAACAGAAAAAAACTCAGCTAAGCAATTAAAAATTCTTCCTCAAAATTTATCAGTTTAAATTTATACTTTCTGAGTATCCTGGTGCTGTCAGAAATGGTTGAATGAAAAAAATTTCTGGGTTATGACTTATGTCTTCAGTACAAGCCGTGAATGTATGTTCTGTGACACTGCACCACCTCTTTTCAAAAAGGGCTTTTCTTCAGGAAAATACTTATATTTATGCAATCTCCCTAAAAGAAATGGAAAATTAAGTAACAAAAATGTGCAGTTATGAATCAGTTAAAGTTATTCTACCTAACAAATTAAACCCAAGACCTAAGAAACAATAAAATTAAATATCATTCTACATTCAACTACCCAAGAGAAGTATCTCACCAATAGTAACCTTCACATGCCATCTCAGAGCTGTGCTAGGAGGGAACCCATTCTTCAGCAGTCTGCTGCAATCTAGAGCTGTGCACAAGGGATGCTATATGGGACATCTGCTATTTGTAATGCAGTTAGATAGGAATAAACTAAATTTTTCCATTAATTTAAGGGTAGTAGCATCCTGGTTTTGTCTATCTTCATGAAACAGACTTTTCTGGGGGGAGTCATGGTGGTGGTTGGCTTTTTCTGAAGGATTGTAGTGGTGGAATTTTATATTGATTTTGGATGCTGACTCTGGTTTCTTCCAAAGAAAAAAACCCACCCCATAGTCTAGAACTAGATCTCATGTTTAGATCGCAAAGTGCTGAACATAGGTATATTCTGCTTTGGTTTGGACCTGGCTTTGTCTGTTACTTTCAGGGAGTGTAAAATGTTTCTGCTTTTAGGTATTTGCTAACTCCTTCCAGAGTTGATTTACGTATACAACTTATATCCTCCCTTCCCTGGTTTTCCTGGCTGCCTCTATTCTGTTGCTGTTTCAATTCAGAGTGTAAATTCTTCAGTGCAGGGACTGTTTGCTTGCTGGGTGTTGGTAGAATGCCTAATCAACAGTCATGCTCAAACCCAGCTTCTTGGCACTCCTGTAATTCAGTGATAAATGGGAATAAGGTGCTAATCTGGAACCTCAGAATCTTTAAATTGCAAATATATACCTCCTAGATACAACATCATGGAAGTAGCTAGTCTTATCATCTTATCTGGGTTTGGTTTATCTGTGTCCCTAAACTCTGAGCTTATGAGCATGGGTTCTCTTGTTTCCTATAAGTTGTTGAGATTGAATATCATCCTGCAAGAAGTCACTATCTCTCTGAAAAGACAAGCTAAACTGCTAAAGTGGGAGCTGCCTAACCTTCTTAGTCAAAATCAGCTCCTTTGATCTTAAGCAGATGAGATATTTGGTCTTTCTAATCTCAGCTATTGACTGAAAGCTGTTTAATAACTGCTACCAGAAGCTGCTACTGCAGTCAGCTCTGGGAGTGCTGGGGATGCTCATGTCTTCTGGTGGGACAGCAAAGGCCAAAAGAGACAGTAGGTCCATGTCCTGAGATGTATTCAAGTCAAGAGCCTTATGATACCCTATGGCTAGCTTCTCTGCTGATACAAAAGGATAAATGTCTGTGAAACTCAATATACTTTTGCCCATTTAAACATTGTGAAATTTGGCCTGCAGTTTGCCAAAACCTGCTGATCTACCAGAGGAGGTTGTCCTCACATTGGATTTTTACTGGTATGTCTTTGAGCCTGTGTGCCTTAAGTTTTAAAGTATGTGAAGTTTATTTTATTGAAAGGAATACTTATGGTGTATAGTGAAAGCATTTGGCTTCTGACTTCTGGCTTTCATTCCACCAGTTCAATCATGAAGTGGTTAAGTGTTATTTATAGCTCTTAGACATTCTTTAAGGATGAACACATCTACTGAAAAAACAGTCTTGGTGCTTGTGGGTAATTTATAGCAATTTTAAAGTTAGGAGAAAACTGTGATCTCATACTACAGGCTAAAAACCTGTCCATTCATTACTGCATGGCAATGGAATTTGGTTGAGAGGTTGACATAATCTGAGGAAGCTGAGGTTCACAGTATCCAGGTACAACGGAGCAGGGAAAGGCTCAGTTATGTTGTGTCCTAAGGAATTACATAACTTCTTTCTCCCACTTTTTTTTAATACTAGACACAGAGGATCAGGGAAAAAAAAAAAAGGACCTTTTTTTTTTTTTTTTCAGTGCACTCCATACATTCTTTAATTTAATTTAAAAAATTAATTCCACCAGTGTTGGAATATGTCAGTTTACAGAAAGCAGAAACTCTGGGTTTCAGTAAGATGTTTTTATATTTTAAATCATAGACTGTGGGGTCAGAAGACTTTTTTTTATACCACAATTCATTAGCTGTAATTTGAATACACCTTTACATCACTTTGAGTGCACAACAAAATCCAGTCTTGGTCTGACATCATTAAAAGACAGAGAACCCATCACCTCTATTGTGAAGCTGTCTCACTGCTGACATGCTGCTTTGCCTTAGTTTCAGTGTCTGGCTTCAGTGCACAGCTACTGGCTTTAATTAGACCTTTCCTCACTGGATTAAAGAGCTTTTCAGTACATTTAGTAATTTCTTCAGATACTCATACATTGCAAGTCATCTTCCTGTTTATAAAATAGTGAATGAGTTTCTCACTTTCTCACTGTAAGGCATCTTCTCCAACCCTCAATTTCCTTTTGTGGGTTTTGTGCTTTTTTAGGGTTTTGGTTTTGCCTTTTTTTCCTTTTTGGTTTTTTGGTGTTTTGTTTTTTGGTTTGGTTTTTTTGTTGTTTGGTTTTTTTTCTTTTTTTTTTTTTAGCTAAAATGGTCATTCAACATATTTTTTACATATGGGCACAAGAC
The DNA here is from genome assembly GCF_026419915.1 of Harpia harpyja. Taxonomy (NCBI): domain Eukaryota; kingdom Metazoa; phylum Chordata; class Aves; order Accipitriformes; family Accipitridae; genus Harpia; species Harpia harpyja. The sequence continues at coordinate 18,814,657 of NC_068947.1, forward strand.
AGCAGAATTTGTCTAACCATTGCCATATGCTGAGGTGAATTAATCCTTACTTTCTATTTCTTCTCCTCATGAAGCCTAGGATTGTCTTTCCCTTGTAGTGGCAGGAAACCACAGCCACACAGATGGGCAAGCAAGAGGTTTATCACTCCCATCCTGCTTTGTCCTTAAAAGGCATTTCCTTGAAGCCACAGCTCAGTCAATGGCCAAGATTGGCAGATTCCCCCATTGGCAGTTCCCTCATTTTTCAGGCAGGAGAGACCTATTCAGTGCTAATAGCCCTTTGACTGCTTTTTCCACACTTTCTGGGCCATTTCCTACACTCCAGGCTTCTATGACCAAATGGAGGGTCTAATTCACGTTTCCTTTTACAAGCTCAGTGTCCATAAAATGAAATGGAATTATTAACTGGACACATGTGCATTCCTGAAACTGTTACCGCTTTCAGTTTTGATTTGGCTGTCCCTGTCCCCCCCCTCCATTTATGTCCTTTCTGAAGAAATTGCAAAGTCTCTTCACTTTGCTTTATCTAATTTCTTCTCTTTAGCATTTGGTGGATTTATCAAACAGGGCTGACAGAGTTTGTGGAGAGATAGCTTGATTTCAAACAAACAAACAAACAAACATTATTAGTAGTAATCTAAATAAAATATACATAGATACAACTTATTATGAAAGAAGAAATTCTGAAGAAAAAGCTCCTGATTTAGGCACAGATCCAGAAAAACACCGAAACACACATATAACATATTTTTTTAAAAAATAATTTTGTTGGCTTCAGTAGATTGCATATACTTGAAGCTAAGCACAGGCTTCCGTGTTTTCTCTGAAATTTTATGTTGATTAACTCTGCATTCTAACCTGGACTGCAGTACAGTTGTTCAACAATAGCTATTGAATAACAACTATTATTATTCAATAGTTATTCAACAGTTACTATTCAATAACTATTACAGGATTTTTACAATTACTTTCAGCTTATGGTGATTGCATGAATATAATATATAGCCACAGAGCAATATCTTTCTTTATTAACCTTCTTTTCGATTTAATGATTTTTAAATTAAAACAGTGCTCCAAGAGTTTTCTTTATTAAATAAAGTTTGGGGGTTTTATTTTTTTTACATCTCAGGCAGTGCACTGTGATCTGGCAGTACCTTACTTATAAAGAAAAATTTTTCAAGAAAAGTAATGAACATTTTCACTCTGTAGTGACCTCTGTTTGCATGACTGGGGCTGTAAACTTTATACAGTTTAAGTTAGGATTACTTTCCAAATTTGTATGTACAGTTTTTAACATAATGAAGCCTTGTTTTAGCTAGAGTCCCTAAGTACTATTTTCATGCAAATAATAATAAAATATATGCCTAGATAATGAAATAATTCTTTCGTGAATCAAAATGGTGTATTTATATACTCCTAGAAGTTTCATTACACAGTTTTATCATATTTTTTATTATTGCTTATTTGGTGATAAAATAAAAACAGAATAACAAACATCAAAATAATAACAAAAAGCCCCAGTGCATAAAAGTGTGGTGATGTGAATACCTGCAATGGCTGATATCATAAGTCACTGAAAGAAGGCGGCATGATCACACATAAAAAGCATGTAGAATTTTTATGTCATACTTCCAATGTCATGGCTTAACAGCCTCATACTGTAAGTTACAGTCTCATCCTGTAAGTTATAGAACACCATCAATTTAGGTGGGAATCAATAAGAAATTTTGTTGCTTAGCACTTCCCATGAATGACATATATCAATATCATTAATATTTCTGGTTTCAGCTGGGGACTGCCTTTGAAATTACATAAGGTTCCTAATTCTCTGAGGCTTTGATTCTTTGCATTTTACAATCTTAAACTTATCTACTGACATATAAAAAACATAATTACACAGATTATTATGAATGGAGTACTACCTATGTCTTGATGTTGCTTCTGCATCTCCTATGATACGGAAATAAGCACTGATATTTTGACAGCCTGGTTAATTTTTAAATTAAGATTTGACCTTTTAGACCTGTTGCTGACAACGGTGCTTACTGTAAATCCTGTTTAAAGCTCATTCTGATTTGTAATGAGCAAATACTGGGAAGTAGTCAGGGTTTTTTAGAAAGAATAAAGTGTTCAGTTTCAAATTGTGCCACTTGGAAAGGATCCTCAAAGGATACATTTTACCAGTGATGATGCACTAGATTATATTTTGCTTTAATTATCAACATTTTGTTACTGAAATACAAATAAATTGTAAAGGGAGAAGTGATCTCCAGTTCTGAAAAATAATACAGAACATTTCTTTTAAATCCTCCTCTGAAATATTTCCATTAAAGCTATCTGTTTTGTTAATCTTGGAACATTGGGATCTATCTGAGATAAATAAAATAACCTCTTTTACTGCTATTCTTTTTTCCTTTCATTTAAAGGACTGTTGTGGTTTAACCCCAGCCAGCAACTAAACACCACGCAGCCGCCCACTCACTCCCCCCCACCCAGTGGGATGGGGGAGAAAATCGGGAAAAGAAGCAAAACCCGTGGGTTGAGATAAGAACGGTTTAATAGAACAGAAAAGAAGAAACTAATAATGATAATGATAACACTAATAAAATGACAACAGCAACAATGAAAGGATTGGAATGTACAAATGATGCGCAGTGCAATTGCTCACCACCCGCCGACCGACACCCAGCCAGTCCCCAAGCGGCGAATCCCTGCCCCCCACTTCCCTGTTCCTATACTGGATGGGACGTCACATGGTATGGAATACCCCGTTGGCCAATTTGGGTCAGGTGCCCTGGCTGTGTCCTGTGCCAACTTCTTGTGCCCCTCCAGCTTTCTCACTGGCTGGGCATGAGAAGCTGAAAAATCCTTGACATTAGTCTAAACACTACTGAGCAACAACTGAAAACATCAGTGTTATCAATATTCTTCGCTCTGAACTCAAAACGTAGCACTGTACCAGCTACTAGGAAGACAGTTAACTCTATCCCAGCTGAAACCAGGACAAGTGTCTGAGGCAATTTTAATTACCCTTTGCATCAATGTGCAGAGATTCTATTTACAAGAGAAGCTACAAACTTCTGTATTTATTTTACATGGGCATACACGTACTGTACATTATATAGCTATTATGTTCTCAAAAGAGGGCATCAGGATTCACTTTAGTACTTTAGAATCCTTTTAAAATCTCTCCGGGCTGTGCAGCAGGTTTGATGCTACTAAACAGATTATATGAGGTGTCTGTTCTCACTGGGAGCCTGTGCTAAGTTGCATCTTCAGCTTTTGATAGATTGATTCTGTATCTGATTATCAGTTTGGAACAAGTGTCATCAACTACTTTCTGAAAGAGACTCTCCCTTTCATGTGATCTGCTGAAACTTAAATTCTGTTCATTTGTTAATTACTTTACTGAGAAATCTTTTGAACAGCACCAGCCAAAACTGAGTGGTAGCTGAAAATGTTTGCACTCAGGAAGCTCATGTGGCTTTGATAGGCTTATGTGGTCAATGAGAGAGCTCACTAAGCTAAAAATAAGGTTGCTAAGGCTAACATGAGACTCTCATGTTGTGCAAAAACCACACCTGCCAGTTGGAGAAGTTCCCTCGCACACATGTGCAGAGCCTAGGAGAGGTGTTCTGACCAGGGTTGCATATTTTTGGCATGTTGATTGCATGTCCAGTAAGACATTGACAACGATGGCCTAGCTACAGTAGATGCATGGTCAGTATAGCTGTCAAATAAATTCCTGAGCAGATAATGTCTCCAAATGGAGAGAGAAAAGAGGTGTCTTTGTCAAGACAGTGCTCCAGGAACACCCAAAAGACATGTTTAACTGCTTACAATTTAGCCAGACATTTCCTCTGCTCTCTTAGCTGTGAACAGGGAGTGATGAAATACCTGCATGAAGGAAGCTGTGAGATTCTTCGGATATCTCTTTGATTTTTACATCCATATATATAACCAATATCTATACCCAAAGGAACCCAGCATCAATTCCTAGTCACTGAGACCCAGGCACTTGCCCTGGCTAAACTCTGACACCATATGGAGACAACACATAGACAAAACAAGAATGTCCTCAGTCAGGGACAGGCTAAGTGAACAGTGACTTCAGTAGGGCAGCACCTCAGTCACGAGTGACAGTGTGAATTACCTGATAAAAACAGCTTGTAGCACATTGTCCTGTAAAAGCACTGGTCAGGCTTGACTAAGTTCCCTCAGCTGGAATAAACTCAGCAGGATAACAATCAGTTATTCAGAAAATAGCTAATCACATTTTATTTGAGAAAAATATGCTAAATGATATGAAAGGTGCTGAGGAACTAACTCATGAAAAATCACGTGAGGAGAACATCCATTAGAAATTATGCATACCTTAGTGATCATTTTATTGACTGATAACTATAAATAAGAACATAGTGTAAGAATGCACATGCCAGAACAACTCAATGATCCATGTAAACTGGTATATTGCCTCTGGTAGTGTTGCATAACTAAATATTTACAGAAAGATGATATGGAGACGTAATTATAATAACTACCCATATAAGACTGAATTCCGCCATTGTAGGTTATAGTGAATAGCAGCATACCTCTGTGAGTAGTCTGTCTGGTTCTAAATATGCAGTGCTGTGCAATGCAAGAGCAATAGTTTTGCAGCGGAGGGAAAGGAAATATCTTTATGACCTCATATTATCCATTTATACTCTGAGTCATTAAAATGATTGCTTCTTATGAAAGTTATCTTTGCTAGTAGAGGAATATGTCGGCAAATACTCCCTCTGACAATCAGTGTGCTTTGGATCAGACTCAAAACATACATATTATTCAAACTTAACTTTCCTTGACTCCTACTGAATTATTTGCCCCCAAAAGAAAACATCTGACTCTCTATAAAACTGCAGTCAATGGTGAAATTCCTGTCAAGTACTGCAGGTCCAGCATGCTTCTCAGATTAATTGTAAATTACACGTAATATGTTATGCAAAAATAAGATTCTGTACTAGTAGTTTTCAACCTGTGGTCCACCAGTGAACAAGGAACAAGAGTCTATTGTCAGTAGATTAAATTTATTACACAGTGTCCATTCCGTCAATGGAAAAAATTAGGGGATCTACAAATCAAAAAAAGATTCAACAACACTCCACTGTGTCCACATGTGTAGCGTCTAAACAAGTTGACTTTCTGATTGTCAGTTTTAATTATAGAGTAACTTTATTGTTGGCCATGGAAGTTATTTTCTGTAAGTGTTAAGGGACTCACTAAGAGAAAAAGAAGAGGAGCGGAAGAGAAGTACGAAGACCAGATGAATTTCATAAAGCTGCGGTTCACTTCATGCCCACATGTCTAGGTTTTCTGTCTATGGAAATGAAGTTACAGTAGGGGGATGATTCATAACAGGGTCTTACTCTGATGTGGCAGTAGGGATGTGGCAGGACTGTATTCCCTGATCAGGGAAGTAGGAATTGCTCCCAGGTCCTGCAATTTAGATTTAAATGAAAATTTATCTTGCTATAACGGTTAAGACAGTAAACTCCATCAGTTCAACCAGTTTAATCCACTTTTGCTCAAATACTTTGGTGGCTAATCTGATTCAGACAGTGTGTCATTCTATTTCTCAATAATTTTATTTCAGTTAACCACATTTTGCTAGTCGGTATTTGTTTTTGCAACCATAGTGATGAAATATGTTTATTGGCTACAGATACAAGAATTCTAAGCAGGTGTCTAGCTTTGTCAAATTTCAGTAATAAAGAACACCTCCTGTCCACGCTACTAATAACTGAAATTTAAACAATATAACCCTTTGTTTCTCTGGTATCAAATCATAAATCTCTCAATTTTGAATTGGCCAAGAAGATATGACAATATTTATCTACAGTTCAATGTCTCTTCCAGTATTTTGCTATTAATTTTGTCTGATTTTTTAGAAGATTGTTGCAGTTAGTAAGTAACTGTAGTTTTCCTCTGCTGGTCATATCTCCATTGGATTTGGTGTCTTTTGGTATAGGATGGTATCAGTGTAATCTGTTATGATATGGTTATGAGAGTGACTTCTGATACTTCGGGACACTAACAATTGATACTTAGGATATATTTGTTGGCTAATTTTTAAGCTGGTATCGTCCTTCAGTGCTGTTGAAAATATCCTTATAACCAAAGAATTCTCAGGTTCAGAGAAGGTTACTTTCATTACAAAAACCAGTTATCCCCTATCTTGTATTACATCAGAGGTAAAAAAGGAAGACTTATTTGGCTTTTATTTTTGTTTTTGAAAACATGGATTTTGTCATTCTTTGATTATATCTCTTTTTACTTCACTTTACTTTTTTCCAAGTAATCATAGACTCATGAAAATTGTTTAATTTTTAAATTTGTCTTAGCCATTTTAGTGTTGGAAAATGTTGTATAAAATACCTCTTAAAAACTCTGATAAAGAACTTTAAACCGTTTTGCAGAGGAGAGAACTTTCTGCTCCACTCCTGCACATTTACATAATCCAACCTCCCACAAAGTATTTAGACACAGAGAGTATTCATAAACTCACAGTAATGATCTTTCTGAATCCTTTCTTATTCCTATAATGTACACTGAAGGTGATTGGATCTAAAGGAATTACTTTAAGGGGAAAAAAAAAAGATCAGTACTGCATTGCCTAATTTCTTTTTTTATTTTTTTCCACATGCAGATTAATATCTTGCTTGTCCTTCTGATTCTGATGGAGAATGAGCTGACTGTTCTACTTAGGTACCTGCTGGTGTTTTAGATTATTTTCTTCCTGAAACTCTAAATGTTTTTTATTATTATTTAAGAATTTTAAACTTTTCACATGTATTTACAACATTCATGGCTCACCATATCAACTATTTACCCAAAGTATTGTGTTTATTGGTATTTCTTAGACTCATCTTTATGCCAACCTGGGTGGTTTTGCTAGTAAATACTGTCATGATGGTGATCACAGCTTTTAAATCTGTGTTAGCATATCAAATGACGTTTGTGCCTGTACTGGAGCTTGGAACACCTCCATTTTGAAAACTGGCTGTTTGTTTGTACTCTGTGTTTCATATGACTTAATCAGCTTTTAATCTATAACAGCATTGCACCCCATGGCTACAAATGTTTTGAACTACCTCAAGTGGAAATGTCCATATACTCAAAGTTCTAGATATTTAATATCTCTCTTGCCTTCAGCAGCCTTTCTCAATAGCATTCCTGCTGACAGAAATTTGGCCTAAGACCAGAAACAGATACTGAATTCTCCGAAGGAAGTCTGTATTAAAAAGGAGGAAGCTGTGTGACAGAGATGACCTTACCAATATGTTTATCTTATAATGCTTCTTTATTTCCCTTTGACTCTCCTACATCATTGTAAAAGGTTCAGAATAGAGACCATAACATCTCTCTGTAATTCTGAGCAAAACTCTGCAAAACTACTAAGAAATAAGTGTCTATTATGAAACTAACTCATAGCTAGTAGAAACCAGTGAGTGAATACACAGGGGTCTGGCTATGCAAAAGGCTATAGATATCTCTTTTAAAAGCAAACTAGCAGTTAGTATTAGACACACACATCTACGCTTGTTAGTACACATTATTAAGCAATTTTATTTAACTCATCAGTTACAGTCACCTGACCCATGTCCCTTTCCTGGAGAAGATGATGAGACACCAATTACAAATTTTCTTGATGTTTAATATTCTCACAGCACAGTTTTTATTCAGTAAATATTGGTTATGTGATTGAACTGTTCATCCTTATGGGACATGGAATATTGGATTAATACAGGAATATTTTTTAATCCCTGATTCATATTTGAAAAAATTTCCTGCCTAACAGGGTTTTAATTTGTTTGTAGCCATTATATTTCTTAACAAGTCAAGACAGAAGATGCTGGAATCTTGCCGTTCAGAGGCAAAAAGATCTCCAAATGACAACATACTAAGAGCACATTTGAAAACAGAGGCATCTGTGTTTGAACTTGAGCATCTCTATTTGAACATTAACCAAATAGTCTTCAGCAGATATATATATCTATACATATGAAGGTCATCTAGTTTCCTTTAGCTTAGCTCCATTGTGCATAAGGAAAATCAGCAAATAAAAAGTTATTGGGAGTAGAGATATCTTCATGATTAATTATTTGATATGACTGACTCTACTCACCTATATAAATGACAGAGTGGAAATCGAAATGGAAATGAGTTACAGAACTGCCAGATATGGCAGTGACAAAAGTAAGATCATCTAACCAATGTGAAAGTACAATGAACTAAACGTTTCAAAAGTGTTAAAGTATTGGTAACCTTTCTGAATTTCTAACTGCTACATTATCATCAGTGTACATATAACTGTTTTATCACAGCATCAAATCAGCATTTCAGAAAGCCCTGACTACCTTCTAACCAGGTGGGGAGAAGTGAGAGGTAGTCTCTAGTTTATGTCTGAATATTTTTACAGTGTGTATCCACAGCTGGCAGTCTTGCTTATGGTCCTTCATCTTAGTCACTTCAGCTGTGGTTTAAGCTGTTTTATTTATCTTTTCCTAAGGAGATATTGAAATGGAGCTAGACTTGGAACAGTGGCTGATTATAATTTCAGCTTGGTTTCAATTTTTGGCAGCCAAATCTGAAGACTTTTGGAAACCTTAAAAAAATATATACAAAGGAGGCTACTAAAAACATTAGTCAATTGGGAAACATCCCCTTTTCCCAACCACATAGAATGGAATAACAAATAACATGGACACAACTATCAGTGACGTAAATTGTCACTGCATCAAAGTTGATGATGAGACAATAACTTAAATATATGATCTGAATTATTGTTCCTCTCAGTTTCCCATAAGTAGATACATTAAAAATCTTGTTAGAGGACATTTAATTTAAAATACGAATGACATGTGCCCATGGAATTGACTGTACCATATTGAAGAACTACATGTGTTATTAAAATTTCATTGGAAAGATAAGATGCCAGTAAAATGGCTGGAAGAATGTAATTTTCTTTCTCCCCAGAAATAATATGAAATACTTATAGTGTAACGGTCCACTTGGTAGATCCCTAAAGGATAATTTCCTTTCTCTGTCTCTCTATAGTTCCTTCCATTCCAAGTACTGCATGCTTCTTTTATTTATTTTCCTTTTATACCATAAAACTTGACTGTCACTAGTTATATTTTGTTAGGATACAAAATAGTCCATTCAGCAATTGTTTTGCATTCACACCTTGCATTTCAAAAGAGGAAAAAAGTTACAGAAGAAAGTGCAGCTGAGGACAGGCAATATAATCTGTCTTGCTTGTATTGTATTTGACTCTATGGAAACTAACTGGCACTATTAATGAAGTAAGCTGCACTTCATCCTAAGTAAAGATGGCAGAATTTGAGTACTTTTGAGAGAGAGAGAAATGAAACTGGATAGATCATACTTATGGACACAACATTTTGAAGGTAGGGGATAAAGTAGATTTTCCTCTAGTTTTGAAAAATATTTAGCCTGGAAAATAAGATAGACACATAATTTTCTATCTCAGGGAGTGCCGCCCTTAAGGCATGCTGAAAATACTCTCCAGCGCTTATCTCCCTGAACCATAAAAAAAATTGTCATTACATATAAGAAGGTATCTGCTTAGACATCAATACTGAAGACATCATTATGGTCCCTGTGTCCTTTATATCTAAACCACATATCTTTCCTTTATCTAAAGGAAAGTCTTATACACCTTTTTCATTTTCTACAGAGCAGTTACCAAGAAATTCTTTATTTATTACATTGATTTAAAGGACTACGAGTGTGATTTTTATAGAAAGGTTCTTACTGACTGGTGGCTGTTTCCAGAAACCACTGACCTTTACAAGTGAAAATACAAAGTATACAAACGATACAAGTTGATGGGGGGATATAGGACACTCTGACTCTTGTCACCTGTAATTGCGTAACTCCCAGAACCTCCAGAGAGTCGCTGGAGACAGGCTGCATTTGCGCTAAGGTGACGAACCCAAGTCCTTCTGGCATTCAGAGTAGAGGCCCAGAAGTGTGGACATCTCATATATCAATCCTGGTTCTGCTAGTGACTAATGAAATGAACACAGAACAGTCATTTGATCATTTAAACTTAGTTTGTATTGACACAAAATAAGGCAAGTGTATGCGTGTGTGGATATAGGTACAGATATAGATATACGGATGAAGTTGAAAGGTTTTGGTTCTTGGGGTTTTTTGTGGGGGAAAGAGTAAACTCCTTAAAGTCTTTTGTTATCAGGCTTACATTTGTCAGTGAAATGAATATCTGTGTCTATGCTGTTCCAGCCTCCCAAGAGCAATTTCCCAATAATGTGGCAGTAGTGTCTACCTCGGGTGGAACTGGCTCTGTTAATGCAAAGCTCCATTACCCTTTCCTTCAAAGTAAAACTGCTGTTATTTTTGTTGGCCACAATAAGACCCCACCAATACCTGCTGTTATTTTTTTTTCTATTTCACAGAAACTCCAGAAACTGAAGCTGGAAGAAAGATATAACTAGTTAGCTAACATCCTTGCATTACTGGATGTGTACTAATATATATGACTAGTATGACTGGTCTGGGGCAGCAATGCTGATCCAAGGATTCCTAACACATTTTAAAATGTTAGATTCAATTTGTACTATTAACAGTGGTAGTGCAAATCGGATGAATTCCTGAAGACTTAGCACAGTATAACTGACAGCTATATATGGTCCTTATGATCCTTATCTTTTCACTTAACGAGATAGAGAATGTTAGAGCAACAATCTAAGTATCAAGAATAGAGCTAGTCCTTGTGGGTCTTTATCAAGTAAGAAATTATGGAATTCACAATTTTTTATGTTATTGGACAGTACACCACCTCCCATCAGGATAATATTTAGCATAACTCATAGGATGAAATGGTCCTGAGGTGGAAGCCACATCCATGTCCCCAGTGACACCAGCACCAGCAAGGGGCAGTCAGTCTCTCTGTATGGCAGACACCTGGCGGAGGCTGAGTGCTGGTGCTGGGAATGAGCCCTTATACCAACACCTCTGATGGGGCCACGGCATGCATGTGATGTTGGCAGTCAGTGAGGTGTAAATGGGTGAAGCTGCCCATGATGCTGAGATGTAAGACATCATGGTGTGGACTTTATGTTATGTCACATTCTTGCCGATGTCCACTGCCAGCCCACTGCCTCGGCTAGTGCACTCTTCTGGGGCAACTGTCCACAGTAGACAATATGTGCACTTGTTCCTGTTCTGAAACTGGCCCCTGAAAACGTTAGTTCATGCCATCAACACAGACGTCAGCTGTCACATGAGAGTCACTTAATCTACCTAGTTCTACCTGTCTGTATTTCTTTACGTCACCACCAGTGTGGAGGACATAGAATCCGTCAAGCAATAGTGCTTATATTCTGGTCTACATGTATATAGGTAGAATCTATATGCCTGCAATTTTTTCAATGCTACATATGTATATAGAGCCTTATAGTTAGTATTCATTAATTTGTTCTGAGATTCTGAAAGATGCTACACAAAATAAACTTCTAGCATACCATGCTCTGTTCTCTGTCAGCATCGAATTCTCCTTTGTTTCACCTTTGAGCAAAGAATGCTATGAGACTCCATTCTTTATGGCAAATTTCTATGTTTTGAGCAACTGCCATCCATTTTACTCTGAACTGCTGCTATGTCTTGACATTGTTTAATATGATAGCTATCTATTTTTTGATCCTTGGCAGGAACAGCTGTTCTTTATTATACAGAGAGGAGTAGCAATTCAAATAGTTATTCTATCGTTGATTTGTAGCTTTGTTTTAGAGGCGCTTCATTCACTTCATCAGTTCATTTGCTCCCAATTAATCCATTAGAATCATCAACAAAGGATTTCCCTTATTAATATATCTCATATGTCTGATTTATGGCCAGTATTAGTGCTATCACAGTCACAGAGGTAAAGGATTATATGTGTCTTCTATGGACTTTTAGTTTGCCTCATCCATTTTACCAGCAGCTTTTATCTTACTCAGCTGGACTGCAAGCATGTTAGCATGATGTAATAGATGACTCCACACACACTGCCAGTGCTTCTAGTCCTTTCTCATTTGGCTAGTTTTGTATCTTCTAGTTGAGCAAAACTGAAAGAACTCCAGCTTGCTTTGTTTAAGTAAATTCTGTAATGTTGAACTGATAAAAAATGCAACTTGAAAATATATTCTCATAAGAATTTTGGAGTTAGTTATATTCTGCAATAGACGGATGCAACAACAGTAGCATAGTCAGACTCTCAGGAGTGGATAAATGCTGTAGGTAAGCTTGCTGAAGAAAGATGAATTTGTCCTCTTTATGCATAAGCATTATGTGCTGTTTTGATTACCAATAATGTATAGATTTTGTACTTTGTTTTTTTAATTCTTGTTCACTGGGAGGAAAGAATGAAAACATTTTGTCTTCTACTTCCACATTGAGCCTCTTACTAGTGGTAGAATAGAGATCTTCATAGCTACAATTGCAGACATAGAAGCTTCTGTTTATATCACCCGTAATACATCTCTCTGTATAAATTAATTATGAGTTGCTCTTACACATGATTATTCTAAAAAAACAAGGGAAACTTGCAGGGGTAGATCATGAATTATTACAAATTATCTGTTAGGGAGATTTTTTGACTGCATACCAAGAGGTTAAATAATAGTTATCACCAATGAGTGGATGGAGGAAATGTACTGCGTCTGTATGTGTGAGTCAGAGCAAAGCCGTTTTAAACAAGTTGGGTTTTCTCAATTCCCTTCAGTGTATTATCATCAGAAGGTGGAGTTACTGTGTCCAGGTATGGAAAAGAAGGCAGCATCCATGCAATATGTGACCAGTCAAGAAGATAACAAGTTCTCAAGGATCATTATAAATAATGTAAACAGCAACATACTTTTTCACAGTATTTTTTGTTTCTCATATTTTATATGTCAGCATTAACAATGAAACTCAAATTGCAATAAAACAACAGAATTAGTTTTAACCAACAGAGTGTCCAAAATTCAACATTAAATACTCCATTAAAATACATAATAAAGTGAAACCAGGGAGGAAGAGAAGCTTGAATTAGAGGCTAAATTTAAGAGTTGGTGTATTCTTATGTCAGCCTCAAAGGATATGCAGTGTGTGGAAGGCCCTGCATTTTAAATACCAGTTTTGTTTTATCCATTGTGACTGAAGTCTGTCTTACTTACATTTAGTGCAGAAATAGTATATGCAAATTTTGAAATCTATAAGTAAAATAACAGCTTCAATCGCAGATTAGAATTTATAAAGTCCCACTTTTGTGTCTGGTCTGTTTCCCACTGACATCACTTGGCCTTTGTGGAGGTAAATGAGGTGGTGCAAGACTGGAGCTTAACTGGGAAATTACACCTAACTCAGCCATACTTTAAAAATGTTCACAGTTTAAAAAATGAAGTGGGAGTTTTTCAGTGTTGAGCAATTGTTTACAGCAGAATAATATTTGCAGGTTCTCTGGAAAAGGGTAATATTTTCTTTTTCAAAAATGTATTAAAAATCATTACAAGTGAGAAAGGTATTTTGGTTAATGGATGATGATAGAGTTGTAGTTTCCTCTCTTCTGCAGTAGGAAATATTAGGTGAATGGTCACTACTGAACTGAGAGAGTTCATTAATGTGAATAAAAGCACAGCTTCTACCAAGGTTCAGAAATTTGTGCAGAAAGTATGCTGATGTTCTTTATACTCACATATAAATATAATCATTTGGGAGGTGATTATTTTACTGAAAAATGTGTTAGAAACATCTGCAATACATTGCCATAGCACCTTCACAACTTAAAATAATTTTCTGATCACAAAGAGCAAAAGCAGCAGGAGAACATTAAGTTATACCTTTTCTGCAATTTCTTGACTTATCAGGCAGCCGAACTACTTGTGTGTGCAGTGATCATTTGGGAGGCTTTTCTGTGCTCATCAGTCAAATTTAAGAGAGAAGAGGAAAGCATTTAGCATTTTTAAATCTTCATTACAATAGCTGATGTGCATACATAATGCCATGGCAATGACTTACTACTGGGTTTTAATGGTTTAAAAGTTTGGAAACATAAGGTCTGTCAAATAGTTCAGTGTTTGCAGAAACATCTTTACCTGCAGAGCAAAAGTGTATTTTTTTTTTCTTAGTAAAAAATATGCTGCAAAAAGCCTTATATAGGTTGCTCATAAACACCAGACACTTTTGAGTTCCACAGCAATATAGTTGTTCAGACTTAGAAATGGCAGTCAAACATGGATTGGCAGCCCTAGAAGTGTGTATTATATTAATTCATATCAAAAGGTGGGAAAAAAAGGTTATGTATTACATTTGCTGTTATATAGCTCTTCTGTCAAATTCATCAGCATTAAAACCAGTCTGAAATTACAAACAAAATCATACAATCACCCCCCGCCCTTTCCCACCCTAAAATCTTAAGTGATGAGAAAAAAAATTATGGTCTATCAAAATGTTCAAGAAACAGGGTGGGGAAAAGACTATAACATGCAGGCATCCATTCAAAGTAGATGTTTTGATCAAACATGGGATCCCTTAGGGCAGAAAGATAGGTCACGAAGTCTTCCTCAGGCACATAGTTTGTTCTGCAAGGCAAGATTTATGATTTTGTTGCCTGCTCCACTAACAAGATAATTTCTGTCAACATATCAAGTTTGTGGGTGAAGCAAGATCACAGCTCAAATACTCTGCTCTTGTGCCAGATGAGAGCTGATCCTAGAGATGTGGCTTCTCTGCAGGAGGTATGCACGTACATGCTGCTTCAGTCAAACCAGTATCAGAAGAAACCATGGCCACAGTGGCCATGGCAGTGTCCTTTATTTTGCATAAACATATATACAAGCATTTAATAACATTAAGCTCATAACGTAAAACTCCTTATAGTTACAAGAACTCCTGATTCAGTTTCAGGGAGACTACTGCCAAGACAGAGGAGGTCTTGAGTGCCTCTGCTCACTGGTAACTGCATAGTTCACTCCTCTTGAATTTGTTACTCCAGATAGCTCTCACTGTGCCTATTTAAGTCATTTCTGGCCTCTACACTCCTTTCCTGAAGATTGATTCCCCCCACTGTAAAGGTTGCAATTAAACATGCAAAATACATCATTTATACCACAGATGAGGATGGGTTTGTGCTGAAATATCCAACTGTGAACTACAACAGCCAAAATGCAGAAACTCGGTCTCTTCTGTTGATTCTTACATGGAGGCTGTTGCCACTGGTCAGGTAGATGTAGGGAAAATGTAGGTGGTGGGAGGCTGGACCCACACTTGATTTGAACAGGCTGGATTAGAGCTGGTATCCAGGTGAGAGACCAGCATGAACTGAGAGAAAGCCTGTTGCTGCCCGGCTGGACACACAGGGGCAGGAGAGCATCCTCTGCCAGAACAGCCAGGGCTGGACTGCCAGAGCTCATCGCATCCCTGCCGGGATCTTCACAGGTCTGCCAAGTCTTGAGGAGGCAGCCATACCTTATAATATCACCAACTGTTTCTTAGGAAAGTGTGAGTCAGACCAACATTTTCAAGCCTTTCTCATATGCAAAAAATTACAATAGAAAGCCTTTCTTAACATTAAGACATTTTAAAGGTAAAAGCCAACAAATTCCAGATCTTTATGTATATACTTTTATATACACATATATATACATGCATATGTTTATGTACACATATTATTCATCTTCTGAAACCTTTTTGCTTGCCATCCATACTGTGTGACTAGCAACCAGAAATGAAAGTATATTCTGTTCAGAACGGGTTTATTTTTCTGCCTTTACACATGAAATCCTGACAATGTGAGACCTTGGTCCCCTTTGTGTGTGAGGAAAGGGTGAGAAGAGGCTTACTCCAGATATTCAAATTTTTGGACAACATGCTGTCTTGTTATAGCTTTAGCAGTCACGGAAGAATGCAACATGCCTAGCGATACTGGTCAGTACAATGCTAAGACTTAATTACGTATTCAGTAGTTCTTGTTTTGCCACTTGTTTTTATGCTTTTCAAATTCTGGAAAAGAAACAGTGTTCAACTACAGTTACCTGAACATATTCAGACAGGTATTTTAACCTCACGTGCCTGCCTTGTTTCTCTTCTCCTTCACACTCCCCTCCATTCCTATATTCTTTTCTTTGAAAAATTACTTAAAATATAATAATAATATTTAGCCATGAGTTTCAGATAAGATTTCTACAAAATTTTGAAGGAAGAAAGTATTCCAATTAACTTTCATTTTCACTTTACCTATTATGTTATGTTTTAGAAAATTAATTAAAAGCTTCTTTCAAAGCCAAAATGGCATTCTCTTGTTCTGTTTATATCTTCCAACAGTTAAGATTGTTTTAATGCACTCCAAGGCCTTCTTTACATGGCACATGATGCTAATTAAATACCTGAAATGATGCTTGATAGCATTAATTTCACTACTGATTATAACAAAATAAACTCAGTTTGCAGTAGGCTTTCCAATAAATCTAGGTAGATCAGGAAAGAAAAAGAACATACTTTCCTGAACATTTTTATTTATTTAATCCATATTTATTATGCCTTTTACTTCCAGTGTGACCACTCTCTTAATATCTAATTCTCACTTCACAATTAGGATAGAAATTATCTACCCACTATTGACTTCATATCAATCTGTCATCAGCTTTTGCCAATCAATCGAGCAGAATTATTTTTGCATAGGGGTTTCAACAAGAGAATAAAGGCTAGATGCAGAGAGAGACTTAGCAGTGTTTGGCATTGCAGGAATGAACCTCTAACTGCTTAACACTGGTGCTGAATTCAGAAAACATGTGTTGGTTTCCTGGGCTCTTTACCCCTGCAGAGGGGCATTAGATGCCTCAGAAGGGAATGAAGTGACTCACAAATGGCAAGAAAAGACGTGGAGAATTTACCCCTGGGAAGTGCTGAGCCCAGCAAAGACAGCCCACCTCTCTCCAGAAATTAAGTACTGTACCTCATGTCACAGGGAATACAGAACTGTACCTGTAGAGTTATAGATCCCCTCTTTTTAAAATGAGGTTACTTTTTGCTTTTAAGACATCATTGGAGAAAGAGATATCTCTGCTTATTGCCATTGCTGGTTGTTTTTACACATCAGCTGAACAATTGGAGAACATTAGGTGGCAAGAGAAACTAAGGCTTATATGTTTCACTGCTTTAACTGAAAACAATGCTTGCTATTGTGTTCTGGGAAGAACCTAGTTTCAAGGTGTTTCGGTGCCTATGAGAATGCTTAATAAAGACAGGAAGGGGAAAGACAGGGAAAATTAGATTAAACTAAGTTATGAATTTATATAAAACAATAGGGAAGACTCCAAATAATTTTTCAGTGAAATTCTTAGTTTCCCTAGGTGACTGAGCAATTCTGCAAAATGTGATTCTTTTCCAATAATTTGGACATTCTAGTACATGTAGTGAATTTTAAATATAATTTGACATTTTAGCACAATACTATAATTGCACAGCTTTTTTCTAGACAGTTGTATCAAATGCACATTAACTATTATTCCTGGATGAACTGACCTTTGACAAGGTTTGGAGTTCAGCTGATTCTTTCTCACATGACTAGATGAATTTAACCTTATGCTAAGCCCTCAGTCCAAACATCTGTCAGTCAGAATGGGAAAGAGCTAATAACTTAGGAGAAAAGATTTTGTGAGAGAGTAAATGGCCTAATTTACAGGGGTGGAAAAGAGTTTGTAGGACTGAGGGTCAGAGAGGGGAGGGCGTTTGGGTCCTTTCTGGGCTGTTGCTTTGTGAAGCTGAGATACTGAAGCTGATGACTTTTGAGAATGAAAGAAGCTAGAATTGAATCTGCTAGGGAGTGTTAGTATTGAAGTGAGACTGGCAGCAGAGGAAAATTGGGGACAGAAGGCAATATCCAGTTTAGTCTTCTGCTTTGTGTTTTGTCTCTGGTGGCCTGTGAGGGTACCACATGTACCCTTCTCACTACCTGCAACCTGCTCACAAAATTATCCTCAGGTGAAATGTATTAGCAGAGGATTGGCTGTAGATGTCTTCCCTAGTCCTCTTTATAGCTTCATGTTTTGTGGTAAGGAAGAGATACTGTTTTCCTTAGTTCCTTTATTATAAAAATATTTTTTATCTCAGCAGCTGTGAGTATTGGCCAAAAACAGGGAAACTGAGGTGGGAAGTGATGCTCAGTCCAGGCAGGTGGGTTGCTGTTATTGCAATTAAGCTTCTCAAAACAGTCTTCTAATGTATGTGGCTGATTACTCAACTTTTTCTTTTTACAGAGTGGTAAATCAGGCTACCCCTTAACTGTATGGGTAATGAGGCTCATCTTAATGAACCTGTGACAGAGGTTAGAATGGGACCAAGGTAATCTGGTTTCTATTTTCCTCTTCTTCCATAAACATTTAATTGGCAGAAAGTTTAATGAAGTCATAACTTTAATCTCTTTAATCCGTTGTTTAGAAAAAGCAAAGATTAATTTAGCAAGGTAAACTGGCAGAATTTTTTAGCAAGTGGTATAGAAAGCTGAAGCTGGCCACATTGTAAGCAGAAGGAAAAACTGATTGAACTACAGTGTGTCTTCCAAACTAGTATAAAGCCTGTACTTTGAGACTTAGGCTGTTTTGTTATAAGTAGCAAAACCCAGAAACCATGAATTACAACTGAATGTAATAGGGCAGAGTGAGCTAATTTTAATGTCACGAACAGTATTTTTTTTCTTAGACATAAACCAAGTAACTTGCTTTTTTAAAAAAAATAAATCTGTTGGAATATGTTGGTGTAGAAATGTCAAATTGAACTTTAGTAGCAGTCACAGGTAAAAGAAGGGGTGTAATAGATATTTTCTACCCCTGAGTAATATCCCCAGATTAACTTCTGTGAGGAGGTTCTAGGGTTCATGATCTGTAACACTGTCTTTAAAATGGTTGTGTTAAAACTGATCTTGTCAAATTAATCTTGTAAAAAGAAAACTATAGAGGACAGATTTTTGAACTATCAATCTAACATTTTTGCGTTTAGTCTACTTGCATCTTACTGCTCTTATTGTAAGCTGTGACTTGGGCCTTCTGGGTGTCTTAGCTAATCAGGAGGCATGCAATGAATCCACTGACTTTAAAAGTCTGCAAGAGGATTATTCATATCCTTATTCCTACTACAAATTTCCTTGGAATTTTATCTGCTGATTGTTAAAGGAATTCTTATGAATAGCAAGATTTCTAATGGCAATGCTCCAGTACTTATCGATAGGAGAAAAAACATTTGGCTGGTTTTAATAGGTGTGGTGTACTTTAAAAGAAAATACCAAGGACTTCAGAACTGCCTATATTCTTATGCATTAGTTGCACAGAGCAAATACGAACACTTGGAAGTAAAGCATCCTAATTGTACAGGATAGCTTCAGTGGATGTCTTTGCCACTTTCCTCTTCCCAGTGCAGTGACATCAAGGAAATAGCATTGCTCTTGGAGAGTCTGTGTTCTCTGAAGAGTTTGTGGCCTGGAACAGAATTGTGCACTCAATTGATAATTAATAGCAGT
The DNA here is from genome assembly GCF_026419915.1 of Harpia harpyja. NCBI lineage: Eukaryota > Metazoa > Chordata > Aves > Accipitriformes > Accipitridae > Harpia > Harpia harpyja. Next base: position 18,834,215 of record NC_068947.1, read on the forward strand.
GAGTGATGAAAACGTTTTGCATAACTTAAAAACAAATGGAATTGCAAAAGGATATGAACTAATGATGCAGAAAAGAGGGTGGGGAAAAGGAAATTGTGTAGACAAAATTTAAAATTTACATAAGTGCTCAATACTGGGTCGGACTAAAGGTCTACCTAGTTCAGTGTCATATCTTCAGTCCTGGCTAGTACTAAGTTCTTAAGAAAGTATGTATATAAACCAGGCATATTGAGAGTGTTTAATGTATGGATTTGTTTTCTCAACTTTAAACTGCTAATAGTGTAAGACCTTTATGAATGAAACGTTGTATTTGGACCAAAATACTCAGTAGCTACTGATGGACTCATCGTCTACCAGGCTAAACCTTTGAATCTTTTTATACTGTTTGCTACAGCATGTTGTGAAGGCCATGAATCCCCCAAAGTAATTATATGCTTGTGTGAAAGATGAATCACTCAAAGCTTTTAATAAAAGACCATGGTGGAAACTCCTTGACAATACAGGTCTGCCATCAACTGTTTAAGCCTGTGCTACTTGGCTACTTCAAAAGCTTTGACAGAATTTTGAGACACAAATCCAGCATTACTGCTAGAGGGATTTTTTTTTACTCGGTTTACATAGACCCCTGTTATTCATAACTCACTAATAATGTTACATTTCAGTATAACATCTACTAGTTTGCCTAGGGATGTCAAGGTTTTAAGTTTAAGACTGCTGTTACGTTTGGCCCTTTTATTATTTTGGTAACAACACAAGCTCTGTGTGTGTGTGTTTTTCAAGGTTCTAGACTATGTTTCTGTCCCATACTTTCGGGCTTTTCTGGTATTTTATTTGGGAAAATCTGTAACATTCCATAAGTGCTTTTGTTTTTAAATATCAAAATGCATATTCATCATTTAAGTAAGTTGTAATGCAGTCAGTTATTTGAAAATGTTTTTATTGGTCTTGACATTGAACTCCAGTGAGGAAGGTACAACTGATGGTACCTTACCGTGCAAAGTAATGGTAATTCATTCACAGTTTGTGATCTTTCTTGCCAACCTCACTGAGCTGGCCTTTGTCCAGTATTAGGAAAATATACTGGTATAACATGAGGGTTGCTTGAACAGCTCATCAGAGGTTTGCTCATTCAGGATTCACCTGAGTATTTTCCCATAAGACCTATGGGCAGCACAATTGACTGTATGATACTGACCCCGGGCTGCTCTGCACTGCTCTTCAAGCAGATAAATGGCTTTTTGCATTGGTCCAGGATGGGTAACATTTTGTAGAACAAAAATTATTTGCTAGCTTACAGAAACACCTTCTAGCAAAATGTCTTTAACAATCATGTATCTTACACAGTAACATGCTTAGAAGTCATGTTCAACCAAAAGACCTGAGTGGGGTCTTTTTCTACTAGGTCCATTGGTACAGTAAAAAATTTTGAATTATCCTATTTCAGGACAAAGAGTTGCAGCCCTAAAAATAGTGACAATGAATGCTATGAGGTATATCAGATATATGACTTAGCACATTCTTTCATTTGAAAGTATTTATTTGCTACAATGTTAAAGAATTACAAGTACTTAAATAAATGAGAAATTTTGCACTAGTCTTATGAAAGTTTAATGAACACTTTATTCCATTAAATTACTTTGTATAGCTATATACCAAGTACCAGGTTGTCTTGTGGACTGCTTCCTCCACAGACTCTCCAGCAGTCTGTGCACGTGATTCATGATTGACTATTGTTGAACATGGGGGAAGAGAAGAGCTGGGTGAAAAGAGTAAGAATTATTTTAAAATGCCATTAAAAAAGGACATCTCAGCCACAAAATGTGTGCCCTTTAGAGCATTAGTAGTGGCTCATTTAAGTTACCGTTTCACACTTGCTAACAGATATGAAAAACACATTTAATGCAACAGATAATACCTATATTTTCAACTCTCTTCTGGATTCAAAATGCCTTTGAAAACATTCTGCTAGTGTTTTGTAGGTAAAAAGTTCCCTGTTTTCATACTTCTCCTTGCATTTCAACTGGGAGGTGAGAAGACTGGTGTTAACAGGACTGTGTTCACCCAGCAGTCTGTTCTCAGATACTTGTGATGAAAAGATTAAAATATACTGTTGAATTCAAGCACTGCTTTCATACAATAAAAGCTTTATCTCAGTTACCTGAAGACATGAACTATCTTTCCCTGTTGGCAGAATGTAGGATGACGGCGATAACAGTCGCACTGTAGTCTAACTTCTGCAAAAATGTTATCTAACTGTATAGATGTATATAGTAATTGTAAAAAGAAAACGATCACCTTCCCTTTACCTGGTTTGAGACAGAAACAGCACGAAGCAAAATATAATGCATGTGGCCCTCTAAGCTGTCACTGCAGCTACTGCTGCATTTACCAAGCACTTCAATGGGGGTTTAAGTCTTCAGTGGAGCTACTCCTACTCACAACAGGTGGCCCAGTCTAATGCAGTAAATTTAATATTTGATGAGGTCTGAAGAAGAATAAAACTTAGAAATACCAGCACAGTTGATGTAAAATTAGAAAGCAACAAAAAAACTGAATAGTGCAGCATACATATAAAGGCTGGAGGCTCTTAGAACTGTAAGGAAAAGGCTTGGAAGAGCTTTCCAATAGGAGACAGAGGCAGTCCCTTCACTTAGGGATATAATTTTCTACTGGATGCAGGTGCCCAGGATCTGGCAGGGTGGGCTGCAGGGCGGCCTCTGTGAGGAGAGGCCGGGGCTGCCCCGAGCTGGACACAGCCGGTTCCAGCCGGCTCCTACCGACCCACCGCAGGGCACGGCTCAGCCCCGCAGCCACCATGGCGGAGCCTCGGGGAAAGCCTGTGTAAGAAAGGGCAAAACGCTGCCCGGCTGTGAGGGGAAAAGTGTGAGAAACAGCCCTGCGGGAGGAGGGGAGGAGGGGAAGGAGGTGCTCCAGGTGCCAGAGCAGAGATCCACCTGCAGTTCATGGAAGACCATGGTGGAGCAGGCAGGTTAGTCCTGAAGGAACTGTGGGCATGGAGGACCCATGATGGAGCAGGTTTACCCCGAAGGACTGCAACCCATGTGAAAGACCCACACTGGCACAGGGGGTGAGTGTGAGGAATAAGAAGCGGCAGAAAGGAGCTGTTATGGGCTGACCACAATCCCCCATTCCCCTTCCTCTTGCCCCACTCGGGGTGGAGGACAAGGTAGAGCTGTTGGGAATGAAGGAGTGAAGTTGAGAGCCTGGGAGAAAGTGGTGGGGTGGGGGGAAGGTGGTATTTCAATTTGTCTTGGTTTCTCACTATCCAAACCTATTTTAATTGGCAATAAATTAAATTGATTTTCCCCAAGTCGAGTCTGTTTTGCCTGTGATGGTAACTGGTAAGTGGTCTCCCTGTACTTATCTTGACCCAAGAGCTTTTTCATCTTATTTTCTCCCCCTGTCATGGGGTAGAAGGGGGGCGGAGTGAGACAGTGGCTGGGTGGGCATCTGGCCGCCAGCCAAGGTGAATCCACCACAAACTCTACCAGCTTGTAATGTCATAGCGGTCAAAGGAAGGCACACTCTCTGGAAGGAGAGGTCCTTTCTGAGTTCTAAGCCCTTCTTTTGATGATGTGGAAATGCAGATTTATAAGACAGGGCTTTCTTCATGATCTTATTTTTTTGAAGTTTGGTTTTTTTAGATATCCTATAGCATGTCAGCCCTTGGTGGGACAAATGAAAGAAGGCAGGCTGGTAGGAGGCTTTTTTGTTGTTGTTTGATTGTTTCGGGGCTGTTTGGTCAGAGAATTAATTTTCAGTTCTTTCTATCCGTTAGCTGAAGTACAGAGCCTGTTGTGGCAACTGAAGGCGATTACTGTTAGTAGTGATGCCACTGCCAACTGCATAGGGAAGAAAAATGTTCCAAAGTCTCAACAAACTCCTGATGCAAAGTCTTTTACTGCCTTCTCATTTTGACCTTCCATGTGCTTCAAGGAAGTATCTGCATCAAGGTAAGAAATTTTGAGAGGGCTCATTGTAGGACCTGCAAAGTGTTGTCCAAATTGTAATATTATATTCTTTCACAGCTGACATGGAAGCTTAGAAACTACGTCTCTCTGAAAGCTGGTAGGATATGACTTAAAAATTATTTTGATGCCTGTCTTGCATGATTTTAATGAAAAGTAAGCTACTTTACACCCAAAATGCATTAAAATGTGAACTATGCTTCTGAAAATTATTTCCTTTCATTCCTCCACATTAATCTTTACATATTTAGTTTAAGAAGTTAATGCTTCTGAGAGAAATCCTCAGCTTCTCCCTGGTTCCCTTAAGAAACATTAACTTGGAAGCAGCCCACCTGAGAAAGCAAGCCGTCTCTGTGCCAAAAATTGTTTTGGCACTGACAAGGCTGACTGATTCCTCTCTTGCAACATTTCCCTTCTAAATGCCAGCTGCAGACTGTCATGGGGTTTGTGCAGTTCTATATCAAGGGGCCTTCTGTGATGCCTTTGTTGTAAGCAGTGCTCTCACTCAGGTCTCGTGTGCGTTGTTATCACCCTGAGTCTTTGGAGAGATGACTGAAGCACAGCTGTCCTCTTACCAAAGCTATGGATGAACCTCACTGAATTATGCACTGAATTCTGAGCCTATCTTGTCACACTTGCTGCTGCTTTGAAAGAGGCCTGAAGTTTAGAGATATTAGGGAGAACATTGGTGTTCATAAAGCCTCAGCAAAAGACCAAATTGTGTCTTGATGTGTAAATATGTCCTCTGTCTTTATGAGTCACTGTTGTTATGAGCTGAACACCATTAAGTACAAGTGTAATAATAAGATGAAGACAAATAGCAGGAAAGATACCTGCCACATAATGGTGCACAAACAAATAGAACAAAGAAGTCCTGCATGTCATGTTTTCATCCTCCTCTGAGAGGCTAGTTCTTTATCTTTTGTGTCCTTGTTTTCTTTCCCAAGTTACAAGGTCTCTGTACCTACCTAACTGTGGATCAAAGTCTTCTCCCCACAGCAAAGAAAGGACCTGTTCTTAACCTAACGTACTTGTGATTATGTACAAGTCTGCCAGACAGAGTCCTTTCCCTTAGTGCTGCTTGTATCTGGTGTGTACAATTCTGTGTTACACGGCATGGTTCTGAGTCAGCAGCTCTGCAGCACTTGGGTCACAACGCTTCTGTGTTTGCCCCTTGTTGTTCCACCCTCCCCACCCTTGAAGCTGTGAAGGCTGGGCCCCCCTCTTTGTGGCTGAGCCAAAATACCTTGGAAAGTGAGGTATTATGATTGATCCATTAAGAACACTACCACAAACAACAACAAAAAAATAGTTGAATGTCATGCATTATCAGGTAAAGAATGCTTGAATGTAACATCAAAACCTTGATGTTACCCAACTTTATACAGTTTCTTAGCTAAGGTACACATTGTATTTGGAGAAAGGAGAAGGCGAGGTGGTTTGCAAGACATCTGGAGATGAAGTTTAAATAATTCTTGGAAAAAGCAAACAATAGACAATAGATGGGGAAAAATGACACTGATGGCTGAATAAGATTAGTAATTGTTAAACACATGGAAATGGCATATCATAGAACAAGATTAAGGTATAAAATAATAACAAAAGTCCTTTTAACTGACTGCATACAACTTCTAACTCTGGTGGCTTTGGAGGTGATTAGAAGTGTTAAAATACTTCAGAAACATGCTGCTTGTATGAAAACAGTAGTTCCAGTCCTGTCCTAAACAGTAGGACTGAAAACCATATCAGTAAGTCTGTTTTCTTAATATCTCTAGACCAAAAATATGTTTATATGCTTTAGCTAGGAAAAGATTCAGATAAGAACCCATTTTAAGATATTTCTTCTAACAGAACTGACATTTTTTGCAATTTACCTGTTGCTGAAATGCTTTGTATGAAGATCAAAAAAATAAAGCTTTTTTGTGTATGGATGTAATGTTTGTGTGTGAATGTTTGTCGTTTTTTTCTTATGTAAAATGATTTTTTTAAAAAAAAGGAATTTCTAGAACTCTTTTCAGAATGAACCAAAAACTATTATATTTTTTTAATGTTTCTAAATGAAAGGCAAGCCAGGCTGTTATGCTGGCTCTATGTTTGCACTCTGTTTATAAACAGTGTTGAGGATAATCCATCATCTGTCCTGAACTTCAAAATGATGACATCTGGACTATATCCTCACAATGGTGTAGCACTGACTCTTCAAACAAACTCAGAAAATGGTAAAAAAAACCCAAACAAACCAGCACTACTTACAACCATCCCACAAGCATAATCATCTGCATGCAAACAAAAAACTAAAAGACTCATTTTTGCTGGAAACATTTGAAGTTTCTCTCCCCCCCCTTCCCCTTTCCTGGCTTTAACTTATTGAACTTTTTAGTTAAGGCAGCCTGAAGGCACTAAATTACAGATGGTGCTCACTCATACTAGAATTGAAAACTTCCTCTTTCAAAAGGTAATTGTTTCCAGTTGATACATGCAACATGAAGTGGATTTCTAGCATGAAAATAGCTCTTATATTCCTGAGAAGGGAAACCCCTTGAAAAGATCTTTCTGTTCTAAGAAGAGAGATTGCATGCTCTTTTCTTCACATATGATCTAAGCGTCAAACCCACCCACAGTAACTTTGGCAGAAACAAGTAGAAGTAGCAAGTGTTCCTTATTATTTATAGTCTATGAAAGCAAAAATTAAAATGGAAAAAAGCAGGTTATATTTTCAAAAACATAAATGTTACCTTTTAATATTTTAAAACTTTCTTATAAAGACTGGTCTTAGAGATCTAGAGCCTGTAGCCTTTTTAAAACTGGAGTATTTTGAACAGCAGATCATGTAGCAACTGCAAGAATATGTAAACAGAATATACCATTTTACAGTGCACTTGGCTATATATCTAACCCCCATTGAAAAAAAAATCCTGAATAATAATACCTGTTTAAATAAACACTATTACAGTCAGAAAAAGTATAAGAAAATTAGGTTCCTTCTGTAACTTTTGATAAGCTTCTTGAAGGCATGCACACTAACAGGGATTTTCTAATTATTTAGCAGCTCCAGATCTTGAGTCGGAAACTCTGCTTTTTGTCTTTGCTGTTCAACACAGCTGTAAGCACAGACCTTAATGGGAAATGAACCATGCCTTTTCTCACTGAGTTTCGTAAATATGTGCTGATAGTAAAGGCATGCTGAGCTTCAGGAGTCCTGCATCTTATTTCAGCTCTGAAGAAAATGTGCTTTAGGGTTACAAATTCTTCTGCCTCTGAACAACCCCTCGTCCAGTTTCCTGCTCTCACTGGCTTCTTCTCCCAGCCTCTTCTCTCTGTCCCCTATCCTGGTCTTCTAGTTTCTTGTCCCTCTTTGCCCTCTTGTAAACAACAACAAAAAAAGATTGACAACTTATAATCATGTCTTTAAAATCATGTCTTTGAGCTATTTCAGAGCTCTCTTCTTACAAGTAGAAAAGCTGCCATGAATACATACTTGCAAATAATATAAGTAGTGTTGCACACAAGCTCTCAGCACACAAGCTGCCTGTGTTTCTGTAACTGACATATGAACATCAAGGCCTGAATGCCTGATGCTTAATTTGAATCATCCAAGTGAGCTGGGCTCAGTCAATAGCTGTGTTTGCTTTATTCAGGAACAAGCATACTCCAGCTTATTCCTGTTCCAGTGAAAACAAAGCTAATTGCTACTGTCTTTTTGCACCTTTATTTACTTTAGCTGAATCAGATAAGAGTTACAGTTTGACATGTGAAATTAGCAACATCTCCCTAAAATTTTTGTTCCATGTGGATGGCTTGCCTCCCTCAGGGAAGCCATGTTGGCCTGATGCTTGCAGGTCTCCCTGAAGACTTTTTTTTTTCAAGGGGGGCAAAAGAAATGAGTTATTTTGTCCACACAGACTGGCCCCACATAAAGCTTTGTAAAATTATTATAAAACATTCAAGGTAAGGCATAAGATCTATCTTTCTAGTGGGAGGGGGGAAAAAACCCTTTGTCATCATAAAAAAAAAAAAAAAAAGGAACTTTGAATATGTGCAGTGAGGTAGGCATTCCTTAAGAAAGCTTAGCCCCTGGACAGCACAAGGCCTTGGTGCTCCCTGGTGTTTTCCAACTGACTTTCCTGGCAGCTCGCTGCCCACTGCAGAACCTGCTCCCAAAATGTGGGAGAAGGACTGTGGCTGCTGCTGCTGCACACACAAAAATCCCAATCCCATAGAACATCCTTGGACTCCCAAGGTATTACATGATCTTTCAGACCATCTAAATGCTTGACTTAATGAACTGGATGCTTAATGCTGGACTTAATGACCAGCTGAACAATTCCTTTTACTTTGCAAGACTCCTGCTCCTGTTTCAGAACTGAAGAAGGGCTTGCATGCTGAAAAGCTTGTTCAGTTTTTTTCTTTTTTCCAGCTGTGCCAGCTGGTCTAGAAAAAGCTATTATCTCCTGCAAATCTTTCTCCTTGGAAAGAATAGTGCATGTATGTTGTTCGTTTGGTTTTTTTGTTTTTTTTTTTTTTCCACTTTCAGGACAGCTTCACACAGGTAAAAACCTGGTTTCTGTTTTAACTGAACTCTAAGGGATATAAAAATATTTGTAAATTTCCCTCCTTTATGAAAAATAAACTAAGAGTTGACTGAAAGTTAAGGTAGAAAAGGCCACTTCAGGAAAAAAAAAAAAAAGAAAAAGCACAGCATGTGCCTAAGTATTTTGCTGACTATGATGAAAATAAGCATATGCTTAAATGAAAAAGGGCAATAACATCCTCTTTCCCCTGCTGGAAGGTCCCTGTTCCTGGGGGCGTGGGTATGCCAAGTGAAGGTTTTTAAATAAAGCCATGTTAAGTGAGTAATACCAGTTCCCAGGCACAATCTGTTTATCAGGCAGGGAGCCTGGCCCATGTTAGTCATACTGCAGATGAACTCTTCTGAATTCTTTCATACTTCCATTGCCAACTTTATGAAGAATATCAATTAAAACCATAAGTGTTAAGAAATTACATGTAGCTGTCATTGTATATCTTCCTAAGATAATTAAAAGTATTCTTATCTCTTAAGGCTTCTTGCTGCTGAAACTAAAAGCATAATGCTAAACCTAATTTAAATCAAAGTTGAAGACAACAATAAAAGTGAAGAGTGCTTAACTAAATATTTTGACCTGGGTGGTGATGGTCAGTAAGCCTGGGCTTACGGTCTGCTATAATCATGAATACGTCATATGGTGTTTAATACGCTCTCTGTCTATTGGCACTTCTAAAGGCTATCCTTTAAAAAAGTGATCACTAAAATTTTGCTTTCTCTGATCTGTCCACAGTTAAAGCCAGAATAAGCAGAACTCATTAACTGAGAATGTATTGTTTGTTCTTTGTGGAAATTGGTGGTTTCAAATGAATACAGGTAGTAGCTAGGTAGTGTAATTAGTCAGTATATAGGAAATTTGCCCATGATTTACAAACTATTTGTAAAGAGATTGAAAATCAGTTTCAAACCAACCAGTTTAAAAAGCTGTGGTAATGAAGATACCTTGGCACTTAGCACCTGTGGAATATAGATCTTTCTCATCACATTTTTTTTCTCCCACATTTGCTTTATAAAAAAAATGCTTGGAGAAAGGCAAAAAAGCAATAATAACTTCCTTCAGTTATTTTTTTTTTTTAACTTTCAAGGTGCATCCAAAAAAGCTAATCATTTGGCAAGACACAAAAAATAAAAGTTTTTGAAAAATGTAACTCTATTTAGTCGTTAGTTCTTATGCTGAGAAAGAGTCCTGACAAAATTTCTTATAAAAATGGCAATAGAAATCAGTCTGGTAACTTAAAAAAGCAGCCCATTTCAAGGCATTGGGAATGGTGAAGGGGAAAAAGAGAAGGTGATCTCATTAATAAAACAAAGCATGGAGTGTCTATAAAGAAGGATGTATTATGTTGGGAATCAAGTGAAGGACGCACTTGAAAGGAAAAGTTGCAGCTTGGATATTTGACCGTAGTTCTGTGAGAAAAAGCTTGATTAAAAAAATGAGAGAACAGTCAGTCCTCCATAAATGCATAATTGTATACTCCTGCTTTCCATACAATGGTTCCTTTATGGGCTGCCTCCTGTTCTCTGCTCTGTACTAAGCTCCAGCTCTGACAGTACAGGTATGACTTGGAGTCTTGAAGATTTTGAATGTTGGGGATTTTTTTAAGCAGACCTCAGATCTTCTGAGCAACACAAAGGCTTAACTTGTTCTGAACCTAGGTTTTTAAAATGCCCCTCAAGTATAAAGAGGAAAAATTAGTACTTTACTACCTAAAATACAAATAAAACCTCCTTTGACTACAATTATTGAACTCTAGCAAAATATTATTTTAAGCTGGGTAAACTGATGCTAGTTCCGTGCTAAACAGCACTCAAGTCCTACAATAGTAATGTGGAAGCTCACTGGCTGAAGGGATGTGTGTGTGTGTGTGTGAGGGGGATTTACCACTCATGAAAAAAGCAAAGGAATGCAGCCAAGCAGCAAATAAGGAAAGCATGAAATTAATGGATTTCCCTTGTTCTTTTAATTAAGCCTGTTTATTGTGGAAGAAGAAAGAAATTCAGGTTAAGAAATCTCATTTTTGATTAGGAAAAGGCCTCCATCACATCCACCAACTTTTCCCAGAATATTTTGTTATATATAAAGGAAAAACTGTAATTTTCCTTTTGCTTGAATGCTTCTCTTCTACTACTGAAGAACTGCTGTCTTAAGTGAAAAAGTACTAAAAGATTTCAATGGCAGGAAGAAAAAGTTTGCTTTGAGAAGTCTTACCATTACTGTGAATTAGTAGCTTTGGTATCTGCTAGACACTTGAGCAAGCTAACTGGTACTGTCTTAACAACTGATGCCTGCACTTGCAGTGTGTCTCTCCCAGTCTCTACCTGCAGAGATCTGGTAGAGGTCCCTCATCAGGTGAAGTAACCAGCTCTCCATGCAAATGCAAGAGGGAACATCTTCGCTTATAGAATGGGAGCTATGATTGCTGTGCATCTAAAGAAAATTGCCCTTTCTATGCATTTTGTAGAAGCAGTTGAGTCTAAGTATAAAGTGCTGGTTAGTTTTCTCATTCAATATTAGATCTCACTCAATGAATAATGAATCATGGGTGTGTTGTGTTTCCATCCTTTTTCACCTTTACCACTTTCTAATTTTGGAACTTGAGTTTTATAACAACAGCGCTGAGCCACGACTCTTGGCTTAGGAAATGAGAATGTTTTAAGGGAAGCTTAATAGCTGCATCTTGGCTGAATACACCATTAAGACTTTAGTCTGACCTACATTAAAAACTTAGAAAAATTTTCATTCTGCAAATGAATAGAGGACCCTAACACTGAGAAAAAGCACATTAATTTTTCTCTAAAACACTAGGAAACACAGAAATAAAAATGGAAGAGTTATCATGCGACTTACTGTTACTTGTTTCAGCATATTATGTGGCAGTGCAGTTTGTCAGTGTTTGCTTCAGTGCCTAGTACCATAACCTTCCATAGATTAGGCTAAGCAGATGGTTTGATTTGTCCTAGTGTGTATCCTGAATGCCACTAAATTAAAGACTGCATCTAGATTGAATATTAAGTTAATTGCTAAGTAATATAGGTAAAAGAACAGCTGATTAAATTATTGGTAAAGTTTGTCAAGAGATTTTTCTCGTGCTGCATCAGATAGTTCCATCTTTTAAGCAGATATGGGACTCCCTATTGCAGTCAATAAACTGTAAAGATGAATCATATTTATATTGTTGTTGTGTATATAAAATGCACATATATTATTTTTAATTAGTGTTATTAACTATGGCTTTGTTCTCTCAAATAGTTGAGTAAAAATTAGAAAGGAAATTGTCATCCAAGACACTCATTATGATATAATGTGCAAATGTCTTGTGGTTTTTGTGTGGTCCAAGGAGGAAGTCAGGAATTCAGTGAATAAAATTTTGTCTGTCATGTATAATTTGCCAATTACATAAAACTGAAGCCTAAACAGTCACTGGATTTATTTATATAACAATCTTTATACACACACACACACATATACTTCTTTCCTTCTCTGCTGTAAAGCATATAGGGCAATAACCTCACTTAAGTGAATGACTAGTTTATATTTTATAATCCAATTTTTATAAGCCCCATGAAATGTATTTGCTTATTTGAATTATGTTACTACTGCACTGATAGCAGTCAGCCAAGCTTCAGATTGCTGTCCTGCTGCCACACGCAGTGCCTCAAAAGTTATTTGTGTAAAAGCTGGATCTCAAAGAAAGAAGCTGGAGTGCTTAGGGGCTGCAAAATTGTTAGCTGGCAAGGTGCAGAGCTAACAGTCCTCTCAAAATGGCTGAGGCCACGCTGCTGAAGCCAATAAAACCCTGTGTGAATCTCGCAGGCTACTTGCAATACCTGACAGTCTACTTGTTTGCTTCCTGACCATATTTGGCTTTAAGTACTGAAGAGAAAAGACATCCATTTTGATCTAGGAATAAGCTTTTTCATCAAGAACTGTCTTCAGGCAGGTTTTAAGTCTTCATTCTCTTCCATTGGCTTGCAAATTGTTCTGCTGCAGCCATTAGTGCAACAAGTGGCAATACTAGTGGCATGAACTAGGAAAGGTCATTCAAAGCGTTGCTCAGATTTAAGACAAAAAAAAGAAAGACTTGATTTTAATTTTCAACTAACTAAAACCCTGTGTGTTGATAATTGGCATTCTGTAACAACAACCAAGAAGGAATTATTCACGCAGATTAGGGTTTTTTGGTTTTACTTGTTTGTTTTGGTGGGGGCTTTAAAGCTGGGCTGAGAATCCAGCACTCTAGCAAAAACAAACAAGCCAACAGACAGAGGAATTCTCTGACAGGATCATCTTCCCTGGCATTAATATTAAAGTGTCACACCAGGCTTTACAGTCACGATGTCCAGATTTGGAGGAATATATTCATGAGTAAGAGAAAGGATAATGTTGCTGCCAGGAAATGTATAAGATTTCCCAGTTTCTAAATGTTCATTTTGAACACAGAAGTCCAGTTTCCAAATGCACAGTGATGAAGTTTCGGGCAGTTTAAACTTACTGCAAGCACAAATCTACTTATATTTTGTAAGCTGTTCCTCAAGCCTACAACAGGACAGCAGCTTCTTCCTCTGCATGAGAAAGCCCAAGAAGTATCACTGTGCAGTGCTTTTTCTGCCTCACTAATTTCTAGTATCTTGTGTGATCAAATTCCTGTGTACTAGTGCTGTTTCCTTTATACAGGAGAGTCTCCTCCTCCTGGTATCCACCAGTGTGTTTGTTCTTCTGATCAGCTCAAAATTCAGTAGACTTTTTTTCAGTAGGTCAAAGTCTGAGAGGTGAAGGTCTGAGTTTCCAAGTCCAAACACTGAAACTGTGTGCTGAGCTCTCTTCCTTTCATTGGCAGGGTGCCCTGACTGCAAACTAGAATTAAAGGTGAGGAATAGAGTCACTGTAAAAGCAAATGCAGTGGTGTTTTGAAGGTTGGATCACAGTTAAGCTGTTTAAAGCCAAGCAAGTGCACTCTGATCCAAACAAAAAAGTCTTCCCCTTCCCGTCCTCTCTATCCCATTCAAGATAAATTTCCTTTCTTTATGGCAAACCTGTTTGGAAGGGTGCAGCACTGTGTGAACACTTTTTTTTTTTTTTTTTTTTTTACACAGAAGTTCTCTGATAACATTTCAAACTCAGGTCAATTAAGTCAGAAATAAGGTAAGCTCAGTTCCTTAAACCAATGCAAGTCTTTGTGCCTAAATAAAAAGGGCTAGATCTAAATTTGTATGTTTTATGTTTGATCCACTTTTAGATCTTTGGCATGATATCTTCAGTTTACTGCACATACCTTCCATGTTTCATCATTTAAAGAAGAAATGTTGTTTTTCATATCTATCAGTGCAAAACTCTACATGATACAATTATAGTAGGCCACAGTGAGTAAAGCAAGATGGCTTTTTAATATCTGATCTTTGCACATGTGCCAGATACTTGGGAGATGCAACTTGGAATAGGTGCAGGTTTTCTTTCCCCTGATCTTGGACCTAGAATTGAATCTCCAAGCCACCAACATTTTTGGTTTACAGTTGCCATGCAGGCCTGACTGGGGAAAATTAATTATTAAAGACCCTTAGTCTACAATTAGATCTGAACAGACATAACTATGTTTCACAGAGTTCTAGCCAGTCTTGGGGGGAAAGGAGGTGCCTGTGTAGATACAAAAACAGCACTGAGGCCATAGCCGTTCTCTCTAAAGATGACTTTTGGCAAACAAAGGCCCTACCAACTCAGAGTCTGATGTCATCTGACAGCCTGCAGTTTTAGTGAAAGGACTGCCGATATATTTGGCTTATGTTTAGGATTATGAAGCAGACTTGATTCTGTGTTTTCTCATGAATTATTTAAAGATGAACAAGACTAAATTAATCGTATTCAGACTGGATGCCATTTCACAGCTATGCAACTGATATGCTTAGTGGTATTTATTAAGAACTGCCCATTAATTTTCTCAAGATTAAGGATCTGTTTGGAAAACATTCTTTCAAAACTTTGAGGTACTTGCTCACATAATGTGTCACTTAGAAACATGGAGTGTTTAGGGGAATGATTTTTGAGTTCAGCATGAAATTAATGACCTTATCACTGCAGTAAATTCCATTATCTTCAGAAATTATTATATTTTCAAATGTTTTAGTGGATGCAGCCCAAGCAACAAGAAGCATCAGAGCAACTCCAGCAGGCACTATAAAAAAAAAGCGTATTTGTTGCCATGTTTAAGTGTATTCCATAACACACCCAGTCTATTTTCCTTAAAACTAAGTCTTGATCCTAGAGGGCACTTGTAGAAGGGAATAGCCAACATAAAAAAAGAAATCTGTGAACTTTCTGTACTGATGTTTAGATTTGTAATTGGTGTTTGTGCCATATTACAAGGGAAGTAAGGAGTGCCAGTACTGGTATAAAGCCAAAAATTGTTTTAAAATCAGGTTGGAGTTTGTTGGAACTCATCTGAGAAGCAGTGGGATGCAACCAGCTGATGACAAAAGTGTTTGGGTAGATCCAGCCAAATTCCACATGGTACAAAACGTGAGATGGGAGGAAAAAACTGACTGAACACTACCTTCAGCATCCTGGCATACTCTACCCCAGCATACTATGGTATAGGCTCAGGCCTGCTTCAATTTACATCCAGCTGCAAGAGCCATTTTAATAACTGAATCTCTAGAACAGCACTTGAGAAATATTTTTTTCACTTAGCTGTATGTTAAAAACAGCTTTTGAACTGCAAATATGGGGGTAAAGCTGGAGAGATGCGTGTTTGTCCAGGGTACCAGTATAGCCAGAGATCTTTCAAAATGAGGGAAATTTCAGGCACTACCAAAACATGCTTTGAAGTGTCTTTGTACTCACAGTCTGGCACGGAGCAGCCTCCATGAAGGAAGCCAAGATTCGAGCCTTTTCTCTGGCGTGCATGTACATTGGAAATAAGAGCACACTGTTTACATCAATCACTGCTGATGCCCCTAGGCAGAATTAAATAAGGAAAGTGCCAGAGCTGGTGAGTTCCACATAAAACAGCAGGGAAAGGGTGGGAGGTTGCAGAGGAAGTACCAGTCGGAAGTGGGATGGCCCAAACCAGCTGAGATAATGCTTCCTGAGCTGTAATCACTGGGTGATATGCAAAGGCATGAGCACTCCACCTCTTATTTCCTTGACAAGAATATATTTTTTGCACAGATGGGCTAGTAAATCCCATTAACTCTTTCAAGCTTAAAAGGAGTTTTTATTACTTTTAAGCCTTCTAAAATCTATGACACTTTCCTAGTTAAAAAACACTACCTTATCTGTATTAATTCATTAATGCATATTATTTATGAGTCTTTATGGACACTGTTGGGGACTGACCTTACAACACAGCAGTTAATGTGAAATCCAAGTAGGTTCTGTTTTACATCCAGAAAATCTAGATGCTCCAGGCTTCTGTTCCCTTCTTTATTTAAATTATAAATCAGTTGGGAGAGACAAAAGGAAGAAAAAGCATCTGAATTGGATAAGCCTTTAAAAGTGGATTCTGTTCTGGTTTATGACTGTTTTAATGATCTTTGTGAACTGATCTTTGCTAGGGTATCTAAGTCCAACTGGCACCCATTAAAGCCTATATTAGTCCTGCGATGCAAAGGAATATCAGTGGCTCTATGGGCAGAGGGAGTGGAATTAATTAGTTTCACTTCAGATTCTTGAATTTCTTGGCCTGATTTACAATGTTAAGGTACTAAATGGGTCTACCCAGCCCAGTTACCTGTTTCTGATTGCATCATTACCAAAGGGAAACCATTGGTTTAGGCAGCAAAATAACAATTGCTCTGTAGTTGTAATGTATGCTTAGGTAGCAAACCTTGTTTCAGAGTTATTTGAGTTACTGGAATTCTGTCATTTATTGACTGAAAGATATTTTTGAGTCATGGACTTTAAGAAGGTATAAATTGCACTAGTGGATGTCTGTATAAACAAGGTGAATTGCATCATATTTATGGTTAATTCACATAAATTTTCCTTAAAAAATGGTCAAACACATTGGAAAGCAAAGTGACCACACGGACCATGTATTTGTATGTAAGGATAGAGAGTTAGCTGGGTGCTTACTTAGCCTAAAGAGGGAATGATTTATCAAACAAAGAAAAAAGGTAGGAGAAAACATTGAGAGTATTTGACAGTGTTTTCATCTTACAAACAAAAAGAAAATTAAAAAGTCATGAAAATTAAACAGAGGAGAGATATCTTATGTGATCTATGCTTATTATGAATTTTTCTGGAGTGCTAATTGATTTTTGACATCACCAAACTGTCTTAGAGACTTTATTCAGCAGGTGATTAACATCTGAACAATAAGTTCCTAGTGTTTTTTCATATGCTCTCTAGGTTAAAATAACAGCAGTTCTAAGCAGCAGTCTGTCAGCTTGAACCTTTCCCAACTGTAAAGATATATGTTGTTTTTTTATAACCAAGATAAATAAGTATTTGGTTTACCACTTTCAAATTTCTAGACTTTTCCGGTATAACATAGGATTAAAATCGTGAATTATTCCTTGCAATGTTTTTAGGGGGAATCAGCACATGTTTCCAAAGCCAGACTATGACTATCACAAGACCTGTCTGTACAGCTGCATGTTTCAGTACCAGCCCAGGTACTTTTATTTGTACGGTATACTAAGATTCCTCCTTCTGAGAAGTAAAATTAACATATTAATTTTAATATATTCATAGAAGGCACCTTAGGATAGTAAATTACATTACTGTATACTTAGGCTGGGAAACGTGTAATTTAATTACTTTTCTCGGAATAACTCCTTTCCCACTTGTATGATGGAAGAAATGTGTGATGGAATAGTTATCAGCATAAACAAATGCCCTGTAATTAACCTACAGGTGACTAGGAGTCTGTGGCTGACAAAAGGCATATTGGCATTTATATACCTATCTATATCAGCATTAGATGTTTATTTTCAGTGTCTATTTAGTGGGATTGCTTGTCTGGTAATGACAGGACAACACATTTTCCTGCCTTCTCATCTCATGGTCCCTATTTACTTGTGTACCATTCAGCTCATTCTGATGGGCAGGGTTGCTGACAGCATTAACAAATGCCCACTCTGTGGAGAAAATAAAGGATGTCTCTAAAGTTAAGAGAGACTGACACATTTTTTCCTTGTTTCTGGTACAGAGGTAATGGGGGAATCAGAAACCACAATAACAGTATGGAAAAATGCATGAATTTAGGAATGAAAAAATTTTAGAAGAGTCAAAAACTGTGTAGAAAGAGAGTCCCATGACTATCCCACATTTCTTTCAGTAACAGCTGGAGCAGTGTGGTTGTTTCCAAGCTGTTACAGTTTAAGGTGTAATCTTTCCTCCAATTTCTTAGTATTCTGCACTTTCTGTATAGGAGTATGCTTGTAAAATGTGGATAATAGAAAGTAAAGTAGTGGACAATTATGAACAAATTTTCCTTTGTTATTTATTTACTGCTTCTTTGTATGGATGTGGCATTGCCCCAAAAAAAGAGAAAATAAAATTCCCTCCATTATAAAAAAGAAAGCAAAACCCTGACAAAAAGTGTGAGAAATGGATATTCTCTCAAATGGGATTTACACCTCTAAGTTGATGAAATTTACACCTGTGCTGAATGCCGATATGAGACTTGTACACTTCTTAAAAACCATTTAAGATCTTCTGTGAGGAATCTCTGGAGAGAGATAACTCACAGCCTAATAACTAGAATTAGGTCCAAATTTTCTACAGAATACTCTTTTTCTAAAATGCCTTGTACTACATTTTAATTATTCTTGATAGGATAACTTTATAGTTCTTTTAAGAAAAAATAATCCTCAGTTTCTTTATTTGTTTCATCATGACCTTTGTAGTATTTTTTTTTTTTCTTTTTGAAACTTTGGGCAACACCTTGTATAATATACAGACCCAGTATTTCAAATGAGGGTGTCTGGGTCTGGTTGTGCAGTCCAAAATAGGTTTCTGTGATCATCCAATATTCTTTTTTGCTGTTTGGAATGCAGTTTGACCACCTGGACATGAGATTTAAGAAATGTAGGTAGGCAAAGATATTCCTGGAAATGTAGGCAAAGAAGTAAATGAAGGGTCATTAAGTTTACACGTGAAAAATAACGGTGTTTGGGTATGTAGGTTGGGGTTTTTTAGATAGTTATTACTACATTGCTGTTATGTATCACTACAAATACTGATAATAAGAACAGTCAATCAATCAAGCACTCCTATTGCATGTTGCTGCATAACGTATTTTCATGCTTACATCTTTGTTTACCTGTAAAAAACCATCATCGTCATCTGCTTCTTGCCTAAAGCTTCCAACTCAACAGCATTGTTGTACTTAGGAAAAAGACAAGACGTTTGTGCCAGAGGTCCCTTCCTTCAAGAGCTTCCAGAGGCATTTAATCACCTTTTTTCTGCTTTTTGTTCTCTAGGAGACCCATATGCATATGATTTTCCCCTCCTCTAGGTGCAAGGTATCTTAGCCAAGAGGTGGGGAATTTCTCAGGTCTGCAGCTGCCTCCAGACAGGGGAAAGGGAAGACAACTGTGGGTTATCCAAGGACTTATTTAATCAAGAAAGGAAAAAAGAATTTAAAGTAGTAGAGGATTATCTGAGATGGAGATCATGGATATGGAAATATGGAATGATGAAATAGTCCCTAGGATTTTAATTATTGAAGTTATTAAATAGTGAAATCAGCTCTGTACATAGCGAGGAAGAGTATGTAGTATGTAGTATTTCTGGGAATTCATCTGAAAAGGAGGATAGTCTTCTTTGGACAGGAATACTACTTTATATCCACTATGGATATAAAGTTTTTTCCATTGCTACCAAATTCCAATTAATTTGAGAGTGATCCACTGTGGAAGAGAACTGTAGAATTTCACCTAAAGATAATTTGATTTCTGGCAATTATCAGGTGCTGATGGACAACCCTGACATAAGCAAAGGAGCAGAGAGCAAACAGAAAAATATATAGAGGTAAGGGGAGGGAGCTGTATGCTGTTTATTTCTTGAGATCAGGTTTGAAATGCTGAGTGATATGGCAGTGATCATCCACTACATGACCCACACTAACCACAGTCATCACAGCAAACAGGGAGTAAGAAGAAGAAGAAGAAGAAGAGGAAGAAGAAGAAGAAGAAGAAGAAGAAGAAGAAGAAGAAGAAGAAGAAGAAGAAGAAAATATTTTGGTAGCTGAATTCTCCAAGGGGACTTTCAGAACTCACAATTTTCTAGTTTCTCCTTGACCAAGCACAGTTATAGACCCACTTATCTCCTTCAAAGGGGGAGAAAGCTTCATTTTAAGTTATTCTTTTTTTCCCATAATAATGCTACAGATTACTTGATTAGCAGGAAAAGTTATTTAGTTACAAAGCTTGATGTCTCAGATTGATGCTTTCTAAGGATCTGTGTCATCTCTTTTGTGGCTGTCCATTATTTCAGTAGGGTTCACAGAGAATGCCATTAACAAAGCCTACCATCATTATTCTAGCTTTTATCTTGAATATCTGTTGAGCCTCCCACCATGAGATGAGATCAGAGTTTCCTGTAATATCATTCATGGACAAGCGCTTGCCAAATGTATGCTACTAGATCTGTATAAGTGCTCGGGGCAAGCACAGCAATGCAAGGTGCTTCTAATTTTTCCTTGTAAACACCTCATCAGATATTCCAGAAAAATAATATTCAACTATGCAGCTGTCCTGAAATGCCCTGATGATGGAGATAATAGTTTTATCAGAGGTAGGCCATGGTTACATCTGCTTCTGTCAGGCTGATTTACAGAACTGGAAATGTTTCTGTTCTTTCATTTTTCCTCCCAGAGATCACCACACCTATTAATGAAATCTACATTTCTGGGCATTTTTTCCCCATTGTTCAGGGTTAATGAAACAGCATGAAAACATGGTTACTCTGTTAAATTTCAAGCACATTCTGAACATTCATTGCTCTAAAAAGAATACATTACCTTTTTCTTTTTCCATAAGTCAGGCAAAGGCTGAGATTCATCTTATCTCTCTGACACATAGTAATGAGACAAGAGTTACCACAAAGAAATTTCAAAAAATAAAACAATGAACTCAGGAGAGAACTCTATTTCATTGGTAGGGCTTATTTCCTTACTAAATGCATTCTAGCACCCATTCTAAGAGTGTTTCTGTCAAAATAGTTATGATGGCAAAATACTGTTAAAAATTGTTATGTGATCCTGGGGAATGGGAGGTTAGAACTTTGTATAGAAAAAAAAAATTCAGAAATTATGACAACATAAAACCAAACACAAAATAGGTATAATCACAGGATATGGGACAGTAGTCCTGAAGATATATAATATACTTTGCACAGTCATTCACTGAACTTGACTTTTGAAGATCAAGAGACACTTAAAATAGATGCCTGTGTTTTAGACTGACTTAATGGTAAGTGCTACTTCGAGGGAAAGGAACACTCAGTGACAGCCTGTTACAAAAGGCTGGTTCCAGAAACAAGATGAAGGCAGGTTGTTGAATAGAATTGCTGCCCCAATTAAAAATATAATATAGACATGTAAATTGGCATTCTTTTCTTGTTCTTATCTAACCACTCATTGTAATAGTTGTAACAATTTCAGAGTGCCTGGGGATGTGAAAAAGACTGTATATCTAGGAACCATACTTTTATTTTGATTTACTGTTCTGTTGCAACTTAGCAAATTTCTTGTAAAGATGGCATAGTCTGAAGTGTATATATGAAGTTATGAACATTTTTACAATGTATGGTATAAAACTGTAAGTATACTGTTCCTTATTGTTCTTCTTGGCTCTCATCACTTAACATGAATGGAAGAATGCTCTTGCTTTCATTCCTGGTTTAACGTTTGTATCTCAGACTTTTTTTTTTTCTTTTTTTTTTTTTCTTTCATGAATGGGTTTGTGTAACTTCTTTGGGTCTCATTTTTCGTACTTCATAGAGGCTTAGGTTGGCCAAGCAAATCCACCTGTAAAACACTAGATAAGTACAAAGTTAAGTGTCAAATTCAGAATTCTGTTCTTCCAAATAGACACCATCTGCCATTTTGTTTTCATGTTCTGTTAAATCTCTTCAGAAATCTATGTATGCAAACTTTTAATACAAAATATGCAATTCTTTCAAAGCATATGTTCTTGAATGATGAAGCTGAAGTGTAGTTCAAAGTACATACTTCTTTTTTCTTACACAGGTATTTTATAGGTACTTTATATTAATTTCTTTCATGTTTCCTGAGGTAGAAATAGTTGAGGCTAATGCAACATTTGCAAAAACAAAATTAGATGGTCCTTGTGCTCTTCAGTGGTAATTACTGTTCATTAATGTCCCTGTTGGAATATCACATATTTTAGAAATCAAAAAGTAAACCGCTTATTCTATAAGGAGTTAAGTTATTAAAGTAGACCCAGCACTTTGTTTAGGAAGTGCATGTGTCTTTGGTTATGGGCACCTGTCATCAGCTCCACCTAAACCACTGCAATTTTAGTGGAACTGTGGCTTATCTAGATTTCTGTTAATATATTGTATATTGTTATATAAACAGATAGTTTTTCACCGAAGTCAATGGTCATGTTAAAATAAAATATGTACACATATATATATATGATCACATCTGAATTGGAGAGTCCAGTAACACTGTCTTTACTAGTGTTTTTTCTAGTAACTTTACTACCAGAATTTTCGTATGATGTACCATATGGTCACATCCTTATTACTGCCTCTTCATATGCTATCTCCCCAGGAATGTCTTTAGAGGAATGGGCTGGCATGCCTTTAATTAAGTCTATCTGTGTGGACACAAAATAATCTAAAAATCTAGTATCAGCAGTATTCTTTTGGATATTAAACTTGCAGTTGGTTACAGTCCACTTAACTTCCCTGAAATAATTCAGGCTGCTTCCAAGCCTATTTATAAGCCAACTGTTTCACATATTAGGTGCAATAGTTTTTCTTCACTTACTTTCAGCTAGCGTGATTGTTTTTTATTTAAAAAAAAAAAAAACAAAACCCAAAAAGCCCTTAAAGCACTACTCCACTGCTCTCTCAGGTTTTAAAAAAGATTGCTGTTGTAAGAGACATCAGGTTCAAAAAGGCAAAGAGATTGTTTTTCATCAGCATCATGACAGTTGGTAGGAAAAAAATTCAGAGGAAAGACTTATGGAAAAGAAGAAAAGCACAATTTTATCACTAAATTTTGTTTACAAGCTGATAAACAGAACTGTTATCTGGCCATTGGAATCTCTCACTATGTTCAGTGGAGAATGAGCACACTTCCAGTCTCTGCTGCAGATACTGAAGGTCTGCACGTAAATGGGGTCACGTACACAAGAAAGCACTCCTACTTTTTTCTCTTTGTAATGGATACTGAAGTTGACACAGATGGTAGTAATAAGGCAAACTCCAAGGCTGCCAACTGCGTCAGTCCTTGGTCCTTCAACACACCTCATCTGAAACCATAACTATAATTCCTCTTCCATTGTGTAGTACCACTGTGCCACACATCTTTTAAAAATATTAAGAAAATTATTCATAGGACTTACTCTACCAAAGCATTGTTAGAAAAAAAACCACCTATATGTGGTATTTGGACTTTTTTTTAAATTGAGGTTGTCTTAGAGTTTTAATGCTTCCCAGCAATGATTAAGTTGAATTAAAAGTTACACTCAAGTTTATATCTTATCTGATTCTCCCACTGTGGCTTGTGTTATCTAAGTGTCAGCTGTTCAGCCCTGCAGTGCAGTGCAGCACAGCAACAGAAAAGGCAGGAGTGAGTGATATGTTCCAGGTACATACTCTCTGGATAAGAGTAAATGGGAATCTGCTCAGTGTAGCGAAACTACTCCCTTCCAGATTTTAAATTGAAACATGTTAAATAAGCATAAAATTAACTGGAAAAAAAGGTTTTGGGATATGACTTTTTAGGTACCCTCAGAGGTTTTAATATAACTGTGTCTGGGTAAAAGTTTTTTAAAGTGTTTTGCACTTGAAAAGCCTTTGCATCACTAGGCGTGCATAGAGAAACCATCAGCAGAATGAAAATTGGACTCTTCCTTTAGTGTCAACAGCAGCCACTTGCAACATTTTCATTAATGCTAGGATTGTACTGACTCAGTGCATACTTGGTGTCACTGGTTTAAATCACATCTGTGCTTTATATTTTTTCTTTGTTTTTTATCTTATGTTTTGCTGGGACTAATGAGAACCATGTCTTTAGAGCTAGTGTGTAAGCACTGTTTACAGCAGTGGAAGAAATCCTTAATCCTTTGGGTTTTTTTTCAAATGTCTTTTTAACCCTGTTCACTAAGATGCCTTTCTGATCCCTTCAAAAAAGATCACTTCTCAGTCTTTTCTTTCCTCCCCCTCATATGTAACAAGTGTTGCATATACGTATTTATGAATACATAAATATATGTGTATATGAATACCCCCCCCCCCCCCAAATAAGCTTTGAATCAGCCGTGGCTGTGATTGATTCATGCCAAATACAAGAGCTGCCCTGGAGCTGGGGCCAAGCATGCTGAATCCCTCCCTGCCTCCCAGAGTCCCCTGCTGGGATGTTGTCTTGGACAGCAAGTGGTAAAGCTTGAAATCCCCCCTGCAGAGTGGGGAAGTGGGGTCTGATGTCTCCCTTTGGGGGTGCAACTTTCTTTGCTGTGTATAAAAGGCAAATACCACTATATTTTCTGCTAACTGATTAAGAGAAAGCGATGGCAGCACAGGGAGACCTACTGTGGTGGGACATGTATGAGTTAGGAGTGCTTTGAAGGTACTCACCTGGTTGATCCTCTGGGCTGGAGAAATACCCTGCTGGGGTCTGGTCAGGCTGACACATCAAGCAGGTCCCAAGGGTCTCAACCCGATGGAGGTCAAACACAT
Source organism: Harpia harpyja (assembly GCF_026419915.1). Lineage (NCBI taxonomy): Eukaryota > Metazoa > Chordata > Aves > Accipitriformes > Accipitridae > Harpia > Harpia harpyja. The sequence continues at coordinate 18,858,666 of NC_068947.1, forward strand.
CTGGATCTGTGAGGGGCAGTGGAGCATATTGTCTGGATCTGAATTTTGGACACTGGCACCTCAGTTCTATTCCAGAGGCATAATAGGTACTTCATTATATTTTAGATTTAACCTCTTGTCCTTTATGAAATGTTTAGTACATATTGGGGAAAACGAAAATAAATCTCATTATTTTCTTTCTGGTTACCTCAGTGAACTCTATTAATTCAGGACACAATGTACTGAACTTCAATAAGCTGATAAAACATGTTATCTTCAGTGGAATAACATCCTATCACGAACTACCACTTTCATAGTATTCACTTCTAATCTTGCACCTGATCATGAAAGGATTACTGAAGAAGCAAGCAAATCAAGAGCTCTCACATTCATGTCTGCTTTGTCTGAAGTATGCAAAAAAATCTTCAAACAGTTTTTAATTTCCCTGCGCAATTATTTATCTTTCTCCTCTGTTCTGTTTCTTTTCTGATGAAGGCTAACTTGTAACGGTGCTTAAGCTTGAGCTCAGATTTAAATTTGTGGATATTCCCAATCATTCTGTGAAGTATGTATTTACTAAATTGAAGCTTGAATGACAAGAATTTTATTATTTCATTTCTCCAAAATGCATCTACAGCCATGTGCACTGTGTGGTAAGAATCTTCTTACAAAGAATTAGGATGTGTGAACTGTTTATGAAATAGTTTTAACCACAACAAAATAATATGCTTTGTTACATGCTTGCTAATGTGTTATTGTCCTTGTCAGTGTAACTTTTTTTTATTTTTTATTATTTAAGAGCAAGTGACCAAATGTTGGAAATTGTTTTTCTTTGGATCTACTTATACTTTGAAACTTCTTCTCCACCCTGCATATCTCCCCCCCCGGTTTTTTTTATTTATTCATTTTCCAGTATGTAAGGAAGTACTTCACTGAAATAATACTTTCTCCTTATATCTAGAAATGAAACTAGTACCATTACAAACATAACCATATAATGCAAAAGCAAGATTTTAGGTGTCAGTCTTACAGAAAACAGATGAGTGTGGTGATTAGGAAGTCTGTGGTGATTAGGAAGTGTGCCTTTTATTGGGACTTTAAATGAGAGCCCTTCCCCTAATGCACTGAAAATTTTTCCAATAAAAAGAATCCAAATCAGAGCACTTTGCAGTAGAACAAGATGAATAACCTTGCAGACATCAGTGCTGAATATAAAGAGCATGCGCTGTAGGAATTAAATTATCACATGCATTAGATTCCTGCAGTTGCAAGCAACAATTTAGCAGAAACCATCAGTGGTTATTTTTGTCCTTGATTTTTATTTCCAGCAGGTGTCCCCTTCTGGTAATGGTGAGGGGCTCCTAAAAGACAAAGTGGAAATAGTGAGTGTATAAATATTCCCCCATGTCTTTTAAAATTAAATGGACATTCCTGAAGCTTAAAATACCCTTTAAGTCTGCACTTACTATTTTATTTAAAGGTAGAGGCTGCTTGTCAGGAACTCTGTTTACTAGGATTAGATTGACAAACTAATACTGCTAACTATTGATGGTTTGAGGCCTAATCAACAGACTGGCTTTAAAGAAGATAAGTATTAGAGCTAACAAAATTTTGTAAAATATTTGTTTGATAGCCTTCCACATATGATGGGTATGTATTTTCCACAACACCTTAAGATAAGGCATTTTCCCTTGGAGGGTGCAGTGGCAAAGTGTCCCATTAAAAAAACAAACAAACAAACCCACAACCCCCCCCAAAAACCTCAACCATGAAAACATTAAGCCTGGTCTGACCCTAAATGTCAGCCCTGTGCAAATTCCAGGGCAAGCATATGGAAGAGAACCAATGTAGGACAAAGGACATCCAAAGACTTCAGGGGAGGTCATGGGAAATGTCGCCTACCTTGAACTTGATTATAATCAGTTCTAATTGTTACAAGGCTCATGTTGTTTTTAAAGAATGCAATAATAAAATTTCAGCTTCCTAGAGCTTGAACCAAATGTTGCATTTAATATGAGAAGACTCTTTCATTGGAGATTGTGTTGATTGCATAGTAAATGTGACTTGTTATCTTTAGTTTCAAATAGCTGTCTGCACTAAACATTACTGGAATGCTTAATAGTTACTAAAAAGAAGATAAAAGTAATTTTTTCCTGGGATGCTTAATAGTTACTAAAAAGAAGATAAAAGTAATTTTTTCCTTGGGCAGAAGAAATAAATTATAGTTGTTTATATAACAGGTTTCCATTTTTTAGAAAATAATTTTCTTTTTCTTTCTTACTTTACATGATCATTATTATTAGTATTATTAATTTTTACAAGTTCAAGCACTAAAAATGCATTTTAATGGTTGCAGCTTTCAGCTCAGAAAGCTATATGGTATGTGACAGCCAGCAGGAACTCTTCCAATCATGCTGCACTTGGTGTACTGGGCCAAGTCCTGAGCTCCATAAATTCCTTTGAGACGGTCAAAAATGCCCATGAATCCTTCTGAACTAGGTTCTTAACTTCTCTTTTGCAGTCTACCCTGATGTATTGGGCAGTAAGGGAGGCAGATGGGTTTGCAGAATCCTGTGTAAAAAGTAGGCTTCAGAAAATCTGTATATTTATTAAATTCTCCTACAAAATAAAGCTTACACAAAATTGTGCATCTCTACTATAGAATTTAAAACTAGACTTGAAATACCCTAGAAGGGTGATCAATCCCTCATAACTTCTATATATGCTTTTTTCACAAGGAGGTATATACAGGATTTTTTTCCATAGGCAGAATGCACCTATGACTTTTTCTGTTCCTCATTATGTCCTCATTATCAAGTCCCAGGCCAGAAGTGGTTACCTGACTCATGTTATTCTCTCATTTTAAGGTGGGTCTTAACTTCCAGTTTCACCTTGACTTACAGTTTGCCATGACATGTGCTTGCATCCTACAGCTCTCTTCCCCAACAGAATGGAAGGCTGGTGATCAGTGGTTAAAATGCCATTTCCAGCAAAGCATACAGTTGAACTCGATGATCTTAAAGTTCTTTTCCAAACTAAATGATTCTATGATTCTATAACTCATTCAAACAATAGTTTAAGAGAAACTGTAAATGGCAGACCAGACATTCTCCAAGGCCTGTCCTTCCCAGATCTGAGTAGGCCTATGGCGACAGCCTAGTCTTCCAAAGCAAATACATGTCTTTCTGTCACTGTCTCACACTCTTAATAATCTTCCTCAGACAACTTCTCAAGGGTAGTTCTCTTCTCCTTTGAGAAATTTCTAATAGGTCATTATTGCATTTTGTCCTGCAAATCCAGAGCCTGGCAGAACACACTTGTGTCTTTGAAAGCAGGATACGTGGTTCCTGGAGCTCATGGATCTGTTGTCTTTCAAGTACAGTTGGATATCTTGTTCAGGGATCCTCTTTCTTGGGGTTTTTTGTTTGGTTGGTTTTGTGTGTGTGTGTGTGTGTGTGCTGGGTTTTTGTTTGGTTGGTTTGGTTTGTGGGATTTGAGTTTGTTTGTTTGTTTGTTTGTTTGTCTGTTTGTTTGTTTGTTTGTTTTTTCCATGGCATAGTGTACTGGGTTTGTGTGGCAGGGTTTTGGTAGTGGGGGGGTTACAGGGGTGGCTTCTGTGAGAAGCTGCTAGAAGCTTCCCCTATGTCCGACAGAGCCAATACCAGCCGGCTCCAAGATGGACCCAAGGCCGAGCCCATCAGCAATGGTGGTAGTGCCTCTGGGATAACAGATTTAAGAAGGGAAAAAAAGTTGCAGGAGATACAGAAACGGCAGCCGGAGAGAGAAGTGAGAACATGTAAGAGAAACAACCCTGCAGACACCAAGGTCAGTGAAGAAGGAGGGGGAGGAGATGCTCCAGGCGCCGGAGCAGACATTCCCCTGCAGCCCGTGGGGAAGACCATGGTGAGGCAGGTTGTCCCCTGCAGTCCATGGAGGTCCACAGTGGAGCAGATATCCACCTGCAGCCCATGGAGGACCCCACGCCGGAGCAGGTGTGTTCCCGAAGGAGGCTGTGACCCTGTGGGAAGCCCACACTGGAGCAGGGTCCTGGCAGGACATGCAGATCTGTGGAGAGAGGATCCCACGGAGCAGGTTTTCTGGCAGGACTTGCGACCCCGTGGGGGACCCACGCTGGAGCAGTGTGCTCCTGAAGGACTGCACGCAGTGGAAGGGACCCACGCTGGATCAGTTTGTGAAGACCTGCAGCCCGTGGGAAGGACCCATGTTGGAGAAGTTCTTGGAGGACTGTCTCCCGTGGGAGGGACCCCATGTTGGAGCAGGGGAAGAGTGTGATGAGTCCTGCCCCTGAGGAGGGTGAAGCGGCAGAAATAACATGTGATGAACTGACTGTAAACCCCATTCCCCATCCCCTGCGCCACTGGGGAGTGTAGGTGGAGAATCTGGGAGTGAAGTTGTGCCCAGGAAGAAGGGAGGGGTGGAGGGGAGGTGTTCTGAGATTTGGGTTTTTCTCATTACCGTACTCTGGTTGATTGGTAACAAATTGAGTTAATTTTCCCCAAGTCGAGTCTGTTTTGCTTGTGACGTTAATTGGTGAGTGATCTCTCCTGTCCTTATCTTGACCCATGAGCCCTTTGTTATATTTTCTCTCCCCTGTCCAGCTGAGGAGGGGGGAGTGATAGAACGGCTTTGGTGGGCACCTGGCATTCACCCAGGGTCAACCCGCCACACATAGTGAGACAGTTCCAAGTGTCATTCTTGGAACATTTATAAATGTTGCCATTTATAAATAACGCCTCTATTGTAGCACCTGTGATGGCTAGTTTCACACTAGTCCAAGTAACTCTCTCTGATCCACTCACTGTAGAGATAAACATGAGGTCTTAGTAGCTTTTATTGCAACTAAATGTTAGCACTGTTGAGTATCAGCACAATCTGAGTGTTGACACAAGGCTTTTTTTTGGAAATGCCATGGAATACACTTCTCAGCCGTACTGCAATTGAGTTACACTAGACCTTTCTAATGTATTAAAGGAGTCGTGTCCGTTGTCATCCCCCCCCCCCCCTTTATTCACTCTTTGATTAAAAAAATGAGTGTTGAGCATTTCTGGGCAGAGATGAAATGGAAATATTGTTATTGATTTATTAGTACAGTCTTCATTTTCTTGGCTGTGGTAAATTTAATAGTTGTTTACTGGTCCCTGGGTTCTATTGATCAGCATTGCTCCCTCTCACACCCATGGAGGGCCCCATGCCTGCAAAGCCCTTGTTTTAACTTTGTGCACATGAGGAGGCCATTAATTCATGGTTTGTGATTCTGTCCAGACTGAAAGCCAAAGTACAACTGACACTTGTGTTTGGATAATCTGGTCACTTGACAAAACCAAATAGTTGCATTTTCTGTATTTCTCTAACGGTAGCCATCTATCTCTACTTTTCAATATATATCTTAGAAGTAATAGTCAGAAATTCAAGGATTCCGGTTTAGCAGTATTCAGGCTACCAATGGTGACTGCAGGAAGGAATAGCACTGACAACATTTTAAATGTTAGAAATGGCCTGGAAAGGGGGAATGTGTCAAGGAAAAACTATTGTTCAGCTGAAAAGCCATGACCTTATGAGAGCAATTTGCAATGTGGCACATACATAGGTTGGCATGAAAATCATGGTCTTGCCCATTTTGTTGCCAGTTTGGCTCTTACCCTGATTACCTTGCTCTTGCACACTGTGCTCATCTGAGGGCTCAAGCTGCATGTGGCAGAGGAACTCTTGACCTCCTGAGCACTCTGGTTTCTTCCTGCTTTAAAGCAGCCTGTTAAAATCAGCTCAAAGGAGTGGCAGTCAGACTGAGAGATCCATCGGGGAGGAGTCATATCTGCCGCCAAAATATTCCAGGAACTGAAGTTGAAAACTGGATGGCAAAGGATTTCTACAGCTGGAGAAGATGATTTTAACTTTAGTTATATTTGTTACGGCTCGTAAGAGTGGGATCAGTGTTGAGAATCTACTACTGGCAAGGAGAAGGCAGGGGGAGAAGATTTTAATTACAAACATATTTATTAACAATGAGTGCAGAGACAAGATAGGGAGAAGGAGAGTTTTCATTTTAACACGTGCACTATTAATCATGAATTATACTAGGGTTACAAATGGGAATCTGCCTGGAGGCAGAGGGCAGAAGAGATGATTTTTATTAAACATATTGAGCCAATTTCTGTCCTCTGACATATGCACGCAGCTTCCATTGAACTCCATGGGAGGCCTACACTTGAATTGCAGGGCATAATTGTGCTCTGCATGTTCCATACATATTAATCGTAATTAAAAATAAAGTTCAAGGCAGGGCTGAGGGATATGTGGTTGAGGCATGGTTAGGGCCAAGGTAATCTACTTTATCAATATACATTTCCTAAGGTGCCTTGTATCTTGGCAGGCGATAAAAAAAAGATGTAATTCATATGATATGAATATACACTGATACATGTTGTAGTATTTCCTGTTATAACACCAGTTACAATCCTTTTTGTTGCTTTTAAAAGATTTTTAAAGGATGGTTAAAGCTAAAATCTAAAAACAAAGGTTTAAAACTCTTGGGAACACCATGAGTGTTCCAGCATGATGCTTACTGAAACGTGAAGATATCGTCTAATGTAACAAAATTAAACAATGAAATGAAACTGTAATGATTAGTATTATCATTGCATTTCTATCTGAAGTGTTCAGTTGTAGCCCTGTTTTATATTATGTCTTTTGGATTTGGAATATTTCTCTGTATTCCACAGGAATCTTATTTCTGTGCCGTGAGACTGAGTTGTCCTTTGTGATTTTCTGTTAGTGAATTTTTCACAGTTTTACTAACTTTGTGGATTCAGTTTTTACCCCTATACCTGATTGTTTTCTAATTTGCTTGCCATCTGTCAATTTATTTTGTTATATATTTTCTATATCTTATTTTAGAGCTCATGGGCTAGTCCATCATCTCGAGAAGCAGGTCTTCTTCCCAGCTCTTCTCTGCCTCTCATCATGCCACTGCTCTCCTCATAGTTATATTTGAGTGCTCAGACTCTGTTTTCATCTGTGTCCAGTGCTTGCTAAACTCAGGCCTCTCCTTTCTTGATACTTCTACTCAAATTAGGGAGCTTTTAACAACTTGTGGCCCTGAGCTGAGTACTTTTAACTGTCCCCTTTAAGTAACTTTCAAGAATCTTGAGTAACTTGCACTGGTGATCCACACATTATGAGATCTGTCAGACAGAAAGTTGCTTTTTATCTTAAACCACTCCTGCTGATAGGTTTGGAAGACTTCACTCTGTCCTTGTTTGTCAGCTAAGAAAGCTATCATATTCACTTAATTACTTTCTGTTTTGAGGACTCTATATCCCAATCTAACAGTTCTGACCAAGATATTAATGCAAAGATAGTTTCCTTCTTAGTCTATCTATTCTTTTTCCTTTTTGTGTGTAATTAAATCTTAATGTGAAGTGATCTAAGGAAAAATTGGCCATTCCTTTTTTTGCACATCTCTTTCAGGGCATAGAAAAATGAGCATCTTGATCATGAGCACCTTTGGGAACCAGTGAAATCCCAGGCATCAGGTAAGGAAATTTGTTCTAGGTCATGGGCAACCTTCTGTCATCCTTCCCATGACCGGCTTTGTTTCAGAGGATGTTTGGGTCTCCATGTAGTGCCCGTGACTCTGTGTGAAGTACTTAGAGATAAGAGTGAAATCACGTCTTTCCCATAGATTTCAGCAAGACATAATGTTTTGCTTCGTCTGAAAACAGCAGGAGTATCTAGACAGTGTGGGAAGAGAAAAAGACCTTCTTCCCTGAGAAAGCAGATAAGAGGGTCAAGACAGCAAACTCCTCTTCTTCCTGAATGCCTCTGGCACCTGGTCACACATGCCATCTAGAAGAGTTTCAGGTGAAAGGAGCCGCTCTGCGGTTTTCTCAGGATGCAGGAGTTGAGACTTTAGTAGAAAGATGTGGATTATGATACTTTTTCTGCAGTTTAATTCAGATCCTAAAGCTACTCATTTTAAAAGTATTCCTTTGCAGAAAAATGTTAGAATTTGCACTGTGTTCTGGCTGGAGATCCAGCCATACATCTTCACCAAGGTAGTTTCTGGATTGCTGTGAGTTCTGAAGCCTGATTGAAATTTTTGATTCAGGTCAAAGACGCCAAATGAGGTTAGTTTAAAAGATGTTATATACATATATATGCATATATATTTCCAAATACCTTGTTTAAACAAATTAAATTCAAAACAGATGGAACTGAGAAATATCTTACATAGGTCTTCTGTGAAGAAGTTACTAAGCTTGCTTAAAGTCAGGTAGAAATAACTCAGATTCCAGGGAGGAAAGAATAAAAGTATTAGCCATTTTATAAACTATTGATGCATGTTATAGACCAGGCAAAGAAGCCAAAAAAGAATTGAAACCAAAACATCAGGAGGTGCCATTGATCTGAGACTACGCATTGTATTTGTATTGGATAGAGACTTTAATAAAGCTGCTCATTTTTCTGAGGAAGCAAATTAGACATGCAGAGGAAGAGAAATCAGAAACTGACATGATACTTTCCTTCAACACCTGGCCCTCGCTCACTAAACAATTTCTGCCCATGCTACAAATCTTCATAGCGGGTATTAACTTGTAAAGTGTGGGTAAAACCATAGATCTGTTTGATGTCTGCATCAGTAAGAATTATTTGTTATTTTCTAATTAACAAAGATTGCAGATGCTGCATCATTTGACATAAAAGACTAGTGTCAAAACAGAGACACATTTTTTCACCCTTATAGGAAAAGTAATAGGAAATAGACTTTATTTTAATGAAGACACTAAAATATTTTAAAGGATGATTTATTTGCCCTTTAACAATAACTGTGTTTATGCAAATGACACTTAAAATAATAATTTAACTCTATAAACCTATATTTTTAGGTCTTGCTTTGTTTGCACAATCTTTAGGCTCCTATGGTGCCTTGACTGGAGAGCATAAAGTGGTCATGGATGTCTCTCATCTGTTTTCCCTCTGCCCCTCCTCCCATATGTTTTAGGATCAATTGTTTAGGGTCAATTTCTGACTCTGTGGGTGTGTAATGCATAATCAGTTTGACTTCCCTTGCATTCTTACATGTATGTATATCATTATTCCATAACTGTATTTAGCCTGTCTAAATTTGGTCATAAGTTACCTAGTTGCTTTTTAAGGCTCCCTCCCTCCCACTCTTAGGCCTACACTTAAGTTTCTAGCAATCAGGCTGACACCACTCTTCCTTCTGCTGCTTTTCCTTTTTTTGATTCTTTTGGTCCTGGCTGCCAAACAGCTCACACAGGTGACCTGAGCGTGGGGCTAGTGTGTTTACTGCAGTGGGCAAGAGGTGGGTTGAAGCCCCCAGACGGCAGGGGGCTGAAAGCCCAGTCCTCCCACTTTCTTAACATCTGCAGGCATTGCTTGGTGGAAGAGAAATACTGTTGTCACCCCTGCAGTGGCTGTTCAGCTGGCTGGTGCACTGAATTGCCAGGAAGAAGGACACATACTACTGGTGTAGTCAGCAGAGAGGATTTCAAGGTTGTGGCTGTGTTGCTTATGTGACAATAAGGGAATGCAGTCATGTTATCTGAAAAGTCTGGATCATGCTAAAAGGAGAAGGGCTTGGTTTTTAGAACTTTGTTTGGATATCCAGTGCAGTGTTTTCCTTGTGACTATTTCAACCAAGACTAACAGAGTTTCTTCCTAAGCAAAGTTTTCAGATAATGAAGATTACAAGTGACCAGCACAGTTCCTCAGAAAATACTGAATAACGTGAATTTGCCTTCAATCAAGTTTTGTTTCTGGATCCATAATAACTTTTAATATAGAGGTAGTCCAGTAGTGAAGTCAGGGGAACTGTGTGTGTTTAAACAAAGATATTTGCAGAGTTCAGAGCTGTAATCTAGCGTGTTCAAAAGTTATAAATTTTTTGTTTGGAAGATGATGAGTAGATGAAATCCTTGGTAATGCTATCTGAAGATAACTTGGTAAGCATACCCAAATGCTTATTTAATAATAGATAATGCCATACTATGTAGAAATTTATTTAACAATCATTTAAATAAAGACCATTAGAGAAAATAGCTAAAAACAACTGAAGGTTGTTTACTTAGGTGTTTCAAAATGCATTTTGTATCATACAGAACATAGGAAAATAGCACATATTATCTGGACTGTGCTTGCACTTAAGTTGTTTTCCCACTTTCTGTAATGTTCTTTCAGGACATTAAAAAGAAGGTTAAACTACATTAACTCATTCACCCTGTTGATATTAGAGGTACTTACCCAGAATGCTTTTCAGTTGTCTTTGGCATGAAAATAAGTTTTGTTCAAAGCCACTCTCAGGTAGCAACTGAAATCCTCCATGTGTAAACAACTTGAAATTCTTATGCTAGCTTGAAAATCCATACTTTACCAAAGTACTTGTTCACTGACTAAGAGGATTTCAACACTTCCTGGAGATTAACTCAAACGCTTTATGAATTAGAAATGAGAAATAATTCACTTTTTAAAATTCAAATTTACCCAGATATTTTGACATTTGCAAGGAGTTATCAGAAATATTATTTTGCTTTAGATGTTAGGCATTAGAAATAAGATAAAGTTGGAACAATAAGAAATTACAGTGTGTTCAATTTAAATATTGTTAACCAGTAACTGTAAGGGTAATATGAACAGGTTCAACCTGAATTCTGAAGTGTATAACATCTGCAATTGAAATCCACTTAGAAACCTTAAGTGTGTATATTTTAAACCTTTTGTACAGCTGCAATGATGATTTCATAATTTCAGATGACAGTATTTTTGATGGTAGGGATACAACATGTCTGAGTCATCTATCAGATTTCAGAGGTAACAGAAGCTCTTCATAATGTTTCACTGACCAGATCTCAGGAGATGGTTGTGCTAGTGTATACAGGATGGTTGGAACGTGGCGCTGTCTATACTGGACTTTTACCTTCATAGGTTCATAAATTTTAAAGACAGAAGCATTTATGATAATTTGTTCTGAAAATTGGAATCAGTTAGATTTTCACGTGAAGACCTGGAGAACAGTCCCTAATTGTTAGAAGAAAGATGAATTCATGACTCGCCATATAGAAAGGAGCCTAGAATGATTTAATCTAAATTCTCTTTAAAGCAAAGATTTAGATGGGGCTACAACAGACAGCTAAAAAACCTGTATACCTATATTGACATTGGACAATATTGCACATCACCACCAACTGAGGCAGACATCTTCAACCTAGCCTGACTCAACTTTGAGTCCCAGCTCCATGTGTATCTAAACACATAATTAACACCCATACGATTATTCCAGAAAGTTTTAATTTTGAAGCAGAAGGGTATGCACAGTTATGTGAAACAGATGCTTGTTCATGTATTTGAATGTTAGAAATTTTGGGTTCTGATGCTGCCGATATCTATGCTCATTGTTAACTTCATTGATCTGTATTCATGTTGTGCTCAATAAGCCTGGGTATTTAAAGCTAGATGTATGCATGCCTGTGTGGTAAGCAGGGTCCAAGCAATGCAAAGTTAGAAATGTTCGTGCATAAAATGAATAATGTGCTTTTGGAACTACTGATGACTAAATGAAGAAAGAGGAGACTGTTTTAAGAAGCAGATGTTAAGAAAGAAGTGGGTAGAGGAAAGAGACATTTGCTGGGTAAGCACAGAGGTACCTGACCGTAATAGCATTAAAGGGGAAGAGAGAGAATGGGAGACAGAGAAGTGGAGAGGAGAGGGAAGAGGTGTATGTCATCTGCACACACATGTTTGTAATAGCTCCCTACCTTTCCTTTTCTATATCCAAACCAATATATCTACCAGACACTTCATAAACTTTCAGGAATCAGCTCATTTTCAGGAACTCCCTATCTGATATTAGTATCTGCAGAATTTTTCAAAGGTGGATTGAAAATCTCATCTATAATTGTCTTTCACATAAATGATATAATGTTGATTATTTGTTTAGATAAGGCTGTCACAGAACTTGTTCTTATATTCAGCAGGAAGGAAAAAGAAAATTGCATCAGTTTCAAATCTTGGCCCTTCTTCAGGTTTTCATGCTTGTATCTAACCATTCTGTCTAAAAATCACGGTGATATGCTTTCCATCCCAACTGCAATATTTAGTTGTTACAGTAAAATCAAGGGATTGGATGTGTACAGGAAAAAAGTTAATAGGCTAGTTTATTTTTCAAGTAGCTCACTGCAAAGTGAAAATGTCTATGTCAGATGGGGTGAGGGAGAGAAGCAGTAAAGTTTTTCAGCAGAAATCTATTGTCATAAGAATCCCACCCCCACCAGTTCTATTACATAGAAAATTAGTAAACAGATTTTAAAAATAAATAGGGATAATAGGTAATTGTGTGTAAACCTCACAACTGATGCAATACTGCAGTATCATTTTCCCATTCTGCCCTAGGCAGTTATAGGTTATGGGCTAGAATCCTGGCTCCATTGAAGTAAATTCCAAAGCTCCAGCTTTTATTCCTGTGATGTGGAGATTTATATGAAATACAACATTTTCAAGTGGCCAAAAGTCTTCATTTGGACTTTTTGTAAGAATCTGAAGTGACACAGAAGAAATTGTTGCCATCGTTGCAACTTTTCCAACTTAAGGTGGTAGCTTTTAGTTTCAGTTTCTATATGCCTGCATTTTTTATACCACATTTTTAGAAAGAATATTTAATCTGAGGTAGGCAAAATCAAAAAGGAATAACAGGAAAACAGTCTGATTATTAATGCTGTTAGAAGTTTTATTTAACTAAAATAAAGTGATGGTTTTATCAAAGTTTTCTTTTATTCCTGTGACATATGTTTTCACTTCCTCTTTGAATTTTAACTTCACACTTCTGAGCATGATGAATGATCACACTGAAAATACTGTGTGATTTTATGAAACTATTCCCAAATGCAGATGGGAAACAGACATCAATCTCTTAAGATTTGAAATAAAACCTAGAATTAAAAAATTCTATCATTAAGTAGAGTTATTTCAAGCTATTTATGCTAAAAGAAGAAAAGCTCTGGCATTGTTCAGTCCAAATTGCTGAAGGGCATTTTCTGTGCCTTACATGACCTACTTTTTTAAAACCACAAGCCTTTAAAATGTCAGAATTAGTAAATTTATCTGTCCTACTATTTTATAATATTGAGGCAATGTAGAAGATTAAAATCTCCTCTATTTGCACTAACTTGTCCCAAACCCAAATATACAGAATTGACAAAGTAATGTAAAAGTATAATTTCTAAAAGCTCTTGTTCTTAAACTTTATATATAGGATGCTATAAAATAATTCTGTAATACAATTAACCTGCAGTATAATTCATCTTCTGTCTTCCTATGTTAAAAATACTTTTGGACACCTGTTACCATAGAAGAATCTGATCTTTAGGAAAGAACTTGAATTACAAAGTATGGACTGGTAGCAGCACTCCACTCTCTCACATGCACAGCAGCAACTCTTTTCAGAGTCAGTTTAAAGTGAAGTTTTAACCTCTGTGCAGTGTAAGAACATAAAATATGTCTTCAACTTTGTGGATAGAGGCTGTGAATAAGAATGTCACTGTCAAAAAATAGGATCGTTAAGAAATATCTTTTTCCCTGAGCCTTCTATTTATTTTTCAAATGTTGCATATAATTAAAAATCCCTCTTAGGTCAGGGTCATTTTTGGAGAAACATTTGAAAAGTGAAGGGTTGATGCATCTTCCCTGCCTGTTTTGTGGAACTGGAACAACTGGCTTTCCTTTGCTATTGCCATTTCATGAAACCTTGTCATACGAAAGGTAATTGCAGTCTTCCATAGCTCTCAGTAACTGAAGCCCTAATAGAAATCTGCCAGGATTTCTCTACAGCCCTTGTTTCTAAGTTTTGCCAGAAATCAACAGAAAATATTAAAATGCATGACAAATAATTGAAATGTAACATATTTTAGTCTTGGGAGATTAAAAAGATGCTGTAAAAGTATCTTCATGTTCTGTACCCCTGAGAAGGAAATCAGAAGAAATGGAAACATTATCATGCACAAGGATAATACTCTGAGTGTATTACCTGTATTACCAGCAGCTTGGAACTGAATGCATTCCATATCTCAGCACAAATCTCCATCACTTGAGGTAATGAAGAAAAATTTAACTTCTGGTAAGTGGCTACTAGACCGGAATGTCATGTGCATATCTGTTTTCAAACAGTGGTACCTCCCTGAAGGATCAAACCACTTCTTTCTTTCCAAGGCCTTCACTTAAAGGGCTGTTCTACTGTTAAGACGGTTGTTAGAGGCAGGATACTTACACATAACTGTTTCACACATTTCTGCCTGAATGGCAAGGGTTGGCATTTGGGTCTGCAAGCTGGGAGCTGTGGCTCCCCACCAGAACTGAGTCCTAGAACAGAGAGCCAAAAGCAAACCACATGGGTGCTGGAGGAGAGCATGAAAGACGGCATCCTTGATCAGCATCCTTGATCACACAAGTGAGGACGTGTTCACAAGTAGTGGCTACAGTATTCTTGATATTACTAAGAAGGAAAAAAAAAGTAATGTTTGCTTTGATGATGAAAAAAATAATGTTTGCTGCCCCTTCCAGACTTCTGTTAAGTTGCAAGCTTGAGAAGATAGTCTCCTCTGCTACTTCAGTTGTGCAAAACTGTACTTCTTTTTTTTTAAGAACAAGCTATGCAAACAAAACTTCCTGCACAAACATAATCCCTTAAACCTTTTTTTCTGAAGTTAGACTCTATCTGTGAATGATGATAAATCCCAGTGGTACAGAAAAGCCTGGAAAAATCTGGCCTAAAGACTCAAAGTGAGAAATTCCCTGAAAGACAATTAAGATTCTGTGAGATTTTTTGTTACATGGAAATGACTGGTTTTTTCTCCAAGTTTTTTTCAGTTACTCATTATTCTTTGTAGAAAAGGTTCCCACAAATAAAAATGAGAGGACATCAAAGAAGTGCAGATGGTAGGTGAGTAATACTAAGGCTGAAATAAGTTTCTCAAAATTAAGAATATTTGAAGAATGCATCATTGATTGTATAACACTGTGAATGATGTACTTGTCACAGTTTTAATATAATAGCAGAACATTGATTCCATTGAAATACATTTTCTTCTGTAAAATTGGCCATATTCTTACATGTGCCTTTGCAGAAAATAATGACAAGGTTCTAAATAACTGTATGCGTTACAGGACTGTATACACTCCTGCTAGGAATTCACACAAATTGTATAGTTCTGATGCACAAGAGAACAGTCATCTCAATAAAAAAATTGTCCTCATCCAAATCCAGGATGTAATTAGGGGTGTGAGCCAAAGTAAACAATAATAACATCATAGCTTTAAATATCCAGAAGAATTAGAGCATATAATATACAGTTCAAAGAGTATAATAGACTAGGAGGCTAAGTGAAATTGAGCAATTTCTTTTTTTTTTCTTTTTATTTCTTTTTTCTTTTTTTTTTTTTTTTAATTTGATTATTCAAAGAGGATCAGAAGCTTCAGCATAAGTGCAGATTTGCCTTTCTGTCTCTCTTTTTTCTCTTTCTCTCCCTTTGACAAATCTGGATTTTTTTCCAAAGGTGCAACTGAAGGTCATGCCAGCATTAGCTTTAACAGCCTTTCTGTGATACTTAAGGCACAATGATCACAACAGCACAGGCCTTAGTTTTGCCTGTACATGTCCAGCTGGGGGGAAGCTATTCAGTGAATGAAACCCATACTGTTGCTGCATCTATACAGCTGTAAGTATTTGGGTCAGGTAGTTCAAACCTAGTTTAAGCATGCTTATGGGATCTGCAATCATTTACCTGGATTGTAAGGTAAATGCATTTCACATTGCCATCTTCTGATACTCCTCCTGAATATCTCATACCAGTATAGAAGAACCACCACAGAGTCCATGTCTTCTAATCTGCCTTGTTATTGTATATAGTGGCCTGATAAGATTATTAGTGTATAACTAGATAAATTAAAATAATCCTAATTTTGGTAAATTTATGGACACAGCAAATCTGAGGAAATCACAGCTGTTGGCTAGCATGTCTGCAGCAAAGCAAGGCTGTTTGCAGCTTATTACAAGTTTGGGATGAAGCCTGTGCAGCTTCATTTATTTCACAGATGTGGGAAGCTGTGGATGCAATGGTATGCAAGAAGACACAGTAAACTGGAACAGAGATAATAAAAACCAGAACCTATAGATCTCATTCCTCAGCTTTAACTGCTAAATAACAATTTTCTCTACCAAGCAACCAAAGCTTTGAGAAGGTGAATGTGTAATGGAATTATCTAGGAATTTACCTACTAAATCCTCTTATACCACAAGGACTACAATGCTGGTGATGCCGTTGATCCTCCCTGCTCATTCCCATGACATGTGACTCTGGTGGTTGTAGATCTTCTGGTCTTAAGAGTGTTATCTGATGTTGAAAAGTATTCTGGGTCCTGTGCAGAGACAATATTAATGGAGCAAGCAGTCTGGTCTAGACAATTGCTACAGAGCAGAATAAGGGTCTCTGGCCTATAACAACAGCATTTGTGAGCAGATGAACGATCTCACATTTATGTTCAGGTGAAGTGGGGGGAAAAATGCTTGTACACAATAGTGAAAAATGGCCCTCACTGTAAAATACAAGTATGGATTTCAGTTGCTATGCAAATCCAAGTTGACTGCAAAATAATTAAAAAAAAAAAAATCGTTAAGCTAACCCATCCTACCTATAATCTTTTGGTTCATTTGAGTCAGAGTTTTAGCGGTATGTAGAATAGCAATGACTTGCATATAAAACAGAAAACATACCTACAGAGATTTTATGGCCCAGGTTTATGTCTTGAATTCTAGTCTTGTGTTCTTTTCCTGGGATTATTTAGCTGATGATTTGTTTGTACTGTATATGAGTTTTTGTATTGTTGTGCTGAAAAAATACTTAATTTTCAGACTATGTAAATTTTCAAACTTTTTTTTTACTCTTAATAAAGAAATGGAGTTTCCTATTAACTTTCTGTAAAAATAGTATTTCAAATTTGACTGTAGGTCATTAATAAAATGGTCTTCCTACCCCAAAAACAAAACCAAAAAAAATTCCCAACAGCAGGAAGTGCTATATCCTTCTTCCCAGACAAAAAGTAATAGTCCAAAACCTGCTTTATATTTTGTCTGAACTGTTCATGAAAGAATGAGAGGTTATTCTTTTTCTGCATCAGAAGTTTGTTTTAGTTTGATAAAATCTTTTTCCTACCATAAGGTGAGCCAGACCTCAGCAATGCAGGTCACCTTTTTATTACTGTGTGTGGATAACAAAACTTGAAGCTAACCATTAGCTGAATTATAAACTCTGCCCATACCATGACACAAATCCTAGTGGGACCAGGGCCTGTAATCCCGTAATTGCTGTAACAAGATGAAATGCATACACAGAGCATGTAGGGTACAAGCTTTATATTTTCTGACTTTGTCTTTCTACCCTCTTCATTAAAGTATAGATTCTTTTTTTCCTGGACTATAAAGCAAAATATGCTATATCAGCAACCAATAAAAGCTTCAAACAGGAATGTTTCCAAGGAGACCCTACTGGCTTGGCTTTGGCATGACTTTTATTCTTATGAAAACTAATCCCCTGCACTGAATAAATTAACTTTTTTGAAATGTAACTTATAATTGCAATTAAAGATTTTCCATATGTTAATAAAAGTTACTAAAATATTTAAAATAATGGAGAATATTCTTGTTATTCTGTGGCTCAACTCTGCAGTTTCTCACATTCTCACTGGGACCTCTGGTGCGAGAACCATGATTTAAAAAGCCTTCCAGTCTCCTGGAATTTGAGGGGGACGATGGTTACTCAGGCCAATGCCAGCTGCAGCAGCCAGGGATGAGAGCTAAATTTTAACTGCACCACAGGCAAACTTCACCTGCGTAAGGACCCTCTCTTAACTTTGTTCTTGGATGTCTTTTTAATATCTGAGGCTGTCTGATAGCCTAATCATAAGGAAGAAAGTGGTAGTAGTCTCTTTGGCAGAGCTGGGTTGTATATACTGATGGGGAACAAAGGTACGGTAAAAAAAAGGCAGTGGGAGGGGAGGGCTTCCTCCCATTTTTGCTCCCTTTTCGTAATCTCTTTATACCCGTGGCTGAAACAACCTTTTATTCTCATGCACTCAAAGTGATTTGTTATCCAGTCCGTTGCCAACACATCGCTGCTGAGGGAGCCTTCAACTCTTTCTCATCCTCTACTCTGCGTGCTTGTCTTGGGAAATGCTTTCTTGGTTGGTGCCACAAAATGGAGAACAACAGAGGGACACCAAGAAGAAAGCATTTCTGGAGGCTGGAAAGGAAGAAGGCAGAGACCAGGATTTCCCAGGACATGCAGGCACAGGAGGCATGGATACAAAGGAAAATATATGCAAGCAGATAGTTGAGATAGATAGATAGTTGCTGTGAGGAAATGGCTTGTCTCTAGCATGGTCTTCATGTTATCCTCAGATTATTTCTGTATTCAGTATAAGCATGAAAGGCAGAATATGGGCATAGTATGGGTAGTAATTTTTGATACATTATTGTATAAATATTTTGTTACTGCATGGGTCTGCGTAATAGGAGTTGGACTATTTTTTAGTTGAATGTGATGCAGGCTGAAATGAAAAAAAACCAGACATTATTTTTAATTAAATAATTTCATCATAATAAACAAAAAGGCATTAAAAATGCTTATTTTTCACTCTGAGAACAATATGGAGATAATATAAAATCAGTGACCACGGGAAACTTCTTTGGTTATACATACTCCGTAAGGTCGATATAAACTACTGGAAAAAAAAGTTGTTGACTTAGCACTTGCAACATAAAGTATGAAAATCTGCACTTAAACCCCCCCAAAAAAGAAGCCTCAAGAAGTTACTTTTAAAACAATGTTGTTTTTAACAGCATCTATAAATTTTACCTCACTGACTTGTCATTCTTAGTTTCAAAAGTGAAAAGTGTTTTGGTTTTAAGATATTAATTGATTAACTATCCCCTTCTTCCCAAGCTAGTAAGGAAGGGGGAAAAAAAAAAAAAAAAAAAAAAAAAGGTCTGTTTTCTCCAGGAACCAAGAATATTAAATTCCAAAGGAAGAAAGGTTAAAGATTAAGAAGGGGCAACTGAAGCCAGTGATTTGCCATGCTTTGCTGGTGTCTGGGAAGCCTTATTTTTGCCCTCAGCTGGTCTCCAAGCATCTTGAAAGTAAGTGCTGACTCACCACCCTGATATTTGTTAATCACATCAGACTGCATTTGTCAAGAAATATTAGGTACCTTATTATAGACTGACATTGTGAGACAATGTTTTCTTTGTTAACCTTGGGTTTTGAAACTTGGCTTTGTATTTCATCTGAAAAAAACGAAAAGACAACAACTGTTTTTTTGTTAAATTTTTTCATAGCCTATTCTGCTTTAACTGCAGTCTTGGCCATGTCTTTTGCATCTCCAAAGTACCTTTTATGTTGCCAGTGCATAGAAGCTTCACCTTCTCAGAAATGACAATAATGTAATTTCACTCTCAGTGTGCTAATGGAATGTTAATGGAGTGCTAGTATTCAATTTCCACAAAGTGAAATACATTAGTTTTATCAACACAGAAATTCACACTACGCATTTAAGTCTGTTTACAACTGTTGCACTACTTACCTAGAGAAAAAAAAATAAGGCAAAAATCTATGACTATATTGTTACATGTACCTTAATTTGTACAGAGAGAGGACTGAGGTTCTTAGACAAGTCCTAGAAATCAAGGTACCAAGTGCTGTAAAAAACGTGCCCGAAAAATGGTTCTTTATCCCATGAAGTTTTAGGTCACAAATGATTTCTTATTGATATATACTTTGTTTTTATATACCTATATGTTTTATAATATATACAAACCCTAATATCATGTCCTATTTGGCTCACATATATGAATATGGTGAAAACCCAAGAAGCAAGCCATTTTCCTTCCATAGTGGCATTATATTTCTTTTTTCCTTCTATGAGGCTATATGGCTCTTACACTCTTCATTAGCTTTAGAAACAAAGGTGTCAGATGTGGGATATGTGCCAAACTGCTAATATTGCATTAGTGTGTTTTCTCCCCAGTACCATTACTTTTCTGGTGAAAAACAGACTTGTGGATAGAAGAACTATGTGTTATATTATGGGTTATAAAAAACAAAAGAAAAAAAAACAGGTTTGTGACAAAAAACTAGGTAATTTTTTTTCTTACTTTGTAGAATAAAGTAGATTTTATACTAGGAAGACTCAATAAGCTGTAGGGTTTGGTTTTCTTCCTGGATTAGTTTCAATAGGTAAGGGGTGTGGTGGTCTCACTTGAAGTTTCCATTGACTGAGTTCAGTACTCTCCGGGATCGTAAACTCTGTGTGAGTTAAAACTGGATTTATTTATACTTAGGAATCTTAATTTTGTATCTATAGCTGGTAGTTCAGCATGGTTTGGCCTCTATTTGGTGTCTTTATTTTTTTCTTTGCTTTCCTGCTTCTATGAATGGTTTTGTTTTTAAGTATTACTTGTTTATTTTGAAAATCTGCTCTGAGGAGGCCAAACTAAATCAAAAGCCATATCCATGAAAGTTTTAACCCAAAAGAAAAAAAAAAAAGGCTTATTTCCCAGAACTCTGTATTTCGTTTCCCAAAATCTGCACAAAATAGAACAGAATTACATAGTACAAATATTTGTTTGATTGTCTTCTGACGATGTCTCTTCGGGTTGGCTTTATCTTTCCTCATTCTCACTTAGTGAGCACACAACAGATGTTAGTTGCATACTTTCTCATTAAAAAAAAAGCCTTACCCAAAGATAGAGTTACCATTGATGAACAGGACTTCATTTCTCAATGTAAGCTGTTCTTTTGACTACCTCAAAAAGACTAAAATAAGATAGCCAGTCTTTTACTATCATAAAACTTTGGTCAGTTGGGGTCAGCTGTCCCATCTGTTTCCCCTCCCAACTTCTTGTGCACCCCTAGCCTACTCACTGGTGGGGCAGTGTGAAAAACGGAAAAAGGCCTTGATGCTTTGTAAACACTGTTCAGCAATAGATAAAACATTGGTGTGTTATCAATGCTGTTTTGGTCACAAATCTAAAACATAGCACCATACAAGCTACTGTGAGGAAAATTAACTCTATCCCAGCTGAAACCAGTACACTATCTCCCTAGTTTGTTTCATACCTTTGAAATATTTTCCTCTTGAGTTATTCCATGAATTTAACATCTTTTCTTTCACACCTCTGGGAAATGTAAGAATACAGCTAAGTAAGCATGCCAATTATCTTAAACACTTCTGTGAGTAGTACTTTTCAGAAACTAGCCAGTAGGACAATAGTTTGTATGAGTTTTATCATTTATATCTTTCTTAAATACAGAGAACAAGATAAAAAAGGTAAAAGAGTTAAAAAAAAAAAAAAAAAGAGTTCAAAATGATATATCAAGATTCCTGACTTTAGATGTAAAGGAACAGTTAAAAAAAAAAATAATCCTGCATTGCTGAGAGGAAAAATGGAAAGTCAAGTCAAAAAAGAGGAAAAAGCCAGGAGAAACTGACAAGAGCCAAAAGGCTGAAATCTTGTGCTAAAATGATAAATCTTCATCTAACACCTCACAATTGACAGTATTAAAAAAGCCCAATTTACCTAGCAGTCTAGATCTGTTGTTCTTGAATTCCTTTCTTTTCATTAATGAACCCTCACCCAATCATTCTTC
Source organism: Harpia harpyja (assembly GCF_026419915.1). Classification (NCBI taxonomy): domain Eukaryota; kingdom Metazoa; phylum Chordata; class Aves; order Accipitriformes; family Accipitridae; genus Harpia; species Harpia harpyja. The sequence continues at coordinate 18,880,376 of NC_068947.1, forward strand.
CTCTGTATCCTTTATCTGTAATAATTTTATGGTTTTTTTTTCTAAATTATAACAAAAATGTAATAGAAGAGTAACAAAAGCAATCTGTGTGGGATCTTAAGATAATTTTTGGTACAATGATAATTCCTTATTTATAATTAGGATTTTGAAAGCTAATACATAAACAGTTGTAATTCCCTTTGAAACTTGGACTTGAGTTCCCTTAGTTAAAAACAGAAATCTTTTTCTTATATTTGCAGAATACTTGAATTCCCATTTTGTCTAAATAGAACTTTACTCAAGCTTCCTCTGTGCAAACCAAAACCCTACATGCTCATTAAGAAAGAAGGTATGATGTAACTGGCTCACAAAATCAAAAAACCCCAACAACGTACCCCAAGCCCCAGTCTTACGCATATTATTAACAACACAGTTTATATACCTTTTAAACAGGAGGCAGTAGGAAAGCCATCAAAAATTTATAAAAGCCTTTTTTAAATCAATGAGAATTATTGCTAATCAGTCAAGAGTAAAAAGACTATACTGATAATTCAACAAAACCTCACCTACACATGAGAGAATCAGGAAGGACCACAGTTCACAATCCATCAGAAAGAGGACATGATAAAATGATGGGATTGGAATATAATGAAAACGTATTCAGTTTGAAATAAAGCAGTGATGATTGAGGACTAGAGACTCTACAACTATTATTGCATTTGTTAAAAAGATTTAATGAGTCCTATCAAGTCTTTCTGACAGTATGTGGAATACCCTACTCCTCAGTCATCATAGTCTGGGATTATCACAGATGTCAGTGAATTTCTTACGATTTTCTTCCACAGCAAAACTCCTCCCAATTATCCACAGTTCTTGTTCCCACTTGAACATACAGTGAAAAGTCATCTTTCCACTGTGGTTGTATCAGTTGGTCTACAGCTAACAAAGGACACAACAGAAGGCTTGCTCTGCATTTTTGTATTTTCAAGCAACTAATTCTTCATTAAAGATTTAAAGTTTTAAAGGTGGCTTAGAATTGCTTCTCATTCTGTATTTTGGAAGGAGAGGGAACCGCTCCCTCACCATACTCTCTAAGAACTCTCTGTTCCAGGTCAAACAGGAGCATTTTCCATTCCTTCACAATCAATTACTTCACAGTAATAGCAGTTCCTTCGACTGCCTTCTTTCTTTAAAGAGAAGCAACTATGACTGAATTTTATCCTGAATCCTGTTGGCATAACTTAGACATGTTCTAAGAATACCTACAAGTCTGAAGCCTTTGGAAGAGAAATACCCAGTGTCTGGAGCCTGTTCGTGCTTAGATACGATCTATGCCCTGGGTTGTTCACAAACAGCTTTGCAGCTGAGATGCTGAAACATTAGCAGGATGTTTCTGTGGCTGGAGGATTTTAAAGAAGCCAGCTGAGACACCTTGGGAATTTGCTTTCCAAGTAAGGCAGTGACTAAGCTAACTAATTCAACTTTGGATTTAAATTCATGTCCCCCTCCCCCAACCCATTCTGGATCTACCTCCTGGTCACTACTGTTGTATTCCATAGTGATTACCCAGCTGTTAATGGAGAGCACTACTCCAGAGAAGCCGAGGAGGAACTGAGCATAGTGAAACCCTGCTCCCTTTCAAACCAGCATAGAGTTTTGACCACAGTTTCAGTAAGACTTTGATTTCATTCCATGTTCATCAGTTTTCCCTGACAGATGGAATGAAACTATAAATTGATCCTTGCAAGCAACATATGATTGGCCCCAAGTATCATCACATTAAAGTCCATGCGTAAAGGCCATTTTTTATGAGCTTTCTGCAGAACAATTAATAATGTTGTCACATTTTAAAAGGAAATATTTTTCATTGAGATGGGGATGAAAAATGAAGTTTTTCATATAGATAATTGATATATATCCATGTTTTCTAGAAGCTTACTAGTTCATAAAATCCTGTACAAACAGAGAAAAATAAAAAACTTAAATTCTTTTTTTTTTTCCCCATTGTGGCAAGGTATAAACCAGAATTCCCTTATATTCAGCTTTTCATCCTACAAGGGAAGAAAAATTGGTGTTTTCCCTTACTACTTCTCAGCTAATGGAATTTCCTCAGTGTCTTATTTTTGGTTCCAGGAATACTCTGTGAAATATTGTGGTGACCTATAGTTAACTAGGGCAGACTCTTTGCTTTTATTATTTATATTTCTCAGGTGTGTAAAAGATGCATGAATAACAATTCACAAATCTTCTTCCTAGTGTCTACAACTAGTGGTAAGAAAAAAAAAAGTCCATGAGAAACTACAAGTGTACAGAGAGCTAAAAAACAACAGGTACTACAGTCCAGGAGAAACTAGACCTATTTGCCAATTGCTCAGTTTGCCTCCAGGTGTTCTACTGCATCTCTTTAACTGCTGAAAAAAAAGCCCTGAATATCTTATAGTTTTCACATAGGGCAACAACAACTCCAGGAATTTTAAGATCTGTTTGGGCTTTTAATTGTGCAAAGACCTTTCAGTATGAATCCTTAAGGTCTACAGGGTAAAATTAGAAGAGTAACAAAGGTTTATCTATTTTTTAATTTACAAATTAAATTATTGAAGACAGCTTTATACAGTGTAAAACCATTTCATCAGTTTGTCGTGAACAAAATGCAGTGCACAAATGTTTATGTGTAATTCTCTGATCTTCACAGCTATTCAAATGGAATGAAATCATATCTCTGATAGATATATGATACCCATATAAGTGTAAATAAAGCCAAATCTTCCACATAAGTATCTCACCCTTTTTTTTCTGTACAGGTAGACTACTACAACATGAGGCAAATGGGCTTGATATTGTCAACCTCTACGGAAGTGTAGTACTTTACACCTTTGTGGTGAGCTTTATGAATTGATGAAGCTACTTATAAGCCTAAAATTTGTGATCATAATTCATTATGTACTTTTGCAAATTCAAGGCAAGTACTATTGACAGGGAATTGCTGATATTGCAGGTAGTACTTTTTGCAATGGTGAAATAAGTTCACGTTCTCTTTCTAATGTGCTAGTGAATAAAATTAATTCTTTGTTCTGTGTTTCAATTTGTATTGCCTTTAATATACGTATGTTGTCATAAAGCATGAGAAAGTATTTCTAAGGAAGTAAAATAATTAATTTTTTTCCAGCAAAATAAGTTCAGATTGTGGAACAGCATGTCAAGAGGGCTTACCTTTAAGAACCGCTTGGGTAGAACTAAAGTTTTATTTGATTAATTTTATGTCTTGCGACTCACAAAAATATCCTTTGTAGAAATATTCATAGCTCTGTAATATTTAGCTTCCTTCTGTAGATGAGATTGGACAAGAGCTAGAGCTGAGGCTGAGAACTGAGTCTATACCTGACTGAAACAGCTGCTTCCCAACAAATGCTGTGAGAACAGGCATTAAATCATATTTTGGAGTCACTTGTCCCTTATTTAAAAGAAACAAATAACTTAAGCAGCAAGGACTTATTTACAAGGAACCAAACCAAACCAAAAAACACAACATGTTGAATGGAACTTCTAGAGGAGGAACATCTAGAAAGTGTGGTAGAAAAAAAACCTTCTGTCTATTCAGTAAAAATCCTCTGAGTCATGGATCTGAACACCACAAGTCCATCACCATGATTTGATTCGCTGTTGGTAAATGCACTATTGGGAAAGCAGAGTGACCTATCAGAGATTAACAGCATCTTTTTTCACTTGAGTCAGCCTACTAGCTTCAGACTGGATAAATGGAGATGGGGCCCATGCTGGTTTTGAAAAGTCTCTCATTTTTGTTGATTACCATAGTCTAATTCAGTTGTAAAAAATATTTTATATAATAATGTAAATGTAAATTATAAATAGAATTTTTTTTAAATGGGCAAAATATGCTGAGTGGACAGTAAACCATCACTGCTTAGTTTCCCATTATGCAGTTACTTCCATTCATCAGAACTGTGAAATAAGTCTAGACAAAACTCTATTTAATTTTAGAGTATTATGAATTTTCAGCTAATTTTGAGACAGCCTGGTCACATTTTAAGAGAACCTAGCCAATCTATTGTGTTAGGTGGCGATAGCAGAAATTCTTATTGGGCTTGATTAACAGCTGCATAAAATTTTGGCAGTCTTTGTTATGCTTCACTGTGAGTCTTGGGGATTATTCAACCCAGAACTCAAATTTAAACACAGAACTTATGAATTTTTATGAAGACAAACTGGGAAAATGTCAGAGAAGATCCCAGTGCATTGGGATAGCATGTAAGAGATAGAATGGCTCATTACTCATTTCCTTTTGTCTTTTCTCCATTCTACACTCTGTGCAAACACCCCATGAGACAGCTGCAGTAAATCTTCTCAAGTTTTGCATAATGAAGAGACTTAAGGCTAAGTCTTACGTTGTTTCAGCTACTCATATAGCTGATTAGAAGAAAAAAATTTTTTTTTTTTTTTTACTTCTACTAAAAACCAGTTACTATTTCCAGGTCTTAGTTATTTTTCCTTTCCCATTTCTATCTCCTTTTTCCCTTTTGTCCCCTCTTCCCTTTTTGTTATTATTAAAGAAAAGAAGAAGAAAGGAAAAGAGGAAGGCCCACAAGCACTCAAATCTAGCAATTCCAATAAAAGAAGTATTTCTTTGCAACAGTTTCAGTCAGCTTCAGGCTTTTTGGGAGTCAGCTTGAACTTTCAACAATGTTTTCAATTGTCAAATAATTGTCAGATCTTCTCTTCAAGGGCTGGCAAACACATGGGAATAGGACCGCAAGGATAAGGGTATTTTTAAATGGTCTGTGTAAGAAAGAGTTTATAGTGAACCTACAGTATGATGGAGACATGGTGACAGAAATCTTAAGCCAAATAAAAGAAAAGAAAGATATATGGTAGGTTGCCAAAGCATAATAGAACTGTTCCTCCGTTTCACAAAATTTATGGGTAGATGGCCTTAAAGAATAGACCAACTGGAAATACAGGAGTTGAAAATATGAGTATTTTTCACTGTTTTTCTTGGTTGCAGTTAGAAAAGGTGATAAATTTAAAGACAAGTGGATTTCTCTTCTCAGTAACTTTCTTTGGTTTCTTGGTGTTGAAATAAAATGGCATGAGGATAAGATTAGGCTACCTGCTGAATCCCTGGCAGATGCCAAAAATGCAAGATCAGAGAACCGTGATTTTGCAGGTTTTCCACTGAGGAGTTTTTGGAGTCTCAGCTTTTCTGAAGAGGTGTATGGATGGCCCATGCTGTGGCACTTGCTCCTGGGCACCTCACTGTGGCTGCTGCTGCATTATCCAGGTGGGGTTTGAAAGCAAGTCTTGACGCTGGGCTAAGAGGGGAGCTTCTACGAGGCAATGGCAGGCTCTGCTTCAGATAAAATGATTCACTAAGGCTAATATAGCTCTGACATCACAGCCCAGGCCTGACCTGACAATCCTGGTTTTCCATCAGTTGTGGCTAAAATACTGGCCTATGGAGCATACTTGGGCCTCACGCTCTGAACTCCCTTTTCATAGTACATTACGCACCGTGCTCAAACAGCCAGCAGGTCTTCGTTCCAGAGAGCACTGCCAGTATAAACACTCAGACACCTTTGATGAATAGTGAGGAAGCCTTCCTGACTGTGCTCTGAAAAGAAGTTATTATGGAGAGGCAGCACTCTGGTCAGTTTTATAGGTCTCCACTGGGAGTCCCTGCTAAATACCTGACTGCTAACTAACACCTGAACTAGGGAGATTGCACACAAATCACTTTGCTGGTGAACTGCGAGCCTGAACTAATAATGTATAGTAGTGCAGAAATGAAGAGTTTAACTATTTCAGGAGTGAAACAGCCTGTAAGTTTTGCAATGTGAAGCTGAAAAGAACATTCTCATCTGTCTCTCGATGAATAGATTTTTCAGACACATGGGTCAATGTGTACTGAAGATACATATGAAAGCATGCAGTGGGATGCTATGTAGAGCTAGTTACTGTTTCAGTGGTATTGTTTGTCCATGCATTGCTGAAAAAGCCTGTATGCCCACAGATTTGTCAGGAGAACTGGTGTAATTACATTTTTTAATGAAAATATTTGGTTATACACAGGAGGAGTGCTCTTCTGATTAATAAAATGCTATAGACAGAAAAGGTGAGTCTAATTCTGGTTGATAGAATATTACTTCTATGCAAAATGTTGCCCTTAATTTTGCAGCTTAATGCTTTAAAAAAATTTGCACAGATAAAAAGAACTGGCATGATATGCCAGATATTACTCATCACTTTTCAAAGTTAGTTCTTTTAAATGCATTCAGCAGGCCAACCTCTGCTGTGCAGAAATAGTTACACACAAATAAAAAAGTGTTGAAAGTTTCTACTCCTTGATCCTCCTATTCTTCTGGAGATCACGATCAGCCCTTCTGCAGAAGGGGAATCCTGGAACTGTGCAAACCCCAGATCATCAGAATACACCAAACTGACAGTACCACACAAACTGATCCTTGATTCTCAGTTATATTGTTACTCAAAACATTGCAGGCCTCTAAAGTCTGTTCACTTCCTCTTCCTCTTATTGCTGAAGGTATTTTCACTCGTTTTCTTAAAATGTTCTAGAGTTGGAAAGACAACTCTACTGAACAAGTGTGCAGAGTCCTTTATTAGAAAAGTTAATTTCCATATTAATCAACCACATGTTGCACAAAATTTATTTTCTCTTGACATAACTTATTACTTTTTCTCTTAAGATAATGCACTATTAACTTTTAACTCAGAACATATTGATGGGGTTTGAGGACTAGTTTTGACTCCATTTCCTAAGAAAGAATCCCTTGCTTACCTCCAAGAATAAATAAGCATGCTCTGTTGCTGTCTACTTCGCCATTATGCTGCCGCTTGTAATTATTCTTGCTGGTGCCCCTTGGTTTATGCAAACTAGGTTGACAACAGAAGGCAGTATCCTTCTTCTGAGACAGCAGAAGCGTCTTGCTGAACAAACTGGTTTTAAAACAATTTCTATGTACTTGTGCCAGTCTATAGAAAGTACTTCTGTTGGTGCCAAGCAGAAGATGCACATCTGTTATCAAATGAATTGCACTTACAGGTAACCTTGCCATGGCAAAACATTTCTTATTCCCTTCAGAGATCTTGGTGAGTGTTCTTCAATAATCAAAAATTTGTAATGAAGTGTATTTTTTTTTTTTCCAAATCAAATGCAATTTGGAGTACTCTTAATGAAATAGTGTAAGCTTCCTGTACTTCCTTGATGAGGTATGTAATGATGTTAGTCCCTGCTGTCATCCAGGTTTCCAAATACTTTATTCTATTAGACTATTTGCAATTACTTGCAGTTTGGCCAGAGTATTTGAGCTGTTTTTTCCCATCTCCTTTCTGAAGGCAAATTTCAGTTAAAATGCCCAACTGTTTTTGTGAAAAAGACAATAAAAAATAAAATATTTTATGATATTAAATGAATTCTGTTAACCTGTGTTTGGACAGCTCAATCTTGTGCTAACAATGAAAGTTTGAAATTTGGCTGGAATGAGTCCTTTGTGTGAAGGACATAGTTTTCTTCTTTACAGCATCTGTAAAAGGTCCATCCAGAAGCTGTAGCATGCAATGTGCACATGTGAGCATCAAACAACATCTGCAATGTCAGCTACCTGTAAGCAGTATTTGTTTGAGCCATGGTGGACTGATCGGTGAAAATAACAGCAGCTGGAAAGTGCAATGAGATCCAACCTGGATAAATCATGGCATTTCAGTTTCTGTGGGAGTCAGTCACTATAAGAGAAATTTGTCTCAAGCCTACGAGCAGCTTTGTTTTAGGCATCTAGAGGCCTTTTGTGGTGATCTTAATCCTTTCAGTCCTCCCACTGGCAATTAGAAATGACCGTCATTTTTCTGGTTTTATTTCTTGTTTACATTTTCTCTTGTCTGTCATAAATTTAAGTAAAGGATATTCTCACAACTTTCTCATGGGAAGCTAAAATCCCTGATGTATTTTGTGAATATGTAATACCTTTATGAAGAAATTAGTAACCACAAATTTAAACACAACATTCTCATTTTACCACACCTGTAACAAATTGAGGCCTTTTGAAGGTAAGGAAAATGTAGTGAGGAGAGTAAGAACTTTGCTGATTGAAGTTTAAAATGCTCTTTTACCACAGTCTTACAACTTTAGATAATCACTTAACTTTCACTGATTAAATTCCTCATACATATGACAAAGGTATTAGTGTAGTTAGAGAATAACTATAACAAAAGACTTTGTAGTGTTCTTGATATTACAGTAGAGAAGGTGATAAAAAGTCTGATCTAAATAGAAAAAAATGCACCTATTTGCTTAATATTGAGAAATAAATCCTAGATCTTTCTTTTTAATCCAGTTACTAATACAATAAAAATTGATTGTATTAATATGATTACTACCTGGATTTTATTATAACAGAGATATTGGTATGGGTGGAGTTTGTATAAGGAAATCAAAATCAAGTATGAAATATCTATATCAGCCACTGCCATTGGGAACAGGTCTCTACTTTTGCCTTCCCTGAGATACGGCAGGATGACTTTTTAGCAAATTTTCCATAATTACTTGTAGATTTTAATATTGGTGTCCTAGAATATGTCATTCCAAAAAAGCACTGATCCTTTATTTACTACTTTAGTTCTTACAGACAAGAAGTACCTTTCTCTGGTATTTCAGTGTTTTTTCAGTGCTATTACAGTGGATTTAATCTTCTGTTCTAATCCATGATCTTTATGTCAGCAGCACTGCATATGCATAACTGTTATCTGCTTTTACCCATAAAGGGGCTGGATTCTTATTTTGACTACAGTAGTATTTATTCACTGTAACTCTTGATTGCAGTGGGTAGAAGTTAAACCACTTTGGCTACCAATTCCTGAAGTATCACAACAAATCTTTGCTTGGGCTCTCTCAATGGTATGTGTGGAATAAGATTCTTTAAGGCATGAGGCTGCAATCTGACTCTGAACTGATGTGAATCAGCAAACCATGTGCTAAATTCCTTTAATTTGGCAAACACAAAGTAAATTCATATAAGTTCATCACTTATCCTAGTAGTCTTAAGTCTGTTAATTTTATTTTTCTTAAAATGCTTTGCATCTATGTATTTGTAGAAAGACACATTTTTTAAAAGAAAGTTTTCTGCTTGAATACATTTCTGTTCTTTTCTTTAAGTCTGGATTATATTTCTAGTATCTCAGTTTGTCCTTATCCACAGAGGTGTATATCTTGTAAAATGCAGTTAGAAAGATTATAGCACAGTAAGTTTAGATTATCATTGAAAAGGTCAGACTACTTGCATGTCTGTATTTTGACAGAAATACACAAGCAAGCACTTGGTAATGTGTCGTGGTTTAACCCCAGCCAGCAACTAAACACCACGCAGCCGCTCACTCACTCCCCCCCACCCAGTGGGATGGGGGAGAAAATCGGGAAAAGAAGCAAAACCCGTGGGTTGAGATAAGAACGGTTTAATAGAACAGAAAAGAAGAAACTAATAATGATAATGATAACACTATGATAATGATAACTAAATGACAACAGTAAAAATGAAAGGATTGGAATGTACAAATGATGCGCAGTGCAATTGCTCACCACCCGCCGACCGACACCCAGCCAGTCCCCGAGCGGCGAATCCCTGCCCCCACTTCCCCGTTCCTATACTAGATGGGACGTCACATGGTATGGAATACACCGCTGGCCAGTTTGGGTCAGGTGCCCTGGCTGTGTCCTGTGCCAACTTCTTGTGCCCCTCCAGCTTTCTCACTGGCTGGGCATGAGAAGCTGAAAAATCCTTGACTTTAGTCTAAACACTACTGAGCAACAACTGAAAACATCAGTGTTATCAACATTCTTCGCATACCGAACTCAAAACATAGCACTGTACCAGCTACCAGGAAGACAGTTAACTCTATCCCAGCTGAAACCAGGACATAATGTTATCATTATATTCTCTCTTTAAACAAACAAAGAGAAAAACTTAGGCCTCTGCCCCTGTTATTCTGATTTTCTTTTCTTTGTTGTGTACCAACCAACAGGAAGAATACCTATTAAAAACTGTTGCTTGCAAGCAGTTTCAGCAGTTAATATCCTTATTTTGCAATTAATTTGCTTTAAGATCAATGCAGGATAATGTATATGACCTGCTTAGCAACTCCTTTATCAAGGTTTCCTTGCTTAACTTGTCAAATCCTTTTCTTTTTTTTTTTTTTTTTTTGGCCTCTTTGTGAGAAAACCTTTCCCCAGAAAACTAAGTAGGCCATTTCACTTAGTTTGCTGCACTGATCATGCTGGGTGCTATGGAGAAATTATTTCAGAATTCTTTCACCAGAGTAAATGAGTTGGAGCCTGTCCTGACTTGCTCTGCGTAATACAGGCACCAGGCCAGCAAAACAGCTTCTGTGAGAATGAACCTTTATCAACTTCCAGTAGCTGAAATCCAATTTTCTGCAGGCATCTTTTCTTTTTTAAATAAAGAAAGACTAAATATCAAACCAAAAAAGTGCAATTTACTATCAGCTAGTGTTTATTACCTTATAGTATTAAATATAAAGGTGGTGGTTATTTAAATTAAGGTTAGATGATGACACTGGTGAAAATCATGGCCTGGTTGTTCAGGGCCCAAACATGTACTGCAAATCAGTCCCTGATGTGAAGCTGTTCAAATGATCCTACATGGCAAGTTTTACTGACGTTTGTCTGCCTTCAGTTCAAACACAATCCTACAAAAGTATACGCATGTACTTAACCCCCAGCACTGTGATCACTTCTGCTCAAAATCAGTAAGGGTGAGAGATGAATCAAGGGAAATTACTTGTCCTGTGCCATAAAGCTGATAAATGTTGATGCAGAAATGCATTCGAGCATTTCTGAGTTCTCTTCCACTTTAATGTTCTGGCCACTAAACGATGCTGCCTTGATAAATGTCATTGATCAATCATTATCATACAATCTTTCTTTTAGTATAGTAGTTTTCTTAATATTTTATATATGCTTTTCAATTTTGTTTTGCTTGCTCTCATTTGGAAATGCTAGACAAATATGTTTCTTTTGAGCCTAATACTTCAAGATGCTGAGAGAGAGTAATTCTTATCAGTATCAATAATGTCTCCTTCAAATCCAACAAGGTCTTTGATTCCTTTCACTGATCCTTTTCATTTTGATAGTTTCCCCTGAACTTAACTACAATAATTTTACTTTTTCAGGTATTCATAAATGTGTTTGGAACATATTTGTGTTTGTGCCAACTTACTTTCTACTTAAAAAAAAATTAAGAATCACAGTTGAGATTTGGTATGAACTCAGACTTTATTATTTGATTTTTAAGCAGCTCTGGAATAGTCTGTGCACTCTTAGGAAAACAATTCAGCTGTCTTTATGGGGACAACTCACTAGCAACCTTCCCCCAAATTATAATACTCCAATTATCTCTCACTGTCCTGCATTGAACTATAGTCAAGTGTAATCAATCAGCACAGTCAGCTAATGATGGTAACAAAATGGTGGTTTGATTACTAAACTACTCCAGCAGCTTCAAGCTGGACGTTCACCACAGTCTTCCCTTTTTATAGGAACACCCAAATTCTAGTGGCACTGCTATGAAAGGACCTTTATGCTATCAGCAGTACCTTTAAATCAGGCAGCCACTTCCAAAGGTGTTATTCAAATGTTATTAAATAAACAACCTTCCAGCTATTGAACAAAGTGATACCATTAAGAATGTATAAACCATTACATTACACACAGCCTGTCTAAAGAAATGTGATAAACTGCAATACACCTCTGATAAAACGTGAACAGTAAATAAAAAAAAAAACAACAAAAAACCACAGAATGCCTTCTGCAACATGGGTAAGACCTCCATGCTTCAGGATTTCTCCAGGGCTCCCCAAAACCTAAAAGGGAGTTGTCTATCAAGTACTCTGAAGAAATGGGGGTGCAAAGAATCTAGGAGAACACTACTGTGAAGAGGCAGAAAGAGCTGAAAAAAACCACTATTCAGCAATTTAATCAATGCAGGCAAACAGAAATTAATTCCACATGGTCTTAACCCAAAACTGGGAAAATTGATCAAGTATATTCATTGGTTCTTTATAACTTGTACCTTCACAAGTGCTGCCATACTCTTTTGCTTTTTGTTGTCTTTCCTGCAAGTTTTTTGATCTTTTTCCAGGGGAAGAGTATATATATGTGTGAATAAAATCACTGTTTACGTATTCAGCATTTTCTTGTCTTTGTGCTTAATATCTTATCACTGGGGAATTAGCTGATGAAAATCTTCCAACAGAAAGAACACTGAATTGTTATTGCATCATGTCTTGGAGCAATTAGAGGGAATGGTGTGCTTCTTACATGTCTATAATAAGGTTGGATATAGATTTCTGTATTCAGACTTAGAAGACTTGAAGACCAGATAGATTCACTAGCTGAGTGGCTTGAGAGACTATGTAGAAAAAAAAAAAATTAGGACTCTGGTTATGATATATTAAAATAATTAATAATGAAACTAAAAGTTAATTTGTAGAAATGGTGACAAAGAGATTTTTGATAGACTTTCCTCTATTTATTTAAACCTTGTATGAGAAGGCACAAGGAAATGTTGACAGAGGTCTACCTGTACTAACACTCGCAGCAAAGTATTTATTTAACCTTACTTTAATTTATGGGAGAGGGAGAGAGAGCAGGAAAAGGAAGAGAGCAGACTTGACACCTCGGTCAATTTTTGCTTCTTCACGGATGGCCCAACAAAGCAATAAATGTTAACATTTTCAGTGGAAAAAAAAATAGTCTTCTGTGTAAGTGGAAGACAAGAGGGAGGAAATGAAAGCTAAAAAAAAAAGAAGTACTTAGAATACCCTCATGGGACTGAAAGAATTGAAAGTCATTCAGATGGTTAGGGATGTGAATTTAGATGAGTTCTGTTCTGTTTGTGAACTCTAACATGGCTACAAAAATGCTAAAGAAAACAAAATAAAAATGAATATTAAACATTAATTTTTGTTGCCACATAATAGGTACATCCACAAGCAATGTCAGCTTTTACAGACCAAAACGAATTACGCTGTACAAATAGCTTACACATCTGATAGCTAGTGGGAAACTATTGCTTCCTACCATTGATCTTCTGAGACAGATAAGCCTATTCGGCCCCAAAATCGAAGAACACCTATTTAATTTTCAGACAGATTTTGGTGTCATCAAAATGCATTCATCACCTGTCTACCCCTAGATTTCCAGTTTCATGATTTATATCAAATATTCATTTTTAAAACACAGTGGTAGTAAATGGGACCATACAGGTTTAAATAAGAAAGAAAACAAACAAACAAACAAACAAACAAACAAACAAACTCCAGACCCTAATATTTTACTTTATTGCTTGATGTGGGCTGGAGCAGTTTCATCAGCTATATTATGAACGCTAACAAATTCATCAATATGTCATGTCAGTATTTCTTACATTCTGTCCTTTTACATGTGTAGTTGCAACATGTTAAGCTCCAGGATCATATATATTTCTGACCTAACTCCTCAGTCATCAGTGAGGTTAAAGCAAAGGTGTATGCTACCCAAAGACTTCTAGGTCTAATACTGGACAGAGCTTTAGTCTGCATTTTACTGTGTAAAGAAAAAATTCACCAAAGTGCCAGTAAATTCTCTTGCTTGAATCCTACCTATTAAAACAAGAAAGATAGTTTTCACCTCAAAGCAGAGTACATGTGCACTAATTAGCTTGTCTAATATAAGTTAGGAGGAGTGATCTTGGAGGTTGGGCACTGAACTTAGAATCTGGAGATTTGAGCCTAGCTTCTTGCTTAACTGTGAAATTCTTTGTGTGCAGAAACATTTCACAGATCTCCTGATCTATTCCGTGCTTACTATTCTAGTCCTAAAGCATAGTTAGGAGCTCAAGGAAGGCAAGAGAGGAGAAGATAAGCTAGATAAATATATAGTTTGTCATTTCAGTTTGTCTGGGAAGCAAAGAAGTGGCAAATGGTAAAAGTGATTAAAAAAAAAACCCAAAACAACTCTCAAGAGAAACCAAAGATAACATTAACTGTGAAATCTGTATGAAGCAAATTAGTAGAACTGTTGAAAAAAATAGTAGATGTGATTAAGTAGGATATAATGGGGACAGTCAAAGCAACATTGTAGGTGGAAGGAATACCTCATGAATCTCATAGGGAGCTCTCTGAAGAAGTCAATAAACGTGCTAAGCGTGACAACACCCTCATGAGAGGCTTATATATAAAATATATGAAATAAGTTGTGCTGAGGTAAAACAGAAGGTACATTAGGAGATAGCTCCACAATGGAAGGAATTTCCAGCAGAGTCTTTGGGGTCTGTGCCAACACTTTCACTGTTCAGCATGTTCACAGATGATCTGGGAAAGGAGAGGAAAGAGAACAAAACAAGAAAAACAGTTGTTATGAAAAAGAATTGTTCCACTGTATGAAACCCAGATCATGCCTACATCCTGTTAAATTCAGGCAGCTCCTTTTGCAAAGGATAGTAAAACTAGGAAATGCAAGAGAGGTGCCAATGAGAATGAAAAATTTCTGCAATGATTTCTGTTGAAGGAAGGTGGTTAAAGATCTCCAACCCAGAAAAAAACATGACTGAGAAATATATATATATGTACATTGAGAGGGTGGATCAGGAACAAGTATTCACTATTGCTTATATCCAAAAAAATGCACATTAGGCAGAAGTGTTGAAATAAGTGAAAGAATTACTTTTTTACACAGCATATAATTTATTTACAGAAGTCATCGGCCCTCGATGTTGAGGATGCTGGAAGTAAAGACTGGTTCATAAAGGAAGTAAACTACAGAGATGCAGTCTTCCAGAATAAGGGAGGTCTTACCCAGGTGGGAGTCTTTCCTTACACGCTTTCCCTCAGTGCCTGCTCCTGGCCTGCTCACTGTTGAAAGAGACCCTGATGAAACAGCCTCTTTGGTTAGAGCCAGCGTAGGGGGGTTATTAGCTCTGCACTTACAGTTACAGGGACCCCCACCCCCAAAAAAAGTGATAATTGCTTTATACACAGGAAAACTGTGAAACCTAACACCAGCATTAAACTACATTTATATAATAGCTATCCAGGTCTCTCCAGAACAATATGCTTGGAACAAAGATGCAGCTAGAAATATGATCATCTCCCATCTTTTTCTGGAGTCATTTCCCCTCTTAGTAAGTGAGCTTGTTCCCTGGAAAGACAAATATGTTCTTGCTTAGAATGTCTATAATAATGGGACCTTTTACTATGTATAGTTATTTTCTAGTGTTAATCATATTGCCACTATCAGGGATGCTGACCATAGCCTGAATCTTTCTTTCTGTCTTTCTGTAGCTCACTGTAGTCTTGGTTTTTGCTTTTCCACTACAAGTCATAAATTTATTAGACATATTCTGACTGCTGGTGGCTGGAATATACTTTAGGACTTACCCAAGTTCATATAGGTTGCACGGTTGGTAACTATTCCTGGCACTCAACATGTCGCCAGTAATGGTTTCTTCTGGTTTCTTGTTTCTAAATCTCAGCAGAAATGGGGTTTATACCATAGGGATCTGTTGCATAGACTAGGGAAGCCTTTTACTGCATTCCAAGTTAATGTAGAATTGTAAGTATGTGAGGTTATATTTTATGGAAAAATAGGCATTCTTTCACAAGTTGTGTGAAAGAGTATCACTTTGGAACATGCATTATGTTACCTCATTACTATGTTGTATTGGGGACAGCTAACTCCCAAATAATTAATCAAAGAAGCAGTAAAAAAACCCTGCTGTAGTTAGACTAAACTTACGGGTTCAGGAGAATTCTGTGCTGATAATATACTCTCTTAGTTTTGCATGTTAAACCTTCAAAGTTATTCCTTGCCTCTTGTGTGCATGGAGTAGAAGACCTGATAGAGACAACATTTTTTTTTTTTTTTTTAATTGTGTACAGCACCCATAACTGTGGTATTTCTGTGCATGGTCATTGTTCCTGAGTAACTCCTGAGTATCTGCCCAATGGTTATCTTAATACAGAAAAATGAATGGATAATGCCTATGATAGAAAACATAAATAGGGACAGTTTGTTCACAGTGAATGGGGCTAGTGGGATGGAAGGTTGCAATATAACAGGAGTCTAATTTTGTTTGGCTTAGTCTTACAGTGGGTCCCTCTAGATAACAAAAAACTGTTTCTGTTTTTTAAAATATTTTTTTCAGTCTTAATCCTTATAGTTGAATGCTAATAATTGAAAGAATGTTTCATAACAAAAACAGTTTGTGAAGGAAGTGTCTATGCATCAAATTAGAAGAACTTAGCTGTGATAGATCTATGACTTGCTAAAACTAGGCAGGCATCAGTTGCTGTAGATAATAAATACTTTTTCTCTCCAGCAACTGTATACACCAGACTGCTGAAAATGTGCATTAGTGAGAAAGGCCACTGGCTGCAACGAGGTGTTGAACTTTCTAGTGCAAATTAATATACGGGAATTTTATGTATTTTTTCAGAGGAAGACATCCTACACTACAGGTGGTTTAGCTTTACGTGTATATGAAACAAGCAAATACAAACAAGAAGATATGCCATTGTTTTAATTCAGTTTATGCAGAATATGACTACAGAGCCTGATGAGATACTTCCTATGTGAAGAAAACCCCCACTTCATTCAACATTGCTTTGAAATCAGTTTTTCAGTTAAGACTCAACAGTGTGGTAACCTTTGCTTGCATGACTAAACCTAAATTTCTACCACACAGTAACATCAGATGAGATCAAGGATACTCTGAATGAGCAACCAGTTTTGCTGTTATTTGTGTCCTTCAGAGTGTCTCCCAGCAGCAGCCTCATTTAGAACTGTCAGAACTGCTCTGTCACAATGCCAAGAGTGGTGGGCACTATCCTCTTCTTACACCACTGAAATGGTACTGCTGGTTTCATATCACCCTTCAGCAGGCTGAAATTATTGCTTCAGGAAGCTGGTGCATGTAAAGGAGGTTTAAGCAGGTGCTGACACTTCTTATTTGAGTGCACTTCTTAATTAAATGTGAAATGAAAGCACACATTGCAGGAATAATCTGACAGAAGACATGGCATTAAGCACTCTGCCAACTCCTGATCAGAAGAATGATAGGCCTGAAGTTATGTGGGAAATATTAGATTTCAAAGAAAATTTTTAAACTTTACTCCTAAAGAACATTCATTTCCATGAAGATATATTTTTATACATGTAATATTGAAGACCATTTATCCCTTCCTTCCATTTCTGTATCTCTGGAACAAACAAGATCAGATGAGGTTTGTGGTGGAGAGATGACAATTTTGAAGCCTAATCTGCCTGTAGGGCATTAGTGGTTGTTGATATTATGACAGGCCTCCTTTTGCTGTGTTGCATTTCACGACTCAGCTGTCATTAATAATTGCAATGTTTAGCCATATGTGCCCATTCAGTCTTGCTGCTAAACCAACAACAGGGAAGACCCTCTACTCGGATGTTGCACTGTCCTTTAAGGAACAGAACCGAGGTCCTACCGGGGATCCCAGTCACTGGTTCTCTGATGCACATGAGTTAAGTTGCACTGCACTGCCTGAGACTCAGGGCTCTGGGTGTGTGGCTTGAGTCAATATTGTCTGCAGTCAACAGAAGAATCTCATTGATTTTAATAGCGCACTGGAAATGTTCCTTGGCCCACAGTTTGGGCTTTGAAACAAATAAATGGAGTTGGAACACTGGATTTATTTTAAGCTGTAAAATTGGTGTTAAATATATTTGAGGTTAACCATATGTTAATGACATTAAATGAAAGACTGAGTAAGTCAAATAAATGTAAATGATAGCTCTTGGAAGCATTTAACCTGTCGGTAACCACGACAAGAAAGTGAAAATTCTCAAGACCATTTTTGGTTTCTGTATATAAATTAGTTGAGTTTAATTGAAATCCTTCAGAACTTGACTTTAGCATAGTTCACTGCTTTTACCTTCAGTTTATTAAATTTTTATGTCTTCCATATTCTATGCATTTAGTTTTCCAGTAAATGACCACAGTACAGTAGTTTCCCAGCAGTGATGTAATACTACAGAAATAGTCCAAGCTGAGTTCACTTCAAAGTGTTACATTTTTGTCTTTGTTTCTTGCCTTTGGTTTATTTTTTCCTTTTCCAGAAAAGGGTTCCGGGCTGTTTAAAGTTTTTATAATAGGAAACATGTACAGAATATTGCTGTTTATAAACAGCAGTAACTGTACAACTGATCCAATGTCTTACTCATTGGGTGTGAGTGTAGAACCATCACTATTTCTGCAGATTTTTAATATAATCAGGCTTTTTGACTAAGATGGTCTTTTTTTTCTGGTCTTCATTTTAAATCAAGGCCTAGATAAAAGCTAATTGCCTGAAACTCCCTGACAAGAAAAAAGGCAACACACTGATATCTTTCTCACCAAGAAATTAATACACCGAGGAAGGTCAAGCCTTTGTGTCTGCTTGGAAACTGGCAGAAAACACTTGTGGTATTACTTTGTGCAGGACTGTGTGGATAAATTAAGCTAGAAGCATAGCACATCTTTATTATGTCGGAATTCTAGTTAACTTTCTGTTGGACTCTGATTAAAGGACAGCAGTTATCAGCATTTATATATTAGTACAACAGAATTGTCTCAGTATTTTAAGAAGTCACATTCAGTGCTTCTTTTCAGCCACAACCTGTCCTTCTCTAAACCACCCCCTCACATTGCACCTGGCCTATATACGTCTTCTATCAGACACTAATTTTTTCTTTTCTTTTTACAAAAGATTGAGTAAATACTTAATGCATTTATTATGTAAAATTATAAATAAACGTAGAACTGAGCCCTGTTTATTGCAACACTTTCTCCGGGATGGGCAGAGACAGTCATACCTAATGCCAAGAAAATGCCTGCTTTGGCTCAAGACTTTATTGTAAGCCATTCTTGAGCCAAGGACATTTTGAGGACTAGATCCAAGTCAGTATGGAGATGGCAGTGCATAATATTTTGTCAAAGATGGAAACTTAACAGTTGAATTCACTTTATAATTATTTAGCACATATATTACATATAGCTTGTCAATGTATTAGGCTTCATTTTCATTTTAAAAGTACCCCAACAGAAGAGGGAGGGAAGAATGAATCAGATATATTGCGACTGGCCTTAAGTTCTTTTCCTGAAAAAATATTTGTGATGCCAATTACCAGCTTGTGCCATTTTTATTATAATTCTAGTTTGCCCAGCCCATCTCTCATTTTCTAAATGTATTTGCACCAAAAAAATGCCAAATTTCACAAAATGTAAGTAGTGTCTCTCTTTGCTGAGACCACTGGTAATGATACATCATGCTGTAGAATAGCTCTCATGTAGTTTTAAATTTTTTTAATTATTTATTGAAATACTTTATTTAGAATACAAGAGGACTTGTTTAGGTTTTATATGTTCTTTTTTAATGGGAAAAATAAATACAGACTGCTAAGAAAAAAGCTGACATGCAAATCTCAGTACTAAGTGAGTCTCTTGGGGTTAAGCAGAAAGATTTTAATAATTGCTCTTTTGCAGTGCTGTCTTTCCTGTATTATTGTGAGTTTAGATTCAAGCTAAATTTTGGCCATTGTACCATGAATTGGGATGAAGTTCTGTGTTTGTTTCTCACTGGGAATCAAACAACAGTCTTGGTTTTGTTGTGCCTAATCCAAAGCAGAAGTGAAAAAATGACTTGTGGTTTGAGCTTATTTGCTAAGCCCACTGACATGGATTCAGATCTGGAAATCTAATACTGACTCATCTAAACCATCTGCCTTTCTATCTCTAGGAATATAGACTAGTAGGTACAGCTCTAACACAGCGAATCAACGAAATATTTCTATCTGCAAGTATAAACTGTATATACATGAAATGTCATTCCCAGGCCTCCTTTTCATGCATTCTGGGTTTTTGGGGGAATGTCAGCTGTTTGCTTTCCTGTGTTTGAATCTGATAATCTCACAATCTGGACTTTTCTGCAAGTGTTCTAGTAGATTTTGTATTCTTATTAATCAAGTGCACCTGGGAAGTGCATCCACTTATCATGTATGAGTGGTCCTAAAGAATGGAAACCACATTAGTTGTATGACAACAATTACAAAATCTTAAAATATTTCCTGACTGTTTTTGAGATAAACACCACACTTATTTCCAAAGCCTGTTTATGGAATGAAAGTAATGTCACCTCCATACTGAACCATACTATCTTTTTCATTGTATATGTTGTCTCTTAGCTAGTTTCTGACCATCTCAGCAACATGTGTGTTACTTTTCTGAGGTATCCTAACATCTGTCCTAAAGGCTGTTTATGCAGTTGAATACCTTATTGTGGAAGGGACTCAACATTGGCAGCGTGAAGAATAAAAAGATACTGTGTTCCTGCTGCACAGTCTTAACTGATTTCTTGAAGCCTGTCATGGTTTAACCCCAGGTGACAACTAAGCAGCATGCAGCTGCTTGCTCACTCCTCCCCACACAGTGGTGGGATGGGCAGGAGAATCAAAAAAAAAAGTAAAACTCATGGGATGAGACAAGAACAGTTTAATAATTGAAATAAAATATAATAATAATAATAGTAATAATAATAATAGCAATAATAATAATAATAACAATAATAATAATAATAATAGTAATGAAGGTAACGAAGAAAGAGAGAAATAAAACCCAAGAAAAAAAAGTCATGCACAACGCAATTGCTCACCACCTGCTGACTGATTCCCAGCTAGTCCCTGAGCAGCGATCCCCCCATCCTGGCCAACTCCCCCCAGTTTGTATACTGAGGATGGTGTCCTATAGTATGGAATAACCCTTTGACTAGTTTGGGTCAGCTGTCCTGGCCATGCTCCCTCCCAGCTTCCTGTGCACCTTCTCGCTGGCAGAGCATAAGAAACTGAAAAGTCTTTGACTTAGGATAAGCACTGCATAGCAATAACTAAAACATCAGTGTGTTATCAACATTATTCTCATACTAAATCCAAAACACAGCACTGTACCAGCTACTAGGAAGAAAATCAACTCTGCAGAGAATTTATGAGTTATTTGACTGCATACTAAGTAAAGAAAGAGAGAGTATTTTTGTTTCATGACATTTAGGTAGGACATCTAGCAGTTCATGCTAACTTTGTTACTGCTTGTACCTTACTATGGCTAGCAGAGTCTATGCTCTCAGAAATAGAAATTGAACTATATCATTAAGACTCAACAAACAGAAGTAGCATTATCCTTGGCTCCAAAAATTAACTCTCTGTGAATAGGAGGATTTCTTACTCAACTGTTGGTGATGACCAGGAACCACAAAATGAAGAGCCAAATCTCCAGCAAATCCACAGGACACCCTGTAAGACAAACAGAAGCAACCACAACTAGAAGGGTAAATAACACATATTAGAGAGCAGAGAGTAGCATGATTTCAACACTCACATTTATATTTAATGTCTTACTGTGACATATGTTTCAGGTAGTAGAAAACCATTTATAAACAACAGAAATGTATTCTAATGCAATATATAAAATGGCAAAGTGGGTTCTCAACTATGAAACTGCCAAATAAAAACAATTATGATAAATCACCTGAGAAAAAATCCTGGAGTGAACTCCTGGCCCTGGTCTCAGACAGTGGCAGGACTCCCATTGACGTCAATGGAGAATGATTTTACCTCTGCTTTTCGGCCTGCCTGATGGGATGAGCATCACCAGATGCAACTTTCAGTTGTCATATCAGATGTCACTTAAAATTTCTGTAGCAAGTGCTGTTTTCTGTGTGACTCATTTCAAACAAGATCTGATGTGGAGCACTCAGAGTTCTCCTCTCACCCTGTACAGGTTTCCCTTTGGTGAGAGATTTCTTTCTTGGGGAGTACTGAAATGCTTCACATTTTCTGGAAGAAATTTCTGTCCCCAAGTTATTTCATTCACATTCCAGTCCTTTTGCCAAACTTATGATTTACTTGGGATGGGTGGAAGCAGGAATCCTGAGGAATTTTAGAGCTGCTGCCTCACAATCAAATCTCCCACTCACCTTGCTGGACTCAGGTAATCATTGCCTCCTGCACACAATACTCTGCTTCTTCCAAGATTTCTGAAAGCACAGAAAGCCAGACAAAGCAGACAGCTGCCAACCACAAAACCACTCTGACACCTTTCCATAAGGAAAGCAGTTTTTTGAAGGTGATGTCAAGACAGCTTCTGTAAAGTATTCTGGGAAGATCTTTTGCATACTCCCTCTTTAACTAGTCTCGACTCCTTTTTCCTTTTGATTCACATTTGATTTGTGCATTTACCTTTACCTTTTTAACACATTTGTTCCTTTTTCTGACTTTTTTTGCTTTGTTATTGACCTCTATCAGGCCAGTGACAGTTGTCCTGAAAGCCCAGGAAAGCTTCAGTCTTCAAATAAGGAAACTGACCAGAATATGTCAGAAATAAACCATCTTTATTTTCTTTTGATGTTCAACTCCTTTAACCTGTCAAATTTAAGAACAGGAATTTTATCTAAAAAGTAGAAAGAATTCTTTTTAAAGCTACAAGCAAAAAAAAAAAAAGATTTCCTTATGGAAGTAGGATGTGCACATTGGGACAATGCCTGATTTTAATAAGGACTTCAAAAGGGAATGTGATTATTTTAAATTATGATTTATGCCTTTGATGTCAAAATGAAAGACAATTACAATTTAGTTTGCAAAAGCAAACTTTACAAAGGTTTATTTTTAATTACTTTTTATGTCTGTGATAATGCTGTATGTCTTAATGAACTGTTTTGGCATGTGAAGGATTTATTCACACTCTGAATGGATCAATTCATTCTCATTTAGGTAATTTAATCATTAGGTATTATAGGCTACTATATCCCAGTGTCCATGTATCTCCCTTTTCACAGACTGGAAAGTCAACACCCTCACATACTAGGCTGGCTGATCTTATTTGGCAGTTCATTCAGAAGACTCTTTTAAAAGGCATAGACTGAGAAAACCCTTGTGTAGATATCCAGCCAGTCAAAGGGTGGAGAAACTGTGTTTTTGTTTAGCTAGACTCTTGCTTGTCAAAATGAAGATGCTTTTTACAGGGTATAACAAAGCCCCATAACAAGGCTTTCTTGTAGACTAGTAAACTCAGCTTGCTTCTCCCTGACCATTTCTTTCTAGTGGTTTTGAGGAAGATTTTGCACTGATTTTTCAAATCAGCAAGTGTTGAAAGATAAAAAACCTGGACCAACTTCTTGTTAAGAACACTAGTTATTTGGAAAAAGAGAGGACACAGCTAGTATTCCCCAGGTCTTAAATCA
Organism: Harpia harpyja; assembly: GCF_026419915.1. NCBI lineage: Eukaryota > Metazoa > Chordata > Aves > Accipitriformes > Accipitridae > Harpia > Harpia harpyja. The sequence goes on from NC_068947.1 coordinate 18,903,671, forward strand.
GGGGTTACATTATGCCTGAAAATCTCCTATACAGGCAATGCATGATCCAGCAGAATGAGGTCAAAGCACAAGATTGTTTTAATCATCAAATTGCTTGATACAATTGAATAAAATATATGCTAAATAGGGATCAAAACATATTAAAAATACTTTCTCTTTTTAAGGGAAAAGTGACCCCAACAAACAAACCACTAAAAGTTTTATAAAAGAAATCATCTTTTCAAACTTCCCTTATAGTTTATTTTCAAATGCTAGATTCACCTTCAGCAGTTTCATGTGTTGGCAGTCACAGCTCTGACAGTACCTCCCTTCAAATGATCCCCATTTCAGGACTGAACATAAATACATGGATTTTCTCAATGCATAGGTGTTTAGCTTTAGCTTTTATGTGTATGTTGGGCTATGAAACACTCCCTGTGATTCACAGGGTTCAGAAATGAGACCGAGTCACTTACCGCATGTTAGAAGAGATTGCAAAGTTTTTACTATATGCGGTAAGGTATGTTCTCCCTGATGCCTGAAGTGTAAGCTCTCTACATGACTTGGGCAGCTGAAATGGGAACTGTGCTTAGGAGCTTTTAATTCTCTTAGGAGAAATTATGCTTAGGAGAGAGTGGAAGGGGTGCTGGAGAGCAAGGGCAAACTCTCATTTCTAGTTTCAGTACATCCCTAGATAAGGAAGAGAATCATAGAGTCACTCAGGTGGGAAAAGCCCCCAGGAGGTCTCTAGTCCAAGCTCCTACCCAAATAAAAGCCAACTCTGGGATCAGACAGCAGGCCAGACTGGTCAGGGCTTTCTCCAGTCAGGCCTTGAAAACCTTCAAGGACAGAGTCTGCACAACATTTATGGGCAAGCTGTTCCATTACTTCACTATCCTGATTGGGATATTTTTTTTCTTCATATCCAAGCTATGTAACACCTTGTTGTTATCCAGGTAGCTTAAAATAATTCTTGAGTAAAAGCAAGTAAAATAAAGTGGAAAAAAGAGCAATATGCCCCAGAGAACCAAGAAAACTGCAAATGTTTACAACAAATACTGGTGGGACTCTCTTAAAAAATACATCCATTAGAGACTATCCATTGCAATCCTCAGGAATAAGCCTACTACTGCAACTTCTGATGGCTGCCTTTCTTTAGGAGGATGTGGTACTTCATACAACTTCTCTCCTCCTTGAAGTCTCACAGCATGTTTAGAATTTGAAACTAATTTAATTTTATTAAAATAAGTATTTGGGTCTTTTTGTCTTTTGGTTAATCTCTGGACTTGCTAGCAAGCAGCTAGCTCCTTGATTCAGTGGCCTTCTGTCCTGTAGTGATTCATTAGCAAGCTTCAGTATTGGACTTTATTCTGTTATCAACCTATGTTTCGGTAAACATATTTGATGTAATCCACTAAATGGAAGAAATGGATTTTTCCCAGCCTCTTGCCTGAGATCAGACGTAATGGTAACTCAGCTCTTCAGAGTAACTGGTTTGCAGTCCCTTTCTCCAGTACATATTATAATCAAAACAACAGCTTTCAAAGAAGTGCTGAGGATGTGGTATTTCTGCAATCGTTAATACACCATAGCTAATATGCTTAGTAATGTATTCATTGATATTTCATAGATATAAATGAATAGGGACCCATTCTACCAGTAGCTTTGTGTTTTGTAGAAAAGAGCTCACGTCTGTAAATATGCTTCCACCAGTTTCCATCCAGGCTATCTAAACTTCAAATAAATGTCCATGAGTATAAAACATAGAAATAGTGTTATTGTTAAAGTCATGTTATTTTATTCAGTAAAAAATATTTTATTTCTGGAAAAACTTAACATAAAAAGAACTGTATTTTAAACCAGAAAAATAAGTGGTAAGGAGAAAATTACAGGATGACATTTAAAGAGTTTTTGTGAGTTCAGAAAAACATAACAAAACTGATTTTTATAAAGATGACAAATTGTCAAAAAAATCAGCAGTTATGCTAAAATACTATTCTGTCAGCATTTCCATTATAAATTTTATCTTTCTAGGTTTTATAGGTCATATATAAAGGCTGACAGTTAAACTGAGTTTAGGCTCTTTATCACATAACTGTAATGACATGGAATTGTCTTTGGTTTTGGCAGCTTTAAGGCATCATACCCTAGATATAGCTTCATGTTTAAAATTAATTCCAAGGGAGATCTGTTCTGTGAATTTGCAAATCAAAAGTTTCTTGCTAATTTTTTATAGGGATTTCGTCTCCGAATCTGTTAGTCCAGACATAAATACATACAGGCTTGAAAAATTACATTCATGGGCTTTTCAAAAGTGTAGGTGTATTATATGGACTGAGTCGTGGATCCTCTCCTTCCTCTGGAAGTTAGTTTCTGAGGAAGCTTTTGATGGTTTTTTTACTTGATCAGCTTTTCAGCTGGTTACTGGCAGTAAAGGGATTAACAGATATGGGACTTTTCTTCTGGGACATGTGAGCATTTCTGCTCTTTGGGAAATCTAGCATGCTGAAAAAATGGTATTATTTGCTCTGTCTAAGAACAACAGGCATAATCTGTCAAACAAGTAAATCTGGAGAAATACAATTTTTCAAAAATGGAAACATTTTCTTTGGTATAAGACAAACCTAGAAATTTGAGCTTGGTGGCTTCCAGCTCTTCATCAGTCTGTACGACAGAAAGACCAGATCCTAGAAGTCCCAAAAGTCAAGCTGAGCTAGAAGCTTTGGAGCTTCAAGATGGTAGTCCTATCACCTTAAATGCAGACTTGGGAGTGTTGGGAAAATATCAAGCTCTAAGTAGGTTCTCAAGTGCTGGTGTCTAAGGAAGAAAGTCTAAATCCTTGAGTTCTACCTAGCTCATAGGGAAATTCTCAGCCTTGTCTCCCGGTGATTCAAATCCAGATTCTAGAGAAAGTGTGTTCTTCTTTATCCTAAAAGTTCCCAAACTGTTTTCTAAGACTATACTCCATTTCTACAAAATAAAAGGAAAATTCCCTGTAGCCCAATGCTGGATAACACTGAAAGTAATCATATTGAAGATGATGGAAATATTCATGCTGGCAAAATTCAGCAAGTCTGAGTGGTATTGTTAGGACAGTAGTAATATTTCATTTTGGAAAAAGACAATTTTTAAGGAATACTTATATTAAAAAGTTTTTCCACCTTCAGTTAGGTTTAAGTTTAATATCCTAAAATAATGAAAGTTCATTTAAAATAATCTCTAAGGCAGATTGGCCACCTTTTAAATTAGTCACATTATACAGTTCCACTGACATTGATATAGTAGCTTCAGTTTTACACTCAGGTAAAGAAGACTTAAACTTAGCTTTTTATCATTATTATTATTATTATTATTTTAATAAGCAGTGACAAATTCTATAATCCATAGAGGAAAAAAAAAACACTGCAAGGAATGGGTATTTTTGCCACTATAGTTTTGATATCTTATCTGTAGGTAAAATATGTGCCTTTTTTCACATTATATTTAGGTATTACCTTTATCTATAATGTCTAAATTTCTGTGGCTAGCAGACCCCAAATGTGAAATGATTACTGTTTTCTTGTCTCTAAGGAAGACAAAAAACCCAGGAAAGAACACATTCTTAGAATCATGGGTTTTGTCCCAAAGGCAGCAAACGCCTCTGACACCTCCTTCCACTCTCATTGCCAGCTCAGCTCTGGAGAGCAAGCTGTGAGGATGGAACTGACAAAGCTCCAGCTATTTTATGCATACAGTAGTTTGGCCCTTTAAAATCTGAATTATAGACCACATTGCTTTCTCCTGGAAAATGTCTCAGGAAGGGAGAAGGTATTCCAATGACAACATGAGTGTGAATTTATGTGGAGGATAAGAGGACCCAAAAGTATTCATTTAGATTTTATTATCAGAACTACCCATAGGGAACTAACCACTTCATTAGTATGCCCCTGAATCTTGGCACTGGGGTGAAGAGCTGGAGTTTCATTCTTCATCCTCTTCTGGACATCACGTTACTCACTTTGCTCTCTTATTGTTGCACAGTACAGGTTTAACTCCTCTCAAACAGATTCAATGCAGTTAGTCTGAACACCACCTTATTCCATAGGTAGTTTTCCACTAAAACCAATACACTAGCTATGGAGTAAAAAATACATAGAGATTGATACCAGAGTTTGTCCAAGAAAATATCTAAACCACAGAGGAAGAATTAATGCAGCAGTATTTCCATTAATATTGTGGTCAATTTGCTGATTCCACTGTCTACTCAGCGTTTGGTCTCTTCCTCTCCTACTTGCCCCAACAAACTCTTTTAGACTGCCAAACCAGGGATGGTTGCTACAGTTATTTTCTCATCTGCTCCTGTTCAGAAGCTGGAGGCCTTTGTATGCAATTGTCCCTTCCTTTATTCCTCTTCCAGAGCTTAGCGGAGAGGGTTGTCCATGCAGATCTGAAATAAAGCTAATGGCAGAAGAGGACAGTTCTCCAATTCCTGGTATAGATGTAAGGGAGGAACTGAATAACTGGTTAAATAGTGATTTTCTAGCTTCAGAATCATCAAAGAATTCTGATTGCAGTGATGAGGAGAGCAACCAAGTACATCTGGCTTTCAGGAGAGTGGAAAGTCTACTTTTATGCCAAAGCTAGCCCATAAATGTCTGGCTCTGATCCCAGCTTTGTTGGACCATTATAAGCACTTTTATTTGACCTTTTTATTAATGTCAGTGTTGTTCTGAGCACATACATCTTAGAGTCTCAAACAGCAAGAAAATTAAAAGAGATGGTTTTATAAGAATTAAATATACATTAGGTAGCACTGCCTTAAAGTACTAGCTTGTCTGAAGCTAGTGAGAAGAAAGGTCAGTTTGTGTGTTAACCATGGATCTTGTGGCTTAGGTGTTAAACAGACAATGAATAGATTAAAAAAGGTTGTGGCCTGTTTAAAGTGATCACAAGAAATCACAGCATATGATGTAAATATAAAATCTTGCTTTGGGATTATTTACGTCTGTATTATAGTCTTCTAAACAGGAAGTTTTGTTGTTTCTGTTAGTACTATATCTGTCTTATGTCTCTCTCAGTTTACAAAAACAAGCCTATTGTGTTCCTTGGAAATTATTACCTGTAAGATTCAGTGGTCTGTTGAATAAACAAGAATATAGTGACATTTAAAATTGAGGTGTTTCTGTCGTAAAATATGAAAAATAATATAATAAAAAGATTTTTAGTTCTTTTAGGAGGGTTTTTATGTGCATGAAGGGGAATTGAGCTATAAAGGTGAATATTCGGATGTATGTCAGATGAGCAGATAAATTCAGTTTGGAATTTCTTGACACCTGGGGACGAGCCAATATGAAATGAATTATGTAGTGTCGATGGATTAAATGAAAATTGTGACACATAAAATATTCTATTTGTTTAATTTTTCATCCATAGGTCCAAGTCTTCAATAGATGGACAAGCAAAAAGGACCTCCGTCTTGGAAATTTTTTTACTGCAGAAGAGGATGACTCAGGGATTTGTAGTGGATAGAGTTCAAGCCATTTATTCAAATCTGGACCAAGCTGGTAGTGATAGCAAGTCAGTACAGGCTGCTGTGTGTGTGTTTGGGGGGCATGCATGCATATGTGATAGGACTTGGCAGTCAGATGCCAACTGCTAGTGGACACCAAGCCGTATAATGTAAAGTAACCTCACACAACCTGCTCCTCGGCAGTCTCAGCCAAAAGGCCAAACATAGAATGGGCACCGAGACAGAGCTAAACTTTCCACCCCATGTAGCAGTTGCTTAAAACACACATTTCAGTAGGGCGGGTAGTGAGAACACCACTTTATTGCTGCTGTCCATGTTGTACTGAGTCTGTGGAAAAACTGAAGAATGGAGCTTCCAGCAGGGCCAGCCTGGTACTTCTCATAAACCTCTTTTACGTTCCACCATTGTACTTGCATTTGTCTGGAAAATGTTAATCACCACTATCAGCTTGCACCTTCACCATGGCTGACAGAGGTTTCTCATGTGAACACAGCTTTGCAATCTACTTTCTTTGGGACCTGGTGAGAGCTAGAGCTAAATGCTGCTTGGTCTGAGATGCCACTTTTCAGAGGAGAGATTAAATCAACACTATTTTATTCAATGCCTTTTAACTTATCTGCTAAATGCTCAGTTAAAGGTGATTGTCAAGGACTAAGGGCTGGAGAGGGGCCAGCAGACCCATGCCCTCCCCCCTTGACCAGCCCCATCCCTCAGCCCTCAGCAAGGCAGGCTGGGATGGGCCAAGGACAGCGATGGGAGTCAGTCACAGCCCAGCCATTGCAAGGCACCGCCTCAGACCCCAGGCCTGGCCAGGCAGGCAGCACCTAGGGCAAGGACAGGGTCAGGTCCAGAGATGGTAACCAGCATCATCCAGACTCACATGGAAAGTCATGGAAGTCAGCCCGTGGACCAGGGTCCTGGTCTGGGTTGGTGAAGCACAGAGCCAAGCACAGGCATGCCTCCAGGGTGCCTGTGGCTGCAGCTTGGGCAGGGATCAGAAGCGGGAGCAGGAGCTGCAGCTCAGCAGCAGCCCTGGGTGAAGAAGGGGAAGCCCCTTGCTTCTGGCTCTTTATTTCAAGGCCACCAGCTGCACTGCTTCTAAGTTGACCCTCAGCTCAGGAAGCCAAACCCAGGGTGCTTGGAGATATTCAGGGTCCTGTCAGTGCTGTGGGATCTTAGTGAAACAAACAACTTGGAGCACTGAAACAGGTTTGCTTTTGGCTTTTTGTCTTTAGTGGATATAAGTGTTACAAGCACTGAGGTCATATTAAAAGGACTTGTAACTTTTTCAGATGTTCCCAGAAGGAAACTACTCCACAAACAATGCTGCTATACGTGTGAATTAAGGATGTAAGACATACAAAAGCATTTTGATTTCCTAAACATTTGGTACTAGCCAGCGTAACCCATGGCCTTTCTTGGTAAACAGCAATCTATGATTTACACCTTTTGTAATACAATCCTTGGGGCTTTTGCAAGACGCAGATTCTCTTGGCCCAGAGGTTCTGGGGTATATAATGCTCTGGTCAAAATCATGATCCAAATGGGAAAAGCTTTGTTATGTATTTCAGAACTCAGTCATCCAGATGGAGATAGTTAGGAAGCAGTATTACTGAGACTTTGGTCTGCATAGCATATGCAGATCAGTGGCAACTTTTCAGGCAGACTGGCATAGATTTCCTCTTTTTTCTTCTTTTTTTTTTTTTTTTTCTTTTATTAAAGGGACTCTGTCCCAACATGCAGAACACAGACTGGTCAATCACGCTTTTAAGAAAATTGCTGTTCTCCTATTGACCGTAACTTTTAACTTCAAAATGTAGTTGGTTTGTTTTAACAGAAATGTCTCTCAAGTCACCAAAGGACACTGCAAATTAAGGCTGCTAGTCAGTTGACTTTATCTTCAGACACCAGCACTATGGTCCTTCTTCGATGGCCTCCTGTTCCCCTTGAATTCCCCATATGAGGTTTTTCTCTCCTTCCATAGATTTCAGGTGGAAGAGTTTTGTACTTTTTTTTCTTCTGAACTGTCCTGGTTTCAGGACCCTGTAAGTATAATAAACAGTTTCATTTAAGGGTGTTAAAGTGTAACCGATGCCTAACATTCCTAGCTTCTTCTTTTTTCTAACATTTGCATTGGTTTTCATCAAAAACCAGCAAAGAAGACATTACATGACAAACAGGAAGTAGTGAAAGAGTTACAAAATATCGAAAAAGTACATAACATGGTAGTGATAGTTAAGCCTCAAAATATGCAAAGTTTAATTTGGCTTAGATTAGCACCCCAAAGTTCTGGTCCCTATTAAAAGCTGCATTTTAGACAAGAAATTGGACCGTGTATCTTCCAATAACAGACTGTCTGGTTAAAATTACAGCATGTCCTGGTTCTTGTCACACTGAAAATGTCACAGGATTAGTTTTCTGCATGCAGAATTCCTCATTCCAGCTCCAGTGTGATCTTTGTGGGATAACAGGATGCTGACTGAGATTGCATGTCAGTGGATGTGTATGCATGGGACAGGCAAGTGTACAGAATGTGAATAAAAGGGGTTCATCCCCAGGGAATGAACAACAGAAAAGTATATGTAAGTGCCATGAACTTGTGTCGTTGTACACCCTGAGAGCAGAGTTCGTTTCATCATTTCCAGGCAAAGGATAAATAGTGGTCCAGGAGTGCTAAAGCACTGATGTAAAACCAAGCTTAGCGTTCTATAATAATGTTTTGAGACAATGTGTAAGATCTAACTTTCAGATGTCACACAGACATCATAATGTAATTGGAATAGCTTTTTGAAACTATAACCTGCCTGAAAATAAAGACTATAGATACATAGAATAATTTAGGTTGGAAGAGACCTCCAGAGGTTTTCAATTAGTGAAGTCGTTATCATAATTATTGATTAACTGCTATAACTGAATAGCTGGAGATAGAAATGTTACATGATGTTAGTCTTACTGACTGCTAGATATCTTATGCTCAGGAATGACTCCAGGGTCAAAGTATTGATACTGAATTTATTTATTTTTTTTCTGAAGATGCTAAGTCTTTTGCACACCTTGCTGAGTCCAAGCCTCTGAGCCAGCCCTATTCCCCACAAAAGGTATCAGTTTCTGAGGCTCAGCTATCTAAGCCACCTTGTGTCACCAACACAAGTCCCAGCCACACACCCAGGTAGCCCATTGACCCTCCACACACTTGGCAATACCCTATCTCTCTTTGGCCACCCCTCTGTTAACCAAGGCCTCCATGGCAGTCTTTCCTGAACCAGCCTGGGCAAGAAAGCTGCTGTGGCTCATCTGCCCCTTCTCTGGCCACATACCTCACTCTCCCACTTCTGCTGCAAAGCTGTGAGTTTAAAATAAGTATAGCCAGGGCTGCCAGCCTCTCTCTGAACACAGAGGACACCCTGTGGAGCTCTCTCCCCCTTCTCTCCAATTCTGGCCTTTTCTGACCTGCTCTCCGTTGCCTGTGCGGGAGAAAAATTGTCTTGGGATGCTTCCCAGGCAACTGTCACCACTGCTCTTCACTGCTGCTGGAGTGGGAGAGAGAGCCAGAGCAATCTCCCAGGCACTGGGGTTGTTCCTGCTCTCTGTTAACCCACACCTCCATCCACATCAGACCCTATTACACATGACTCAGTGCCTTTCCCTTGCCACTTGCAAGCTGGAGTCCTGTCTGCTGGGCTACAGTGAGAGGGGCTCACTGAAGAACATCCTCCTTGCTAGCAGAGCTGCAAACCCAATGTGTCACAGCCCAGCTGGGGCTGACAGACACTTCTCTGTCCAGGTTGCACAGCTTCATCCTCAATGTTTTCATTGCCATTTGACCTTCAGAGCAAGAGTGCCTTGGGAGCTGCTCATTCCCAGCCTTGGTCTGGGCACTTCCCTGGTCTTCTGCAGATGGTGGGCTGGCTGTCCCACCTCCTGCCTGAGGCCACAGTGCCAAGCAGCTCCTGTTCTTCATAAAGCATCACAGAGAGTACCAAGCTACTCAGTTGTCTTGGCCCTCCCGTGAAAATACCCATCCCTGACAACCCCAGACCTCATGGCCATACTACATCTTGCCTCTTCCCACATTTTTCCGTCCCCCCCAACTGGAGCAAATATGGGAAAGGAAGCTTCACTAGGGTATCTGCCCCTTCTTCTCTCACTCACCGCTGGCAAGGATATATGCGGAGACTGTGGTGTTGACAAATGAAGACTTACAGATATGTGACTTGGCCACACAAATATTTCTGACCTCCCTGCCAGGCAGAGAACATGCAGGGGGGGTTGCCTCTCCTTCTCCTGCACCTCTGCCCTGCCCATTCCCTATTGCCTCAGTGGGTACTGCAGGAGAGGAAAAGAGCCAGGTGATTCCTGCCAAAAAAATCCCCATGTCTCTCCCTTTCCACTGCCCTGGTCACTGAAACAGGATATTCCAAAATAATCTCAAGGTCCTCAGATGGAAGAGAAAAAGTGCTTTTTATCACTGAGTGGCCCAGGGCAGTAGGCCATGCCCTTCCTTGAGCTGTAACCCCAGTTCACCACAGCAGATGTCCTCCTCACCATCAGGGCAATAGAGGTGGTCTGCATAGCCAGGCAGATGCATAACCTGTGAAATCCCAGGCATAAAGCTTACCCCTATTTCAAGTGAGACCAACAAGCCTGAGCTTCATGCCTTTTTGGGAGACAGCCACCTGCTTCAGCAGCTGAAGCTGGAATTTCCCTGGCAGGACAAGTAGTCCCACTGTGAAGATGAGCCAAGGCAAGTGGAAGCATGGCTGAGCCATCTAAAATGCTGGCATGAGTCTTTTGTGGTACATGGAGGAGCAGGGAGTAAACCCCACTGCTGCCAAGGAAGGATCCTTGAGATAACCAGTGGCCCTCTTTGACTTCTTTCCCAATTAAAGGTTTCCTTGATGTACATGAGTACAATTTATAATCTCAAACCATTTAACTTTTTAATATAATAGAATTTATGCTGCAGCAGACATGAGTTATCATCTTAGCCATAATCCACTTCTACCATTAAAACTCTAAAATGATAGTCTTCCAGAAGTTAGCGGAAAGCTACTTTTACTTTGCAAATCTTTTTTTAATTTTTTTTTTTTTTCTCTCACACACAGTTTTGCTCTGGATTTGATCCCTGAGGATCTTTGCTCACCTCAGGTATCACAGTGAAAGCTATAAAGAGCTGTCAAATATTTCCTGGTTTTGCTGCGATAATTTAGACTCAAAAGTCTTCATAATTTTCTCTTGAATGTGTAGCAACATGTGATCATAACAGGATTTAGGCTCCCAAATTACATGCGACTCTTATGGAGTTTCCATTTTCTTCTGTATAACTCAAACGCTTTTAATTGTACCATGTTAATTTGTGTTGCTAGGTGAGTTCTTTAACAGAAGGGGAAACACAGTAAATGTTACAGTCTCAGGTCATGGAAATGACATGAGATTTTAACACAGGACTCACCAAATCTGAACAAGGTTGCAGTTCACATTATTTGTATATTAATTTAGACACAATAGTCTTAATTTAGTTGCCTAAAGATGAGCATTGCATATCTTTTTTAAATACTCTATTGTATTCCTCCTCTATTGTATTCCTTCTGGCCTTCAAATGTTACTCCAGAAGGGATGAAATATCTTCTGTAGCTTCTGTGTTTTATTTGTAGCCTCCTGACTTATGCTAGAAACATGAGCTCTATGCCTATTTGTCTACATGTAAGCAACTGACTGAAGTTCCATATGCCCACTGGTTTTCAGCCAGCAGGTATCAAGCTGTACTGACTATTAGGTAAATGAAAAACTGAAATTACCTTCAAATACATGTTGTATGTAAAGACTGAGAAAGCAGATCAAATGATTTTTCATTCTTTATTAAACAGTGAGAAATGGAAGCTACTCATGTATTGAAGGAAAGAGAAAATGTGGTATATATATGTAAAAAAGGGAAGGAAAGAGGAATCCCCAAAACTCAGCTAAATCTCTTGTGGTTTTTGGTTTGGGGTTTTGGGGGGGTTTTTGGTTGTTGTTTTTTTTTTTTTTTTAAATCAAGTGTATGTCATATTATCAAGGTTATCCATGAAGAATGAGTCATACAATAACATCTGATTTGTCTTGGGAAGGTGGGGTCTTCCTGTTGGAACTGTGAACTTCCTACTACTCAAACAAAAGGGAGTGGAGCATCCTGAGCCAAAAAGCAAGACAGGAAGGGTCTGTTCAGATAGGATGAAACCGTAAATGGAAGATAACCTAGAGCCTGGCAGAAGAGGTTGTTATTATGCAGGCTTTTACAAAGAAATGTAAAGTGTTTGGAAGATTTTAGTAAGCTGCAGGTTTGTTTGAATTTTTTATAAGCATTCAGCTTTTAAAATGTTTGAGGAACTATATGCCAGTTGTAAATGATTAAAAGTGTCATATTTCTTTTTCTTGAATGTACTTTGTAGTATATGAGATCAAAATATATCTACTACCTTTGGAGTTCAGCTGTAAATTTCTCCAAGGAGATATAAATCCATTATTTCTTTCATATAGTGACCACTTCATACATGATTTCAGGGTTGGTGGAAGTTACCAAAACTAATTTGTTGACAAAAAGTAAAAAATCCCATTTTTTTAAGTCTGCCTTTGTTTCAGAGCTCTTCATAACCTGCTTTTCAGGTCTTTCTACTTTATAGCAGAATAAGGAAGCTTTTCTACACTCTTTTGTTGAGGAAGTTTTCACTGACGTAAAGCAAATAAAAACCAACTCCAAACCGTGACATATTTTTTGCTGTATCTAAGAGCAATCAGTAAATAGTGTTCAGCCAATATTTGAAATAAGGCAGTCTAGCTGTCCTGTGGTAAAAACTGTAAATTTCGTAACACATGAAACTGTTCATTTCCCACCTTATCTGTGGACACACATTTCAGTCCAACAGTTCCTTCCTTGCCAGGTAAACTTCAAACATATCATTGCTTAGGGCCCTTTCTACTTTCAGAGGAATGTGGATTGGGAAATCTTGAGAGAGAAAGAGAGAAAGATTAGGCAAGCAGAAAGTTCCAGGTTGATTAAATGAATCCTCTCTTCCCAAAACAAATTAAAAATATGGAATAGATAAGTCTGCCTTTCCATATTTTCAGTGATAAAAGACGTGTTCTTAAATCATGCCCTTACACATTTACAGAGGGAACAATTTATAAAGGAATATCCTGAACTATAACAAAAACAGAAATGAAAAAGTGTTTAAGACCAATTTTCTGTATCAGTCCTTTTCAACAACAAAATCCAGGGCTGTTTATCTTGTAGTCCACAGGCTGGACTTAACGACTGATACTCACTGAAACTTACAAACCCCTTCTGGCTTCAGGAGGTGAGGAGGACTGCACAAGATGCAGCCTGGAGCTGTGTGTAGACTTGAACTGAGAGGTAAATTGCGCAGTGCATACAGCAAATACTGCTGGTGGATAAAAGCGGCCTAGTAGGATACTAATGCATGGTTTGAGTTTGAGTCACCCTCATAGCTGATTAGAGGCTGGTGAGGTGGTTACCTGCTAAGGGGGGAGGGGGGGGGGGGCAGGGAGGAAGGGGAGGATAATTCTTGGTAAACCCAATAGGAAGGATAGAAATCAGTGATGTAGAAAGAAAAGGGTTTGAAGATCAGAAAAAGAGGGTTTGTTTTTTTTTTTTCCCCCTAGCTCCTTTTCTTTGCTAATTGCTGCCACAGGACTTCCCTACTAATTTCCTTTTACCTCACTTGTGAGCAGCGCAGCTCTGTCTGGCTAACATGCCTTTGGGAATGAAGGAAACGAGAAATGAGGATGTTATTTATCTTTATGGGCTGGTTAGGTCCCAAACCATCTCTTTTTCTGTCCCCCACTTCCTTTTTTTATCAGTGGGCTTCTATGAAGAAAAAGCAAGAGCCTTTGGTGGTCCAAACTGCTCTCCAGGTTTCTCTCCATGCCCCAGCCTGCAGCAACACTACGGCCCTTGCTCAGGGAAGCATGCTGGATGCATGGGCATGAGCCTTTCCTCCCATTCATGCTCTGGGTGGCCTTTTTACCCCCATGGCTGATAACACCTCCTCTTCTTGGACTGGGCAATTTAGCGTGGAGGATGCAGAGATAGAAACCTTGGAAACTACCTGCAAATAAGGACAGTGGTAGGCAGGGCTGCCTTTCTCTTGCCCGGTCCCTGGGACAGCGTGGGTGCATGGGTGAGAGGCATGCCCAGCAGCCCTGGTCTCAGTGGGGCATGCTAGGCACAGGGGCTGTGGCGGTGCCTGTGGTGCCAGGGAATGGAGACCAAGAAGCCACAAAAAGTGTCCCAAGTCCTATTTCTGATCTGCTGTGAAATATTTAACTGTTAAATCCCATAAGAATGCAAATAATGGTGATATTACCTACTTATTCAGTACAAGTGGAAAGTTATATTTGTTATATTTTGGAGTGAGAGGTGCTCACATCATAGGGGAAATTAGAAGTCCAGCTCTCAAATTCAACAGGAGTTTGCCTAATTGTGCTTCAGGCCACTGAACAAATCCCTCTAAATGTTTGTGACTTACTAAATTATTCTGGTCTTTGAGATGACAGAACTAGGGATACAACACAAGCACTCTTGTAGCTATAGAGAAATTTTTACTGTTCCTACAGCTCTTCCCTTCAAACTGATCCAGCGAAAGGATGGAAACTGTTTACTAAGGAGCTGTACAATTTATTCTGTGTAAATTCTTCTTCTGAAGTGCTAAACATGCTGGTACTGAAATAATATTTTTATTCTGAGAAATGGAGATCAGCAGTTGAGGAAAATAATTTGCAAGATATGGATGGATGAACAGTTTGATCATTTTTCCTCAATTGTTGCAATTTGCAGCCTGGAACAGAAACTTATACAGACAGTTGCAAGCTGTTTGTGCTAATACCCTGAGCAGTGCAGTGAGGTGGCTGAAAAGCAAGCACATTATCTCCCTTTGCTCCAGAATGACAGTGACCTCTGGCAGAAATATGAGGTAGATGCATTAATCACTTCATCAAGAAGTGCCAAAGTTCATCTCTTAGTGCCTGAGGGCCCGTCTTCAGTTTGGGTATCATATGTCACATAATCTACAAACACAGAAAAACAGACTGTCTTGAACAGATGATGATTTTAAATAGGTGGGACAGAAAGGAAAAGAAATATTACATGCAAACACAACAATAGCAGTAATTTTCTGCTTTGGCTGCTTCAGCTTGAATCCCTGTCTGGCTCCACTGCAAAATTACTGAACACTGTTCTTTGAAGAGTATGAAGGAAAATCTGAATTTCAAAATATTTCTTTCAGGTAAGTCTTTTGCAAACTCCATTTCAAAACCCTATCACTTCTTGTGGTGTATATTTTAAGCTGTGTCTGCAGCAGAGAGCCAGACCAAATGTGATTGAGTTGGTTAAATACAGTACGAGTTTGGACTAGCAATGAAAGCACTCATCATTTATTTGGGAGACCCAAAGCAGGTTCCCAGTTCTGTTATAAACCCTGTGGGTGAGCTTGAAGAAATCATTTCCCCTCACCATGCCTTCATTACAGATAGGAAAACTAGGTTTTTCAAAGCACCTTGGGATATAAGAATTAAATTGCCAGAAAAGAGGTAAATACTGTCAGTAATTAAAACCATGAATGAACAGTGGGAAAAGCAGTTCCTCAGCTGCTGGGCTGTTCTGTGCATCCCCAGCAGCTGTTCTGGCTATAGCTACACTGCTGGTGGAAGCCTTTTCTAATCCAAATTCTGTATGCCCATGTTGCCTAATTAGGGGACACGTGCAATTTGGTGCTGTGACCGTTGTAATCTGAGGGCAGCCAGGGTCTAAGATTCCAACAAATCTCATCAGCTCATCATGTAATGGCCCCAGAAAAGGTGTTTGTAGCTGACTTCTCAGTCTGACATCAACTCTGTCACATAAGAGGAGAAAAGACAACATATGGAGCCAGACCTCAAGCTCAGATCTGCCTAATTTGCTCTTTGGTCACTTGGCTTTTTGAGACATGATCATTTATTGAGGTACAAGTCTTGTCCTTCCTTAAGGTAATGGAGCTAAACCTTTACTTCAAGCAGTGGTGTGTGCACATTCCAGATCGCATGTTTAGAGAGGATGAAGTCAGCTTGTGAGCATGCAGGTAGGTGTTGGTCTAGACAGAAAAAAAAGTAGTTTTATGAAATCAGTGAGAAAATATTAAAGATTCCATATGTAGAATTTGCAAGATTGAGGGATGTGGGGAGGCAGAAATCACTGGCAGACACTTAATGCTCAAGTGGTTTGCTGCTACGATATCATTATTTTCAGTTATGTCAGCGGAAACATGGTTGAGAATCATAGCAACATTACAACACTTCTGCTAGAATCAGAGCATGTGGTAGATGGAGAAGTTAAGGTTTTAAAGAATAAATAATGTTGAAAACATTAAAAGTTTGAAAACAGAGGAGAAGGATTCTAGTTCTTTAGAGTTATTCTGAAACACCTAGCTGCTGATAAACACAGATCCTGTGTCCTTTTTTTAGTTAAAAGCCTACCAGTTACACTGAAAGCATATTAAAAAAAAAAAAAAAAAGAAATGGAGTAGACTACATTAGTTGTGATGCCACTTGTGAACTTTGTTGTCTGACGAATCCAACTGTACAAATAAAGGTTGTAATCATTGCATGATGGCAGTACATAATAGGTCATTCTGTTCAGATATCTTGACCTATCTGCGTGTTTTCAGTAAGGCCTCCTGTAGCAAATGCTGATCTGCTGGAGTAAGAGGTGCAACAGGCTCACAAATGAATCTTGAGAGATCGTGGCAGCGTTCATTTCTATACTTAGACTATCCCAGCTTTTTCTTACTCACTTTCCCTGTAGGTAAAACTGGGTTAGTGTTTACTATTAGCAGCATGTTAACAAATGTGTTACAAGAAATTCTGGAGGCTATGGTGGAGGCTGGGGTTACCAGGGTGCTGCACAGTGGAGACACACAGTCCACCCTTTTTCAGAAGGTACCTTTTCTGTATTAAATGCCTTGAGCTCTGGGGATGGAAAAGGTAGCATCGTAATGCTGTGGAGTCCTTAAACTGGTTTGGTGTCACGGCTCTGCAGAAAAGCAGTGAGAAAAAACTTAGAAAAGCAACTATATAACAATTGCAAATATTTGTCTGATGTGCTTGTGTTGCCTGTATTTTCTTCCCTACAAATAAGAAGGCTGTACATGAGCACTGGAAAAGAGCAGGTTTTTTTCTTCTCCCCCCCCCCGCCTTCTGAGGTACAGCATCAGGCATTCTCTCCACCAAAACGACCATGTGGTAAAGTGCTTGCTTTAGAGACACTGGCCTTTTCTTCTTGTGGAAAAAAGGAGCTCCTGTTTTATGGCGGCCTGGAGGCTGAAGAACTGCCTGCTGCCAGGGCTGCTACTCTAATGGTTTCAGCAATCAGCCTGGCTCCAGCTGAGAGGCAAAGTGGTCAAGCCTCTGCTTACCCTCTGTTTACTCTGTAACCGGGAGCAGCTCCTCTCCCCCTCTCCCACCCGCCCCTCGCTCCGGGCTTGTGCTCATATACCTAAGCACAGTATCAGCACAAAAATCATTAGAAAGAACCGGCCATCTGCCTGTGCAAAACGATGTGCTGAGTTTCTCTCTTGAAGAATGAGCCTTTGCTTCACTTTTCCTTCCAGCTGCTGGGAAAATGTCAAGATTAGATGAGTCACACGGCAGATCAGATCTGAGTAAGAGCTTTTCTCACTTGTTGTTCAGGGCTGTAGGAACAAGTTTAGTGCTGACCCCAATGCTTAATCAGAAAGAGGTTTTAATGTTTCAGCAGATTTTGGACAATTAATTGCTGACATCTGGAATATCACAGAAACTGTTAATAAACCTTTATTTTTTTTTTTAATGCTCTATAACAAAAACAAACAAACAAAACCCCCACATGACAGACCGAGATTCCTGGCTATTTTGGTAACTTATTTGTATTTTCTTAAACTTTTTTTTGCCATCAGGCGCTAAAGCATTGAAAAGATATTTGACAAGATGAGCCTTGTAGGCCATTTTAGGAAGTAGGTGCCCGGCAGGCCTTAAGGAGTTGCTTATTAGTTTTTACCAGCAACTGTTCCTCTGCTATTGTGCCTGCTAAGCTTATAGAAAAGAGTATTGCTGGCAGGCTGTCATGGCTTGGCAACAGAGCATTGCACCAAGCTGCTGCTAAATCTGTCATGTTCGCTTTTGTACCAGACCCTGCTGAAAGATAATTTCACATTAGTGCCAAATGTTCAAACACAAGTGAACAAGCACTGATGCACTGACTCTTGTTTACTCTTCTGTAATCAGATGCTGATATTCACCAACTGACTCATGTCAGGAGTTTCCACATTATATGTGGATATCTATATATATCTATATATATATTTTATCTCCTTACAAGCCAGGTAAAATTGTGGAAACTCATGGCTGTTTTGCTTAAGGGTCCTGGTCTCTACAAATACAATGAGAGACTAACGTGTAGGAATCATAAAGGTGGGGTTCGCAAAAAGATTGTAAAACTCACTTTCCATTTCTGTCCAAAGATCCTTGCTTAATAGTGATATGAGTGGGTTTAGAAATCTCCTCTCTAGCTACCTAAAACCAAAATCAAGCCAGGCAGCTGTTTCTGAAATGTATAGCGTGTTCTGTCCTTGGTCTTGACAATTTTCTTCTGTGAGTCAACTGAAAGCTATTCTATGTCTATCACTTGTTAAGGTGGGCAGTACCATGCTGGAAGACCTGAACTGCTCTGCTCTGAGGAGTGGGAAATGTTTTTAAGTAGCTGCATGTGTTGTTCTTCATATACGCTGAAGGCCTTTTTATTTACAAGGCCTCCCCAAAATTAAATATCATTCAATTCCCTATTCAAGCTTCCATGTCATACTTGAGGACTAATTATTGGTCATCTACACAGTATGGACAGCCTCCATTTATTCAGATTGGGTTTTTAGCTGTTTTCTAACTTCAGGGACATATATATCACATATAAGAAAATGTCCTGAGAAGGCAGCAAGGAGAGGTCAAACTCTAAAAGCTATGCCAAATATGGAAAGTTATCAACTGCATAAAACCTTTTATTTCTGCCTGCAGCACAAAACCCTGGCCCAAAGAATCATGCTGAAGAAAGGATTTTAGCAAAATATTTTGGCTAGTTACAAAAATGAGACAAATTTTCTTTGTCCTTTTCTTGTCTTCTTGTGTTGTAATGTTGAATGCCAGCACAGTCTAAATCGCCAAGGATGCAGTCAGTTCTGCATGCTACTGCCTGGGTGTGCTAGGATTGCTAAAATGGTTTAAAACAAATTCTGATAACCATATGAAGATGCCCCTGATTCACTGCTAAAGCTGTGGTCAACATGTTTTTACAAATATGTTAGCAGTAAAAAGAATCCCAAGGAGAATATCTATCCTTTAATGGATACAGAAAGGAATGTAGCCACCAGAGATGAGGAAAAGGCTGAGGTACTTAATGCCTTCTTTGCCTCAGTCTTTAATAGGGAGACAAGTTATCCTCAGGGTACTCCACCCCCTGAGCTGGAAGGCAAGGATGAAGAGCAGAACATACCCCCCTTAATCCAGGAGGAAATAGTGACCTACTATGCCATCTGGACACTCACAAATCTATGGGACCTGATGGGATCCATCCAAGAATACTGAGGGAACTGGCAGAGGTCCTTGCCAAGCCACTCTCCACCACCTATCAGCAATCCTGGTCACCAGGGGAGGTCCCAGAGGACTGGAGGCTTGCCAATGTGACTCCCACTTACAAGAAGGGTTGGAGGGAGGATCCGGGGAACTACAGGCCTGTCAGCCTGACCTTGGTACCGGGGAAGATTATGGAATGGTTTGTCTTGAGAGCACTCACATGGCAAGTCCAGGATAAGAAGGGGATCAGGGCCAGTCAGCATGGGTTCATGAAAGGCAGGTCCTGCTTGACCAACCTGATCTCCTTCTATGACCAGGTGACCCGCCTAGTGGATGAGGGAAAGGCTGTGGATGTTATTTTCCTTGACTTCAGCAAGGCCTTTGACACTGTCTCTCATGGCATACTCATTGGGAAGCTGGCAACTCATGGCTTGGACAAGTGTACTCTTCGCTGGGTGAAAAACTGGCTGGTTGGACGAGCCCAGAGGGTTGTGGTGAATGGGGTGAAATCCAGTTGGCGGCGGGTCACAAGTGGTGTTCCTCAGGACTTGGTGTTGGGCCCTGTTCTGTTTAATATCTTTATCAATTATTTGGATGAGGGGATTTAAGTGCACCCTCAGCAAGTTTGCAGATGACACCAAGTTGGGAGGCAGAGTCGATCTGCTTGAGGGTAGGGGGGCTCTACAGAGGGATCTGGACAGGCTGGATCGATGGGCTGAGGCCAATCGTATGAAGTTCAACAAGGCCAAGTGCTGGGTCCTGCACTTCGGTCACGGCAACCCCATGCAGCGCTACAGGCTTGGGGAAGAGTGGCTGGAAAGCTGCCCGGCAGAGAAAGACCTGGGCGTGCTGGTTGACAGCCGGCTGAATATGAGCCAGCAGTGTGCCCAGGTGGCCAAGAAGGCCAACGGCATCCTGGCCTGTATCAGGAACAGCGTGGCCAGCAGGAACAGGGAGGTGGTTGTTCCCCTGTACTCGGCACTGGTGAGGCCGCACCTCGAGTACTGTGTTCAGTTTTGGGCCCCTCACTACAGGAAGGACATTGAGGTGCTGGAGCGTGTCCAGAGAAGGGCAACCAAGTTGGTGAGGGGCCTTGAGCACAAGTCTTATGAGGAGCGGCTGAGGGAGCTGGGGCTGTTCAGTCTAGAGAAGAGAAGGCTGAGGGGAGACCTTATCGCTCTCTACAACTACCTGAAAGGGGGTTGTAGTGAGGTGGGTGTTGGTCTCTTCTGTCAGGTGTCTGGAGATAGGACGAGAGGAAATGGCCTCAAGTTGCGGCAAGGGAGATTTAGGTTAGATATTAGGAAAAATTTTTTTACTGAGAGGGTTGTCAGACATTGGAATAGGCTGCCCAGGGAAGTGGTTGAGTCACCATCCCTGGAGGTATTCAAAAAGTGCATAGATGGGGTACTCCATAACATGGTTTAGTGTGCATGGTTGATGGTTGGACTCAGTGATCTTGAAGGTCTTTTCCAACCTAAATGATTCTATGTTTCTATGATTCTATGAACATTACAGGTCAGGGCTTTCCCCTCCAGCACAGTATGCTGTCTATGTTCAGTTCTTTTCCAACAAAATTATTCACAGTTTTGCAAAAACTAAATGCCCCATTTTTACTTGCCATATTTTCATTTTGATCCTTCTCTCTCCCTCTCTCCTCAATGCCAATATGAAAAAGGTGGGGCAAAAATCAGACCTCAAATAGAGCAAGTGCCATTCAGAAGCTTTAAAACTGGAAATGCTTTTCTCATGAACATGGAGAAATGAAGAGGTTCATATTTTTAATTGAACTTTTTTCAATATTTTTTTTTCTTCCTGAAAGTTTCCCAAAACAAATTAGCTGTTTTCCAACTAGCTCTTATGTTTATGTCCTATTCAGTCAAGACAGAGAGCACAAACCATTTTTATCCCCTCCTCCTCCCCTCTAAAAGGGAGGATTAAGTTGACAGGTTTCCATAAAATTAGATTACTTTTTTCTCCAGTGTTTCTCATTTGGGCACTTATGATTCAAATGTGATTGTGTGTATTTCCCTGCTTTCTTCTGTACCAGATTCTGTTGCTGTCAACTCTCCTGAATTTCTGTCCTGTTGCTTCTGTGCATTAATGCATGTGCTTCTGTTATGTAATGAAGCCTTGACATTGGCTGGTTTAATAATGCCCTGTTAACCTGGAGGAACTGACTGGAATTTATTGCCTTAGGTTAATCCCTCTGCTTTTCACCTTCCTTTTTGGATAATATGCATTGGACTGTGCAAAATACACGCCTGATTCAGTAGTGGTTACATTAACAACAGTGGGATCCTGCTTGGGGATACAGCTGAGGATATGATGTCCTTGTAGCTGCAGATATTTTGTTTTGGTAATTGTGAATATACTTTCTGCCTGCTGTTTTGATCCTGCTGTTGCCATTGTTTGCTGGAGACTCATGCTGCTGCGTCCTGCCTCCCTGCCCAGCCTAAATTCCATTGTACCCACCCCACAGGCCTTTTGTGTAATGCCAAGCTAGCAAAAATCCTGGCATCTGACTCTTTTGTTGCCTGAGGGAGGTATGTGGGAAAGGCAGTTCACGACGCTCACTCAGGACGGTGACTTGGCACACGCTGCGCAGCAGTTTCCACTAGACGTCTCTTGGGCTGAGGCGATTTTGCTTCAGGTGCACATGCATCCATTTTCTGTGTTTGCAATTGAGTTTTATTTGCCAGAACAGCAAAGGAATGCTGCTGTTTGTTAGGATTTTATAGTATGGTTTTCACACTCCAAGCGGCATGTCATACTAATGCATTATTTGTATTACAGTAGTCCCTGCAGGCCTTCCCCCACATCTGAATCCCATTGTTCTCGCAGTATAAAAAGACATAGCCAGAAACAGACCCCAGCACAGAAAAACTTACAGCAATTTAGTGACTAAAGGAGGATTTAGGAGGACCTTAGTGTCCAAGTCTCTGAGAATGACTAAAACCACCCCATTTTCAAGCACCACCCTACTCCTGAAAGGACATGGACCAGACAGAAATCACACTGTCATCTAAAATAAACAGAAACCACACTGTGCCTAAGCCAAGGCTCCTTCACAGGCTCAGAAGTACCCTGAATAAAGAAGCAGGACAAAGCCAGACAAAGCTCTTTGGTGATTCAGAAATGGGTACCTTAGGTAGCCCCCCACATTAGTCACGATTTGGCCACAGCTTGCTGTGGCAGAAGGTGTGTGGGTCTGGTGGCACTCGCCTCCACAGCCTAGAGGAGAGCTTTGAACCCAGAGCAGGTATCTCCTGAGATAACCCCCACCCAGACTCTGGGAGTTACACCTGGTACAGCCCTCCATGGCAGCCAGGGACATGTTCATTTTCAGGGCAGGTGCTCTAGTATACTAGCATGTGAGGAGAGGTAGGTAGGGTATGCTTCCTATATCAGTGGCTGCAAATACATTTGACATAAGACGAAGGCTGGACAAGACCAGAACTATGCCAGACAGAAAAGACTGCAACTTCAGCCACAGCCCTCCAGGCTAGGAGGGGTCTCTGGCTGGAGATGACAGGAAGCTGTAAATACCACAGTCAGACAATATCTGATATATTTTGAAATGAGTGCTCCTTTCAGAGCAAAGCAAAAAAAAAATGTTCTTCACGCCCCTGCTGTATGTCCAAGGCAGACAAGCATTCAGGTCTGACGCAGGTAGAACAGCCAAAAAGAAGAGCAAAATAGCTGTGCAGGAATAGGGGATTGGAAAGGAAATAGTTGTTGGTTCTAGTTGCAGTCACATGTGCTGTGAGTCAGTACACATCCATGCTGAAGAGGTTTCCTTCTCAAGCCACTTGTTATCACTTCTCCTCCTCCTCAAAGGTTGCAGTCCTTTCTGGGCTGCTGGCATAGCTGTTAGTGCAATCGTGCCCGAAGTCATTTCATTCAAAATGGTGTGGGCTGACCAAGAGCTTCTTCTCAGGCTCTTCAAGGTAACCTAGTTTGCTTTTGCTGAAACAGGTTGGGGGATGCTCACATGAGGAGCAGAGCTGGCAGATCGAAAAGGGCGGTAGTTGCTGGCAAACTTGAAGATCGTAAATTTCAAATGTCTTCACTGTGAATGTTTTGTGTTACTTTCCTCATGACTATTAATATCAATGACATTTTCCTGTGTGATGGTTTCTCTTCCTGACTCACACAAAAGACGACAGGCCACACAGGATGACTTCAGTCTGAGATTTTGCTATTTTGTTGCCTCTTTCCCTTCCTTCTGTTTTCCCTCTGAGTTTTTATTTTTCATGTTTAGCAGGCCATTAAAGGGTGATGATTCCTTTCTAGACAACAGGTATTAAGTAACCAAAGGCTTCTCATAAGTGCAGGACTGGGTCCTTTAGATATCAGCTGCTGTGGGGCAGTCTTGGTTCCTGCCTTTCTGACCCATACCTCTGTTAGCACATCTCCAAGTCTTCCATTTTTCACTTGGGATGTTGTCATGCTGTTGTCAAACAGAGGAATAGAGTCCTGTTTCCACCCTTTGATTTAGTGAGATTAACAACGGGGTGCAGCCCTATTCAGAGTTCATTTTCCCTCCCATTTGTGGATTTTAAGATCCTTGAGACAGCTGCCTGGTCTGGCCAATGTGAAACCAAGTCTGTCACATAGCTGAAAGGCAAAAATGGGTTCCCTTGACTTTAAAATAGTAGTCTTGTTTGGGTTTTCTGTTATGTTACTTTTTGCATAAGTTTCTCTCAAGTCAATATTTACTGCCGGACTATGTTGTCCATTAAGTCCTGATAGGGGGAGGACTGCAGCTTGGAGCCTACTGACAAGATCTGCAGCTCAGGAACATTCTGTTGGCATCAGAGATACTCGAGCTTTGCCAAAACGAAATGCAAGAAGGAGACTCTATCTGAGATAGGTCACACACTGTGTTTTGGATTTGATTCCTTCCATCTGTTTGCCATAACTATCCATTCCTGGTCCAGGAAAAAGCTTTTCTGGAACATGTAATCTTTCTCTACTCTCCCAGTCAAATGCTTAGATTCACCCTGCAATCTCTGTGCTGTTCGTTGGTCAGCACAGCAGCAGTTGCTAAGGCTAAGTGATGAGGTCACTACTGCAGAAAGGGTAGTAACATATTCCAAAACAAATCAAAGAAGTTAAGATGTATAAAATGTTCACAACCAGCTGCCTGTGTTGAGTCTTTGTGGTGTTCTTTTTTTGCCTTTTTATCTTCGATTATTTTTTTTTAAGGTGTTCTTTTTCTTTCTCTGAAAGGTCTTAATTTTAGGGAAAAAATATTGCATAACATCTTCATCCTTAGATGTCAATGTCCTGATTGGGCCCTAGTTGGGAACTTTTCCCTACCACCCCCCCCAAGCAAGGGGTATTATATCATCTTTTGTCTTTCATGTGAAGTTACTGACATCACCAGGTTTTTTTCAGGTATCCTCATGTGCTGTTCTTGCAAGAGCAGTGAAAACATAACTGACGGTGCAGAGGTCAGATCTACAGAACACAATATGGATGTGGCTGGAGTGGAACCAAGATTTGTATAACCGAAGGTCAACAAAATCATCCACGTGATAAGAATTTAAGAGGAGTTTGAAGGAGTAAATTAGAGCCCTGTCTGCAATGAATGCTCAGCTAGATAAAAGGGTTTTTTTCATCTGTTTCACCATGACATAAATAGTTAAATAAAATTCAAACAGTTCAATAAAATCTGTCAAGGAAAAATATGTGGAAGCCTATTTTTGTGCTACAAGATACCTTCTTACTAGCACTACCTGGGGGCAGATGACAGTAGAATGGTACTATAGAGGAAAACACCTAACAACAACATAGGAAATTACACAGGTTAATCCTGATCTCATCTGTGTAATTTTATGCTGATTTCAGATGTGGGTGTCCTCTGGGAAGGGAAAGTCTGTATGTGATCTAGGTCCCATACCCTACCTGAAGATTCGAAATGCTCTGAAGGGCAGGGATTGCTCCTTAAACAGAATCCAGGGGAACAGAGTTGTAGGGACTGTTTATTTTTAGTTTAGTCTAATGCATACTAATTACTTGGCTTCATTCTATAAGACAGCTGCATACATTGTGCTGTCTTACTGATCCAAGGCTGGGCTTTCTGATGTGGCTGTTCTTGCCTGCTTATATTTCCATTTCCCTGGGCATGTGTATACGTTGTTATATTTTTTCTGTATTGATTGTTTTTCCACTAGTTTCTCTGCTTTTACTTTTCCAGAGCTGAATACCCAAAGTTTATATAGCCTAGAAGAATAGACTTCTAAGTTAGAGCTTACTTTATAATAGTTTGCTGTCTTATGTTTCTTTTTTTCTCTCCACATTTGGCAATGCCTCAAAGTCCATGTGCCAAACATTGTATAAATAGGAGTAGTCATGATGGTGCCCTAAGCAGCTTACAGTTTAATTAAAGACAGGAAAACAAGAACTAATTGTAAAACAATAGGAAAGAGACTGAGGGCAATAGTAAAAATGTCATGTATTTAAATAGGCTCAATGTGCACAGTTTGTGCACAGCTCCAAATCAGAAGCCCAATGGCTTTGACACATGCTTTCCATGAAATCAAGTGGCTCCTCAACATTTTCTCTGTCTTCCCTTCTTCCCTTTGCCACTCATGGAGAAGCTGTTCTGCTGTTTGCCTGCACAACGCTATGTCCCTTCTTCTGTGCTCTCTAACTGCTCTGCCACCCAGAAATATTGGGGTCCACATGGCGCTGCTATCCAGATAGTATATATGCAGATTAGAGTACACAGAGAAACTATACTTGCTGTGGTCAGGAGGGAATTTCCTGAGGTATTGACCCCTCTTCAAGTCTGTTTTTTCAAGCAAAGAGTATTCTCAGCTCATGCATCCCCTGCTACCCAGCTCAAGCTACCTTCACTGAAAGGTGCCATTGCCTACTGACTGGAGAAGGAAAGCCTGAGGGACCCATTGTCCTGCTGTGAAACCATCTTTCCCTTTCAGCTCCAGGGTGGCACTGGGCCATGTTTCATCTTCTCTCCCCACCTGAATTCAGTGGTGATTTCTGCTCTGTAGGGTTCTGATGCCGGTGCAAAGCTGTGCCACCCACTATCTTGATCACGAAGTCAGCTGCTTCTACTTGCTGACATGTACCTAAAGGCTGGTGTCCCAGGCCTATAGAACAGCCTGGAATGTGGGGGGGGTTGTGCTTGTTGCAGCAAAGAGAATACACTGCATACATTGGGCAGACTGAGGGTCCAGCCCCATCTCGGTATTTATTTTCTGTGCAGCTACAGCACAACTTATTTCAACAAACCTATCTGCATTGTCCATTTTGTGTGGGCGGCCTTACTGTGACTGCCTGGTAACCTCCCATGTAACGATTGCCTCATGAGGGAGGTGACTGCTGTTTTTCTTCCTTTACAGATGAGTAGGCAGAAGCTCTAGTGCTCAAGGGGTCCTAGCATGGCATCTCTGCAGCGCACACGGCCGTACTGTAATGGCTTAGCAGTCTTCTGACAAGTTAAGGCTTCTCTTCACTCAGCCGTTACCCTTGAAGGTGCTACAGGGATCTACCCTCTGATTTCATTTGAAGAGATATTAAGACTTCTCAGCCTGAGTCATCTGCTGATGTCCTACTACCTGTCTTAATCCAGCCAGATAGAGGTATGAACAGAAGGTGTCACTATTTCAGCAAGAGCTTAGTGCCTCCATGAGGAGTACTGGGGGTTGGAGGGGAAAAAGAGAGGAAGGCAAGACAGAGGCAATACTGTTTGGAGGAGGAAAATAATTTTAAAAGCTTTGTGAGGCACTGTCCGTGTTTGTCAGTAGTGCAAATCCCTAAGGCAGTGCTTGACTTGGTGCTCACACAGCTCTTCACAAAGGTCTGTTTCACAGCGGCCTTCCAGGCAAGGAAGTCCCCTCTTATCCATAAAGGATGCTCCAGCCGAGGGTCTTTGGAGAGCCGTGCACACTGCGTGCACTCCCTTCATCAGGATAAGCGTTAGTTAGCCTGCGCTGCGCCGGCTTCTGCTGCCAGCCCCGGGACAAGAACAATAGAGGCATCCAGGCTGGGATGCCTGTAGGGTGGTGAGCTGGCTAAGACGAGACCATGGGTCTGGGCTTTGCCTTCCCATTATCTCTTGAAAAAACACTCTGCACTGAAGTTAGGGAAGGGAAAGATGAAAACCATGACAACTAAATTTAAAAAAATGTCCCCATTTAAAGAAGGGCCTTTATATCTCAGCAGCGGTTTTCCTTCCAAGGAAATTTATATTTGATCACTTCTCTGACCTCTTTTTTTAATTAGTTTCAGATACGTATTGTGTCTTTAGTAGTTCTTTGCCTGAGGTGGTGATGGTCTTTTTTTCCAAATTGCATTAAGACTGATTTCAGATGTGGCGTATTTTCCATTGTCATGTGGTACTTTCCCTCTAAATGTCCCTCCTTTCTTTCTTAACCAAAACAAGCTTATGTATTTTGATATATATGAGAAATAGTTCCCCTATGAAGAACAGGGGCCTAAGATATTTTGCAGATTGTAATAGAGAAAATAAAAACCTTAAGAAAAATAATTTTTTATTACAGTCCTTAGAAGTCTGTTCGTCTTCACCATTTTAAGAGCTAGACTAAATGCCATAGGCTTTGTTTTGATAATAACTGCAAGATATGCACAGGTCCTTGCACAGATCCTTTAACTTACAGTGGTAAACAAAATGTTTTTATTTCTTCCTCTGCTTAGTGAACATATTTGGCAGTTCCAGCACATTGTTCCCCTTCTTCATATGCTGCAGCATATGAGAATGTCCATCACAGAAGTCTTAGAGAATAACCTACTGAATTTAAAGGTTTCCATAGTTCTCTGTGGACTAATTAAGTAAAATTTCTAATTAAAAATCTTTAAAATGTCTTCAACAAAATGTCTTAATAATGTCTTACTGATATTAAAAAAGTGTGAGATTTTAAAATATGATTGTGTTGTTCTGTGCAAGTGTCAAAGGTGTCTATGGTGTCATTGTAAACTCTGGCAAAATAGGGGCAAGTTCTGACAGTGCTGGAGCCATGGAAACATATAACTTTTTGGTCTGGTCCTACACAAACAGAATCTGTCTTATGTTCAGTGGAAACTTTGATCTTGCACTATGTAAAGGTGTTTGTACTTGTCATGAACCGTGTAAATATAGTTCAAATTAAAGTAAAACTTTTGAAAGCTGAAGTTGGCAATTTGTTTCTTTTCGTAAGAAAACCATCATGTCTTCTATTTCTTTTATACCCAATGTAGGAAATGAGTCATAACACTAATATAACATGAGGCAAAAACCTAAGGAAGATTCTGGAAACAAGAAACATAAATGCACTTATTTGCATCCCTTCGAAACAATGCCTTCAGTCCTTCTTAGTACCTTGTTTAAAAACTTCAAATTGCTAACTAATTCCTCTCAGAATAACCTTTCCTAGCCAGTTTTAGGATTGTTCCATGTGAATCTGAATTTAAATGCTTCTGTTGCAGTATGCCTGATGTTCCAAAGAAAAGCAGAGAAGGAAATATTGCATTACAGGGGGGGAAATATTGCCAAGCAGGCAGATGGAGCTCAAGATATGGAAAAAAACTTCAGGAAAAAAAAAGAAAACATCTTTTCAGTGCAGTGTTTGTCAGTCTATATTTATGCAAGTGCTTTCTGTGCCTTTAATATTGTTGGTAAAGTTGATGAGAACTTTCAACGCCACCATTGTCTAGGTACAGTGTGGCTTTGGAACAATTACTGCTGCAAGGAAAGGAATAGGCCTTGCTTCCCTTTACATGGTGACACATATATTTTTACTATGGTTAATATAGGTGTGTATTTTCAAGTGAGACCAAGGTAAGCAATACCAACGTATATTTTCTACATGGTTCAGAGATTGTAGTGTCAGTTCTTATAAGCATAGTTGTGGTGAAGGGTGGTAACATTAGTACAGAGAACAGTAAACGAGAATAAGCAGATGCAGGTTACTGTAGGTAGTTCAGCACATTAAGTTCATTTTGTCACAAGATTCATAGCACCATATTTTCTTACATGGTTTCACTCTACTGCAGCTCAAAAAGGCTTATGAATTGCCTTACTTTGCCATTACATTGCTCCCGATTTGCAACAGACTGCACTGAAAACATGCCACTGGGTATCCTTGAAGTGCTTTTCTGGACAACCATGCTTTTTCACTCTGGCCTCCATTTCACCACGGGGGAGTTGCTTGAACATAGGCATTGCAACACAGTGAACCTTTAAAGTAGGATGTAAGTACCTGTAGTATTAACGGTCTTTAAGACTGTGGGAAAGATAGTGGATAGTCGGAAAGCCAATATGATGATAATAAGGTGGTTGTGTTAAGATTGCATGGTGTGCATATTGTTTTGGGACACATGCACTACTACTGCTCCCTGTTTAAAAGGTGTTACTTATGACGACCACAGCCCATTTACACACAACTTTAGTATGTGACCATAAAAATATATATTCAGATGACCATGAAAGACAAACTGCACAAATAGTCCTATGACTAAGTCCTCATTGATGGAACCCTCTTTCTTTATCCATCAGTTTTCCTAGGCATAGGAAAGGGATTTTTACTTGTCATTGAATATATAGCTGGGGGTTTCTTTACTATTGGTAAGGCTAGATTTTTATACAGAATCAGTAGTTCATGGAAGTGATTTAGGTAGCACGAAATAGCACCAAACTGGATCATTAGAGGCAATCACTGTCTGACAGAAAAGCCTGAACAGAACAGTAGAAGATGTGGTGACTAAAAGTCTGAACAGAACAGTAGAAGATGTGGTGACTTCCAAGACTGCTAAACATCATGCCAGTGTTGTTCATTAATTCTTGCATAATTGAAGCAATTTCAATCATTAAGACAAAAAAAATAAAAAAGATTTTTTTCACATACTCTAGTTTCTCCAGAATGAATCTTTCAAGACCTAATATTATTTTTAACACCTAACAGGTTTATTGCCTCAACATTAAGATCCTAAAGAAAATAATTAAGTGTAACAAGCCCAAAGTACATTATCAAAAGTACAAAATGTTGCATGATACTAAGGCATTATCAGTTTTCTTATTTAGCCTAAGTAAAACAGAGCACTATGTAGATACATTGAAAGTTCCCATGTTAAAAGGATGACATGAATGTTGCACTGGCTTCTTGAATGTTGAAAGCTGCATTCTTGCAAGATATTTAATTACCTGAGTAATTCCAGTGACCAAAGTCACTGATACAAATGAAACTTGTAAGATGATTGTGTTGACATACGGAGAACAAACTGTGACACAATCCCAAATACCTAAAAAAGTACAACTCTGTTGCAGAAAACTTGCAGTAAAATAAATCCAAAGACAGCCAAATTCTGTTCTCTCTGATGCAGCTACACTGTTAAGGCCAGTTGATTTCCAGCAGTATATATTTGGCATAATTGTAAGAAGATTTTCACCATTAGAATGGATTTTGCTTTGTATTGGGTACTACAGTTTTGTTTGAGTACTTTGACATTTTTATGGATCTCAGTTGTTTCTTTTACTTATTAAATTTTATAGCATTGTCCATAGGAGTACATCATTAAACTGTTGAAAAATTGAACCATTCAAAAATTGGAAGTAAAGCTAACAGATACAATAAACTACTGCCCCTGAAACCTTCCTCCACACTACTGCAATGTTTTTTTTACTGTAGTTATCTTAGGCCAAGAGCTGGTTTATTTTCAAAAGCTATACTGAAAATTTTATTTATATTTGCATTCATAAATACAGTTTCTTGAAGTAGTGATGCATGGTTTTTGATGATGTTTTGAAGTACTGAAGTAAAGCAGGAAGGAAAAAAAAGTCATCTATGTATTAAAAATGAACTGCTTAATGTGTGCTTGGCTTGACTAGCATTTAGGCTAATATTTATATATTCTTCTATGCTCTTTTTTATTTTTGTCTTTCTTTCCAGCTGCTGGAACACTGGTGCACAGAGCTGACATCTGGATTAAAAAAAAGCTTTGCAGGCCAATATATTGTCTCGTAAAACTTTACTCCCACAACTAATATGATTAATATTTTCATTTTTGTAAAACTAAAGAAATAAGGCTCACTCATAGAACACAGATTAAGTTTTGTGAAAGGACATATAGATATGAAAAAGTAAAACCAAAAGTGTATATGGAGAGTATCTTAATGAACATAGATGTCAATGAAATGTTGACAGTAAATAAATGAACGTGGAAACCACATAAATCTCATTCTTCTTTAGTCTGAAATAAAATCCACTTCTATGAAAATATTCAAGAACAAGAATCTGAGCTAAAATTCTCAGAAAATCTGCTGATATTTGTATGAAAGCATACTAATTTCACTTTCCTGTTTCTTTATTTCTACTTTTGACATGACTGGAGTGAGCTCAAGCATACTGTCTGCTCATTGTTTGCTATTTGGGGCTCATGTCAGCTCTGAATCTGCTGCTGTCAAAGTGACAACAACTACTGAAACAGACCTCAATCATTTGCTATGGAAAATGACACCTGAAGTGACATGTCAGGACTGAAATAGTGCAAAGGGCTTGCCTACTTTTTAATCTATATTAAATAGCTTTAGAAAAGAGAAGCATAGAAATGCCATATTATTCTCCATTTTAATGGGTAGCAAAATGTAGTGTGATGTGTCTGAATAATGTCTCATTTGCGTAATTAGGGTCGAAGTAGAGATAGACAATAGAGATGTCTGGCTCAATAATTGGTCTCAATTGTTTCTGGTGATGAAAAGATGGATGAGGAGAGAGGACAATCCAAGTGACAATATTTGTTTAAAGCAGTCAAGAAGTCGAGCAATTACCAAGTGTTGTAAACAATTAAACCAAACTGTGCTCATCCTTTCTGACTGATGTGAATTTTTCTGGCTGGAGAGTGGAGAAAAAGCAAATCCCTGGATTAGGACAGATAGTTTTCTTGTAATACTTTTTCACATCTTTTTCAGAAAAAGAAAAAAAGACAGCAGAGTAAATACTTCAGTATTTGCAAGTATGAAAGTTTTTGAAATGGGAACCAGTTTACTTCATAATACACTTGTACAACTCATAGCTTCACAGAGCAAGTGATAATTATACAGACATGCAAATCAGAATTAAGAATTATAATTCCAATTTCACAAGTACCTGTCTCAGATTTTACTATTGATTTAGGATTAATAGATTACATTTGATTTAATGAATTTAGTAATAACCTAGATTCTGTTTCAGGATTTAATTCAATTTATTTAATACGTCCAAAATATAGTTTGTCTTACCTAGGATTTTTAGAAGGTAAATACTTCATTTGATAGGGTGGATTATTAGTTAATTCAAACCTTAAATACTCAAAGACATAAAGTTCATGACTAAATATAAGGTTACAGAATCATGGCCTATACATTGTAATCACATATCTCAATAAACAAAAAGAAAACAAAGAAATAAGATTCTAATATTAGTGGGGCAATAGTAAGATAACTACCTCTTTATCAACTCTACTGTGCTGTGCTTATATGGATTACAGAATAAACCCCTTGTTATCAGATTTGCATCTTCCTTTTAAGTTAGTGCTGCCTCCTCGTTATTTTGGTTTTAACCTAATGCTACATGTGTTTTTTATCTTCAAAATAAATTTAACAAAATTTGCAGGTAGGAGAGAATACTTCCTTCATTTGCTAACATCTATTGTCATGAAAAATCTTTTCTTAGGAAGTAATAATTGGAGTCGCTCAAAATTTTTCTGAAAACATCTTTGTCCTTCTGTTTAACTGTAGGTGCTGTTAGCATGTTTCATATCAGTTTGAAAATGCCTACTTACACAATTATATGTATTATATAGAATTACTTGTATAGAAATTTTATTTTATGCTATCTAGAAATAAAAGAAGATTTGGTGGCTGATATAAAATCCATTAAAGCCAAGGAACTGTTTCTAAT
The DNA here is from genome assembly GCF_026419915.1 of Harpia harpyja. NCBI lineage: Eukaryota > Metazoa > Chordata > Aves > Accipitriformes > Accipitridae > Harpia > Harpia harpyja. The sequence goes on from NC_068947.1 coordinate 18,936,692, forward strand.
TAGCTTCTGATTAGCCTGTGAATTAAAATCTTAATAACTAGAAAAAAGCATTAAAATAAATCATAGAATCATAAAATACCAGGTTGGAAGGGACCTCCAGGATCATCTGGTCCAACCTTTCTTACCAAAAGCACGGTCTAGACAAGATGGCCCAGCACCCTGTCCAGCTGAATCTTAAAAGTGTCCAATGTTGGGGAATCCACCACTTCCCTGGGGAGATTATTCCAATGGCTGACTGTTCTCATTGTGAAAAATTTTCCTTTTGTCTCCAGTCAGAATGTCCCCAGGAGTAACTTGTATTCATTACCCCTTGTCTTTTCCATGTGACTCCTTGTAAAAAGGGAGTCTCCATCTTCTTTGTAGCCACCCTTTAAATACTGGAACATGGTGATAAGGTCTCCCCCAGACCTTCTTTTCTCAAGGCTGAACAGACCCAGTTCTCTCAGCCTTTCTTCATATGGCAGGCCTCCCAGTCCTTTGATCATCTTTGTGGCCCTTCTCTGGACACTCTCCAGCCTGTCCGTGTCTTTTTTGTATAGTGGGGGCAAAACTGAACACAGTATTCCAGGTGTGGCCTGACAAGTGCTGAGTAGAATGGGGTAATGACTTCTTTATCTCTGCTGGTGATGCCCTTGTTGATGCAACCCAGCATCCTGTTGGCTTTCTTTGCCCTACAGCACACTGTTCTCTCATATTGAGCTTGTTGTCCACCAGGACCCCCAGCTTCCTTTCCACAGAACTGCTCCCCAGTGGATACATCCCAGCCTGTGCTGCACTCCTGGATTATGTTTTCCCAAGTGCAAGACCTCACACTTGTCCTTGTTGAACTTCATAAGGTTCTTGTCAGCCCACTCTTTTAGCCGATCCAGGTCTTGCTGCAGGGTGGCTCTCCCTTCTGAAGTGTTCAGTTCCCCACTCAGTTTAGTATCATCAGCGACATTCATTAGGGTACACTCGAGCCCATCATCCAGATCACTTATGAAGATATGAAACAGCATGGGGCCCAATATTGATCCCTGGGGGACCCTACATATGACAGGTTGCCAGTTTGAAAAGGAGCTATTTACCACCACCCTCTGGGTGCGGCCTGTCAGCCAGTTCCCACCCACCGCAAAGACCACTTGTCTAGACCGTAACGCATCAGTTTCTCTAGGAGGAACCTGTGGGAAACCATACTGAAAGCCTTGGAGAAATCCAGGTAGGCAATGTCCACCGCTCACCCCACATCAGCTGAACAGGTTACTTTTTGTCATAGAAGGTGATCACGTTTGTCAGGCAAGATATTCCCTTGGTGAATCCATGCTGGCTTTTCCCAATCACATGCTTCATTTGACTTGTGATAGCCCCCAGGAGGATTCATTCCATAACTTTCCCAGGGACTGAGGTAAGACTGATGGGCTTATAATTTCCTGGATCCTCCTTTAAGGTCTTCTTGTAGAAGGGGGTGATATTAACCTTCTTCCAGTCTTCTGGGATGTCCCCCAATCTCCACGACTTCTCAAGATTATAGAGAGCGGCCTCACAATGATGTCAGCCAGCTCTCTTAACACCCTCAGGTGGACGTTGTCAGGGCCCATCAATTTGTAGAGGTCAAGATCCTGTAATAGTTCACATACCAACTCTTCCTTCACTGACGGTGGGTCTGTGTTTGCATCAACATCTTTAGGAAGTTCTTCAAGGACCTAAAAAATTTAAAGTTGCATTGTCAAAAATAAGAAAATGCAAACATATACAAAGGATAATATTTTTTTGTTTAATTTCTATGGTTAGATGAATTAGGTTTGGGGTTTGTTAGCCAGTTTTATTATTTTTTATAATCTTTCTTGGAAAAGAAAGATTTATTTTATATTTTTCACTGGTATTGGAATTATGGAAAACATATACAAGTAAAAAATGAGACAAACTGACAGTAATATAGCCCAATAGTTTGTGTCACATTCAAAAGCAAAAGCAGTATAAATCTTACTTCTAGAAAAACTGCTCTGTTCACAGAAATTTAGTGAAAACTTTTTCAACTTTTTCTGTTTATGTTACATTCTGATGCCTTCTATTCTTCTCAAAGTAGACAATAGGTCATTTCACTGTAGTAAACCAGAAAACTGTGGGGAAAAACTGTTCATCAATGTACAGAAAGGTCTTAACATCTTTTTAAAAATAAATATTAAAATTTAAAACTATTTATAATCTTATCTATTTGTTTTCCAGAGCAAAGAATAATTGGGAACTCAATAAAATGCATGCTGACTGGCCTTAAAAGCCATCTCATATGAAGAAATTACTGTCTCCATTCTCTTGGCTTCCTCTCTTTGAAAGTAACCAACTGTCCTCTAAACAGCTTTTTCCTTGTCTCCTCTTACTACCAAGGTTTATTACAGAGATAAAGCAGAGGTCTAGACAACAAAAAATCCTACTTCTGTTCCCGGTTCAACCACAGCCTTTTATATGACCTTGGACAACTAATTTATCTCAACTTCAAAGGCACTAAGGAAGATAAAATTAATCACTGTGGTGCCCTCAGATGCTATAATAGAAGGGTCACTCTGTGCTACTAACTACATTAAGTAGCATACTAACTATTTTGGGGGGGGATAAAACAGACTAGATGTATGTTGACATAAATAAAAATTTTAGTTTTTCCCTAGTTTGTCCTGCCTCTGCCATCCATAGAGTTGCCACCCAAAGCACAACAACTAAGTTGACTTACTTATAAAAACTTTTCCATTAAAGATGTTACTAGATTTTAGTGATCTAGGAGAATCACCTCTTCCCAGAAATCCTGATTTCAGAGGCTCTTAGATATTGTAGAAAAATATAATTCACATTTTCCATAAGAATGTGCCTCTATTATTTCATTCATTTGTTCTGTGTGTGCTTTGTCACTGTGCAAGCTTCAGCTACTACTTGCAGAATGAAATACTATTCTCAGAATATCACCTTGATTTTTCATTGGCAGCTTTCCTCAAACACATAGCAGAGAAAGTGCACCTTTATCTAAACCATACTTGGATCTTACGAAAGCAAGACATTATTATGCAAGACATCTGTGTAGCTTTCTCTGTAATACAGCCTTTTAGTGGAAAAACAGAAACATAAAGGTATTTTCAAAGTATTTTGAAGACAAATTTCTATTAAACCCAGATATATTCTGAAAAAATAATAGATTCCAGGGTAATTTTTGGCTATGCTGGATAATGATGCTAATAGGAAAAAAGGAACAAGAACCTAGCAGCGTACTAAAATCCACAATGAAGTCACTTTGCATCAGCTGATCTGGGGTAACCAGGTGTGTATGAATGTGTCTCATGCCAATGCAGAGTACTGTACTATAGATTATCAACCTTTCCGTGCCCAGTTAAGCAAAATCCAGTTGTATCTGCTACTAAGGCTAGTCATGCAGCCATTGTAGGCAACTGTGATACATAAAAGTTTGCCCAGAGAGCTCCTTTATAGGCTCTGCTTTCCTTCTACTATTTGTCAATCTGGATTAATCCCTTTGAGGTCAAATGAACTTCAGTGGAATTTCTTTCCAGCTAGGGTAACTTTTTTAGCTGAGAGGAAAATGAATCCTTTTCTTTTTTTCTGTTGAGTACTATCTCTGACTTACCTAAATTAAACATCTTCCTAAAAGACATTTAGTTGTACACTCTCAATATTAAGAACTGCTGAATTTCTGTGGTCTGCATTTTGCAAGAAGGGCTTGCAAAAGGACCCCATGACCTCAAAATCTCTAAAGCTGTGTAGCAGATTTATGAAATCTGCAGCTTTTTATGGTTTATTCTGAATAGAATAGGAGGCAGAAATGTGTTTTGTGGTATGCCACAAGTGAAGTGTCATGGAGGGAGAGGGGAGCAGAAATTGAGCCTGTAATTACTGTTCTCTGGGACTTGTTCTGAAATGTATGAACACAGTCTTTTGAGTGCACTTACCTGACTTCAAATACTTCGTAAAAAGTCTAGCGGTCCATTAGTATGGATGTTTGTTCATTGACTTTGATTATCAAGTTGTCCCTTGTGAGTGCAAACCCACTACCCATCTCTATGCTATACACAGTTGAGAAACTGGACATTAACAGAGGTGAGGTACAGTTTTCCTTTCCTCTTCTGGAGCCCTTGAACGAAAGGGAGAGATAAGAAGAGGGCTGTCATTGTGGAGATCCCCAATGGCCACCTTTGGTAGTGTGATGAAGTGACTATACTGCATGCACTGTCGTCCAGTCGCCACAAAAGAAATTACTTTCAGGAAGAAAATGACACAGATATTCCTTTGCTGATGAGCATGAGAGGAATTGTAGAGCTCAGAGAGCAGAAGTCTGTATGCCAGTGCTAACAAGGGAATTTTATGCTCCTCTGCCTCTATATTGATTTTGCTGACTCAGGCCATCTCAGAGGCTGTTGATCTTTTCCATTGAAAAGGGATGACTGATTTTTTAATAGTCTGATGAAATTGTGAGAAAATATACCAAAACTACTTGATTGATCAGATGACTTATTTTCTGAGACTTTACATTTTGGCAAGGAAGCCTGTCTCTTGGTCTCTGTCAAAAGAGAGATTGGTTGTTTCCTGACTTGCTGCTCGTCTCTGCCCTGTCTGTCAAATGTGTTGCTAGCACAAATTTGCTTTTACTTTATCGAGGCTTCTTGTTTTTCAAATCTGATATTTCAGGCATTTTCTGTGGACAAAATTAGAAAGCTCTTTGGTGAATGTGATGAGCACACGTTATGGCATGTTTTACAATGTCATCTCTTTACAGTAATTTTGTTACTTTTTCCTACATTTTTTACCTATGAAAAGGCTTGCTATGGAAAATTTGTCTTAGATTCAAGGGTGTAAAATTATTTTGATGAATAAAAACTGGACTGGTATATGCACTGATCAGAGGTGCAAAATGCTGTTTTAACTCTGTTGCTAGAGATTTTGCACACTGAATGTAATGGGGATCCAAGCTCTTAAACATTATATTTAAATTTATAAGTTTACAAAACAAAGTTATAAATATTCAGCAAAGTTCTATGGCAATGCCAATCGTTAAAAACTTTACTATTCTGTAACATATAAAAATTATGTACAAGAGCACTAAGAATCTCACTCAAAGAAAGTGCACCCAAGAGAAAGCATCTTTGAAAGCCCCTTTCCACTTTAGAGAAGACCTAAAAAGGCATCCAATATAGTGTTTGGTTATGTTTAGCTCCTAGAAATAAAAATCAAAAGAAATTACAGAAGTTAATTGTTTGAAGAGATGTCAACATTAGCCAGACACCAATATTACACCACCTTGATTAAGGTGCAGCTACATAGTTCTTTGATTCAGTGTTTTCTTTAAACCTTTTTTCCTCGTTGCTTAAAACTCCTGTCTCTGATATTTATCTAATGCTTGCATGTATGAAGAGTTTGCAATGTTTATTTTAATCCCTTATAGGACACAACATTTCTAAAAGTCTATTTATGTTGCTCCTTCAGTGCTCAGTGGGGCCATCATCTTGACTTTTCAAGCAATGAAACTTGGTTAAAAAAGATTTAAAGAAATGCAGTTACCTTTTAATATTATAGTAGGGAATGTGTTAACTCCAGCATATGACTCTGGAATGGACCCGGTAACCCCACGGTTTGTGTGTTTATAGGTATCAACTTTAATGGTCCATTGTGATAAATGAGAGATATTAAAATCTTACGCTTAGTACTCCTGCCTGCCTGCACAGTCATTTACAGTCAGCAGAGGGCTAAAAGTTAAAGGTCAGGCCTAGGAAAGTTAGAAAATGTGCCGTTCTGCTAAGCAGAGTCTGAACACAGGGAATGGGCTGCTCTGGGGACCGGAGGCCATGGCTGATTTTTCTGCTCTTGTTGTTGTTCCTGGCTCGGGGTAAGTTTATGCACAACCCAAAGCATTCAAGAATGAAATATTCTCCTTTCTTCATGTCAAAATAAATGTGCAGATGATCCACTAGAGGATTTCTTAAGTTGCATATATTTCCCCGTGTTGTTTTACCTGGTATGTTTACTAGAGAAAGAGACTTTTTTTGTTTGATCAGCCCTTTCCAGACAGGCTGTTAAATCTAAGGGAAGGATTTCCAGCAAACTGGTTACTTACCAATGTGCTGAAGCTCCTGTTACTGCAAAATACATTTTAGCATCTGGGTACTGCCACTGCCAAGCATGTGCTGCTGCCTTTGGGGACCAGCTCGGGTGTTGGCTCTGGTAACTGGAGCATATCAAAAGTAAGGACCAAAAAAGAACACTGTCAGCAAAGCTAGTGGCAGAACTACTGACGAGTGAATATTCACACTGCGGAGAAGACTAGTGTCCGTTTTATTTTTTGGTACCGTGAATGAAGCTATGTCTCTAAATCCAATCTTTTTATTTCATCAGTGGAAGTCCAGAAGTAGCTTATAGGTAAGCATGAAGAAGATCCCAGTTCCTCTTTTCCAATAACCTGATGCAAAGATGAAGATAGTGGGGGTTGCTTTAAGCCACTTTCACACTTTTTCATGGGATTTGGCTCAGCCTGAACTAACTTCCAGTGTAAGTGTCACCACAGTGGGACCTCCTGTGACATACCTAATGCTTTCTGTATCTCTCTGCCTCTCTTTCTCATTAGTCTTTGATGGCTGAAAATGAGGGAACAGTACAACTTTGGTTACACTGCTAATATACCCTTCCTGTGAGAGCTGGGGAAGATTGCTGAGACGCATTTCCATTAGTTGTATCTTTTTTGGAGAGGCCAGGGAGCTGATTACATCTTTTTAAGGTCTCTTTAGTCTCATGGGGTGGCACGTAGAAACCCTGGAATAACTGGGAATAGAGTCAAAGAGCAGGAAGCCACAAGAACAGCTACTGACTGAATTTTTGGTCGTGCCTTCAAAGATACCTCCTCTGTTTCAGAGTATCCTTTGTGAATGAGGGAAAGAAAAGGCTTGTTATACCTTCTTGAATCATATTAAAATGTTTACATTAGCACAAACACAGAACTGTGATATTGATGATATGTTTGCTTTTCTAAACTTATGCACAAGCTGGTTCCTGCTTTTGTGCAAAGCAGCTAGGCATTTTTAGCAGCAGGCTTCTGCTGGTTGTGAAACTCTGAGTGAAGCAGTCCCAGCCACTGCCTTACATAAACTCTGTGCCTGGTACAATGGACTGCTGCCACTGCCGTGTTTGTAGTACGAGATTTCCTTTCTGACCTACTTTTCTGCTGTATGCATTGGGCCAGGCCCTCTGGAGCATTAGATCATTTTATGTCATTCCCGTGCCACAAAGCTGCCCTGATGCTGCCTCAAGCAGCCAAGGAAGGATCCCGTCAGCCTAGAGGGATCCACAAACTACTTAACAATTCTGTTGTCTTTTTTCTTGCTGTAGCCAGCCCAGCAGATGTACTTAGTGTGCTCTAAAACAGACAATAGCTCCTTAGGTCTATAGTCATTCTTTAGGTTGCTTCACATGGGGCAATGATCTAGGACATAAGACTAGGAATATGAGAACAGTGCTCACAGATACGCAGGTCTTTGCTGAGCACATCTTGGCCATAATTGCCCTGGGCAAACATATATGAAGGGAAATAATACTAGTGAAGACAGCTTGGGCAGATATTGAAGAAATAACCTTCGAGATAATGAAACAAAATGAAATTTCATAAACTTTTAAATAATTGTAGAATATGAAATGTGCAGCATTTGATTATAGAAAAGTCTTTATAAGAGCTGGATACAACTCTGTTAAAATCTGTGTCTGTGAAGATTTTCATGGAGGAAGAGAGGGTAAGGATGGGAAAGACCGAGTTGTAGATCTGTATCTGACTCTAGGTAGGTATCTAGGGCAACGAAGTTCTGTGATCAAGCCTTGCCTTTCCCTCTCTGAGATGTGAAGTCAGTGCCTCTTCCTGCCTCCCTCTTAGAGCTGTTACAGACAGCATAGATACCAATATCTGAGTCTTCTTAATGGTATTTAATAGAAAACATCAGTTCTGTACCATAGAGAGCATAATTTCCTACCTATAGGTTCTACTCTATATTTTTTTTTTACAATCATCATGTTAAATTACCATCATGTTTACTAGAGCCAAAATTTCATCCTCTGTTGTGCTTAGTTCCTTGCAGGATGGCTGATAGAGCCTAATAAACAAATATGCAGCCATATTGTAACATAAGATTAGATACAAGACATGTTTCATTATTTCATGGGAGAGTCAGAGTCTAATTGGCATGCTGCATGTAAGTTGCTGGGGTTGCTGGGGATGAGGATGATACGTATTTGTCAAGTTTTTGTGCTGCTTACTCCCCTCCTTGGTGAAATGCATATTCCCCTGAATTATCCTGCAGACCCCTACCACAATACCCACAGGCATGCATACAGCCTGGTGAGAGCCCTGGCAGCCTCTTTACAGCTGAGACTTCTAGTTATTGCAATTGTAATTTGCACTGTAATTTGTGTGTAACAAGTGATGCATGTGTTGCCCATCCTGCCTGGACCAAACACAAGTTGTCAGCTAGGGAGGACTGTGCAGTAGGTGCTCAGAGAGCAGGATGCTGATGAGGGTGTCTAGGTGGGAAAAGTAGTTTCACCAGGATCCTCCACACAGAGGAGAGAGCAGAGAATGTGAACTCTCCCAGCAGAGCAACACAGGGATATGGTTTCCTTGCCAAGGGATTCCTGTTTGACTGAGAGGAAGAAAACAACAGCAGGGGAGAGGCTCTCAGCCAAAGGCGGACTTGAGGGCAACTGATCTTAAGCACATCCTGTGGTGACGAGAGAAGTAGGGCAAAGAAAGGGTGCAGGTGATCAATCATGTTTTGCCTACATCTCCTTTGCAAGGCTATTTAGCTTAAAGAGTGCCTGGGTTAAGAAAACCTCGTGTAACACTCACCATATGTGCTTATGTATGTCCTGAGCTGTTGATGAGTGTCCAAAAAGCTGGAACTTGGCAAAAAGAGGCAGTCTCTTCAGGTGGCTGAGCAGGATTTCGCTGCCTAGAGTGATCTGTTATCCCATTTCTGAAAAATGCCCTCAAGAGTCTGTGCCTTAGGAGTCAAAGAAAGAGACAGTTTTTCAATGTACCCACATTATGGAAGTTTAAAGAGTTCGCAGCCACAATGAACCTAAACATAAGGCCTCACAGCTAGATACTTACCAGGCTGTTATCTTGGCCATGGAAGCTACTTGGCTCAGCTATTTTTATCCTGGCACATCACACAAGCCTGGATCTGATTTAGACATCATGGTCAAATGGATTTGAAACAGAACTAAAAGTTAAGGAGTTAAAATCAGACATGCAAGACACCCATGAAAAAAATTAACAAGATGTTTCATGTACCTGAAAGTTTGAAAACTTTGACATTTGTGACAAAATATTATTTTTCTTTCTGTGACTGTAGCTGATCAGAGCTCCAAGGGATATTTTATTTTGCCTATGTAACATTTTTTTTTCACATGTATGTGAATGATCTGTGCCTCAGAACAACATAACTTTCACATCCAGGACTGTCTTCAAATTTTCTGGTCACGATTTTGACATTGTTAATTTGAAAAGCCAGATATATTCTGCTGATGTTATCCTAAGTGTCAAAAGTGTCCCTGTAGCGGCTTCCTATGCCTTATTGGGAGCCCTGCTGAAAGTAAGCCCAAAGCCTCCCAAATCACTGGGCCTACATGCAGGCATATGGTGCTCCAAGGAATGTGCGTATTGCCTGACATAAACGTAGGGTGTGATTATATGGACCTTTTGCCAGCTGCAAGGTTAAGCCTGGCTGCTTGTGTCAGATCCTGCGGCATAGTTTACCGCTCACTTACTTGTTTGTGGGGATGCAGTGCAAACTAATTCACTGAAATTATCGGAAGTGGAAAAAGGAAAGCAACCTGCTCTCTGTTTCCCAATTTTTGTTTTCCCTGAATTAGGTGTGTATGCACATGTGGATTCTTTCCTTCCCCTCAAATTTGAATCATTTCAGCAATCTGGATGACAGTATGACTTCAAATGTTAGGAGGGGCTGTTAAAGTTCAGGAGGGCAGGAATGAGCAGATGCTGGAGGGGAGGGGAAAGGAAACTTCGTAAATTGCTTTTGCCAAGAGAATGATGTTCATGTGGCAGCCTTTCCATGATTTCTGTGAGTAAGTGTCTGCTAAGAGAGGGTGCCCTGTTCAGCAAGGTCGAGGACAACCAGGATTGCAGATGACCAGAGCATTAGCTTCTAAACCCTGAAGTCTGTTTCCCCTCCAGCACCCGGTAGCACGAAACCTTCTGGTGCCAGAAACCAAAACCACAGGCTTACCTTGTGCTGTTTGGCAAGCAATTTACTGCCACTGTTCAAACCAGCAAAGAAGGGTATTGTATGGAAGAAGGACAAGCTGTGTGCCCTGTGGCTAGGTGATGATTAGACTTGCTGCATAATTGCTGGAGTACAAAAGGCTATGAGAACTACTCAGGGGTACCAAGTACTTTCTATTTCCCAGTTCCTTTCAACTTTGCTCGTAAAGACAATATTGCCCATCCACTTATAACCTTGATGCTTACTCAATCACAAATCCCATTAAACAAAAAGGACTTGAGGGAGTAAATTTGACAAGATTTGTCCATAGATACTTGTGGTTTTGACAGCTGAATAGAGTTCACATTACTTGGGTTTGTCAAGGATTATGTATGAACTTGAATCTTGGATATTGAATGACAATGTGGTGTGATGGTGTTATATAAAAATAACTCACTGTTATGTATTTAGACATATGGTGCCAGTCCTGTATCAGGAGTACTTCAGACAATTTAAATACTGTTCAAGACAACTTTAGGTAACCCAAAGGAATTTTCGTAATCATATGTGTTTCTCCCTTTCCCTTTTATCCCGAGTTGAACCCTATGGTTGTCTTCTATTCCATTTCAATTATTTCCCTGTTTTTCTGGCTGTGAACCCTTCCTGTATGGATTTCATGACCTCATGGAAGAGTTCAGAATGGTCAGGATCAATAAATCTCTCTGCAGGTCTTGTTGAATGTGTGGCTTTGCTGACAGGCTGTAAGGTGTCAGCACAGAGGTTGCTTAGGCTCCCGGCAAAAGACCCTGTAGTGAGACAACTGGGATGGCACTCAAATGGTCCTGGGAAGTAGGTTCCCACAAAAAAGAAATACAAAGCATTTCCCTAGCTTACATTACATCTATTCTTATTTTCTTATTTACAATTTACTTATTGACATGGACTTTTAACCCATACCTGGGAAAACTGGCTTTGTAAACAAAATTGGTGGGAATAGCACAGTTCAATTTGGAAAGCACTGACATTATAGCCCTCTCAGTAATATACATATTGTCGTCTACCTGGACTTCTGTAAGGCCTTTGATATGGTCCCCGACAACATTCTTGCTGCTAAATTGGAGAGATATGGTTTTGATGGATGGACTGTTAGATGGATAAGAAATTGGCTGGATGGCTGAGTTCAAAAAGTCACAGCCAACAGCTCAATATCCAAGCTGAAACCAGTAAAAAGTGGTGTCCCTCAGGGGTCCATGCTGGGATCAATACTATTTAATATCTTCATCAATGACATAGATGGTGGGACTGAGTGCACCCTCAGCAAGTTTGTGGATGACAGCAAGCTGTGTGGTGCGGTTGACACACTGGAGGGAAGGGATGCCATCCAGAGGGTCCATGACAGGCTTGAGGAGTGGGCCTATGTGAACTTCATGAAGTCCAAAAGGGCCAAGTGCAAGGTCCTGCACCTGGGTCAGGGCAACCCCAATATCAATACAGACTGCGGGATGAATAAATTGAAAACAGCCCTGCAGAGAAGGACTTGGAGATACTGGTGGATGAAAAATTGGACATGAGCTGGCAATGTGGGCTTGTGTCCCAGAAAGCCAACTGTATCTTGGCCAGCAGGTCAAAGGAGATGATTCTTCCCTTCTACTCTGCTCTCATGACGCCCTTGGAGTCTCACGAGTACCTGGAGAGCTGTGTTCAGCTCTGGCATCCCCAGCAAGAAAGACGTGGGCCTGTGAGAGCAGGTCCAGAGGATGAACATGAAAATGGTCAGGGGGCTGGAACACCTCTCCTGTGAAGAAAGGTTGCGAGAGTTAGGGTTGTTCAGTCTAGAGAAGAAAAGGCTCCTAGGAGATCTTATTGCAGCCTTTCAATTTAGAAAGGGGGCTTATAAGAAAGACGGAGAGAGACTTTTTACCAAGGCCTGTAGTGACTGGACAAGGGTCAACATTTTTTAATTGAAAGAGGGTAGATTTAGATTAAAGGAAAAAAAAAATTTATAATGAGGATAGTGAGACACTGGAACAAGTTGCCCAGAGAAACTGTGGATGCCCCATCCCTGGAAGTGTTCAAGGCCGGGTTGGATGGGGCTTTGAGCAACCTGATCTAGTGAAAGATGTCCCTGCCCATGGCAGGGGAGCTGGACTAGATGATCTTTAAAGATCCCTTCCAAACCAAACTGTTCTATGATAATAGCATTATTGTTAGGTTATTATAAGGTTTCAGATGGTTTAAGAGGCTTGTCTCTCTTTCTGTGGTGGTTGGTTTTTTTTTCCCCCTGTACCTGAGTTAGCCCTTATTGCATATTTGTTTGCTTTGTGAACTGGAGAACAAAAAATGATGCTCTGATTGAAAACTCTAAGTACTTTTATCACTCATCGGGTAAGCAAAAATAAATAATAAAAAAACAATACTTTTTTCAAAGATAGAATGAAGAGAAAAACATGGCAATGAACCAACCACAAGTTCCTGGTGATTGTCGCATTCAGCTCATATAATTAAGGGAGATATTGAATACTTTTCATACTGTCCCACCTAGTCTAGCTCATAGGCCTATAGGGTGCATCAAAAGGCAAATAACAGCAATGTAGCCTTGAGTGGAGACAGAACCTGAATGATTTTGTCTTAAAAAAACTCTGGTTTACTTTTTTTTTTTACTATATTTTTTACCTTTTATCATACTATTTTTTCATTCAGCTGGCTGGTTTTTTTTTCCCATTAACAGATTCTTATGAAGGTTGGAACTTTGGGCTATGAAGTACAACAGAGATTGGTGTTGTAGACTGTGCCACCAATCTCAGATAGCCCATTTCATCTCCTTTGCATGTATTTCTTTTTCTAGATATTGATCATTTAGATGGTAATGAATTTAAGAGAACCAATTTTTCTCCTTATTCATACACAGCTCCTGATGTGTTCTCAGTTGGAGAGCTAAAGACCAACCATAAGTTCAAGTACAGTATCAAGTATCAATAGTGCTAAGATTATGCATAGCTTGCTTGCATCCGAGAAGTTACTGTGATAAATTTCAAGGTCCCTGGGGAAAACAGTGCGTATCTCCATCTACATATATTATTTCGAGCATGACATTTACCCTGAGAAGCACATATTTATCTCTAAATGACTCCCCTTTACTTACAGATCTGAAAAGGAATGCAAAATGGATGTAATTTTTTGTCTGAACATTATTTTTAAGTTGAACAAAGTGATGTTTTCATCATACAAATTAGCACTGCAGAGTGCTGTTTTTTCAAATTGGTAATGTCCATGATGAAAACCACTAACTCATGCACTTGGATAATGTGAAAAAAAATTCATGTCTTTTTGATCTGAGTAAAAAGTTCTTAAAATTGCATAAAACTGTAATATGGTCTTCTGAAAATAAACAAATAAGCAAATTTCTTGCTGCAGTGCTATGGAAAAAAAGAAATTGAAGGAGCAAACAGAAGCTAGGACTCTAGAGCAAGAGGAATACTGCAGAGCACTTCACCTTTGCTTGTTGAGTTGCTTTTTAGTGTTTTGGGGAAGTTTTTTGAGCATTACATCTGAGCTTTTGTGAAATAATTACACTGATGGTTCTGGTTTCTAATGTACAGTACATAAATCTGCAAAAGCTATTGGGCAATTTCTGCTGAGTCTTTCACCTCAGATCAGCAGCCCTCAGATCATTAATCATGCATTATAAGCTTTAATAGACTAAGCGTTTTAAAGACATCTGCTGAGTCTCAAAGGATAGAGTGCAGACATTGCATTTCAAAGATTTCTATATTAGAGCAGGAATAATGTTGGAAGAAAAAAAGACCCAACAAAAAAGCTTTGCCTCTCCCTCTGGTTCCAGAGAGACCTGCCATGCTGCAAGAGAGGATGATCATGCAAGTTATTTATAATTGAAGACTGAGGAAGTTAAGCTCACCATGTATCAACATGTCTTCTTAGATATGGTGTTTGTCACTATCAATACTTGCCCATGCAGTGGGCAAATAAAGAAAGATCTGTTTTGCATGAATTGAATGTGTCAATAAAACACAGTTTTGCCCTGAACATGTCACACATGCCTGAAAGGCTCTCTAGGTAACTGGCCTTTTGCTTATTTAGTTTGTCTGATTCAGTCACTCAAACATATAGTTTGGTGAAGACTGTTGTTGCCTGTCGTGGCACAAAAGAGATAAAATTAGTTAGATTTTTCTCACATTTTAAGGAGATACTATGCCAGATTTGGAAGCTAATCTGAGTTATGTTAGTGAGTTATAAATATTGGTCTGTAAACACACCTTTGCACTTGTTACCTGTTCATTTGTAGTTATTTTTTCCACCAGATGATACTTCACTGTGGGGTAGCAGCTTCTCAGATTGTACAAGGAAACACTTTCAGAGTGGAAAGGGAGCATGAGGGCATGCAGGGTCTTGGTTATGGCTACATATTTGTTTCCAAACAGACAGCAATGGGGAAAGGCAGCCTACAGAGACGTGGGATGCTTTTGCCCATGTCGTGTTATGGATGAACCCTCACTGACAGCAACAGCGCTTGAGCTAAACACTTGTCCTCTGACTCCCATATTTACTCCTTAGCATAGAAGGTGCAGTCAGGAAGTTCAGTACCTGATGTGTTCTGGTGCAGCTATATCTTAGCTGTTTGAAAGTGCTTTACCTAAAATGTGTGAAATCACAATGAATTCTGTCTTCTCTCACACTTTCTTAGGAAGCACCCCTATTACCAGGCTATGTAGCATGACTGCAATATGAGTTGTCTTTCCATTTTCTAAAAATAACAAAGCAGCAGCTGAAAGCTGGGTGTCCTTGCCATTAAGTTGAGGAGTCACTTTCCTTCTGTCCAAGTGATATTTAAGAGGGTCATCAAGGGTGGAGGCAGCTGGAGAGCCACCTTGGAAAAACCTCCAGCCTGGGGTAATGGGCTAAGTTGTCCACCCACAAGGTGGGAGACACACTGGTAAAGCTGCTCTCTTGTGATTCAGGGCAGTGACTGGTGGTATAAACTTTTCCCACGCTGATTTGAAACTGGTAGGGCTCAGTACTCAGCCCCCAAAGTCCTTGTTACTGGAGCAGTCCCATGTCTATGATGTGATTCTTTACTGGTGGAAAGCAGAGAAGAAAGGCTCTGTAGCGTGGTGGGGTAGGTGCACTGGTGTGACATGTCACTTGTGCCCTCAGACAGGAGGGGCTTGGACCTGGTACTCCCATGTGAGTGCTCTAGTACATGGGCATGGGGGAAAACATCAGCTGCAGCGTTGCTGCTCATTTCCTATGTTTTTCTTACAGTACTTGAACAAAATGTCTCATGCTGAGTCAAATTTTTCATATGAGATGATTTTTCTTCCTGGCTTTTTGTATTGGTTAGGAAAAAAGGTAATAAAATAAATAATAAAAGAAATTTGCACATAATCCAGACTGATTTCCCCTTTCCTCCCCTCCCTGCATTTCTCAGTTTGGTATTGAAGACATCGATTACTCTTCCAGCCCTTTGAGGCCTGGACTAAACCCAAGAAAATGAACTAAAAGGTAAACAGAGGCAAAGAAAAATAGAGATATACAATCAGGGACACAAAGCAGGTTCCTGGCAGAATGTGGAATTAAGTTCTCTCACTTTCTGCAGAATCCAAGCTTTCCTTAAAAGGGAAACTGAAGGAAATAGGTCAACTCAAATAACATTAAATCATGCTGTATGAAAATGTATCCCTCTCATCTCTAAGCTGTGAGCTGACACATAGTTTTTAAACCTAATTTTACTGATGAGTATCTGTGATGTGCAAGGAGGGTCTCTGGGATCTGAACAGTGTTCCCTGCTTGATGGGACAGTTTTTCTGACAGCTTTCTCACCATATCTGCTCTCAGCTGTTCTGTTTCTTTTTTTTTTTCTTTTAAAGGAAACTTGAGTCATTGCCACTTTTTATCCTCTCTTCACTGCTTTCATGGGATCTTCCTTCTCTTCCTGCTTTTTTGCCTCTTTCCATTTTATGAGAATTTTATTCTCCTCTTCATATAGTTCCAACATTTTCTCACCTTCTCTCTCCCAAGAAAAGAAAATGAAACCCTTATGCTATAACATTCTAAAATGAAACTCAAGTGTAACACTCCTGTTTCAAACGCTCCTGGAGATAGAGGAAGGCAGCTTTATTTATTTATTTATTTTTTCCATAGGTGGATTACAGTCCTGCTCTTGAGTTCAGAGCTCTGACATCACGCAGGGTACCCTAGAAAAATATGCCTTTCAAATCCTTTGCTAAATATTTAATAAACAGCAAATGCATTTCCTAATGGACTTCGTGCAACAGCATCTTTTACAGGAGGAGCCCTGGGGAAGCTGGTAGAGGTCAGGCTGACTGACAGGCAGGTGAGAGGGAATTGAATTTGTTCTTAGAGAAATGATTAAGAAATGGAGCTGTAAGATGGAAGGAAATGCTAATATTTACATTCTGAAACTAGTCTGTAGATAGATATGTTATAGACTCTCAAAACAAAAACTGGTTTCAGTGCAGGCAGCTAAATTGCTCCAGATGAAAAGTAAGTTTTTCCATTTCTCCTGGGCTACTTTGCCCATTTATATTAATGGTCTGAAATAGTAGATCAAAGAGTGCTATTAACAAAGTAATAGAAAATGGAAAATAGCACTGAACATTCCTAGAAATCTGAAATTGAGATGCCTGTTTAAAGCTAAATCTTAGATCTACGGTAATATAATATTACCTGTTACTAATTATCATGCTGTTAAGCTCTCAGCATTAGTTTTGTTTGCATTATACCAGTATTGCCACACCTGCTAATGACAAATAACTTTTATCTAAAAATTTACACAGCTGAGAAATCCAGGTCCGATTTGACCTTCCCCAAATGCCATGATTTGGAGGGGGGCCTTGAACAGAAGACGACCCTTAATTTCTCCAAGGTGTAGCACAAGGGAGCTGAGTCTGTATTTCCTCTCTGTTGTGCTTCCTGGAAGCAGCTTGTGTGTTTGGCTGTTTCTTGCATATTCCCATAGTCCTCAGCTTCTTTCACCCCCATCTCCCACTCCCTGCGCCTTGCTGTTGCTGGGCTCCCAACCAAGTACGCTGCTCCCTCATGCACTGTAGCAGGAGTGTGGGCTGCTGCTGGCATCAGAGAAGAGGCAAGCAGGAGGGATGCAAAAGGGACCAGCATAGTGGGTGAAGGCCCTTCGTCTCCTTGACAAATTGGACCTGGAGTCCCTGGCTGGGGACCATGGGTGGGTCTGAAAGAGGAATAATTAGCGATAAACATCCCACACTGCTCTCTGTCCCCAGAGGGAAAGGTGCCCTCAGAGGGTGGACAAAAGCACTGTGATAGTGCCAGTACCCACAAGCGTAAAACTGGTTTAAGTCCATCAGTCAATCTTTGATGTAGCTTAGTAAGTCTGATGGTGAGCTACAGTCAGCAAAAAACAGACAGTAAAGAGAAGTGGTAGCAGTAACGACAGAATTTGATCTGCCTCTGAAAAATAATACTGACACAGATGGTGGAGATTTTTCCAGGTGAAATTATAGAAAATATGGTTTGGATCTCAGGAGTGAGGAACCCTGCAATTCTTTCAGGCTCATGGGAGGTTTTATTGTCCTATTCTGAGAGCACTTTTAAAATGTTATGCCGAGTCTCTCATTGCATGGAGACCTGTTTGACGTCTGCGCTACAAAAACTGCCGTTCTGCTTCTGTTTCTGTTAATAGCAGGTAGCGAGGTAAACTGACGTCCGTATGGCTAAAGTTTCCTTAAATGTGAAGCATACTGACCATTTTTGTTATGAGATGGCAATTCGAAGAGGCTGAGCCCGGGAATAAGTTTCCTTCGGCGGCACCGATTAACAGAGTACTTCCCGGTTAATACTATGTGTTAAGTGTATCGAAATCCCAGTTCTGAAAAGCGTGCCGAGAGGGCGCTGGTGCGCAGCGACCGGCCCCGGCGGCCGGGCGGCGGGCACCAGGTGGCACTGGCGGAGCGCGCAAAGCGCCGGCCGCTGCCGCGGCCCGCCGGTGAGGTGGGTGCCGGGACACCCACCCGGTGGCTCTCGGTTTAACCGCTCGAGCACAGCTGCCTTTCCTGCGTAACACGTTTAGGGGTTGGAATAGAACACACGGTATTTATCCTCGCTATCAGCATTTGCACCGTAAAATATGCCCACAAATCTTGTCTACTCCCTTAACGACTACGTTACACACTTCATTCTTCAGTATGCTACATAGATTAACAAGTCAGAGCCATGCCTGCTTTTTCTATGCCTTCCCCGCTAGCAAACAATGGAGTGGAAAAATAATTAGAGTGGAATTGTGTTTCAGAGGCATCCAGCTTGCCCAACCACCTTCCCCTCATCCTTGAAAAAAACCACCAAAATCCCCAAACCCACAAGCTGGGGAGGAATGCTACACCTCTGGCTTGTTTTGAGAAATACATTCTGGAAAGGAAAAGTCAAGGGAGACAGCATTTTCCCCAATTGCCACATAATCCTTCGTCATTCACAGTCTTTCTTAATCCACCTTAATCACCTCCTTAGCTTCGATTTTTTTTTTTTTTTTTTTGTCCTGCAGCTGAAATAAGTTCTTGGATATACACAGACAATTTTATGTACTGTTTTGCCAATGTTAGTAAAGATTTTAAAAGGAGTATAGTCCCAATGTACATTCTGCTATGTCAGACTTTTCTAAGCTTTCTCACAGTGTGTTGGTGGCCTAAAGAATATATTTAAGAAAAAAATATACTTTGACTGGTACAATTAAATGTGCACTAATGTGTACCTTTAAATGTGTGCTAAGGCTTTTTATCAATGATTTGTACAACTAACCCCAGTGACTACAGTTTGTAGTAGTTAATATTTCCAAGTTATTCACTGTTAGGTTTCGGAAGAGATTCTCCTAGGCAGTAAAAATATCATCTCTCTATTACAGTCTCTCAGGTACAATTTTTGAACCAGTATAACAAGGGGATGGTTGGGAGTGTCACAAGCCCTTCTGCTTCTTCACATTTGCATTCCTGCCGTGGCAGGACAGTGGGGCCAGCAGCAGCATGATGCTTGCTCCTGCCAGTCTGGGCGCTGGGCTGGGGCAACAGCTCAGCTCTGCATTTGCAGTGTCGGGCACACACCTACTCATGTCCCACCCTTTGGTCTCTACCACTGACCATATTTCTAGCCAGATATTGGTACTAGCTGCCAACCTGATCAGTCCATGGTGGTACCACAGTATACCTGTCCATCAGTTTCAGGTAGTGGTGTCTTGTCCACCATTGATGCACAGTCTGTGCCAAGGCTTATCATGCCCCATTCTTGTCTGCATTGTCAAGTTTGCCATGGGTCACCATGCTCAACTCTGTTGCCATCATGCTCCACTCACGACCAAGGCAAGTCTACGACGGTCCCATGTCACCAGGCCAATGAAGCAGAGTAGGTTTGTAGAAGCAGTAAGTCACATCATATGTGAAGTTAGAAAACATGTTCTAACACTGAAGCACTTCAGGTACATCAATAACTTTTATTTTTTGGAGCTTTTTTTTTTTTTTTCAAATGTACTTTTTCTGTGCTGACAGATGGACTATGACTTCTGATGTATGTGGAAAGAAGGGGAAGATCCATTTCTTTAGAGAAGTTTAACAGGGGAACCTTTATTGTAAGAGTGAAAGAGTGAAGGTTAGCTTACCCATTCATACTAGGATGTCAGCTAGCCTGGGGAGAAGGAGTAAGCAACAGGGCAGCACTGAAAAAAATCAGTCTTAATATGAATGTAAAGCTTAAATTATAGCTCATGTTATTCCTTTTCTTCTCCTTTTGTCTTTTTTCTTCAAGTTTTTGAGAAGGCAACATTTAAGTGTTTTTGCTGAACATATCACTTGGCTCTTCAGCTCCACTCCGCAATTCTTTCTCACAACATATTTGCATTCTTGGCCCATGCTTATTACATTAAACCTCAACGGTCATAAAGATCTCATTCAACAGGTATGGTATGAACTTGGGACTTCATTTACGAATTTGTTAATTCTAATACATGGAAAATATTACATGTTAAGGTTTCTTGATATTGTTTTGATATTCAGGAGAATGAAGAGGTTGTACTCCTGGCTGTTTCATAACACAGTTCGGATAGGATATGACATTTTTTTCATCACGGCCGCATGCAGGCAGTGGCATTGAATCCCCAGATTGCTAACTTAAATCTGAAGGTTGTGGAGATTAACATGGATGTTGTTTGATTATATTCTTCAAGACTGGATTATCTATTAGGATTTTGCTTTCAAATGTTCAGTGTGCTATATTTTGTTTATATGAAGAAATGGTAATCAAACATTTGTGTGTCTAGAAAACCTATTTGTTGCTGGGATATACCTAATTTACAGGCAGATGGGAGGCAGGCATTTGTCTGGTTTCATGGTTGCATTATCATAATCTCTGAATGTATTTGAGGCGGTCAAGCTTAAATTTGGATCAGGGTTTGAAACACCCTAAGCAGTTTTGTCATGTCCTTAGGAAGACAATAGCACGTCCTGTGACATTACATCCTCACTGTCGTGGTTTAACCCCAGCCAGCAACTAAGCACCACGCAGCCGCTCACTCACTTCCGCCCCACCCAGTGGGATGGGGGAGAAAATCGGGAAAAGAAGTAAAACTCGTGGGTTGAGATAAGAACGGTTTAATAGAACAGAAAAGAAACTAATAATGATAAAGATAACACTAATAAAATGACAACAGTAATAATGAAAGGATTGGAATGTACAAATGATGCGCAGTGCAATTGCTCATCACCCGCCGATCGATACCCAGCTACTCCCCGAGCAGTGATTCCCCACCCCCACTCCCCCCAGTTTATATACTGGGCATGACATCATATGGTATGGAATACCCCGTTGGCCAGTTTGGGTCAGGTGCCCTGGCTGTGTCCTGTGCCAACTTCTTGTGCCCCTCCAGCTTTCCTGCTGGCTGGGCATGAGAAGCTGAAAAATCCTTGACTTTAGACTAAACACTACTGAGCAACAACTGAAAACATCAGTGTTATCAACATTCTTCACATACTGAACTCAAAACATAGCACTGTACCAGCAACTAGGAAGACAATTAACTCTATCCCAGCTGAAACCAGGACACTCACATACTGGTGAGAGGATGTGGCTTACTCTGAGTAATTTGGGAGAGAACGGAATTTCATTTTCAAGAAAACTGGGAAGAAGAGTTACTCATGCAGAGCAGGGAAGACTACTTCAGTTTCTGTCTCCTCAGGGGTTTTCCAACAGAACATCTCCTGATCTACTGAATCTAGACATGTTTTATGAAATACACAAGCATCATGAATGAAGTAACATAAAAACTGAGGTTAGGTCCATTTATGACTCAATAACAGTTCAACCCAGAATAGCAAAATGCTCAGCATAGGAGGCTGTGGGAGTTACCTAGTCTTGTAGAAACACCCTACTAGAGTAGAAGGCTCACTCTGCTTCACCTCTAGTGGGTGCTTATAGATCACATGCTGAAAACACATGGTAACACCAGCGCACCTTCTTCCTTTGTGTGGGCTTGAGGTACCTTTGGGGGTGCAGACTTCCTTGGGCTACATCTGACCCCTGAAGTGGATTAGAGGGCAGACAGAGGTTGTGCTGTCCAGGGGCAGACATTCTGAGCAACTGATTTCCCACTATTTGTTAGAAATTTTGAAAATTACAAATGATAAAACAGAAAACATTCCTGTTCAGTCAAAAATCCTTAGCTGTAAACATTTGCCTTCATAAGGTCATTATAAAATTTGGTTTCCACGTGAACCTGTTCTCTCAATGTATCAAAACAATCCTTACTCCGTTTCTTTGTGCCTTTTTTCCTCTCCCTGGTTCCCTCACTCCTTTCATTCAGCATTCTACTGAACAACTCCTTCTAACTCAACCACCATCATTCTGACTTATTTATGATTTCTCCTCTGGCCCAAAGCCCTTGTGCTTCTTATTCCTTTTACTTTCCAGTACTCAGATTCCAGTCCTCTTTGCCTTTGCTCCTACTCTCCTCCTGCCATCCTTTGCTTGTATTAAAGGCCCACTGAGAGATGTTGTGGATTCAGCTGAGTGTGCCATTCTTTTTTCTTCATTCAGCTCTGGATTGATGGTTACTAATGATTCTGAATGTCTATGCAGAGTAACTACTAATAAAGAGCATGTAGTGGGAAAAAACCCAAAAAACTTCCACTTAACCCCCTAAAAAACTTTTTTTCTTTTGCTGTACTGGGACTTAAGTGATATTTTGTAAAAAAAGGGGTTTTTTTTAATTAAATAATTTTTTCAAAAAAATGCTTCTGATTCCTGACAGTATTCAATGTAAATAAACTAACTAGCTGTTGTGGTTTAAAGCCAGCTGGTAACAAAGCACCATGCAGCCGCTCACTCACTCCTCCCCCCCGGCTATGGTGGGATGAGGAGAAAATAGGAAGAAAGGCTTGTGGGTCGAGACAAGGACAGGGAGGGATCACTCACCACTTACAGTCACAGGCAAAAGACAGGCTCAACTTGAGGAAGAAACAAAATCAATTTAATTTACTACAAATCAAATCAAAACAAGGATACTGAGAATTAAAACCAAACCTTAGAACACCTTTCCCCCACCCCTCCCTCTTTCCTGGCTCAACTCCACTCCCGGTTCTCTCTGCCTCCTCCCCCTGGCGGCACAGGGGAAGGGGGTTGGGGTCAACTCGCCACACCTTGTCTCTGCCGCTCCTTCCTCCTCAGGGGGAGGACTCCTCACTCGTTCCCTGCTCCAGCGTGGGGTCCCTCCCATGGCAGACAGTCCTCCATGAACTTCTCTGGTATGGGTGCTTCCCACAGACTGCAGTCCTTCACAAGCTGCTCCAGCGTAGGTCCTTCCGTGGGCTGCAGTCCTTCAGGCACTGACTGCTCCAGTGCGGGCTTTCCCATGGAGTCACGGCCATCTTTGGGGGCATCCACCTGCTCCGGCATGGGGTATTCCACGGGCTGCAGGTGGGCATCTGCTCCCCTGCTCATCTCCATGGGCTGGAGGGGGACAGCCTACCATCTCACCATGGGCTGCAGGGGCATCCCCTCCTCTGGCACACCTCCTCACCTGCCTTCTTCACTGACCTCGGTATCTGCATAGGGGTTTCTCTCACATTTCAATACCCCTACTCACTACCGGTTCCCCTTCTTAAATCTGTTCTCCCAGAGGTGCTACCACTGTCACTGATAGGGTTGGCCTGGGCCAGAGGTGGGTCCGACTTGGAGCCAGGGAAGCTTCTAGCAGCTTCTCACAGGACCCACCCCTGTGACCCCTCCCCCACTACCAAAAAACCCCACCACACAAACCCATAACACTAGATTATTCTATGCTTTGGTTTTTTTATGAAGTTACACATAAGAGAAAATTAATAGTGAACTTTCAGTTTAGGAGAGCATAACTGTATGACTTCTGGAGACCTAAAGCACAGGCCAGTGCTGTGTAAGGTTCCACAAAGGGTTAGGTTGCAGCAACCTGATCCAGTATATTGAAATGCTCAGATAAGTCCTTTACAGGTGCCTTGAGACTGCCTTGGTCATGAGCAATGCAAAGCATGTTTGACTGTGATGAAATACTGAGGTCAATGGCTGGGACTTGGGGAGAGAAGAAGGAAAGAATGTGACATAGGCATAATTAAGTCATTCCACAGTAAGATAGGTTTTGACAATATTTGGCCAGATGACTTGTTCTTAGCAGTGATCCTTGGAATTGAGTGTTTCTGAATGCAATCTTCTCCCATAATGCATCTGGGCCATTATGCAATGCCAGTCAAGGGATTAGGAGTCTTGGGAAGGAATTCTAATTAAATCTATGCTTACCAAGAGCATGCGCATTTCTGCTGCTGAACAAGTGAATGTAATTCTTCCAATAAGCCCGTCAGAGGAATGTGGGCATACATACATCACACCAGTGTTGACACACCTTATTTATGAAGTCCCACTTTTGCGTCACTGTCCAGTTTTCTTCTCAGTGTATGTCCTTGTTGTGGTTTAACCCCAGCCAGCAACTAAGCACCACACAGCCGCTCACTCACTTCTCCCTCACCAGCAGGATGGGGAGGAGAATCGAAAATAAGAAGTAAAACTTGTGGGTTGAGATAGGAACGGTTTGATAACTAAAGTAAAATAAAATATAAAAATAACAAATATAATAAGAATAATAATTGTTATGAAAAAGAATATAACAACAACAAAACAAAAAGAAAAAAAGAGCGAAAAAAATAAACCCCAATAAAAGACAAGTGATACACAATGCAGTTGCTCATCACCCGCTGACTGATGCCGCAGCAGCAATCTACCCCTCCCGGCTGACTCCCCCTAGTTTATATACTGCACATGACATCCTATGGTATGGAATAACCCTTTGGCTAGTTTGGGTCAGCTGTCCTGGCCATGCTCCCTCCCAGCTTCTTGCGCACCTGCTTGCTGGCAGAGCATGGGAAATTGAAAAATCCTTGACTTAGGATAAGCACTACTTAGCAACAAGTAAAACATCAGTGTGTTATCAACATTATTCTCACACTAAATCCAAAACACAATGTACCAGCTACTACAAAGAAAATTAACTCTATCCCAGCTGAAACCGGGACAGTCCTATGCCGTGGAAATATTTTTAGAAAATGGAAGTAAAACATTGCTGTGCTTTACAGGATGACAACCACATTTGCAGAAGAGATGGAAGCGGGTGCAAGCAGGTTCTGTATAATCTATATAATTATATAATTCTGTATAATTGGTGTATGTTGGGATGAGTGTTGAAGAAAGCTGTGGTTCTGACTGTTAGTTTGCTCTCCATCCTAGAGAACATGGCGTGTTTGCAGAACTGTCTTCTACTCTGCCCATGCATTGGGACTATTTAATTCCTGATGCCACCTTCCAAGATAGACTCTACACAGGGATTTGTGGGGTAATGAATGTGCTTACTGAATTAGATATTTGTCTGTGTGTGACATTGTCATATTTTTGTGCTTCATAACTGTGTAATTTCAACTCTTAAATAAAATCTTAGTGGAATCATTGAATGTGAACACATTTAAAGCCAATTTAAGGTTGTGAGGTCTATACTCAGCAAAGCTTGCTTTAAACTAATTGTCTGTGGTAGTGCCAGGGATAGAAAGTTGAATCAAGATGCCAAGTAATTCATTTTAATTTAGATAATATTATAAAACAAGGGGACACTATAAGGCTGCCAAGATGTAAAAGGGCCAGGAATCAAAACATATGCCTTTGCACATTTTTGGGGTGTCAGGGAAAGAAGTTGGTTTTCTTTTTCCTTAAAGTGAGATATAAATCTATGGAGGTGATAATTCAGTCATTTAAAAAATAAGGGCTTACCATATGAACTTTAGTTTACAATGGGCTTTGGGGAAGCCAAATAATTTAAGTTTTTCAGCAGTAAATAAAATGGAAGGAAATACTGTTTGCTTATGAAATGGTTCTAGAGGCTTTTCTTCTGCAAAGATGACAAATAAGCATGTTGTTTGTGGAAACAAGCAACAGTTTCCAGTACAGTTACTGATGAGGAGAAATAAAAAAGAGCTTTCTAAAATTTCCTGGAATATGCACAGCACCTTATTTAGGCAAATTCCAGTTAGTCAGTCATGCCTTGACTGAATAAAGTATGAACAAAAGCGTGCATCCCTTACCTGACGTAAGGAAAAAGGCATATATACCAGACAAGATTTATTCAGTTCCGGCTTCCACTTTTAATTAGCACATAACTATTTTTTTCCGCAGTGGGATGTACATTTTTTTTTTTTGTGAGTCATTGGAGGATTCACTTTTTTGAAAACACTGTGTCTGTATCAAAGCTTAAAGACCATTATAACAGTTTCGTAAGACTGAATTTAGAATGATTTAAGCTAATACGGATGTATAATAAAATTTTTGTGCTTTTTCTCAAAGGTGCACAAACCAATTTAAAATATTATTATCAGCAAATCAACATCTATTTAGAATTTATCCTGACTACTGTGTTTTTCAGTCCTAGTTAGAATGGAGAGTGCTACAGAATACAACTGAGCCATTGCAAATGTGTTGAAAAAAACAAAATTTGAGAGAACTATGTGATATGGTAACAATCTAATGCTTTGAATATTTTGTCTTTCAGGTGAAATATCATGCTTCTATGTTTAAGATAAGGAAGCAAACAATTTTACAGGGCAAATTAATGACAACTTTGTATGACAGGGCACTGGTCATAGGCATTCATTTGCTCTTTGAAGTCATGCAAGCAGGTTTCTCAGTCCTCCTCAGGCTGAGAAAAATCTAGTTGTGAGATAAAGTTTTTGTATGAGTTTAAACAGTGATTCATGAACCCAGTGAAAACTGTGATTTAAAAAAATTAATGAGTCTCTGAAATAGTCCTCGGCCCTTACCAGAGCCACATCCTAAAGAAGAGGACAAAGTGGTTTTGTAGAAGCTAAAACATTTGGTTTTGAGGCACCCAGGATCATCATTTTCACATTGTGAAGTCCTTGCCTTCAGTCCCAGGTGTTTCAACCTACATTTGGGTAACAAACCCCAGCTGTTGCAGTGGTTGAGAAGGTAGGCCTACTTTGGGTTGTCAGCTCTCTCAGCTGGTTTGCAGCTCTTGCTGATTTAAGTGGCTTTGTTTTCAGGCTTAGAAAGGTATTACAAAGAGTCAGATGAAGGACTAAGACTGTCATGGGCATAGACAAACTGTGCATGCTGTAGTGTTATGTCTCTTTTGAACTCTGTTTCTGACTAGCTGCAGTATTTGTGCAAACCCTTCATCACGCAGGTTGCTGGCAACTCTGGAAAAAAGAAAATTGTTTACTTCTTCTGAAGCTTTCCTAGTGACCTGAAAATTCACAAAATTTAAGTTAAGTATTTTACCAAAATGACTTCTGAGCATTTTCTGAGACCTTATATTTGAAACTATGATATATGGGTATTTCAAAATGAACAGCTGTTTCAAATAATATCAAAAGATTTAAACTTGAAGATTTGATGGATGCAAATTGGTGAAAAATGTCAATTAAAAGTTTTGGTTCCATTTCATCTTATTTATTTATTGTCTGGAACAGATTTAACCAAAAAATTCCTGTCAGCTTGAAATAACATTATTCCATTTTGGCAGCAGCTTTTTCCTATGCCAGAGCAAGAAACTAGACTTTATAATTCAGTTTTTTGAGGGAAGAGAAATCAGTGAACTGAAGTCTGCATCTATCTCAGTTGTAATCTCTTTTATTTAACTGCATATTTCTTTCCTGCTATAGGGTAATCAAGCAGCATTTAGAGTGTTCCCGGTATCCTATACTTTCAGAAATGTCACCCAGACACTGTTGCCTCTTGACTTGGAGTGAAGCTAAGAGCAAACTTCTTGCAGTTGTTCTTCTACTATATTGCTATAAAACCATACACCAAGAAAACCTACTGAAGAAGCACTGTCTTTGCTACAGTGAATACTTACAAATGAAAAAAAAATGTTTTTTTTACTTGTCATATTGTTATCCTTTGTTGGTTTTTTCCGGCTGCTTACATTGCTATCTCTCATATTCCTTTTATAATTAAGTTTTTAAACTTGAAATAGTGATTTCTGTAGGTGTAGAAATTACCCCATCTGATAATGCTAATAAGCTGGTGTTGCTTATATTACTCATTTCACACTCATGCATCTTTACTGATAGACAAGCAATACTGCAATTTCTATGTATGGAAAAGTCTAAATCAGATTATTTTTTTTTTACAATGCAAATTTGCAGTCTTTTAACAATGGAGGACCATATTTTCCTCTAGTGCTGCGCGAATTTTCTTATGATGCAACAGGCTGTGGATTGGGATCTGAAAACTTGTGAAAGGAAGTATGTTGTATTTAAAGCCAAAACAATTTTTCATATTGAAAAATCTGCAGATAAACCTAGATACAATTTGTATGTGTGGGTATATATCCATATAAATTAGATCCACTAATTAATGCCATAGCAAAGTATCAGGAAAAAAGTGAATTCTGGAAGTTTTTCCCTTTTTCTGTTTAAAAACCAAACCAAACAAACAACCCCCCCCAGTTATTTACCACAGTTCTTAAGTACAAAATATTAATTCCCATTTATAGGAAACTACCTACTAGAGCTACCGAAAAAACCACAATGTTCATTTTCATTCTCTATAAAAACTCGAAGAGAATTCCCCGCCAGTTCCTTAAGAGAAGGCCAAACCCTTCCCAAATGGGATCACAAGAAAATTTCTTAAGACAAGTTTTTTTTCAGATGTGTTCTTTCCCAGGGAATTATATTGGTTTAAATACATGAAAGATTCCTTGGAAGTTTCCAAGTCTCTGCTAACACTATGAGTCAGATGTCTGCAGGTTGTGTTGTGCCAGATTTGACGTCAAACAATAATCCAATGGGGTTTTCCATTAGCCTTCATAATGGAGATTCAATGGGATCTTACTGCGTAAAATAACTGGATTTTTTCTGAATCACCAAGATTAGCATTAAAAATCTGATTTTGTTAACTGGTTTGTTAAAACACATTTTTAAAGGCTCAGAAGGTTGCAAAAAAAGGAAGATATTAAGCCTGAGTATACAGCAATATTAATTCTGAAATATTTCACAACTTAGTAAAATGTTACTGCAGCCCAAAGTCACTGCTATGGTTAGTCTTTGTGGCGATGGCGAGCACCGATGACTCCTCTCTTTAAACCTGAGTATGTCTGCTCTCCAAGAGTGAGGCATGCTATTGCAAGTATGGTTGTTATTGCTGGTTGGAAATTTACTGAGGAAGCAAGGAAGCCTTGCCTCGTGGCTGGGTTTGGCATGTCCTCCCTGCAGTTGGGGGCATGAGGATCTCTACCACCTTGGCCATGGGTGGCCTATTAACAAGTCTGCCCTCGGACCAGCATCCTTGGGTGACCTCTGCAGCTGTTATATGAAACTTACATTTTTGTCAGCTTTACTGAGTTGCTAAAAGATTCAGGGACCTTCCAGCTCTTGAGGATTTGGGGGTTTGTTGTATTTATTTTTTCTTTAGATTTTTGTCCTATTTGGACTGAAACCAATTTCTCATTTTTCCACAGACTGGGAATCCAGCTTCTTTGGCTAGCCACAGTTGTTCTCTAGCCTGTCTCCCACACTGCTGTACATTCTTGAGCAGAGCTGTTGTCTTCAGCTGAAAGTGAAGAAATGAAGGTGTAGACACATGAGTTTGGCTTTGGCACATTCCCCTTTTTGCGCGTTCTTCAATAAATAATAATTCCAAATACATGCAATTAAGCTCATGCTTGCAAAGTTATTAAGTGCCATCCCAGAAGTCTGTGCCAGCTTGCCCCTAACCTTTCTGCTCCATGTCCTGGGAGGGACTAGACTTTGAGGTTTCTGGTTACTAAGTTATGCAATCAGTAGGCTTCTTGGGGAAAGCGGAAAGCACATGACTTCTGTGCCTAAATAAGACCTCTCCAGAAGGGCTCGCTAGAGTATGAAGACAGACTTTGGCCTATATTTAGGGAACATGTCAAATGGTCTCTAGCTGCGAAATGGCCACAGTAAGTCCAATGGGTTTTCATCTACTTATCCATACTAGGCTAAGACTGGCCAGTGTAGATGAGACCAAGGAAAGAAAGCATTATGAGGAGCTGAAAGACAGTCGTAGAGGAGCAGCTTAAGAATAATACTGGAAGTCTGTAGCTAGGTGAAACGGTGAAAGCCCTAAGTCCATTATTCAAAGATCTTTTTAGGGCAGGCTTAGAAAATTGTTGAAAGAGGAGGAAGTGCAGGAGAGCTCAAAAAGGTAGCTGAATAGTTGACAACTGCTACATTTAACTCAAACCTGTGGGAAACAACGGAGTAATGGGAGTATGGATTTTTAAGCCATGGTTAATATAAAGTTATCCATATAAAGTGGAGCTTGATTTTACATGAGAGGAGCAGATTTCTTCTCAGTTGGGAGCCAGGGAAAATTCATAGTTGCTGCCTTTGCCACAGTGTTCTGAAAAATCATCTCAGTCAGCTTCTATTAAATGCTGCTGCCTGTTTTACAGGGACAAATCTGTAGTACATCTCAGTGACTGGCCTCTTATTTCTCCCCATCTATGGCGCTCTGCCATGCCCAGACAGGAAAAGGAGTGTTGCATATGTTGTTAACAACTCTTTTTTTCCAGATAAGAAGTCACCCAACTTTTTCCTGCATTCTTGGCAGCTGATAGTTGAGAATTTTTCATAAAAAGAAACTGAAAATGGTTCTGGGGATTACTGGGTGGAGAAATTACCAATGTCTGCCTTAGCAACTCACCGTCTCCCTCCTTTTCTTGATAAGCCTCTCAATTATAAACAATATAAATAGATCCTTTGTCTCATAGCACCCACAGTTGCAAGATAAACACAGAGGAGCACAAAAGTGAGGTGAAGTCAGTGAGATTCTTCATGGCATGAATCATGTTGAATTTGGCTTGCTCCCAAACATACATATTAGCAGAGAAGTCTGTCACCTGAGCGAGGTTAAATCATGCTGGAATATGCAGTAGCAAGAGAAGTAGTACAGAAGCAGTACGTTATATATAAAGTGTATTTTCATGTGGTTATGGTTTGTTTTGGTGTGAATCAAATTGCCAATGATCCTATTAGGTAATCTGCTGGGGAACAGTGATATGTGGAACTGCTCTCTCCGGCCATGCTCACACTTGAGGAATCACCGAGTGAAAGATGGGCATGGTGCAAATTGATGGGGCTGCTTAGAGAGTTATGGTCCTAGAAAGGAACAGTGTGGCCACTAGCAGGCCGGACAAGTACAGATCCGGTTTATGTGTGCATCAGTTGCCCAAAACCAACATTAGACACAGACACTGATAACATCTACGTTCAAGAAAATGAGGACAGTTGCACTAGTCCAGGAGTACTGGTGTTCACCCAGCTCTTTCTCCTGTGCTCTGCATGTCCCTGTGCATCTGCTTCCCATTGCTCCACTATCAGAGTGTGTGGATAGATGACAGCTTTTATATGACTGGGGGACCAAGACATAGTACATCCCAGAACAGAAACAGTCTCTGTCACAGGGTTCTTAGGTTCACTGGACTGCCTATTACAACTCAGCCTCAGTTCCCCCTGCAAAATGCAGGTTGACAGAACAGCTCTGCTTCAGAGGGTTACGTGAGGATAAATGCATTTAAGGTTTATGAACCACACAGATGACATAGTATGGAAAGCCATGCAGCTGACATTGTTAAACTGAAAGCAAAAATTCTTTAGGAAAATGGCCTTTTATACATACTCAAACATGCACACACACATACATTTACATATACATACATACTTTTATATAAGTTTAACATAAGGAGGACCAAAGAGAAGAAAAGTAGTAATTTACTAGTAGCAGGCATGATACTAAATGGGCATTAAAATCCCATAGATTCTGTTGGCTTTATACACTGAAAGATTTCAGAAGATGGTTCTGACATAATAAAATCTATGTCAGAAAGCACTGAACAAAATTGCATAGATTATCCCATTGGATCCTAAATGTATCAGAAAATTTAGATTGCAGAGTTGTACTTTCTATTCCGGTTTTATGATGAGTCATAATACTTAAGTAGAAAGATAGTGTCCATGGAAACATCTATAGTTACTGCCTGTTCTGTCATGTTTTGAACCCATGTTTTAATTATGTAACAGTATGCTCCTCTAGCTGGTACAAGAAAAGTTTTAGGAAATAGAAAAACTACACATTGTAGTTCCTTTATTTCCACATCTTAAATGCTGTTCTTGTAGAAAAGGGAAGAAAATGGAAGTTCTACTACATTCCTGGGATTATATAAATTGTTCCCATGTACTTAGTCTTGCCTTTTTTATTGAGAGAAAGGAAATGGGCACACAGCATGGCTGCATGAGTCACGAACATCTGTCTTTGAGTGTGTCCTATTTGATTAATAGAAGTTTACAGCCATTTTGTCCTGTCTTCATACTAGGGCCCCCAAACAGCATGAGTAATTTTGTTCTTCATAGGCTGTCTAGAGGTGACAAATTTTCCCCACTTCTGCTGTATTTGAAAGTGTTTATCTTTCAAGCATGAAATCCAGAATGTGATTTTTTTTTTTTTTGGCTTACTGATATAATTAAAGTCTGCCTCTTGCTGATGGTAAATGCAGTCTTAAAAAACCCTATGAGGATAAAAGAAATAGAAGCAAGAGAGAGAAGTTCTGTCTTTAGCTTGATGCTTTTTCCACTTTTTGGTTTAGTCATAAATTCTGGAAAAAAAATTGCAGCTCTTCCCTATTTGGATGACTGAAAATCAGTAGCAGACACCTTTAGTTCTTGTGCGTTCCGGGTAATAGAACTTTTCAAGGAATGGCTTCACTTGGTTGAAAAACACAGATTGTTCCTGATGTGCCAGACTATAAGTGTCAAGCCTGGGCAGGGTGGTGATTGCTCTGTTGTGTCCTTCTGCAGTCATCAGTGTAAAATGACTAAGGGTGCTTTTGGCTCTTGTCATAGTTTTGATCAGATAAAGAGTTTTATAGGTTTATTTTGCCTTTTTGAATCATATCCATCTAGTATAGCACAGACAAGGTTCAGTTTACTGCTGAAAGCCTCTCCAGCATTTTATTCCCTGAACTTACCTCCTTTTGCCTGCTGTGCTCTGTAGCCAGCACACACTGATTGCTAGTAAAATGTTGCTATCTGGGTAGAAGCTCTTCTTCCCTGAGAGCAACCTCTAATTATCGTAAAGCAACTCTTATTCTGTTTATGTTTCTGGTGCAGTGTGAAGGTAAAAATTAAATAGAGGCCAGAAGCTGGTCTTTTGGTAGGGGAAGAAGTACTTTATATTCCTTGCTTCATAGAGTAAGTCCCAGAGAGAGAGCAGAAAGCACTGCAGGAACGTGAAGAGCAGATCTCTATCACAGAGCAGTCCCTACACAGTCTTCTTTTTTTTTTTTTTTTTTTTTTTTGAAAGAGACAGTGGGATTGAAGTTTGGAAGCTTAATTGTGTCCTTGAAAAGGCAACAGGTCTTGTGTGGCTTCTTGTAGAATAATGATTTCTCTGAATGAAATCTGAAAATGTGTCTTGTCTCACAGTCTGTAGCTGCTATCTTGTGAATTGTTTTCCCTCTATTAAGATGGGAAAAAAAATCTGACTGCCTATCTGCAAATCAAGGAGTTTTGAATTTCTACGTCAATAATATATATAAAAGGTCAAAGAAATTGCTTTACAGAATATTTCCAGAATGGGTAACTTAACACCACCAAATATCCTGTGTTCTCCTTTACTTGGAAGTAAGACAATTAAAATACAAAGGCAAGTTTATTTGCACAGAGAAACCTGTTAATGACTGTCACCATTAGTCGCTTGATGTAGAGGGAGTTGGTGTGGGAAGAGAAACCAAATATAATAGGGAATGAGATGTTTCCAGCCATTTACACAGGTGGCCTAAGTCTTGAGCACTTGTAAATACAAGTTTCATTGCAATCTGTTTGTACTTAGTCTCAAATTTTACTTTTTGCTTCCCATACATTAGCACAACATGGCAAGGAAACACTTGTTTGAATCCACGTCTGTTTCAGTTATGCTAGATCCTGACTAGTGAAAATCATACAGCCCTGTTTTCTGTTGAGCTGTAGTGATTGGTACCATATGCAGCCTTGCCTACCTGACTTCTACTCAGTTTAGTTTTGTGAGAACTCTCTTATTGAGTTTTTCAAGATTTTTTAAAAAAAAGATAATTCCGGGCTCAAACAGGATAGGAGGTGAAAGGAAGACACTGGCAGTATGTTGGTGATGTGGATGACTGTGTCAACCTGTCAAACCCCTGAAACCAGGGTTAGACACATCATTTGAGGCTCATATGGTAGGGTAACAAGAGGAACCCCAATGTGGACCTGCTGTACTTCAAGAGGTTTCTGTTCTGCAAAAATGCACATGTGCACATGTACACACACACAGATGCACACACTGCCCCCGAATAAACATAAAATCAGAGCAGCAATTATTTCCAGTTGCACTGTCAAGACTAATTAAAAATAATTTTGTTAATAGGCCTCTCAAAAAAAATGGTTGGGAAACGTTGAGAAGTATCAGTTTCCTTTCCAAAGTACAAACTTCTTTTTCAGCAGTGTTCTGTCAATTAGCGGGCAAAGGCTTAATCCATCTAATCTTCTCACTGACCATTTGTAATTTGCTTAAAAATAAACATTTTGACTCTTAGGTAAGAGTAAATATTTAGCCATTGATCCAACAGTGTGACTAGGGTAATAACCAAGCAGTGAAATAAGCATGTGCTCCCAGAAAGAAAGTACTGTTTTAGCAAATACAAACCAATGGCTATTTGCTTGAGATAACACATGAGCCTCTAATTTCTCCAGACATCAAAACTAGAAAATAAAGACTGTTACTTTAGATACTTTTGTTGTGTTTCCTCCAAATTGTCAATGGGAAGTTCACTGGGCTCCTGAAGACCTATAATAGACATCCAGTCTGTTACCAGTGATGATATCCAAAGGGGAAATTGTACCAAAATGGCTTGCCAGAAAGCAGTTTCTGTAAAACACTTGAAGGTGAAGGAAATTATTCCCTTTCCCCTTTATGAAAAGATTAGTATTTATTTAATAACTTTCAATTTCTTTCAACTTCTCCTACTTTGTTTAATTTATTACAAAATTTACCAAAGCATAGTTCTGAAGCAACTGAATTGTCACGATTAGAAAAACAGAGTGGCAAAATGAATGAAAAAATAATTTTTTTACATCATTAATATTGAAAGAACAATAAAACTGGCAGCTGTCTCAAAACTATTTCTTAATTGGTCGACATTTACAAAAGAGCTGACTTTTGGCAGTGGGAAGCATGAAATATATTCATATCCTCCTTTTTTCCCCAAATCTGAATTGGAAAATCTTGCATCAAGTGAAAGTACCATCTTCACCGGTTGCATGTTCTCTTATATTTAGAGGCACAGAGTCTGCTGAAAAACAGTTGTTTTGACTCCATGTGGGTATCCAAAAAGCAGAACCTCAGATCTCACTAGCCCCTTCTGAAGGTATTGAAGGTCAGTGGGTTTAGAGAAATATTACTTAAAATACAAAAAATGCAAAGCCTTTCAGTCTGAAAGTGGTTAGTTCCAATTTTTTTTTTGCTTTGTCAAATTAAATGAACACTTAGACTGACAGCTCTGTTGGCTGGACAAATCTCCCAGTACCTTTGGCAGATCCCGGACTTGGCTTTCTCTGTGAAGTGCCTTGCTGTTTCTCTCTCTGCTGCCAGGACGCACACAAGCACTCAGACGTTCTCTGCCTGGCCACTTCTCACTCGCCCTCCCTGCATGTCTCTTTCCCCCAAATGGCCCCTCTTCAACACTCCTACCTTAAACTTACTCCTCTTTTTCACCTCCTTCTGCCAGCAAGATGTATGTTTGACAGGCAGGTGCTCTCCCTTTCCCTTGAGAAGAAATAAAGTCTTGCTGCTTGGGTACCATAAAGGCCACAGCAAAGAGACTTAGATCGCTGCTGATCCCCTTCCTCACCTCTCCCTTCTTGGCTGCACTGAGTGTCCTTACATCTAGAGGTATTTGAAATGCATATCCTGTGAGAGATCTTTCGGGGGGGGGGGGGGGCGGGGTGCCATTGGCAGGCCAGACACTAGCTGATATTTGCATTCAAAGTATGTTTATTATTAGACCAATAATACGCTTTACAGACAGAAACCTGCTAAAAATTCTTGTAGTCATATAGACCACTCCAAAGAGGTTGATATCTAGTCCACAGGATCAATGAGGGCATAATTTATTCACAGTGTTTGCAGATACACTTTGCCAAGTCTACCCACATCCTGAGTGCCCTCTGTTATTATTTCCCTGGTATAGAAGATAAAAGACAAGGATGTACAAGCAATGTATGGTTTTAAGAGGGTTCCTGTCTCTTTATTGTCTGAATTCTGATTCTCTTGGTGTGTTTTGCTTCCTTTAGACATCAGTGGCACTGCCAGAGACAGCAGGTTTTCCACGTGACCCAGCAGCCCCGCTGGCATTGGGCGGTCCGGGTGGGCTGGCAGTCCTGGGCAGGCTGCTCTCACTGAGGATTTGGGGGGGGGGGGGAGGGCAGAGAGCAACTGCTCTGTGAGCCTGAGAAGGATTTGTGTGAGCCGCTAAAAGAAATGGAAAGGATTGTATATGATATACCTACTGGGAGTTGCCTTGCCAGCCACATCACGAAAATGCCTGTCTCCCTCCTGCGGAAGGGGGTGACACTGGCTGCACTAGAAACTGCATCCAATGTGGGAGTGGGCCAGAATTTTAAAAAGATTGTGTGAGAAGGCAGTCAACTGGAGAAAACAAAACGAGTCCGTGAACTTAAGATTTTTGTAAGATTTCTGACAACTGCCAGCCCAAGATTCAGCATACCTGAGTGCATGCTTGATTATGGAAATTATGTAGAGATAACAGAAAAATCAGAAAAAATGTAATTTGAAATTTCATATGAACTTAGATCTGCAAGTTAACAACTTTGTCATGGGACTGGATGTAAAGCTTTGAATTACATAATTACTTTTCATTTCTGTGGTCTGTGTTGATGGTCATGAACATTACTTATACACTTCTAATGAAAAAATACATATTTTTCCAGGGTGCTAGAGGAAAGGAAGTGGTATCTGATCATTAAATGTCTTACAGGAAAAACTGGCATATCCAATAGACTGCAAATATCCTAGTTATAAGGTTTCCAGTGGACTGGCTAGAAGAGTAAGTGGGTAAAATAAATAGGACAGTGTAAAGGAATCTAGTTTTTCCCTTCTCTGGCCAATATTCTTGAAGCAGTTTCCATTTCAGAGATGCAATCTCACGTGTAAAACTCTCACTTTAGAGGTACATTACTTGATGGTCTAGACAGACTATATCCTGTGTCTGTAACTGGAATCAAAGCCACATTTTTTTCTATTGTGTATTTGGACACCACAGACATGCAAATTAATTACACTGAGTGCACCATTTATTTTAAAAATGAATTAATTTCTTATGTGAATGCAGTGGCTAATTGATTACTATGAAAATGAAGAGGAAAAAAAAAAAAGAAAAAATCTTTAGGAACATTACCCCTTGCCTGTGTGGTAACACAGAAACATAACTACAATCTGGTAAACCTTATTACTAACACCTCAATTCCTTTTCATTGGAAATATTGGCTCTGATGTTGACTTACACTGTATATGTATGTGCATCATTCATTATTCCTTTTAGGTGTCCAGGCAAGCTGTCAGCTTGCTTTGGGGTGCAATGCAGAAATCTTCATCTCTGAAACCAAAAGTGTATGGCAGTTAATACTAGACATAGTACCCTTAAATGCATTAGCTCGTGTGGAGTACTCATACCAACTAATGTCTACTTGTTTGAGGTTTTAAAAATCTTCCTGATGAAGAAAATGTCCAGTCTGCTGTAATTTTATATGACAAATAAATAAACAAAATGAAATTCTGGAAGTAAGATTTTTTTTTTTTAAATTTACAGTGTCTCTATGTTGTATCCCTGACTACAGTGCAACTTGCAGTGTGTAATGTATTGCCATTCTGGCTGTATTGGCATCAATGTGAATGTTATTATTCCTCTATTACTTTTTGGCTTTGCTTGACAGTTTTCATTTTCAAAAAGAACATTTTGTGTTTTGCTCATTCTTAAACAGTATACCAGTTCTGAACTCCCCTCCTGTTGAGAAATGAAATGAAATATTGTGCTCCCTGGCTTCCATTATCATGTTCTTAATTACCCATGTGGAGAGAAATTTTTGATATGTGAGGGTAGCAATACAACAGTCAGAACGTTTTAGAACGTTTCAGAACGTTACAGGTGGGTTATATTTGTGTTATTAAAAGCTATGCCTGAGTCCTCTTCTGGCTTTTGTCCTTGTAGAAAGACTGGCCCTCCTCCAGAGACCATTTTTGCTTGAGAGACTGGAAAGAGACTCATAAAAAAATTGTTCTGAGTTTGGAAAGTGAGCAGAAAAGGAGTGCTCATTAATTTCAATTGCCTGCATTGTGAAGGTAAGAATACAACTTCAAAAGGGTAACAAAGAATGGGAAATGGGGATTAAGAGAATGTAGGCTAAAAATATCTATATTTGATACCTAAATAAAGCAGTAGATAATAATAAACTTATCAATGCTACTAAATGCTAAGGATAAGTCCTAACACACATATAACTCACTGAGAGATTAGTAAATAGCCGAGTTGAAGAAGCTGCCAAAGGAAGACTTCTTATCCATGAAAAAAGTCACAATTCCCTACCAGAAAGTAACTGATATAATGCAGGGCATCTGAGTGTGAATGAACTATCACATGTATGCTTATGAGACACTATTTAAATAATTGTATCTAATGGAATTACTTATTCCTGTTAAAATACATGTAAAAGTATTAATGTCCTAGTATTTTTAGTAACATTAAAAGAATGAGTGGAAATCATTACTCCAGTTTGTAAATGTCACTGTAGTACAACATGGTGATTGCAATAGAGTGTTACTCTCTGGATGACCAGTGGGGAACAACTGTGGCATGTCTGAATTGAAATCTTTTTATTTGAAACAGAAGTATGTCCAGGTTTTGACTGAATTCCTGGGGCTTGGATTTTCAAATGGTATAACCAATCGTTCCTAAGAAAATCACTTTCCAGTTAATAAATACTGATATTTGCAGAAATGGGTAATGTGAATGATTCATCTGGGGATCCAGGCAGAGGCAGCCAAAGTGCTACCAAAATCCCCTCTCCACTTCCGTGGCTGTAGCTTAAAAAATAACTCCAAGCCTCTATACATGCTAAGAGTCCTTTTCACCTTGTTGTGGATAAAACTACTGCACACTTCCTACTGCAAGCATTAATAACTCCTTGAGAAATAGACCTCTGCTTTGATGAAACAATGAAAAGAGTTAATGATCAAAGAACCAGATGTGTGGCATTTTGCTGCTTTGAAATACTACACAGGCTGTTCAGGAGAGTTAAGTTACTTGGAATTAACTTTGTGAAGTGCTCTTTTTGCTTCCTGACACCATGTATTTGCAAAAATAGTCCCTGTTCTCCTTTTTATTTACTTACTTTCAGTGTGTCTTTTCCCTGACTGT
Source organism: Harpia harpyja (assembly GCF_026419915.1). Taxonomy (NCBI): domain Eukaryota; kingdom Metazoa; phylum Chordata; class Aves; order Accipitriformes; family Accipitridae; genus Harpia; species Harpia harpyja. Next base: position 18,975,971 of record NC_068947.1, read on the forward strand.
AACCAAAAGTTAGTACTTTAAGAAAAACATTGCATGACTCTCATTCTGCCTGGAACTTCAGGAAACTTCCAAGAAGATGCCTTATAGCTGGGAGATGGCATTTTTTTCTAGTTACAAGTAGCCTTAGAACTGATTTTCTGTGACACTGGAGTTTCTTTATCTTATCTTCTGTCTGAAAGGGACCATTTACAGTTTCAAAATAGTTCCTGGAATAAAAAATTTCATCACTGAACTCAAGAGTGGAACTCAGGCTAAACGCACCCTTGGTCCCCAGCAGAAAGACGGGAGAGGGAGAGTCTTGCCACAGTAGGAACAAGACAAAGTTTTAGTGGGCTGTTTTCCAGCTGCTTCCAGCTTCCTGGGGATGCATTGGATAGACAGGGTACAAGTATAAACCAGTGCTGGTTTGAGACTAATTTACACTTGATATCAGGGTGGCTTCTGTCTGGAAAGCCTCATTTCATTAATGCAGCAGAATTGAGAAACAGATTCCCTCCTCCCATTAGGATTTCAGAGCAGCAATGCAAGCTGAGCATTTCCTTTGGAGGGGGTCAGTCCAAACCCACAGACTGAGAACGGGGAGGAGTTCTCATTTGTTCTGGAAGGAAAAAAGCAGTTAACAAGAAAACATAGGGCAATGTAGACTATAATGGTTCCAGATAGTCTTAACTTTATGATGTCTTGACCACTTCCATATTTTTACTTTTCTCCAAGATAACAGACTGACAGAATTCCCAGTTCTCATTTTTATTTCTTTTTTTTTCTTTTTCTGACGTACATGTTCATTAGCCATTTCCCAGAATACAGTTGTTGATTTCTCTTTCACCACAGTATTTTCAATTATCTTTTAATTCAGTCCAATGCTGACTATTGGCAATATGAATAATCTTTTTGCTGTTCCAGAAATCATAAACTCCAGAAAAATAGTCTTGAGGCTGTTCGGGAAAATAGAGTCAAATCTGCAAATACAGCATTTGGCCCCTATTGTGGGGCTGGACACTGGGCATCCTGCTGGAGACGTGTGGCAGCAGTTGTGTCTCAGTGATCTCCAAACAGCTGTGAAGCTGATGCCTGAAGCAGTTTGCTTCGCGCGTTTCCAGTTACTGCATCAATCCGGGTTAAGGAAGGAGAGGAACAGGGGAGCAGAGAGAAAGCGAAGGCACTCACCACCCCTCCTCAGCACTCCCACATTTTGTACCCTACTGGCTGCACACAAATAAATGATGCAAAAAAAACCTTCAGAAGGGTTGAGCATCTCTTTTAGCAGCCTCTCTTGCCACCTCACTCTTTTCCCCTAACCTCTACCCACACCATACATAAGGGTGCTTAATGATCAGGTCTGGGTCATGCACATGTTTTTTGTCCCACAGAACATGAATGGATTTCCAAAAAAATTTTCCACAAGACCAGACTAACCAAAAATTTTCCATCACAAATATTTTTAGATATGTTATATCTTTTAATTTGGTTTTATCTTTTCTGTTTAGTTTATTTTGTTTTTACTAATAGCACTAGTTATTTTCCTGAACAGGCATTAAAAGAGAGAGAGAGAGGTTAGGCAGAGCTTTCTTACAAAGAGGGAACTACCACAGTTTTTGAAAGTCAAATCAATGATCATCTTTCCTCAGAACTTGCTACCCCTTTCTCTCTCAGGTTCTGTTGGCCTCCTTGGGGATGGTAGTCCAAGAAAAGCACCTATATTTCTGCTACCTGGCCCTTACCCAGGCCCTAAAATGGAATAAACTTGAATTGGCAATGCTGCTACTGCTTTCCTCTTTACAAATATTTTTGAAATTTTGCATAGTTTGCCATCAAATGTAGACTACTGAAACACTTAGCATTTCTATCCAGCTTCTATAAATAATTTATATCAGTGCTTTTTCATGTCTGTTCAGTGGCCAATCTTTCATCAGAATGTTGTTTAATATGGGAAATAAATGTTTCCATCTTCTTTGTTTCCAATTAACTGTGTTTCTGTAGCTGCTATTTATTTTTGTAACCATAGTGATGAAATCTATTTACTGGCTGCAGTCATAATAATTCTAAACATGTATTTATGTTTATTTCATGTCCACAAACCTGAACATTATATTAACATATTTATAATATAAGGTGGAGGAATATATCCTTTAAATGCTCTTATATCTGTTTCCTTGTGATGCATCAATATTTTTAAGTTTGGGACACTTCAAGAAGTTATGGTGTGCTTTCTAGTATTTCTGCAGTAAATTTTGTGCAATACTGAAAAGAAGTCTAAGATCTGCCTGAATTTTTTTGATATCTAGCTTTAGATAGCTTATAGAGACCAGTACAGACCCTGCTAGATGTGGTTGGCATGGCGTAGTTACTAAAGTACCTGAAGACCCATCCAGAGCATGTCTTGCTTCCTGCTTTTGTTTAATTTTTTTTGGCATCTAAAAAGCAGTGGTCAGACCCATTCCAGCTCAGACATGGAGGCCCCCCAAGGCAGAGGGCACAGCATCTGACAGCTCTTTGTCCTTGCAGAGACCTAAAGATTGGTTGATATTCAAAGGACCATAGGTACCTAATTGAAACTTAACGTGGTAGAAAGCACATACATCAAAAACTTGCCAGTACCTGTCTGGCAGTCTTAATATTGATGTCTTCTAACCTTTCATTTAGGACAAGAGGAAATGGCCTCAAGTTGAGGCAAGGGAGATTTAGGTTAGATATTAGGAAAAATTTTTTTACTGAGAGGGTTGTCAAACATTGGAATGGGCTGCCCAGGGAAGTGGTTGAGTCACCATCCCTGGAGGTATTCAAAAAGCGAGTGGACAGGGTACTCCAGGGCATGGTTTAGGGGGCATGGTTAATGGTTGGACTCGATGATCTTGAAGGTCTTTTCCAACCTAAATGATTCTATGATTCTATGATTCTATGATTAGATTTTAAACAAAGTAATGCAGGAGTAGCTATTATTGCTTAAGTGCCTAGAAGCCCTAATCCCTGATTATTAGTTTCTGCTAGTGCTCTACAAATACAGGGGCGGGGGGTTGGGGGGAAGGAACAAACGCCAAACAAAAAAACCCTGTGTCCCATGACAGTTTTCAAATCAATTATACAAATTGTGATAGAGAAATATAGTGAGACGAGGATGTAGAAGGAGGCTAATGCTCAGCAGTGCTCTTGGTGCATCAACAACCAAGATAGGGTCAAAATTTTGTAGGCAGTGGATTCTTCATGAACTTCTGAGGGATACTTGGGCAACTTTGTCAAAGTTTGGAGAAAGTGCTTCCCAATCACCAGAGGCAATGCAGGAAGAGGCATGAAGGTGTTTGTTGAACATGAAACACACTGAGCATGGAGTCTAGAAGCAACTTTGACAGACTTACCCTTTAATGGGTATGGAGTATTGAAAAGTGTTGGGACAGTAAGCATTATATTTTTGTGCAGGTAAATATTACCTGAGTATTTCTTTCTGTCATCTTGAATTTGAAGGACTTCTCCCATCACACCCAAAGCAGATGCAAAACTAAAATCTAAAGCTGCCTAAAAATTATTAAAATAAACTTTGTTTCATTTCCTTAGATACAGAAATGCCTATCTTGGTAGCTATTCACAGGCCCTCAGAGGAATTCTGCTTAGATATTGTAAAAAGTACATTTATTAATATACAGATCAATATAGAATATAATGACTATTGCAGAAGACACTTTACAATGAAATGTGGTAACCCCCTATTTTTGGGTTACTTAAGTGGAGTGGGGAAAGAACAGTTTTACCCCTACAACATTGTTAATTAGCCAGCTGAGTATAGAAGATGGTAGTTGTTCTGACAGAGTGATATTTTGCATAGATGAGGAAATGAAGCAAGGCTTATTGTAATTAGGAAAACAGCTCAGCTTGCATAAAAGGAAACACAATGATTTCCAGGGAAAAATTTCAACTGTGTCTGAATCCTCTAGAGAAAAATGAATTAAAGGCATGAATACGCTCCACCCAGATGAGAGATTCTTTGATATTTTCTTTAATGAGTGCAACCTGAGGAGGAAGGTATATATGAAAACTGAATGTTTGATATCTGCCTTGTCAAGATGGCAAACGAGGTGGACAAAAGACATTTACAATACAATTCAATGTAAGTTGATTAAGCCTGTTTTACTCTTTTCACTTGGCTATTATAAATTATTATAAATGTATGTAGATATTCTCTGTACGGAAATGGGTTTTATTTGCATTTTATGTTGACATGGGCTGAATTAAGTGTGATTCAAGGTGACTGGATCTCCAGCTACTTTGTTATGATTAGGCATTCCTAATTTGCAGGTCTGAGTATTCTGTGGATTTATAGGATCTTGGGGCACCTTCAGAGGTGCTTTACCTTCTGCAGCACATTCTCTAAAGTATCCAAAGGGGAGTTGCACGTTACCTATGTGGATAGCTGGCAGCACAGTTATAAAGAGATGTGTCCTGTAGGGACATGTGGTAACCAAGAAGGGTCTTTGGCATGCAGCTAGTTATTGAAGTCTATGCTTAAATCCTAAGGGTCTTGGGGAAGCAAGTAACAAGAATACAAAGAGCTAATATACAGTTTCTGCTTGAGAGCTTCCAGATTGAAATTTAGACAATCTGAATTGCCCATTAAAAAAGGTTTCTAATAATTGGGTGCATTTCTAATTGGAGTATCAGCATTAGCAAGGTTAATAGTGTGCTAGCTAAACTGTGAGAAGGCTGAAGAAGTTTTCAATGTTTAATGAATGTCAACAGAAGCTGTATGAACAGCTGCATTAACTGTTATGAATTGGGGAAAACTGTGTCCATACCAGTGTTAGAAAAGGAAGCCACTGTCAGTCCATTTTCTTTTCTAGTGCATAGCTGTTCCCTGTAGCATAAATTATCTTGAAAAAGCACACCTAAGAATAAATTTCAAGCAACAAGGTAATCAGAATTTCTCGAGTTATTGCACAGTCTCTTAGTTTCCCAATTAAGATGTGTTTTAAATGGTTTCTTTGCTTTATTTGCTGCATATGTTGTGATCTACAACACTAGTGTACTTCTGTTCCATACTGCACTGTGCCTCTGTCCCCAGGCACTTAATGCTCTGTCTTCTTTCCTCAGCAAAGGCAACAGCAAAGTGCAGTAGCACGATGCTGCAGAAAGTGAAGCACTTTAGGATTCCCAGTTCTGTCCTGTTGGGATCCTGACCTTTCAGAGGTGGTATCCTAACAAATATTTCCCTTCCCCTGCTTTGCTCTTACATCTTCCCCAGTTATGGATTACTTCAGCCACTATATAGGCAGCATTTATTCTAACATCAGTTATTCCTCTGACATGTGTGTATCAGGGGAGTCGTGATACAGGGATCACACACAGTTTAATAATCCTCAGCTAGTCTGGTCTTTGGGGATGGTCTGTTATACGCCAGGTTTAGCAGAGGTTACCTGAAAGAGTAGGGACTTTCTGAGCCTGAATCTGATCAGATTCAACCACTGAAGCAGATACAAATGTGAAACCATCCTCTATCTTTTTAGTAGCATACTGTGCACACTTTAAAGTTTAGTTTACCAACCAGTGTCACAGGGTTCATGAGCCCCACCTGGGAAGAAGCAGCTGACATCAATGACAGCACAGGGAATGAAAAAGCAGGAAGAAATGAGGGCAGGTTCCCCCAACCAAATGCCATCCAAGCCAGGAAATGTGTGGTGTTAGTGGAGGGTGGAGGAGTAGCTGAAAGCTGAACACAGGCCTGGGAACGTGGGAAGGACTGGTGCCCACCTACTCCAGGACCAACACAGGGACACAAATTGTGTTACCCTGAGGTTTTCCTGGACAGGGAAGACTTGCTGGATGGTGCTGCTCCCACGTAAGGTGAGGAACTCATGGTCAGTAAGTTCATCTCCTAACTCTGGCATACATGTGTAGTCTTACTGTCAGAGAGTAACTGCAATTTATGGCTTCCTTAGGGAAACAGTTACTGTCTTTGCTGCCTGAGCAGCTTAGTGAGTTGGCCCTATTTCTTCTTCTTAGGGAGTACTGAGAGTCTGAATGCACCGTCCTTCCTCCCAGGCTGCTATTGTGAGGTAATGGCCACACGTGGTTGCAGAGCTGAATTTGGAAATCGCATGAATATGATCTGCCTTTTCTGTTCGTGTCCATGCAGCTTTCCAAAGATGTTGTGAGGATGGTTCCTAAGAGAAAAAAGACTGCGGCATGTAAAAAATCAGGGTTAAGCTGCATGGCTGCAAAATAAGTTTCTTTCCTATTCAAGGTTGTATTGAAGGGAATGGGCCTATTGAATGTTCCTACCTTTCTAATGTATTTTGCTAACTCTTCCTGACTACAGTATGATCCATTCTTGATACATCTCAGTGTATCACTATAAACATTAAAAGGAAAATTATTAAATGGAGTAAAACTCATCTGTCCAGGCATGGATTTTATTACAAGTACTTTCATTGTTGCATATGAAATTATTACAACAGAATTTAACAGTTTTCAGAATTTAGCAGTTTTCAGTTTAATGGAATTCAGGAGGGGGTTGACTTCTTGATCTGAATATCACATTTCTTTTAACGGAGGTTGTATTCTAATGATGTTTCCAAATTCTTATAGTGCTTCAAATATATAATCGTTGAGATTTTATTGTGCCATGATAAGGAGAACCTGGAAATGGCAAAAGGTAGCAGGTATCGCCTATCTTCTCAACTTTCTGAGCATACATTTTTGCTGCCACTTCTCTACCTCATGCATTCAGCCACTGGAATGTTTTTATGAAATGAAGGGAAGAGCCTAATGCCAGGCATGAGTTTTGAAACTGTCAGGAAATAATAAAACTGATCACAAAAAATAAAAATCATGGCAATTTGTTTTAGGCATTTGCATGTGGCTCACTGACTATCTTTGAATTGTTTGAATTTGGTTGGAATCATTGTGTATTATCATGCAAATTTAATTGCATTTCAAGCTACTCACAGTATAGGGGGAGTATGGGAGCCACTTCATCCTGCCATCCCTCTGTTTTTTCTGGCTGTTTGGACTCCCTTATTTGAACAGGGAACTAAGGGTTCTTGGTGTAAGTCTTAGGCACAATTCGAAACGTTTTACCCTACTGAGAGGACAATAAAGCTGTACATGTCCATACAAAAATATATAGGGTTTGTTTTTTTTTTCCTCACATACTTTTCTAAAACAAGTTATGGGTAGATCATATGGGAATCAAAATAATGAAGACATGTACTTTCCATGTAGATATTTTGTGTGTAGAACTGCCATAGGTTTTATTGAAGCAGAGCAGAATTTGAAGCATGTATTAACTGTAATTTAAAAGGTCTTATGAGAGAATTTAAACATATTTTTTGAATGATGCATGCAGTTCCCTTCTCTTTATGTCCAACAACTAAAGCTATTTGGATAACATCTCCTTCTCTTGCTGCCTTGAAGTCAATCAAGTCTTCTTTGCAAGAGCCTATGAATATAAACCTCACAGCATGAATGTGACTTAGCTCAGTAGAAGGTGGCTGAGAAAGAAGATGGAAACCTTATGCAAAATCTTATTTTAGCTTGTGTTTCTTTTTTGGAGATGTTGAAACTGTGCTCTGGTAAATACTTTGAAGGAAGATATCATAAATAAACTTTAAATTTTGCTAAGCTTTTCTTTATTACTGGCAGTTAAAGCACACCATGGACTAAGTCTTCCTAAAAGAGAATGATTTTAAATCATAAAAATTCATGAAACTATTGGCAAAATAAATTACCTATTTTGGGAAATAAGATACTCTGAAGAGAAATCATGTGGTTAATAATCATGAAAGAATTAGTAAGGAATTAAGTCTGAATTTCATTGGTATGATTTTTCTGTATTTTGCTTTTGCAAGAGATTGTCATCTGAAGGGATTTTTATATTCTTCCTTCTTTTATTTTTACATCTTGTTTCAAATTTTATTTTTTTAAAGATGATGTGGTATATGGATATTAAAAGATAAAAATCATGACTAGTTAAGGGGATAAAAATTGGAGTGGAAAATCATAACAGGTTATTAAACTCTTTAATCATTAATATATGCAACACTTGAAGATTGATATATACTGTTGTTTTGAAATGTAGAATTATAGCCACTCAGATTAGATGATTACTGAATTCTAGCTCAGAGTAACTTCTGTAAATGAACAGTTGAAGAATAGTGGTGGTTGGTTGAGCTAAACCACCTTTAATCTGAGCAGTGATTAAAGCTAACTGTATATTTAGTGGTATAATTGTGCATCATCTTTTTAATTTTTATTTCATTCACACAACCAAACAAGTATCTTCCAGTCATGTCCATGGAGGTTAATAGGAGAGTTTTCTTTCTTTTTTTTTTTAAACTTTATTGGAAATAAGACATTGCTCTTACTGATTCAATACTTACCTGTAGAACCGCTGCATAGAGTTTCACAGATACATATAGATTTCTATTATTTGTGGGCTGCAACCAGTCAAGAATAGGCAAAGCAGGTTTGAAAGCATTTTACTGAGCCATTTTATAGTTTAAAAAAAGATCACAAATGAAATGTTGCCTTCACAGCAACCACTAGAAACAAAATTTCCATGACTGCAAAGACAGAGGTAAAAGATATATGGAGATTGAATTCTTCATACTATTCCATTCCTGCTCTGAAAGCATTAAAGAACTTTAAATAGTAAGAAGTCTAGCTAGCAAAGAATTGCAGAGATATCCAGTGTCAGCCTAATAGGATCTGATCAGCCCTGGCAGGAGTTCTGTGGTCCCTGGTGGAATCTGGAAAAACTAGTTTGTGAAGACTGAGAATAAGTCATCATTCCCCTTTATCAAAAGGTAGCTCTTTCATCATCCTCTCCTCACTTCATACTTACAGTTTTGGATATGCAGCTAAAAACCATGCCTAACATGGCTTTGGATTCACAGTGGTATGAGAGAATGCATATTTGGGGGAACAAGTTTATCAGTCTATAGGAAGTTTTGACTGTAGCTATGCTGAGTTAACAAAGTAGGAGATGAGGAATGTCCAGAAAAATCCCTTGGGAAAAGTGTCTGATGGAAAAAACAAAGTATCTCTGTCCTCAGGTGTTTAGCTATGGAACTTGAGTTGGTCTTTGCGTGCCAAAAAAAGAAAAGTGTTCTATTCATTCCATGCACTCTACTGAAAAGTTAAACCACATACATTATTCTATCTTACAAATGACTAACTTTATTCTGGCATATGTTTAATCATTTAGGAAAGTGTCCTATTTGAGAAAGCCTGTAAGTACCCACTTAAACCAAAGTAGATGTTTAAGGACTTCCTTGAATAAGGGCCAGAGCACTTAAAATTAGGAGGTGCACATTTTTTAGTGTAAAAACAAAACAAAACAAATGCTAACTAAAAATTAAAGCAGAGCTTCCTTCATTAATACTTGGTAATGAGCTCTACAGCCATGCAGACTCCAAAAGAGCAACTATTTCCTGTGAGAAATTCAAAGAGCTTTTCTGAACTTTGTAAATGTTTAATTTTAAAAAAGATAACAAACAAATATGCCCTTACTCTGTGTAATCATGTTTACAATAGGTATGAGAGCATGCGAGGCCTACCTGTGTGCTAGTGTTGCTCTGACTGGTTTTCTGGAAACTTTTCAAGACATAACTCCTGGAGAGGCTGAAGTACTGAAACACATCCTTACACTATGATGTCCTTTATTTGCCAGTAGCTAAAAGGATGAAATTATGGAAATATCTGATGGCCAGGGATGTTTCTGGTTTTATTCCTGTATTTATGTTTTGGAAAGATTATTGTCTCTGCTGAACTTGTTACCGAGAGAGAGAAGAAACTGAGATATCAGGTTAGCTAGGAAACTGGAGTTTTAGTTCTGGATTTAGAATACAGACTCTGTGAGGGAACTATATGTATAGGTAAGGATTTTAAAGTGGCATAGGACAGACATGCACAGTCAAAACCAGCCCTAATATTCTACAGAGTTCATATTTGAGGTCCTTAGTGGAAAACCTCCAATTGTCTGCCCATGATGGCAATATGGAATGTTCTTCTCCCTGCAGAAAACAAGCTAAGTTAACAACTGTGTGTACTGAGAAGTAAAAGCACCTAAGTGCAACAATGAATTCTGGAAAGGCATGACTTAAACTTCAGCATCTATGTAATTAAAATGCTTCCTATATAGACTGAGTATACCAGAAACTCTACAGACTGATGAGAAGAACTCTGATTCACCAGTATTTACTTTAGTCATGTGAAAACTCCCACTGAGAAAAGGGGAATTTTGTTGGAGGTGTATGAACAGGATGCCTATAATCTTAAAACAGAGTAAAACTCCAGGAAGCAGTAGAAAAATATTTCAAACAACTGTTGTCCATCATTAATAAGACAAGTGAAAGCAGTTGAGTTCATTTTAGATATAAATCATCAAAAGCAAGAAGGAGATTCTTTAAACACAGTTATTAAAGGAAAATGATAAATATTCATCACTGTAGCCAAGACTGATCATCAGCAAATTATTCAGCTTCTCCAGACTACACCCTATTTTTCTATAGATAAAAGCATATTTTGCCTACACTTGCAAGTTGAGAATTGAACATCAGGATCCTGATGAAGAAATGAATAAGAATGTATATATACTAAATTAATCACACTTTTTGTGTGATTCTCACTTTAAGCATCAGTGATCCAGTCAAGACCATTGGTTCCACAGGTATGCAAAGAAGAGCAATAACCTTATGAGAAACGGGAACTGCTGTCAACAAAATTCTTTTCATGTTGAAAAGAATTATGTTGCTCCCAGTGCAGAGTTTTTTGTAGACTACAGTAAAATGCCATGTACGTTATGACTCATCTGGAGTGCCGTGTTCAGTTCTGGGCTCCCCAGGACAATAAAGACATGGACTTAATGGAGTGAGCCTAGCAAAGAGTCACAATGATTAAGGGAGTGGAGCATCTTTCTTAAGGGGAGAAGCTGTGAGAGCTGCGAGTGTTCAGTCTGCAGCAGAGAAGGCTCAAGGGGATATTATGCATGTGCATAAACACTTAGTGGTAGGGAATGAGGATGAGCGAGTCAGACTTCTCAGTATAGCTATAGACAGAACAAGAGGCAATGGCCACAAATTAAAGCACATGAAATTCCTTCTGAACACAAACAAACACTTTTTTACTATGAGGGTGGACAAACACTGGAAGAGGTTGCCCAGAGAGATTGTGGAGTCTGCATTCATGGAGATATTAAAAAACAAACTGGACATGGCCCTGGGCAACCTGGTCTGGCTGACCCTGCTTGAGCAGAGTGGTGGGACAAGACGACCTCCAGAGGTGCCTTTCAACCTCAACCCTTCTGTGATTCTGTGAAAGAAAGGAAGAAAAACTGAAAAGCCTTCAAAAGAGGCTAATATGTTTACTAATACCAATTCAAAAGAAAATGGATAATAGGCATAAAGCAAAACTGCCTTATCTACATGAAATCTAGGTCAAGATTTTTAATAGCATGTTCCTGAATTAGTGCCCTGATGTTTCAGAGGGCTGTGTCATTTAGACTTCAGTAAGAGTTTCTGTGCATCCAAGGACATGTAATATGAATTAATATGAATGCAAATCTATGAGTGAAACCATAAGGTTTTGATTTTGTGATCTGTACATTTGAAGACACTACAAATCAGTTAATAAATTCTTTCAGTATTCAAATGTCCAATTCAATTGCTGTTCAATCTTCAGATTTAGCCATTTTTTTTTAATGATTATATTGATTTGTCCATTGAGAGGGATCAGTGGGGAGATCAGTTTAGCCATAAAAATAGCAGACTGGAAATAATAAATATCTACAGTTGAGACTTTGAACCTGGATGGAAGTTTGGAAGAAAAGGGAATAAAGCACAGTTAATATTTAGTCAGAATTCATATATACTAAAGGTACAAACTGACAAGTGTATTATATCCATAAATTTAGACATACAAAGGTCAAACTTTGTATGGATGACAATAGGGAAAATCTTCAAGAGAGTGATATTAACACAACATTTTCTTTAAAAAAATAATTGCTGCTATCAGCTCCCAAGCCTGTGTCTGGCCCACAGGAAGTCTATTCAACAATACAAGCAACATCAAAAGGTGCCATCTCTGCATTTTCCATCACTTTATGGCTTGTAGCCAGGAGTAATAAGGCACAGCTACAGCAGAAACCAAAATAATAGTCCAAACAGTTGGATATAATAGCAGTGATGGAACCATAAGGGCATCTAAAATCAAACGTAAGTGGGAGGGGACCAAAATAGAGCACCGCAGTTCTGTAACCCAGCAAACTAGCTCTCGACTGTAAATTGGGGAGACACAAGTCTTAACTATGGCAATAAAAAGATTATTGGCTTATGAATGTGGTTCCTGCATCCATCTGGTTTGAGATAGAATTTTTGGCTGTAAGAGGTGCATTGTGCTTTCCAGTTTTCACCTTATAAATCTGTTTGTCCATAGAGTTCTTGGATGAGGTTCCTGGATTCATCTAATACTGTATAAGTGGCCATTTTATATAAGCCCTTATTTTTTAAATTCAAGTGAGATGAATAACAAATGTTCTGTCCATGTTTATAAGCTATCTAATGGCAATAGTTTAAGTAAATATTGCTTAGGATAAATAATATTATACTAGGAAGACAGCAGGAATAATGAAAAATGCAGTTAAGAAAGAGCTATTGAAATTAACTGGTTAAACACTGCTGAATTGGCTGGAGTATCATAAAAATAGCTAATGCTATTTTAAATATTAATTTAGAGGAGTCTTTCATCCCAACAAAACTTTCCCCAGAAACAGCAGAATCAGTAATTCACCAGGAGACTCACAGACTGTTACAATTGTGAAACAAGGGACTAGAGCACCATAAGTCTTAGGGAAACTCAGCTTTGAATGATATAAAGTAAAATTCCACAACTGTCTTGTCATACAGATATGACTAACTTCTGAGCAGTGCAGAAACTTGGATAATAAAGGCTTAGATACTAAAATACAATATAGTCCAATAGAAAATAAGATAGATCATCTGATAAGAATGCTAGAGGATTAATCAAGTAATAAACAATAAAATTTAACTGCAGTTGTGAGAGTCTCACCTTATAAAGTAATCATTATCAAGATGTGATAGCCATGATGTTATTCACCAGCTGTTAACTTAAATAAGGTCAGCATCCTCTGAAACCCACAGGAGTTTTATGCTCAATTTAAATACATGTTTTACTTCTGTGTTGGGGAGGAGGGAGAGAGGGACTCTCAGAGCACATGTCTTCTGAGATTGGAAAGGGTAGAACTAGTAAAACTGGGGAGGGAAATTGAGAGGTGAAATTAAGAAAAATGTCTTCCTCTCCCTTCTCCTCTATCCTATCTCTCTACAGAAACCACTTTGTCTCATTCATAAAACTATATACTGTGCTATATGTTTGAGCAAGACTTTTATTTTTCCATATATTTTGGAGAAAAAAGACTTGTGTGTTTGAGTTTATGTATTATGTCTCCTTGTAGTTAATATTAGCCTTGCCATGAAGGGAGTGATTTGCATGCACATGTGTGTCTGTTGAACTGTCTGGCACCAATTCCTTTTGATCAAACAAAACATTAAGTGGCCACGGACCTTCACTTTGAATTTACATTTTTCAGTCTTTTGGAAAGTCTTACAATTTCTTTATGTTGTCTTTGCTGTTCAGAAGTAAGCCCCATATGCCTGGTAAGTTTGGCAGATCTGTCTGTTAGCTAATTAAAGCTCAATATGCCTGCTACATATCTGTTGTTATGCGCAATTTTCAACAAGTGTACTCTGCCACCTCTGCTGAGATACTGAATTATAATTTGAAATTATTAGGATTCAAAGCTAAAGCTATCAGGAAAGATAGACAGACAGAGGATTAAAGCATTTCATTGAAATCTAGCAATCTTGATGGGTAGGCATGGTCCTAGCACTGCTCCTCATCAGTTTCAATAGCAATTCACCATGAAATTGTAGTATATACTGGGACTTGCCTAGGCATTTTCCCTGATATGTGCAGAATTAGGAACCCTGAATCCTGAGATGTACTGGCTTTATACATCTTTGTACAAAGGATAGCTTTCCTAACCTTCCTAACTCGCTAAAGAAGCAACCAAACTTGAAATACAGTATCTTATGTGATCCCAAAGCTGAGTGAAGCTCAGCTTGACGTTCTGCAAGTCCAATTCTAGGAGTAGGTATTGCATAGAGGTATGCATTTGTACGGCTCCCTATATAAATGCAGTTGATAGCAAATTTTTATTACCCTGTTAATTCCTCCTCTTGATGCTAATACAGATTTCCTTAGAGAGAGAGAGATCCAGATCTCCAAAGCCAGGAGATTATTGTTCAGTTAAGGAAAAAACCTCTCATGTTCTATGTGGTCTCTCTAACTCAATATAAATTGTCATTGTCTGAAAGTTTGGGAATGCTGAATATTCTGTTGCATGTTTTTATAGCCATCCATCATTAACCTTTGTCTTTTGTAGAGCTGAGATAATCTGAGAGATGTTATACTTTGCTAAACCTGCATTTTTCTTTTCCATTATATGGAAGTAGAACATCTGGTATGTGCTGGGACAGTATTTCAAACATCATCTCCTGCTGAGCTGTGCACAGTAATTAATTACATGCCAACAGATGAACAAAGTATTTCTTCAATTACTATTGTTATTTGCCCTAGCTGTACCAAAGTAAATATCTTTACTGCCATTCCTAGGAGAGTGGTCTAAATAGCCTGTGTTCTGATTCTCATTATACATTAGTATAATCAAACAGAAAAAAAGTATTTTACAAAAGCACACTTCTTGATATTTTTTACTAGAATTGTCTCATTTCATTTGTTTATAGTGACCTCAGAGCCTGTGCATATTACGAACTTCTACACAGCATATAGGCTATTCTACTGAAGGGAAGGAAGGATGGCCCATTGATGATAGTGCCAGTAAAGGACTCAGGAGATCTGTGTTCAATAACGTTCTCCATCAGTTTCCTTCCTGTATAGTCTTGGCAAGTCTGTTAGATTTTCAAGGCTATTTCAGTGCTGAAATGCTTTCTAATAATCTGGCTTTTAGATTATCAATTTCCCATCTGTTATATGAGGATAACAATACTGGGTTTACAATTATGGAGATATTTGAACTAAATATGAAATTGCAGAAGGGAATAAAGAAGTTCTTAGGTGGCTACTCAGACCTCAGCTTCATATACTTTATTCCATCCTGTCTGTTTTGAAATGGAAAAAGCTAATCTCTTTGAGGCTTTAAAATGGGGTGTCTGTATGTGCCCTGCCTAAGTGATGCCCAGGAGTCATTTAGGAGAGTGCTAGGTGTCATGGGCCAAAAGCCAGTGACTGCTCTTGTAGTTTAAGTACACAATCCCATTACCAGTGCCTAGGAATATGCCCTGGCATGGTTTAATTTCCTAGTATAGGTGTAGCCTTTCCCCACTCTGGGATTTTGTATTATTAGAGGATGTCAGATAGAGGTACAGCATAATGAGGACTCTCAGAGTTGAAAGGATGTTCCTTTTCCTGAGATAGAACACACGTTCCTTGGGAAAATCTGCATAACATTCACCAATTTTTAGAAGCTCAACTTCTATTAAGGAGGTGTTGTCAATTCCAGTGTGTCCCAATGAGCTGTATCACTGCACACCTCAAATGCAAACCCAGGGGTCAAGGGCTGCTCAATGATTTTCCTAGGAGCTGATAAAAAATCTTCAGTGTTTTCACCGATTTCCCCTTCCTTAGTTTGTTTGAACCCCAGCCCTCCTATTCTCTTGCAGTATCATGCAAAAAGGACGTCACAGCAATGCTCATGACTAGGTGACTCTTCACCTAGGGGTCATTTTTTACTCAGTTTTGCCTTAAAGTGTGTGAATGAAGCTCATCAATAAGAAAGTCAGCAGATTTCCATGTGAACTGGATTCAGATGGACTTGCACAGCTGTAACCACTATTGTGTGTATTTCCATTCTTAGCTCCACAGTGTAATTGCCTACAAAGTCTTTTAGGAAAAAGATGCTTAGCCAAGAGCTTTTAACAAGTGCTAGTTCTATTTTTACAATTTGTGTCACGATCCCATGTTTGAAAACCACATTTTACAACACAGAGGAGACAACCTGGAGGTGACTGCCCTGTTAATGCAATGTTTCAGCAAAGAGTACAAACACAATCAGGACAGGTGGAGAAGGAACGTAGAGCCTATTCTTTCCCATAGCACCTGTTTGTGAGCTTAGCCTCTATGAAGGCTGGTCTATGCCAGACTGGGGGATAATCTGTTCCCTTTTCTTGGAGATTGCTCTTTATTGTAGAGATATCCGGCTGGGGAACTAAGTTACTGCACAAGCCATTCAGAAGTGGGCTGCCTTACTTTCCCAGCAGAAATACTGACTCTTGTGTAAGTCACCTGCAGATCCAACATGGTTGTTTCCTTCTCTCTCACAGGTACAGGAATCGCTGGAGGCATGACGGTAAAAGAATCACAAAGCTGGCAACAGTTTAGAACTGTTTTAATAAGGGAATTAATCATCAGCACAATGATTCATGCTCACCAGTTTTCCAGAGGAGATGGTCACAGCATTTTTTTCCACTGGGAGGAGGGAGACAAGGGGCAGACAGGCAAGGCTGATTCCCAAGGCTTGGCTCCACACTCAAGAGAAATGGATGTGAATTTTCTCATCTTTCCTTCAATATTTTCTCAGCTCCTGGATGTGTGGGAGGAAAAGGAAGTTATTCAGAATCAATTATGACTTTCCACTACGTTGTTGCATTTCGGATTACTGTTTTTCTTATGTCTACAGCCCATTGTCTTTTGTATGAATTGATTCCTACCTCCCCATTCTGTTGTCTCAATCACAATTGTGTGAAATCAGTTTCAAGGCAACTGAAATTACCTGTAAAGAGAGTACTTGGGTATGCTTTTCAAGCCTGATTAAAAATCCCTTTAAATGCATAGAAAGATTTCCAAAGATTAAAGCAGGCTTTGGTTTGGGCCTGTGGTATCAAAATCATATTTGGGAAATCTCTGGGTATTAAGCTCTGATATCGATTCAGGAGCCATAATGTATGACTAATAAGAGCCAGCCTTACTCAGAAAATTTAGGAAAGAGCAAACAAGAACCGTGACCATGCTTGGGTAGAGGAAAAATACACACATAATTTTTAAAATCCCGGTTTGAATTTAGTGTAGTTTCTTGGGGATGCTCCAGAAACAATGTCCTGATGGTTCCTCATATTTTTAAAGCTTTTAATCTTCTCACATTATTGATATTGAGGGAATTTCCCCAACCTCTAAACTCAGTACATAACAAGAAAGATGTGTCCTGTTAATAAAGTTAGATTGTTGAAAGTATTACTTATTTTATATAACTTGTTTCAAGCTCTTTCCTTAAAGAAATAGGACTTTTTTTTTTACAGAATGGAAAATTAAATGCTTATTAATCTTTTCCAGTTGTGTAATGCATTTAACATTTAAAAAAGAATCTTACTGCAGATAAATGTATGCTCTGATGCTGACCATTAAATGATCCATTTTCAAGGTGTGTGGCCTTATTAAGTTTGGAAATTCATATACAGCTCACACATACGTGCCTCTGTTTCTAGTAGTGAGGGTATTTTGATATGTACAAAACACCACAGCCTGGAACTGACATCATTCTTTGGCAGACATGTGAATATTTTGTTTTGTAATTGCTGGCTTGCTTGTCAGTACACTCCCGCTGTCTATTAAACAGAATGATATACTTGTGCTCAGGGTGTTTTGCGAATCCTTTCTGTTGGCTAAGCAAATAAAGGTTTCCTTACCAGCTAAAGGGCTTAGTTTATGTGTACAGTTTGCTTATGCACAAGACAGAGGTGGCTAGGTCTCTGTATTTAAGCTGGAAAAACCTCTCTAAAAGTTATATGAACATTCACTTGAACATTATATTTTTACTTCCTCATTTAAGTGCTTTCAGTGAACATTCCCAGTGAACTGTTTCTCAAGCTAGGACCTACTGGGCATCATAAACAGGGTCAAAAATACCCTCTACAGCTATAACTCTTCCTCTATAGCTAAATTTGAGGGGGGGGGGGGGTCCCAGACACTTTCTGTTGTAAAATAAGACCATAAACATGGAAAAATGTTGACAATCATAGCTGCAGTGGGCAAAGGCTTTGGCAGCAATATTAAAACATTTTAATTTCAATTTTTAGAAAAAATTTAGATAAAGTGAATTTTTATTCCTACAAATGAACAGAAATCTCAGCCTTATCCTAGAGTTTACTTCTTAATAGAAAGAGCTGCAAAAGTACTCCATAAAAAGGATGAACAGTACTTGCATTTTGTGCTATGATTGCAATACATATTATTGAGCCAGATTAATAGATTCATGGCTTATGAGCAGCTTAATTGAAAAAAGCTGAATCTTTTCAGTGATTAGAAACAAACTAATTTTGCTGGAGAAATAATTTTCTTTAATTCACTCAGATTCACTCAGCATTGATGTAGACATGTAGATCACTGTGAAAATATTGTTGATGGATGCATTAATTCTTGTTTACCGAGAATTCCCTCAAACCATCTTGTAATTTGATACAAATACTTCTTCTCTGGTTTCTGGAAACTGCTGTTTACTGGTAAAATATGTCGGCACTGAAGCGTTCACTGGAATTTTCCCAGTTGTACAAACCAAAATACAACTAATAAGCAATATCACATGTAAAAAATAATATTTCTGGACATATAATAGTCACAAGAAATACTCTCCCCACCCCAAAAAAAGAGTAGCTTGATATTGAGTGCAAATTAAAGTCCTAAGCATCTTAAATTGTTTGACACTTTTTTTCATATCTTCAGCAAAAAGCAAAAATGCAATTACGAGACTTATAAAGTAGTACCACTGGCAAAGAGCAAGCTTTCAGTATCAAATAGGGAAATATTATCAAACAGGTAAGAGAACACTTAAAAAAATCTGATTTAAAGTTGATTGAGCCTTATAGTCTTCCTCTTGAGAATTTACAGGCATAGTAGCTGACGTCTCCAATCCTATTTTTGTGGAGAATAGTGGAGGTACTGAAAAACAGGAAGAGGACAATCAAACAGTTGATGGAGAATCTTCTTATTCAAAGTGCAAGTAGGATGAAACTGGGAGAGGCTGCTAGCACATTGGATGACATAACAGAGCTCAAAATGACCCTTAAAAAATTCAGGCAATGTCCTGGAGAAGAAAAGGCTGTTCTTCATTAGAAATAAATAAATAAAACATTCTATGCAGAGAAAGAAATAATCAGCAAGTTGCCTGATGTTTTTGTGGCCAAGTAGTATTTCTACAGAAAGAATCTAGAAGTTGTAGTGAATCATTAGCTTATCCTCAAAAAGGGTGTCATGTTTTTGCAAAGAGGTAAACTGGGTTGAGGTGTGAACAGAAATACGGACAACAAAAGATGTGCATGTCATACAATATAGTAGAGTTCTGAAGGCTGGGACACCAAAAGTTGTCATGCAAACCATTACCTTTCACTGAAGCAGAAGCAGCTTTATCTAAGGTGACATAGTTGGAAGTCTGTAAACTCAAATTAAACAAATTAAGGTTGCTCCAAAACTGCTGCCTGAGGTAAATTAAACCTGTTACTTTTGTCCCAGGATCCTATGACATGGAAAACAGACTGTCATCTTGTTCCTCACAGCACTCTCTGAAAACTGGTGTCCTGTTTCTTCTCAGTCTCTGTCTCTTTAGACAAAATAGCCTCAATTTCTTCCATTTTCTCTTGCAGGCCATATTCTGTGACTCTTCTTGTAAATCTTCTAATTCCCGTTGGTCCCTAAGTTTCTTGCAATACAGCACTTGTCACCCCCAGACTGATTACTGTTTTCCAATGTGAGCATTTCAATGCTAGGCAGAGAGAAAGTCTTAGGCAGGTACCCAGTTGTATCTGATTATGTGCCAAAATCTGAGTGGAAAGGAGTCAGGAGTTCTCGAGCTATTGATATTAGTTTTGGGAGGTGACCCTTATAACTCGATGTGATATAATAAAAATCACTTCAAAATGCTAAAGGTGCCAATATTTTTTTTTTTCTTCCCCCAAACCATTCTTTCTTTCAAAACATAAGTCCTGGAGGCAAATTCCAAGGTTTCTCAGAAGAGCGAGAAATGTGCTTTGGTGCTTCCCACATCCATTGACTTTATTTTGTTTTCTTCAGAGTTCACTTACAATGCAGGCTAGAAATATTCTCCAAGCTGTTATCTAGAGGGAGCTCTTGCCTTTGAATGGAAGCTGTGTGTTCTGTCATAGTAAAGTATATAAATCCTCAGCTCATACGTGGAATGATCAGGTGAAACTTCCCTGACTACACTGTGATCCAGCTGCATCAGTGAGGGCAGGCTGTATGAACCAGAGGAGTGGTGCTTGACTGTAGTTGTGCTCTCAGGCAGCTTGCTGTCAATTTTACAACAGCTGTCAGCTCTCAGCTCCACAGGGTGATCATGCACAGAAGCTTAAAACATGTTGCTGTTATTAAAATGGTAAGAGCCAGAGTTACATTATAAAGTTTAAGGATTCTGCATGCGTCTTACAGTGAGCTCCTACAGTTTCATGAAATCAAAGATTTCTTCACTAAAACAATTTCTGAGGTAAAATTTTAGATAAGTTTTCCTGAGTTGAAATCAGTATTATATATCTAAGAATGTTTTCCGTTAAAAAAAAAAGCAGATCATTTGGCAGGTTCTTTCTTTTTTAGTTGAACTAAAACAGTTCTTGATGGCCAAGTTGAAATGTGCCTGTCAGCCTGGACCAAATAAGAATATGTTGTTCAGATTCTAACAATGGAAATGTTCAATTATCAGTTGAAAAACTTCATCTTCCAAGTTGATTTGAAGGGACATTTTATTTATTTTAGTAAGGGGAGACCCTATGCTGTCTCATCAGCCCCATGCTACTGTCTCTGTGTCTGGACACAATGGATCAGACTAGATTTCAAAATACCTATGAGCAGAGCCATCAGCAGTTCTGGGATTTCTCATTTTGGACAGTCTTTAGGCCCAGTCAGGCTCCACTCCAGTCTATCAACTTTTTCTTCATATTCATAAAGGCAAAACATTTCCTACGATCCTGAGTGATAGCTAATACTCTGGGCTCTTCACACTACCTCCACAGCTGGTGCCCATGCCACGCCTTTGGGCTTGTGGAGGACAGCAAGGCCAGAGCTGCACCGTTTCTCAGGGACACACAGTCTTCCATGAACTTTCCAGGATGACAGTATTTGGAAAAAGAAAACTCTTATACATGTTTTATCCTTCCTGGAACAAATTCCTGAACAAAGGGCAAATGGAGCGTGTGCCACCAAGGCTGGTGGCCCACACAGAGCCAGCCTGGGCTGCAGGGCTCCCGGGGCTGCACAGGGCTGCAGCCATCCTCTTGGACACCTCCTTCTGGTTGGAGAGGTCCTGGCCTGTGCCAGCCAAAAAGGACTCCATCCCAAGATCGAGGATAGTCACATTGCCCTGAAGTCACGTTGTCCTTCATAGGCAGGAAGCTCCAGTGCCATATTTCTACAGAGAGAGTGCTTTCCAGGTTTATTGGCTCCATCCTGCACCCTTGCCTGGCCAAACAAGAGGGAAAAGACCAGTTCTGGCCCACAAAATTGATCTTGGACAAGATCTGGATAACATCAATAGCAAAACGAATAGGATGAATTCTCACTCTGGTTTAAATAACTGGGTATGTTTCCGTTTGCAGCCAGGATCTCCAAAATGTTCCCCGGGCATTAGAGCTTATGGTAAATAGCAAGCCCTGCCTTTGCAATGCCTTCAGGCCTTTCCCAGGGTCTTGGTGGGGGAGTGGAATACAAATGTATGTGCCATTAGTAAATCTTTCCAGTGTCGACTGTGGGGTTCATCATGGTAATTGTCTCCCTTCTCCTCCCCCTTCATGTTCAATACTCCCTGGTGTACTGTTATGTAAATGCTATCCAGCTCTTCCAAGATTTGTGCGGCTGGGGGCTGAGTGATACTGCGTTTGATCTTAGTCTGCCTGCCAGTTGTCCACTGCTTCATACAGTCTCAGCTGTTCACATCTGTGATTGATACTGTCTTTGTAGATATAATGCATGATACTGGTTGTACATGCATTCTGTGTAACTTTGGGATTTCAGTCATATTACCATATTTCCATATGGTTTGTAGTTAACTAAATAATAATATAGATGGCAGAATTGACATCTGGGCCCAAACTGCTTCTTCCTATGGTTTCTATTAGCTAGACTGGATTTGGTTTCTCTGTGCTAATGATTCTGTGTCAAGTAACAGACCATTAAATTTTTTTTAAGATTTTTAATTGAACTGTAATGATTAGGTGATATTCTGAAAAATGTGCCTAATTTTACTCACCCATATGATTTTCTTGTTTCCCTGAGGGGACTACTGTGCAAAAAGTTAGGTGTGCTGGCATGCAGGCAGATGAATCATGGCTAGGTATGGTTGAGAATCCTCTAATCTGAAGATGTTTTATTATTTATTTACCAGGAGAACTCAAAGTCTATGCTTTTAGAAAATAATATTTTTGAAACTTGAATCATTAGATTTCCTTTTTTATTCTGAACTTTGACAGAAAAACAAGCTTCAGATTTTAATGTTAGCCAACAAATTTAAGCCCATTTTATGTATAAAATTTTATTGTATTGAGCTAAGAAGAATATAGAAACAACATGAATCAACTGTACAGCCAATATACAGGTGTCTTATCTCTTTAAGTTGAGGAAAATTTTAGAATGGAACTTGTTCCAATGACTTAAATTTTTGATGTAGATTTGACCATTTTCTGTTCAGTTCTCATTATTTTTTTCAGCTTTTGATAGTTTGTGTAAACCAGAACGGTTCTTATTATCAACATGATTTTAAGAAGGAGTTTCTCTAGGTTTCTTTTTTTAAAAAAGGAAAAGCACTAACAGATATAATCTCATCATTACTGCATTCTCAGTGACACTCACATTCACCTTCATGTCTGTAAAATCCATTTTTTCCCATATTACAGTCAAAACTTCTTAATGGTATGTGAACAATACAGTTCAGGCTTTACTGACAGCTGCTTGTGATGAATGTGAAAGTATGTGGTAATGTGATGCTTGTCATATAAACTAAAGCTGTCTTAGAGCAGTTGAGAATTTGCATCCGCTTTAGTAGAAAATATTTATGGTATTTTAGACAAGCCTACCATGAAGGACAACAGCTTCTGGTTTTGTGGCAGGATTAACTATTGGAAATAGTTCAGCTGCAGATCAGCTGTAGAAAGTCAAAATGCAGAAGAAGTAGGCTCAGAAAGGAAATGTGTTATAAATATGAGCCATTTCCTTCCATAGCTTTGTATGGTATGGATGTGTGTAAGACCAGGTGCAAAGACCAGGTGCATTGTGAATGGAAGAATCTGGGCAGCCATTTCTTTACTACCACGTGCCTAGGGGTTTGTACCACAGTGGGTAGGTTAATGAGGGCAAGGGCTAAAGTTCTTCTGCCCACACGTGTTCATTTTAAGCATACTTATGCACCGCTTCCTTTCCTTACAGTGTCTATGTCTGTAAAGTCATGTAATACGACCTTTGCCCTGGAGAAAAGAATGACACTGTCAATTGCCTGAAATGCACTTTATCAAGATTGCTGTGATGCTCTTTGTGAGGATGCAGGGTGAGGATGCAGGGTAAGCATGCTTTTCCTCAGCTTGAAGTCAGTTCAGCTGAGCCTGCTTTTCCTCTCTTTGCTTGCTATAGAAACACCTTTCCTTTTGGTATTGCCCATCTGAGGACAAATCTATGGCTGTCCTCTTGGCTCACCAGTTCCAGTCAGTCAACAGCATCTTCTTTCTTCTTTGGGGAAACAAAGTTGGAAAGGGTACTCCAAAATCAACTAGTTTCTTTGTATTGTTCCCTTCCCAGCTGTTGTGAACTAGCTGGATTCCAAGCTGCATGGAAGTCACTAGTAAGCAATTTGATTTCTGAGTGAGTTTTAGTGTCTTATTTTCTCTCCCTGAATGTTTCTGTAGAAAGACAGAATTCTGCTGCACAATTATTGAGCTGCAGGGATCCTGGCTCTTTTGCAATTCCTAATACTATTGTGATATTAAGTGGCAAGTATGTTCCAGATGCTGGGGGATTTGTTTCCCATTGACTGTTTTTTGGAGAATATGTGTGGTCAAAACACCAGTCAACAGAATTATTGTTTAGTATATGTGGTGATCAGCCACTTGCAGAGGCTGTAAGTCCTATTTAGTCCTATTTATTGGGGAAAAAGAAAGGCCTAAGCCAAAATAATATTTAAGTGCTTAAAATAGGAGTGTGCATGGACTTCAGCATTGTGGAAGATTTGACTGACCCTCTGCAAAACAATGCTTGTTGCTCAGAAACCACTTAGAATATCCAAGGGTTGCGTTTACTCAGGGTCCTGATGTGCTGCTTCTATAACTTCAGCCTATCTCACTTAATGTGCTGCATTGACTTCATACCTGGGTATTCACTGATAAAGATGTTTTGTAGGTTTTAAAATGGAAAAGGCTAAAAAAGGAAATTGAAATATTTTTAACAGTGGATTATTTTCGTGTTCTCTCAATTACACAGATATAATCCTGACATGTCTCTTATGTTCATAAATGACCTATCTATTTGAAGTCTTTGGGGTTATGGAAAAGAAATATGATTGTATGATACTGTTAAACACAATAAAACTGGCTAACGAAGTAAGTGGAAGATGTGATATATATTCTGATCCCAGCTTTCAGAAATAGCTCTGTCATCATCTACCATGCAAACTCAATGTCTGATGTCTCTTTTTTCTTGCTAGAAACAAGGTGGCTTGCTAAAGAAGGTTGCCACTCAGCAGTTTTGGATAATTTATTTCTCCCCTCAGTGTTGAGGGTAAACCATTTAATTGTTATATGTGTGAGGCAAAAAGCAGAAAAGTTCAGAATACTGCCTATTGCTTTACATAATTGCTGACTGGGTTTAGTCTTGGATGATGATGTTCGACAGTAAAAGGAAGTGTCCTTACTAAGACTCTTAAAGAACACTCTGCTAAAATATCCATAACAGTATGGCATCTTTATGCCCTTCAGAAGTGCATTATGCAATGCAAATTAACAGTTCCTTTCTCTTTCTGCTCCAGGAGGAAGAATTACACATGCAAGCACAGGGTTTGTTTGCACAGAAGAGATATTGCAGTCCTGCACACACTGGGCTATGTTATGCTGCAATGAATGCTGGCAGACCTTTTGCTTCAGAGGACAGAGAGGTTTTTAGAGGCATTGGCAATTTCTTTCTGCAATTTCAGATCAGCTATTGAAGACACTCTGTCTCCTGCAGAGGTCTGCTACATTGTGTTGTTGTTCCTAGGAAACCTGGCCTTAGCAGAAGATCAAACTTTACGGAAAGAGATTCACCCTTAAAGAAGAAAGTACTGCTGTGCCTGAGGAGTATTATTGTCTGTGCATGTAGCTAAGCACAAGTAATTTTTCAATGTGTAGCAGAGCATGCTCTTCAACTGGAAAGGACAGAAAATGGTATGTGTGACACTAAGAGTTTAGTAACAACAAGATATCCAAAAGTACTTTAGAACTATGAAATTCAGTTTACAAAAGGTGGGTATATGTCTTCAGTTATTGTCTGCACCATGACTGTAAACTTTCCAAAGCTGTTTTCTCCTGCCCACCAGCTGCTTTCCTCGGGTTTAGCTTTTCTTGGTATCTTAGTTCGGTATCTTAGTTCCTCATCTGGACTGTTCCAGGCATGGAGTAGTTCTGGAGCCCAGGTCATGGACTGTTTAATCTGCGTATTTCTTCCCATTTCTTTCCAGATCATTTGCAAATTACCTGCAAGTAGATTTTTTAATAGGACGAGAAAAAGTGACATGCCTTTTCTAGTCTAACAAGAACATTTTAACACATTTCCCTAGACTTTTGCATCTTAGATGCTTAAAAAACCTGATCTTTCTTGCAACTGAACATTTCACTGATTAGTAAAAGTGTTTCTAGCACGTGTTTGCAGGGTGGTTTGATCTTTCAAAAAACATTTCAATAGATTGATCTGGTTAAATGGTTTGAAAACCAGATCAAACTGAGATTCCAGAGATTTCTTTCAGTTGTCTTGTTATGTCTACTAGCCATGGCTCTAATTAAATATACCTTTGGAAACTCAGCAGGAAAAAGAAAGGGAATTGGCTCCCTAAACAGGTATATCATACTCACTCTGTATAACACACTGGTGCTTTAATATTAATATCAATATTAATGTTAATATTAATATTAATATTAATTTCTGACAGGTTGACTTCTAAGTTGCATCCTAAAACACTGCTTATAGCAACAAAGTTGCGCAGAATCAGTTGTATCTAGATATCAAGGCCTAGTTCTGTTTTGGTGACTAAATCCTGAATTTTTGTTTCTTTATCAAATAACACATTGTTATTTGAAGAATTCATTGTATGATTCAGTTCCATAGAGTAGGGCAAATGTGATAACAGTCTTAAAACCTTGTTAAGTGTGTAGCACTGACAGGCCGGAGTAGTTTTACTAGCTACAGTTTTCCAGATCCCTGCTCTTACTTTTTTTTCAAGATAGAGCAAATATGTGCCAAGTTTATTAGACCCATACCTCCCAGATGCATTCATTAGCCAAGATCCTTCCTGCCTGGAAGGGTGTTCCCAGTAAATGTAGTTTGGCTTGCAGTTGCTGTGACCTGATTCAGAACAGGAAACTTCAGAACATTATCCCCTCCTCTGATGGCATTTGAACTGTTCTGGAACAGAGATGATTGTGAAGTAATCATGAATGACCTCTAATTCTTCACTTGTATGCCATGCAGTTTTAGAGCACTGAATTATTGCTGTGGTTTCTGTAAGTCCAATTTTTATTAAAAAGTTGAATAATCAATGCAAGACTCCATCTTAGATTTTCATTTTTAATTTTGAAGGAAAGCATGATTAGCCATGAGTTAATAGCTATAGACATCCCCCACATGATTCATAATATCAATACGTGAGGCAAGGATGAGATAAACTCTCAATAACTGCACTTTTCTATAGCAGTTTGGAGTATAAGTCTTAAAAAAAGAGTAAAAAAAAAAAAAAGAAAAACTTAAAGTCCCAGACCTCTACCAGAAAATATCGCATGGAAAGGGCTTTTGGAAAGGAACTTTTGAGAGGGGCTGACAAGACTATATGTGATTACACGGGTCAGGGAAATAAAATCTATGTGCATTAATACTGATAAGGTCACTGGCTCAGGGCTAAGGCCAGTGATTCCACAGCCTCACAAGTGGGTAGAACCAACTTCTAAATCCCCAAACCTGTAGCACATAGTTTCTAGACAGGATGAATTTAACATCCTAGCAGAAATCATGAAGAATAATAAATAATTAATTTGGAGAATTGTTAATCTTTGATTATTAATTAAGTTATGGTCCATTAGGAGAAATTCACCATGGATTTTTGAAGAGGAAATAATGCCTGATCAACCAGGTAGGTCACTATAAAGAAATTACTAGTTTGGTAGGTGAGGGGAGAGCAGTGGATGTTGTTTATCTTGACCTCTGCAAGGCTTTCAACGCTCTCTCCCATAACATCCTCGCTGACAAATCGATGAAGTATGGGCTAGATAAATGGGCTGGGGAGTGAACTGAAAACCAGCTGAACTGCCAGGCTCAAAGAGTTGTCATTAACAGCACAATGCTAGCTGGAGGCCAATCATTAGAGGTGTAGCCTAAGGGTTGATACAGTGTCCAATACTACTTAATATCTTCATTACTTATCTGGACAATAGGACACAGTGCACACTCAGGAAATTTGTATGTGACCCAAAACTGAGAGGAGTGGCTGACACACAGATGGCTATGCCACTATTCAGACAGACTTTGACAGGCTGGAGAAATGGTCTGACAGCAATCTCATGCAATTCAACAAAAGGAAGCGCCCAGTCCTGCCCATGGGCAGTAATAACCCCATGCTCCAGTACAGGCTCAGGACCAATCAGCTGAAAAGTAGTCAGTAGAGAAGGACCTGCAGGTCTTGGTGAGCACCATGTTGAACGTGAACCAGGAATGCATCCTTGCAGCAAAGGCAGGCAGCAGCAGCATCCTGGGTTACATTAGGCAGTGTGTTGCCAGCAGGTCAAAGGGGGTGATCCTTCCACTCTGCTCAGCATTTTTGAGACACATCTGGAGTGCTGGGTCCAGTGTTGGGCTTCCCAGTATAAGAGAGACAGGGCTGTACTAGAGTGAGTCCAGTGAAAGTCCACAAAGGTGATAAAGGGACTGGAACACCTCTCCTATTGGGAAAGGCTGAGAGAGCTGGGACTTTCCATCCAGGAACAGAGGAGGATCAGCAAGATCTTATCCATGTGTATAAATGCTTAATGGGGGCAGTAAAGAAGATGGAACCAGGCCCTCCTCAATGGTGTCCTGTAGCAGGATGAGAGACACTGGGCAGAAAATGAAATACATGAAATTCCATGTGAACCCAAGAAAACATTTTTTTACTGTGCGGGTGGTCAAACACTGGAACAGGTTGCTCAAGAGTTATGGAGTCTTGGAGAGATTCAAAACATTACTGCTTTAGTTGACCCTACTCTGAATGGAGTGGGGCTCGACTACGTGATCTCCAGAAGTCCCTTCCAATCTCATCCATTCTCTGTTTCTGGGAAATGGATAATTGAAAAAGAAGAGCAAAAAGTGACAGTGAATGCATAGGGAATAATTGCAGAAGTAGCATCACTTACCATGACAGGAACATCTCACCCTGTTCTGCCACAAGCTTTCATATCATTTTCCTGCACCTGGGGAAGTACAATCCCATGCACAAATATATGCTGGGGGCCACTCAGCAGGAAAACAGCTTGGTAGAAAAAGCCCTGGGGGTCCTGGTGGGCACCAAGTTGAACATGAGCCAGTGATGTGCCCTTGCTGCAAAGGCGGCTAACGGTATCCTGGGCTGCATTAGACAAAGTATTGCCAGGAGGTTGAGGAGGTGATCCTTCCCCTTTATTCAGTGCTGGTGAGGCCACACCTGGAGTGCAGTGTCTAGTTCTGGGCTTCTCAGTACAAAAGAGACATGGACACACTGGAGAGATTTCAATAAAGGGTCACAAGGATGATGAAGGGACTGGAGCATCTCTCCTATGAGGAAAGGCTGAGAGAGCTCAAACTGTTCAGCCTGGAGAAGAGAAGGCTCAGGGGGATCTTATCAATGTGTATAAATGCCTGAAGGGAGAGTGGACGCAGCCAGGTTCTTTTCAGTGGTGCCCAGTGACAAGACCAGAGGCAATGGGCACAAACTGAAACACAGGAGGTTCTCTCTGAACATCAGGAAACACTTTTTTAGTGTGAGGGTGACCAAGCACTGGCACAGGTTGCCCAGAAAGGTTGTGGAGTTTCCATCCCTGGAGATATTCAAAAGCCATCTAGACACAGTCTGGGGCAACTGCCTCTAGGTGGCCCTGCTTGACAGAGGGGTTGGACAAGATGACCTCCAGAGGTCCATTCCAACCTCAATCATTCTGTGATTCTGTGATTAAAGCTAACAAGGAATGTTAGAATGACAGCAGAGTATAAGTAAAATACTAGTAAGAAATTATCCTGAAGGGATTCAGTGAGGCCCTTTTGACACACACAAAAAAATGAACTATAGATGCTTAAAAGCATCCACAATTTACTGAAAGAGATGGATAGACAAGCTAGCTTTTGATAAACAGGAGTGGGTATGAGAGGTGTGAATGACAATTTCTTTCTTACCTTTCTAGAGTAACAATAGGGATATTATATATTCTCCTAAGACAACTGAATACTGATATTTGCTCAGTGCTGAGGATGCTTTTGATTTGATTTTATTCTGTTTCTTCTTGCTGCAGAATGTCTCGGGCTAAAAGGTCCTAGAGAATCAGCTGACTGAAACAGTATTTTATACTATCATTTGGCCATATACAGATTACCCAGAGAAGGGAACAGGGAAGAATTGTTTTGTAACACCTTCTTAAGAACTTAAGAATCTGGAAAGAAAGAGCAGAAGAACTAGGCCAAATGAAAAGCCTTTTAATGCTCTTTATAGTCTTGGGGTAGATCCTGCAACACACAGGAAAATAGCCCATGACTGACAGTTCTCATGAGCAACCCAACTTCTCATCCTAGCAGGCTGGATGCTTCCAATGCAGGGAACAGGGATCAGTTGTCACCTGAGCTATGTTAGCTGCTGATCTCAGTTCAGCACCAGCTGTGAGGAATTATATATTCTTGTTAAGGTTATTAAATCACATTTGTCAAGTGAGCAGGGGTATGCACATGGACATGCAACAGTGCTATTCATAATGCAGTACCATTTTGGTAGTAAGGTGTCAAAAGCAGAGTAATTCATCTTGATAAGTTTTCAACATCATTTATCAAAACATTGCAGAAGCATGACACAACCAAAGGCTTCAATGTGCTCAAATAGACACAGGTGCTTTAACCAGAAGAATAAAAGCAGCTTTTCAGGCACTGCAGATCCTGCCTAATTATTTTCATTGAGACTGCTTCAGTGTTTCAAGGTCAGAGATTTTCAAGAGTTCTGAAGATCATTTAGTTTGATTTCCAGTCTAGAACAGGACCTGAAATATTATGGGCCATGTATCAAAAGATTAACTGCTTTGCTGCTCTAAGGGCTAATTGAAAAATCTACATTGTACCAAAAGTCCAGATATGTTGTATCTCAGTCAACAGACATGGGATTTTTTTGTTATATAAGAATATTTAGAGGTAATTAACATGACATTTGTTTTGCTAATTGCCCTGAAGGTAAATAAACTTATCTCATTTCCTCCTATAACTCACTCAATTTTGCTGCTTTCCTCACCAACAAGGAACGTAATAGAATAATCTTACCAATAAGAGTAATTCTCTAGTTTTGGATGCTTTGATGGTACATCCCTAGTTTGTTGACAAAGGCAACAGACCTCAGTGGAGCAGTTGTGTGCACATACATAGCTCACCTTTGTATGTTTGTGTAGAGTTAGTAAGAACTCTGATGTGGAACTCAACCACCCTGATCGTTGCCATGTTTGTCATATTTGGAATAGAGCAAAGACATGACTAAGCAAAGGTTTGGACTTCAGCTCTGCTCTTCTATCAGATCATCTTCTGTGATGCTAAAAGGCATATATAAAGCATTCATACATAAAGCAATATAAATCTTTAATGGATTTTATATACACACAAATACACATATATATATGTTTGTACACAGAGTAATAAATACAGAATTTAAAGAGACACAACACATCCTTATTTCATTCTACCTTGGCCCTGTGTTGGTTTGTTTATCCTTTGGTTGCCTGGAGACTGCTAAGTTTGAATTAAATCTCTTTCTTTCCCCTGCAACCCTCACTTACTTGAGAAGGTGGCCAACAGGAATACCGTTTTTGTTATTTATGTTTCCAACTCAGAAGCTGTCCCAGTAAAAATAAAGTGCCTTGGCATGGGACAAGAAAACATTGCATTCACAGAAATGGGCAGTGCCACCCTTTCCCTCATTCCCACCAGGGGTCAATGAAATTCAAATAAATATCATGACTCATTCCTTGCTCAAAGTTTCTTCTTTCAGTAAATCATAGATTGATTTACTGAGTGACGTTGTAAAGAAGGCTTGGAACATAGTGAAATACGTATGCAGGTGCACAGTGGGAGCTGAGTTTAAGCAAAGCTGATTTACTAACATCTTACAATTTAATGGCTTCACATTTTTTTCCACGAAAGTGTGTGTTCCTAGGTCAATATGTGTTTTTGACACTAGAAGGACTGTAGCCACTAAATTTTTATACATCCTCTGTGTACTCTTTTCTCTTTAAAATCAGGATTTATGAGCTGAAAATGAATTGCATACTTCATCTGTACCTTGTTTTTATTTTATTTCAATCCCTACAATGCCATCACAGCTTCCTTAGCTTCATCTAGGCTTTGTGAATTTCATTTTCATGGATGCATTCAAATGCATAGGAGTAGAAGAAAGTTGTGTTTTGTGTTTCTATGAGTATCTTGCATTTCACTGGATAAGGAAAGTTGTAAAGATGAAGGGGTGAATACACTTTTTGTCACTTTTTTAATACATCAGATGGCTACTGAAGAATGTATCTTGTGCAGGAACATGGAGATAAAAAAAAAATTAAAAAAGCTGAATTCAAAATAGTATTTGTGTCTGTGTGCTCAATAATCTACCACAAGCATCAGCCCCCCTGCTTCCAAGGCAGGGGTGGGAGGTGGTGGGGGGCTGTCTTCCAACTTCCATCTGTATTTGGTGTCTTCCTGCACCCAACTACATTACTGTCTTAGTTCATATCACAAGTGTGCTTTTAAGGAGACTCTCCAGATCATCTTCACTTAATGTGCTTCGGTTTGTATCATGGAGCAGTCTCAAGTGCATGAGCAGGACGCCTTTTAGATAAAATTAAGCTGAAAGGGCACCTGGTACATTCCAGATGTAGACAGGTATGCAGTGCATGCACTCAGATTTGAGCTAATCCAAACCATAAACCCCTGCAGCGTGCATAGTGTGGATGTCAGCTCCTCAGCACCAGCTTTTTCACTTTACAGATCCACTATTTGTGAATGCAGACATAAACCAGCAGTCCAAAATGTAGCTCTGTGGTAGACTGGATGTGCTTTGAACCTGAATGGAGGAGGAGGATTGTGATGTTCAACAACATCTGCTATTTCAAAACTTTCAAATGGCACCAGAGCCTGAGTGCATTACACACAGGAAAACTGATATCCTGACACAACACACCTCTGGAAGTAGACCCCTGGTTTGTCTTCAGGCCCCTACTCTGCTGAATCACTCTGAATCAGGCAGAAATCAGCTTCAGAAACTTTGATGTCTTTTGAAAAAATGCAGCTGAAACCAATACATTTCAAAGGAAACTTAATTTTGCAGAAAATGTTACAGCTGGTTCTTCAGGGCTTCTGAAGGAATGGAAGATTTAGGGCTCAGGTCTACGAGAATTTGAATACAGGAATCTTTCTATTCACAGATGTGACTGATACCTAAGGAAAGTTTCCCTTCCTTAATGAGTGTTTCAGTCTTGATCTTTTTCACCACAGTGAGAAGTGGATTTAAGAAGGATTGGGATGTGGACAGGATGATTGCTTTTTGTTTTATGACCATTTTATAAACTTAAATGAAAATAAACAAGCAATCAATCAACAATGTGGCTGGAAAGGCTGAAAAACAGAAAAGAAAGAATAACCAAAGATTAACTCAGATGAAATCCTCTGCCGGTGCTACCTGGTGTTCTTTTCAAAGAGCTCTCAAGGCTGAAAGAAATAGAGAAACGGGTGTAGAAACACTGAAAATTTGTATTATTGATGGTCAGGGCTCTAAGGGCCCTAGTGGGTTTTAATTGCCCTGACTGACCTGACCTGGGACCCTCAATCCAGGACCTCTCTGCTAATAACCCAGGAGCTCCACTAAAGCTGAGGCCCAGGCACTTAGTCTTGCCTAGGCGGTACTGTAGGTAGCTGGTCTGCTGGCTCTGACTCCTGGGTGGCCTTTGCACCTATGTTGCCTCCAGTCCTGTGTCCTGAACTGTACCCAGCCATTGCCTTGCTCAGTCTGAACTGGTGGCAGCAGACAGTTCCACAGGTCCTGTGTGGGGTCCCTCCTCGCTTGGTCTCCTTGTAGACCCCTGTTCTCACTGCTCTCTTGCAGCTGACTATGCTAAAATCCATTTTCAGCCTCTCCCTCTCCTTGGAAAGTATCTCCCAAACCTCCCCTGTGTTCTTCACTGTCACACTGAAACCTGAATGGTGAGATAAGGTCTAGATAAAGGATATGATGGGCATCTGTAATTTGCAATGGAGTCAGTCAGAATTGCTGTGTAGAAAATAAAGAATACATATATCCTTGAGTCATTGAAAATCATGACACTATGATAACATACTAGAGTTCTGAGGTATATGATGAAATCTGCATTAACAAAGCAGTAGGGAACTTTTAACTTAACAAGCTTATCCCTCGAGGGAAGGGACGTGGATGTTTGGCGATACATCCTATTTCCTTGTGCTCTGTATTCCTTCTTTATGATGAGTGAGGTCTTGGCCTTGATTGTACCTCTGAACTCCTGAAGTTGGGTGAAGACCAGCTGTTCAAACA
Organism: Harpia harpyja; assembly: GCF_026419915.1. NCBI lineage: Eukaryota > Metazoa > Chordata > Aves > Accipitriformes > Accipitridae > Harpia > Harpia harpyja. The sequence continues at coordinate 19,010,058 of NC_068947.1, forward strand.
AAACAGAAATTATGTCAACTACTGGCACACAGAAGAAAATACAGTAAAGAATTCTGGGTATGTAGGTAGACTTTGAGATTTGACATATTTATAAAGAAAGAAAATGCGCAGGACATCCTAAAATCCTTCCTATTAAAAGAATCTTGGTAAGAAATGAAGTACAGTGATAGAAATGTTTGACTGGGTTTGTACTTTAAAATGAGGTTGCCGTAACACTTGATTAATGCTGTTTGAGTCATACTGCAATTGCAGTACATATACAAACTGTTCTAAGATTTATTGTGCAGTAAAAAAGTCTCATTAGAGAGATGTGTGGATATTCAGTGCTGCTGAGTCTCCTTTTAGCTCCAGGCTAGCTTTAAAATCCTATTCTGTACATTTTTTGGAAAGTTGGAAATCCAAATACCTGCTTCTGACAGAATTTAGGACAATTACATATTAATGGTCAATTTAACATCCTTCTTTCGTTTAAGTAAATAGCATTTTAATGCTTTTAAAATTAAAAGAAGGAAAAAAAAAGCTTTTTAGTTCCTGATTTTCAGTACCTATTGCTGTTCAACTTTGTTAGTGAACAAGTTTTTTTCTGTTCTTTTCTGAAATGTTTTAATGTATTTCAGTGCAAATTGATTATCAGATTTTTTTTTACTGCAGAGATGATGGATATATTTTCCTCCATCTTTTGGGGGAATTAAAGGGAGATATTCTGTGTCAATATGGATTCTGGTTTGAATGTTTTAATCTAAATTTTGCCACAGAGCTAAGGTCAAATTCAGATCACTTGCTAAACAAATTAATTGGAATTGATTGTTTGTAGTAATATTGATTTCTCCATGACTCATCTCTTATAGGAGTATGCAGTTTTCTACATCTTTTGAAGCAGATCTTGTTGGCGATTTATAGACTTTACACATTATGGTGGATGTCATGTCACCTACTTATCCCTACACCTCCTATGACAAGCCTTCTCCAGTGTCAGATGAGCCGTCATCTTCAAGGAAGTTGGATGAGCTACAACCCTTGTGGACCAATTTGTAACAGAGACTTGTGATCACCATTTGCTATAAAGCAATCACTCAAATTTAAGCTCAGGGGGCTTGCAGCTTCGTATAACTTCCCGTATTTTACCGTCTGCTGAGACCAGACAGCGTCAGCTACACAAGATGGTGAGCCACACAAAACTATTTTGTGACAAAGCTGACATTTTTAGTCAAGGTCCTCATATTAGGTACTTTTGAAGTCCCCTAATAACTGTCAAAATAGTTTGTTATTGAGGAAAAAAAATGTAAATATTTAGTTAACTTGCAAAGAAGGCATGTTACATCTGATCAGACTATAGGGCAAAAACCGTGTTAGAGCTGGTTTAAGAAAAAAAAACCAAAAAAAAGTTGAAATAATTTCTAAAAGAAAAATGATTTTTTAGGAGCACATTGTTGTCCTGGTCACCCATGAGAGAAAAGGATTGTGCAAGCATGTGTCTGTTTCCTGTGCCTGAACCAACTTGCTGATTTTAACTAAATTTGTTAGATGAGTGGTGTTCACAAAGACAGTTCAAGTTGTAAAAGTTTCTTGAAAACAAGAAGCTAGGTAGAGAACAGTAAAAGGTGAAATATGCTATGGACTATGGATACTGGAGTGTTCACCTATCTTCTAATATGGGAAAAATTTTGCCTGGACTTCACACATTCTTGGCTACCAGCCACCAGACTTACATTATTAGGGAAACTAGGTTCTACTTTCTCTTCTTTTATAGATTTACTTGATGGTGGTTTCTAGGATTTGCTTTATCTACAGGTAGATCTAATTTCTAAAGAAAATGCCTAAATGCTCACCACACTGTCCTAAGTTTGACCAAGAAAGGAAATGTTTCCTTGAATATTTTAGATCTGTGATAGAAGATATTTTCCATGATGACTCCTCCCTTCTCTTTTCCACCTTTTTTCGTATACTGTGTCTATTAGAGTAGAAAAAGAGGTTTGTAAAGAGATATAATTTGGTGAAGTGCAGAAGTCAGGGAAGTTTAACTGAGAGGTTTTGAGTGGGGGAAGAAACTCACACAAGGCTAATCTCCACCTTTTCAAGGAAAATCATTTCTCCAAGTTCACTGCCATCCCTTTGTCCTGGTTTCAGCTGGGATAGAGTTAACTGTCTTCCTAGTAGCTGGTACAGTGCTATGTTTTGAGTTCGGTATGCGAAGAATGTTGATAACACTGATGTCTTCAGTTGTTGCTCAGTAGTGTTTAGACTAAAGTCAAGGATTTTTCAGCTTCTCATGCCCAGCCAGCGAGAAAGCTGGAGGGGCACAAGAAGTTGGCACAGGACACAGCCAGGGCACCTGACCCAAAGTGGCCAACAGGGTATTCCATACCATGTGACGTCCCATCTAGTATAGGAACTGGGAAGTGGGGGCGGGGAATCGCCGCTCGGGGGACTGGTGGGGTGTCGGTCGGCGGGTGGTGAGCAATTGCACTGCGCATCATTTGTACATTCCAATCCTTTCATTATTACTGTTGTCATTTTATTAGTGTTGTCATTATCATTATTAGCTTCTTCTTTTCTGTTCTATTAAACCATTCTTATCTCAACCCACGGGTTTTGCTTCTTTTCCCGATTTTCTCCCCCATCCCACTGGGTGAGGGGGAGTGAGTGAGCGGCTGCGTGGTGTTTAGTTGCTGGCTGGGGTTAAACCACGACACCCTTGTTCTCTCAAACTTTGGAACCATATATGCAGCTTTCTCCAAGACCTTGCTCTGGTGTCTCCAAGGTTAATATAAACCAACTGTGCTATTTCTATGTAACAGATGGTGCCCAGTGCTGTGAACAGTAGTGAGTAGTTTATGCTGGCCTCATATCAGGGCCTTGTTGTGAAATATTAACCTCTTCAGACCTGATGGTCACTGATAAGCAGGCATCCTCTTGAAATCAGAGCAGAAGGTGAGGTGTGTGTGCCAGAGCTGGCTGCAATATCCTCCCCACCACTTTGTTGATGTTTACAACTGAATTGAACACATAACTAAAGCAGAAGATCACATTGCTTATTCTTGGAACCAGTATTTCAGTTTCTTGAAGAACAGTCAGACAAGATGCATTTCTTATTCTCTGTATTAGCTTTACTTAAGCATCACAGCCAACTGTAAAGTGGTTGTAAAAACAAAAAGTCCCTAACCAGTGAGCCTAAGGATGACAGTGTGTAGAGTCTCTGGTGTGCTCATCTGCTGCCAGGAGCACTTTCCTCTAGGCTTTTTTATGTACTCCCTCTGCTTTTGTCTGTAGAGTTAATACACATGAAATGTTTCCTGGAAATAACAATACACTGTAAAGCTTTTGTAGTTATAGCATTTTTTTTCCCTTGGCAATAGGTTTAGGGACTTTTCTGCTTTGAAATGCTAAATAAAACACTTTTCTTTAAATTATATCAATCTAAATCCTGAAGTAATTTACTTTTTTTCTAAGTAAAAAGTACAATTAATTAAGAGAAAAAAAAAGTAAAATTACTTAAGAGAAAAAAAATCTACTTTTTTCCTGTACATCTTTCCCTGTACCACACACACCACACTCCCCCATTTACCACAAAAACTTTCATTTTGCTATCTGTATGGGTCATCTTCAAACATTTTTTCCAACATGTGCTTAGACTTACATGAGAAAATATTTAAATACTAATATGTCAAGAGAAATGAACAGTGTCCTAGTTAGTTATTTTTATCATAGTATTAGCAGAACTCTAGAACAAATGACCATAAAATATGTTTGTACATAAAATGTGCTACCTTTCACCTTTGCACTCCCCAACCCTATTTTAAAATTAGCTTTATTTCATGCTTTTGAAAGGTAAACTATTCAGAAATGCTAGAGCGTACTGGGACTGATATTTAGATCTGGTGCTTACTATATAGAAGCAAGACTGCACACTACACAACAGCGTTCTACATGTCTTTTCTATATCTTTGAAAAAGTGGATTTGTACATCAATATTGAAACACTTCAATAATTGAATTTCTTAAATCATAAGAATATCTTAAGTACTTCTTAAAAAGGAAGAGAACTTACTATTGTTTCATTGGCTGTTTAAACAAAAAATGAACAGTGGATTCCCAATTAAGATTTGTGAATTTTAGAGAACTTCCTTCCTACAGTAAAGGTCATCCATCTGATACATTGTCCTGGGTTCAGCTGGGATAGAGTTAATTTTCACAGGAACCTGGGAGGGGTCACAGCCGGGACAGCTGACCTGAACTAGCCGAGGAGCTATTCCATGCCAGGTGACATCATGCTCAGTATATAAATGGGGAGTGGGCTGGGGGGGTTCTCTCAGCTTTCGGTGGGGGAAGTGGTAGAGCGTCAAGTGCTGGGTGGTGAGCAGTTGCACTGTGCATCACTCATTTTGTATATTCTTTTATTAGTACCGTTGTTGTAACTTCTCTTTTTATGTTGTCCCAGTAAATTGTCTTTATCTCAGCCCTCGAGGCTCTGGGTTTTTTTTTTCCTTATCTCCTTTCTGATTCTCCTCCCCATCCCACCGGAGGGGTGTGGGAGGAGTGAGCGAGTGGCTGCGTGGTCCCTTGTTACCAGCTGAGCCGAAACCACGACGTATGCATAAACATTTTTAATAGAGCTTCCTGTGTATCACAATATTGTCCAATAAAATGTGGCAGTGCTAGGTCAGGTGAAATAATTGAAAATGACTGGATATTCTGCTGACTTTGTGACAAATATCGGAAGTCCCTTGCCATCCTAAGTCCTTAATACCAAAACAGCACCAAGTATTTTTAGTGGTGACAGGTCCCCTGGTTTCCAAATCTCAGGAATAAGCTGCACTACAAAGTGGCCTTCACAATAGTCATTGCAATAAACGAAGGCTCTGGGAATTTTCTCACACCAGTACAGTTCTCAGTGTCCTTGCCCGGTAATGACCAGTGCTAGTGTATAATATGAGACTCATGTGTTAGCATTTTCAGAGGAATTTCCCAGCCTGCCTTGCTGGTATTTACCATAGTGCTGTGGAGTGGGGCATTGAGAAGGAGGGGGTGGGGGAAAGAACATTCTACAATTTCCTTTCAGCACATTTACAGCTATTTTTTCAAGCCCAGCATGTGTGTTTTGGAGGCAAGAGAAGGCCAGGGCACTCGGATTGTTGTCTTAAATGAAATTCCAATCAGTCTAAAGACTGGCTCTCTAGACAGCCGTTAACTTGCAGGTGTGCCATACTAAAATGTGCAACGTGGTTAAACAAATGAAAGCCAGGCTATGAATGTAGAGCCTTGAAATGTTTCTTAATATGAGAAGGACAAAAAAAGATATCTATGCAAACATATTTTGATGTACATACATAAAATTAAAAGAGAAATGATGAGGCTTTTGGCCAAAGCAGTTTCAAATCTGAAATGCCTACTATACTTAAATAAACATGTATTGGGAGACCTTATTGAAGCAGCAGAATCTGACACTCACAGAAACTTTACCTATAAAATCCCTGTAAAGTACCATGTTTGCCACTACCCATTCATAATATCCCACTGGTAGAACTTTAATTGATAATTGATTTCATCTCCTGGCTTTGTTTGTTTGCTAGCTCTAAATTTTAATTATTTTGAAATTATGTTCATTTCTGAGAGCACAATGAGAATTCTTGAATCTGTTTAGCGTTGCTTAGTAAGTGGGCCTGTGTGCCTGACATTGAGTACAAGCTCAATCTCAGAATACCTAAGTGCTTTCAAAAGAAGAGAGATCCATTAAGAGTACAGAATCTTTTACTTATTAGGAGTATATTTCCCAGCCTAGGACAACATTACTAATTCCAGAGCTGGAGCTCAGTCCTGAGATCTCCTGTAGCAATATGAAACACAGCTGGTCCACTGCTGAAGATAAGAACAGTTTTGCTGAGGTAATACTCATTACAGGACGTCTTTCTCTTGTTTTTGTTTGCCATCTGGTTACAAATGGTTGTATTTTCTCAATGCATGTGTTATTTCAAATATTTGCCAAAAGAATTCTGATGCTTAGCTTATTGCCATATATTGTTTCTGTCTGCTATCTGATTAAAAGTCATAAACCAAGCAGTTTGGTTCAGTTTCCATATTAGATGGGATGTCCATAACCAGCACAAGACTTACAGGAATTTGAGAAGAATTTCTTAAAAACTTAACTTAAACATTGCTGAGAGTAAGAACATTCCACATGGTGATGAGACTAGGGATACTGCTTTTTGTCTGGGGGGGTGTGTGTGATGCCTACAACTCTAGGTGAATCTATCCTGACAAAATCACAGTATGCATTTTACTCCGTTGCAATTACCTCCATTTTTCAGATGAAACTGAGATATATTCTGTGAACTGTACAATTTCATGCAGGAGGTACACAGCAGAGCCAAGAACTGAACCAGAAACTGAGTTTCAGACAAGTGCCTTAGTCACAAGCACATCCATAATCAGAACAGTCTGCTGGTCATCAAAAATGAACCAGAGAAGGAACTGAATGCAAAAGGAAATACTGAGGCTCATTTTTTACAGTAAATTCAGATGTCTTTAGTCTGTAATAGATAAAACAGCATAACTTAGCTTATTAGAGGAATGAAATGGTTATGTCAAAATGAACTGATTTTAACCTGTGGTGTAGCAAGTGGATGTTTTGGTACACCCTTGCCAGTTCTCACATATTTTGGATGGAAAGTGAGGTCAATACAAGGTGTTCTTAAATATCATTTTGTTTTTTACTGCACGTCAGCCAACTGACACAGTGGATTTCCTCCTCTACACTATGGTTGACTGGTCTTTTCCCGCAATCAGGAAAAACATTACCTTCCCCTCAGACTTTTAAGTAAGCATACATGAGGTTCATATTTACTTTACTAGCTACACAAATTTGCAACTAAACCCAATATTCTCAGTCTATGTGATAGCTGATAGCAAAGCTTTTGTGATGGTCTCTTTGTCTTTCCTCCCCAGACAGAAGTTTGGAAGGGCATATTATCCACCCAGGAAATAAATTTGTCAAAGCCAGCACTAAAACCTACATTTATAATTGGCAAGTAGCAGCTGGACATATCATTTTAAAGTAGTTTATAATCCCTTGATAATATTCAGCAAAAGTTTAGCCAAATGGAAATTTTTTATTTGGTTCAAACACTGAACCGATGAAACACCTTTTCCGGAACAACATCTGTGAGTAAGAGACTCTCTGACCTTTTCTTGGGATTCAAGTAATTTACATTTAGACCCGTACTCTGTGGCCAGACTGTGGCTTCAAACCATTGCACACGTCAAAGAGTGGAAGAGTCCATCACGGAGAAACTTCGCAATAACAGCTCCTGGAGGTGAAAGACTGAGTCTCCCTTCTGCGTACCATCCTTAATCACTGACAGCTGTGCAGTGGGGATGTGCAGCCTCCTTTCTGGCATCCTAAATCCTCAGGCTGGGGGCGGTGTTGACTGATAGTTGGAGCCAGGATGGCCAAGTGTCCTGGTTTCAGCTGGGATAGAGTTAATTGTCTTCCTAGTAGCTGGTACAGTGCTATGTTTTGAGTTCAGTATGCGAACAATGTTGATAACACTGATGTTTTCAGTTGTTGCTCAGTAGTGTTTAGTCTAAAGTCAAGGATTTTTCAGCTTCTCATGCCCAGCCAGCGAGAAAGCTGGAGGGGCGCAGGAAGTTGGCACAGGACACAGCCAGGGCACCTGACCCAAAGTGGCCGGCGGGGTATTCCATACCGTGTGACGTCACATCTAGTATAGGAACTGGGAAGTGGGGGCGGGGAGTCGCTGCTCGGGGACTGGCTGGGCGTCGGTCAGCAGGTGGTGAGCGGTTGCACTGCTCATCGTTTGTACATTCCAATCCTTTCGTTGTTGCTGTTGTCATTTTGTTGGTGTTGTCATTGTCATTGTTGGTTTCTTCTTCTCTGTTCTATTGGGCCGTTCTTATCTCAACCCACGGGTTTTGCTTCTTTTCCCAATTTTCTCCCCCATCCCACTGGGTGGGGGGGAGTGAGTAAGCGGCTGCGTGGTGTTTAGTTGCTGGCTGGGGTTAAACCACGACACCAAGTTCAGACTGTGGCTCTACCTGTTGCTGGCTTTGTGACCCTGAGAAAGTGCTTCCCTTCTGCTTAACTTTCCTTTTCTTCATGTAGTGCTTGTGTTTTCAGCTTTTGTTGTGAGATTTATGGGATCACCCTTTTAGACCAATCCTAAATAATAGGTCTTGAGTTCTGCTATTTTTTTTTAAACAGGAAATGATGGCCATCAATATCAGGATTCCCCTTTTACGGATCACATGGCGGAAACCCAGAGTTTATATTTACTTCTTGAAAGCACACCAGAGGTTGCCTGATGAGGCAGAAACTTAATACAGATCCCCATGACCCAATCAAGTTCCTTAGAGAAAATCTTTGACAGAGAAATATTGCTGGATTTTGTCTCTTATCTGTTCATCTTCTCTCATCTGACTCCTGTGACATGTTTATTTCCCAATCAGTTTGTCCTTTTCAATTCAATCTCAACAACACTTTAGAGGTTTATTGGGGGGCAAGTGGCAGGGTTGCTTATTTCACTGGTCTGCTTGTCCTACAGCTTTGAGCTACAATTCTTCCTGTATGTGACAGCAGGAATGGAGCGTGGATGGATCTATGCAGAGCAGAGACTTAAAAGTTGACCATAATGCATTTCAGTTTTAATATTTGAAACATTTTTTCCTTTTTTCAAATTTGTAATGTAAAAGAATCCAAACTGTGTAAAGATTGGAAACAGATAAAAGGTTAGGGGAAAAAAATAATACACTATGTGAGGAAGCATGTGGAATATAAGAGAAGGAGAAGACTGAGGCATTGTTCTGGTCTGTCCTAGAAATGAGATCCACTGCTGAAAGAGGGCATCAGCCACTTCTTTCTACCTAGTTGTATCTAAACAAGCACTATGAGTAAACAGACACAAGTTCAAATCTGCAAGACAAAAGGAGTAGGTAAAAAGTTTCATTTTTCTTACACAGCTATAACAAGTGAGTAAAAATAAAGAGACCTGGGAAACAAAGATAGAACATAATCTTCCAAAATCAGGGTAAAGGAGTTCTGATGCAGAAGCTATGACTTAGGAAGCAGAATATTGAAAAGTCTGCCAGTGTTTGATATCATGTGCATTGAGGAGCTGTTAACTTGAGATGTTTTTCCACTGGGTTTTACTTCAAGAACTACATGGCCTCAGCTGGAAACAAACATTTCTCATTGTATTTAGCGTAATTTCCCATGAAGAACTTCTTGTTAGAGCAATTTTGGTTTCTTAATGTGTTTCCAGAAAATGCTGATCAGCTGTTTTGAAAACTTTAGTTAGCTAGATTACTGATCCTCATCCATTTTTTCAAGACAGTGGAAAAGTGGTTCACACTTTTTATTTCCCCACAGTAAATCTAGTGTCATTTTTAAATGGCAGATCCCATGCCCTCTGCTTCTCAGTTCTGTTGTTTTGTCCATATATTTGCATCAAAGTGTTCTAAGTCATTCCAGCAGTACAAAGTCCTATCATTTTCTAAGAAGTGTTTTCTTCTTAGTAAAAATTGTCAGGTACTTCATGACAGGTGCTTTAGACAACAGTGTATGCTTACAAGGACTTTAAAAATATTTCTTGAAGGTGGAAATGGTGGTTTGTTTTTCCAGATTGTGAGGGATTTAGATGCCTAAGTTTTGTTTACTTCATTTTCTCATTGTACATCTTTTCCTGAAGTGCAGGAAAATTAGGGTGAAAGGTAAACTGTTCTCCTGGACTTCAGTTCCTGAACCACAGTATGTTTTCTTGTCACCAGCTGATATTAAAACAGTTGTCAGTATTCAAAAAAGTGCCAGCATATTATTTCTTTCCTATTCATCTTTCAGTATCAGTAAGAAAAACAGAGTTGTAGAGTGCTTTGGCATTACACTTGGACTCAAGATTAGTTATTGTTTCTGAGCCAGCATGGATTTGGAGTGTGAAGCCAGTTAACTCACTTCATGCTGCTTCTGTTCTACCTCCCACTGCATATCTGTCTTATGTCTTTGAATTATAAACTCCCTGAGACATCAGTAGTTTCTTACTAGCTGTCTGGAGCCTAGTACAATGTGCCCACATTTCAACTAGAGCTCTCCTATCTTTATAGTGGTTCAGATAATAAGCCGTAATAGTTTTTGTTTGCTATTCCACAGGAGCACAATTGTGATTGATTGTACAATTATTTTGGTTATGTCCACAAATCTTTAGGAAACTATCTCTCTCATCTGCCTGAACCTAGGCATTTATCTGTCTCTCCTTAGAGACACTCTTTCCATTCATTCCTCTCTGGTGAACCTATAATAGCTTTGCATAGAGGATCCTGTTTCTGCCCTTCAGAGTTTGCATGACACTCGAAATAAAGATTTTTGTCATAAGTCCTGCAGCTTCCTCTGCTTTCAGCTGCCCTTCTTAATGTCGGGTGTTTGCTTGGTGAGTACCAGCCAAGAAAGTAGTGAAGAAGTATGTATTGGCCCTGTGGTTTGATCACAGGCCCTCCAATTTCAGCTTCACCTCAGCTCCTTTCAAACTGCTTTGCAAAATAATGTTGGAAATAATTGGAAACAGGGATAAAGGGTGGTGCTCCATATTTGCCCTCTGCAATTGTGTACCATTTCCTGGTACTAATCTTCCACCTGATGGTGATCTTTAGTGTGAACTTGTGCAAAATTAATGATCCATGTAGAAGGGTTAGTTCATTCTGTGTAATGTATTCAATCCTGCAAGGTGTGCATCTTGTATTGTTGGTGGTCTTTTACTGACGTTTTTGGAGTTGTTAAAAAAATGTTGAGGATCACCTAGAATGAATAATAGGAAGTATTTAGGGCACTTCGGTGGGGAACATCAGCTTGGGTTGCTGAAGAGAGGTCTATAAACTAGTTAGCTCAGGCAATTAATAAGAGCAAAACAAGTTTGGTGCAGACAATGCTATCTTGTTTCCTAGTAGATGAGCCTACCAAAAGACTGTAGACTTTTCCTCAGTCCCTTGGGTTCAAAATATTATGTCTGAAATACATGATATGTTTATGGATGCAGAAAAATACTAATAATATGACCTAGGGAGATTTGGGTTTGAGAGTCTTGTCTTTGCTTCTTCTTGGAAAATTGCATGGGCAACTTGATGTAATACTAGAAGCTTTGAGTCACTGAAGGGTACAGAAGTTTTTTATCCTTTACTGTTCTTACAATTCTGTTACATTCCAGTTCCAAGAGATCTTTTTTTTGAACATGATGCAAAAGGGAGTGATCTCAAATATTTTCATGCAATGGGAAAATCATTTCCTACTCGTATCCAGGCAGGATGTAGATTTCTCACAGGTACCTTCATTGCATATATTAATAACAAGATAGAAAAACAGCGGCAAAGGTTGTGTTTATCTTATTTCCTCCACCTGTGCTGAACAGCCACACTCTATAACACTGAATAAACCAGGAAGGAGATTGCTGGGAAAGTGGTGTAATCTTATATACACATCACTATGGGGCAAGTTAAGATACTGGACTTCAAATCACTTTACAACCTAGGGGGAAAATAAACTTTCTCTTCTGAGTTGGCAATTGCATGAAATGTAGCTTTTTTTATGCAGGGTTCCCACCCCCCAAAAGATTTCTTCTCTGTTTCCTTTTCATAAATCCCAGATGAAACTTTTAAATCCAAGTTAGTTTGAAGCCACTGAACTTTTGTAAGATTTGCTCTAGCAGCTTATTTGCACTGAACACAGAAGTCTCAGGCAAGAATGACTGCAGACTAGAATGTACCGTAGGTCTGCGCCAGAAGCTTTGAACTCAGGTACAAGTGAATCATTTCCAAGTAATCTGGCCCACACAATGGAATATTTCCTGTCTGGATGAATTACATGCTGCCTGGGTGGGCTTGTGAATGGTGAGAAAGAAAACAAAGATTAAAAAAATCACTGCTTCACTTACTTAAACCAGGGAGGCAACCCAGTGAGGATGTCTGAAATGCTAAGGACTGCTCTAAATATTTCAGGTTTGGCCTGCCACGGGCTGATCAAAGTGTATGTGAGAGGCAGCAGTGTGTTTTGCTTTAGCAAACACCCTCATTATCTCCTATTTTGTACCAGATATATCATAGCAATCATTTTGTCTTGTCCTGTCAGTCTCTACATGGTAGATTGAAAAGAAAGAAAAAAGTATACTCTTCCAAGGTTTTACTGTCAAAGTGTGTCATTTGAATGTCTGCAGCCACTAGGTGGACATCGTGGAGGGGAACCAAGAACTTGTGGCAGCTTAAAATCTTCACATTTCTGGACCTGATGAGAGTTAGAAAGAAGTTTCCCTGGACTTGATTCTCCAGGTGCCAACCCCTGTTGGGTGGGCGATGTTGGGCCTCAACTAGCCACTGTGTTCAGCAGGGCAACCTCTTGCTGTAGAGCATGTTCAAACTGCTCTGTCAAACAGCGTGGAACCTTCCATGTGGGAAGAACCATCTAAGAAGTGATTCAGCCCATCAGGTGGATTTCTGGAGGTATGGCTGCAGGAGAAAAAGCTTTATTTTTCATAAAGGGCAAAGTGTCTTCCTTAGTGCTAAAAGTGAATTACTTTCCATGACTCACTTTCAAAGTGGTTGCTCTGGTGAAAAGCTGAAGTTTCTCAGCAAACTGTTGCCACCAAAGCAAGACTAGTTTATTCCTAACACTGCAAACTAATGATGCGCAACTGTCATACCCTGCAACATCCATATAAGCACTCAGAAGCCTGTATGTCTCATTCAGACAGCCATTCTGTCACCTTCCTGTGATAACTGTCTTCTGCTTCCCAAAAGAACCAGCTATGTTTTGCATCATCTTCCCACAGTGAGGACCAGTCTCTTAAGTTGGTCATCACCGAGGGAACAGGAACACGCAGTGGAGAGTTCCACTGCACCATCGTTTCCAAGAGAATAGGTTGATGTCAATTTGTTTCATTTCTATGAACCAAGCATACAGTTGAGCTCATGATGTCCTTGAGGAATCAGGCCTGTGGGCCCCGAGGCTCCAAGCCATAATGTTATCCTTCTCCATTTATTATTTTTGAGCTGAAATTTAATGTAATTGAATAGCTTTCTCCAAGATTAACAGAAATCAAACCCTCATGTAACTCCATTAAATTCACTGGAGCTACACCAAGCATGACTTTGGTCCATTTTATGTTTTCTCTGAAGATGTGAATCATCTCTAACACAACTTCACTGATTTAACATTTTGGACAACAGGTTGATGCAAGTAATTCTACAAAACCTCAGAAGCCATCCTCAAAAACTTCCATAACCACTTTTTTCAAAACCACATAAATGTCTTGCAGTTGTGCAGAATGAAACATCAGGCCACAGAACTTATGTAGCAAATTCATAAATATCTGATTTTAAGGCATCACCTAGCACTGAATTTTCTGGCAATAGCTTTCATCTGTAATAAGAAGGCTGTTGTTTCTAGGTCTTACTATTGTGACTTTGAATGATATCTATCAGGTCCTCTGTCTAAATCATTCTCCTTCTGTACAGTTTCGGTACTGAATGTGATCTACACTGTGAATAGGACCTTGTTTAGTCTGATTTCCCAGAAGCAACAGGCTGCAGTTAAAATGTCAAATGCTGTGCTACCACATAAACTCCATTTTCTGGTGATAGAAATTGTTAATACTTTTGTTCTAATGCGTTAGTCAGGTTTTCTGAGTCCAAACAGATTTCCAGTTGTTTTCTTAAAGCTATGTCAAAATGCTTGAATTCATCTTTCATTGACAGTGACCTCATCATCAGGTTTTATTCTGATATGTGGATATAAATAATAAGGTGCCTGTGTTTATTGTAAATATTTAATTATTACCTACACTAAAATTACTTGTATTGCATTTGGAAATTTCAAAATTAACCAGGACAGTAACACAGTCCTTGATTTGCTGAGCAGGTTGTGCTCAGGTTAGGCCTCTCAACATTGATTCTGAGCTAAAGTTGGAAGGACAATTGCTCACCAAAATCTTGAGAACTTTCTTTTAGTAATGCTGAAATGTATGCCTGTTTCATTATAAATCCCCTCAAGTATGGAAGTAACATATTTAATACAAATGCATGTAGTATTCTCTACTTTTGAGTCTAATAACTGCAATTTATCAAATTATCTGACAATTTGGCCAATTCAGTCTTTTTAATTGTAGAATTAATCCATTGAAATTATTCTTTCAAAATTTAATTGTTGAATGTCTATAAAAGCCCTTATACAGCTAGGAATAACTCGTTTTGTATATTTTTCTAACAAGACAAGTATTTAAAGAATGGAAAACTGAATTGGTTGCAATACATAGAAGAAATTTTATCACTGGCTGTAAATGTATTTAGATACCTAATTCACAAGAATGTCTAGGCTCCAGTCCTGATGAGTTTCTGGCTTAATCTATATAATGTCAATGTAGCTTTTCTCTGCTCTTTTTTACTGACCTATCTTGATTTCAAGCTGTTTATTGCCTGAGATTATTCCTTGTTTTGAGAATGAACAACACCTAGCTTAAATGGGTTTCTAATTATTTCTAAGTAAAAAAAAATAGTATATTTATAAAATGATAACTTACCAAAAGGTACTTGTTAGAACTTGAACAATATGTTAGAGAAGATCTTTAGACTGAATTCTCTTACACTGAAGGTCTTTGGCAGAAGGAAATTTTATATCTTGGGTATTAGAGTGATGAGCATGATAAAAGAATATGAAAAATGAAACATTTTATTTGTTTTAAGGCAAGATTTAATAGAAGCACATAGAATCTGGGAAATACATGCTTTAAAACCAAAGAGAACTCCATAGCAAAATGATTTGAAAAATTACATAAATTATTTGGAAAACCACCAGAGGAATTAGAATTTTTTTATATAAAGAAGAACTATTTATCCATGGAGCTGATTGAAAATTCACTGTGCTTGACTCCCTGAAAAGTTAATCCCTTCTTCTTGATATAGCAATGAAAATTACGGCAAATAGCTGTATACACAGAAAAATATATTTTGTCATGAAGGAAAAAAATACCAGGGGATCTTGATTTTCAGACAGAGCTACAATTTGGACAAAAAAAATAAAAATGTGGTAGCCCTATGTCTCCCTTCCTCTTTTACTTTGAAGACTCATTGAATAAGATGTACTTTAAAATGGTATCAGGTTGTTCCAACAGCACTACAGCTCTGCTGTAAGAAGAAATGGTTACAACTGCAGCACCTGTTCAATAATTTACTTTTCCAGTATGGACCAATGGTCAGAAGTTTTTACACAGATCTGGATGGTTTTTGTCCTTATGAGGCATTTTGTATGAGTAGAAATTCTAATAAGTTTCTCCTTGTTTCCACAGGAAAATATGATTTTTTACCTACAATTAGAACTGGCTGGCCAGTAATAGTTCATTAGATCACAGTTTAGTTATGCAAGGATAATTTCCTTTTTGAAGGAAGGTCCTTAATTTAGAAGCCTCATTCAATATATGTCCCAGAAACTTCTCTCTAAAGGGGAAATCTTTTTTTCTTAATGTTCGTGTATTTGAAACTACTCTTGTATACTTATCTTTGTTCCTGTAATGAAAGAGGAATTCATTCATCACTCCTTACTCAGTCTTCCAGTATCTGTGGTGAGTCACAGTAAAAAGTATTAAAGAGGATATTTATGAGAAAACGGTAGTATTGGGAATATTTGAGATATTGACCATGAATTCAGGATGAATTACAAGAAATAAAATATATGTCAGATCTCATTCAGTCACTGAAGGAACTTCATTAAAAAAGATGAATGACTAAGGAACCCTGATGTGCTTCTGCAAAATAGGGGGTGGGAAACAGTACCCTTATCTAACAGATAAAATAGATGAGAATTTATATTCTCAGGTGAAATTTGCCCTATATGGTCTCCTCGGTACTAAAAGTAATTTTAATTTAATTTTACAGAATTGTTTACATGACATATGTCATTATATAACCACATCACAGTATAATCACCATCATACAATTTAAAATTTTTCTTTTTGTGGTTCAAAAGTACCATTAAGGATGGTTTGGTTTTTTGGTTGCTCTTTTTGCCTGAATAACCCCCCTCACGTGCACCAAAAAACTCACAGATTTGGAGTAGCAAACTAATTGGAGCCTGTATTCTGATGAGCTGGTACTATCCTGTGTTTAAGTTATCTAATACTATACTCTTTTTTTTTTTTAAAAACCTTTCCCTAAGGTATCTTTTAACATCCACTATGTGACAACATTCACATTGAACAATGTGCATTTATCTACATACCTTTACTTAGTCTTATGAAATTTTGTTTGTTTTGCTGAATTTTAGCAAAAATGTCTCTCACTCTCTTCCTTAGAAGAACACTGTTAACAAACCATAGTAATTTGGACACTGACATGTCAACCTTATCCAAACCCCATTGTAACAGTCTTTATATTGTGCATAGATTATAATATAAAGGGCTTTTTTTAAACAGTTCATTTTTACCGGCTATCATTCTGCCTCATTCACCATAAGATACATAGCCCAAGACATATATTCAGAAATATAATTGTATAGAAAGAGTAAAACCAGGTTTTTTGAGCTTTAGCCTGCCTGCCTTTTAAATTCAAGTGCTACTGTTTAGATGTATCCCTATTAGTAGTAGTAGTAGGATTCCAAATAGTATATTAGGGTTGCAAATCAAAGATTCAGAATTCAGTAATTAATAAAACGAAGATTAATTGCATGAGCCTGTTTCACCTTTCCTTCCTCTTCATTTTTGCCTTCCAATGTCCTCTCTCTTTTCTCAGTATCCTTCCAGCAAAATAAACTCAGGTATCTCCTTGGCCCCTCCACTTTCTACTCCTTGTTTTGCTAAGTTGACTAGGAACCAACAAGGAAGCATCTGTAGCAGAGGAGACTCCTGCTCATGCTCTCAGTTTGTGTATCTATCTCTGGTGTTACAGCATCTCACACAGCTGGGGGACAATTCCAATATATTCCGCAAAAGAACACTTAGAAAATGTATCAAACAAATTAGCAAGTTTTTCCTAACTTACCTGAGAACAGGTATTTCCTAGGTTTAAAATGTACCAACACTTGGGACTGACTTCTATGACAACAAGAGCAAGCATATACAGTGGTGTCATGACCAGTCCCAAGAGCTTCCTCCAAATAGTGAAAGGATTGAAGTTTTTGCATAATTTGAAAATTGGAGGTGGTGAAAGGACTGTTATCAAAAGAAGTGTTGGACTATTAATTGTAAGATGCTATTCTCAAAAGTAATGTCCATGTCCATTCAATTAAGGCCTTTTTTTCTAGACCCAGTAAAACTACAATCAAAAAGCTAGTTCTGCTCAGTTTTAGCTAAAGGAAGGTGAGGATTATTTAAATATTTGTAATAAAGCCAGTCAGCAAAAAAACTGTAATTTTGGTTGGTGTTTATTAGCCATAACTTATTAATTATGCATATGACTTTCCCATTCTTTCACTATAAGCACACATACAAGTCTTTCTCTATAGAGGTATATATTTGGGGTAATATGAGGCATTGCAGTTTTAGTAAATAGACTTATTTTTAGGAAATAGGCAGAACAGAACTGCCTCCCCAGTCTTTCCTGTTTTGCTGGAAGGATGGAATACACTCTCTTGTCTTCAGGTCTTCAGGTCTGCAGTGCATCCTTTGAGGGATACAGCATCAGATACCCCCTTCCAGCTGCATTCTTTATTCAGCAAAGATTTCTATCTGATGCCTGAATTTCTGTGGCCTGAGACATATGCTGGCCTAGTCTCTGGATGCCTGGGTGAGCTGAATGCCAAGGTGTGTTACAGGGCCTACTGCCAATGTAGGTGCCATCTTGAGGCTCTTCATCTTCAGAGCTCTTTGAGGAGTCATTACTGAGATGAGCCTTGGCCTGGTTTCAGCTGGGATAGAGTTGTCTTCCCAGTAGCTGGTATAGTGCTGTGGTTTTGAGTTAGGTATGAGAAGAATGTTGATAACACTGATGTTTTCAGTTGTTGCTAAGTAACGTTTAGTCTAAAGTCAAGGATTTTTCAGCTTCTCATGCCCAGTCAGCAAGAATGCTGGAGGGGCACAAGAAGCTGAGAGGGGACACAGCCAGGGCAGCTGACCCAGACTGGCCAAAGGGGTATTCCATACCATGTGACGTCATGCCCAGTATATAAACTGGGGGAAGTGGGGGTGGGGGGAATCGCAGCTTGGGAACTAACTGGGCGTCAGTCGGTGAGTGGTGAGCAATTGCATTGTGCCTCATTTGTGTATTCCAATCCTTTTATTATTACTATTATCATTTTATTAGTGTTATCATTATGATTATTAGTTTCTTCTTTTCTGTTCTATTAAACCGTTCCTATCTCAACCTACGAGTTTTACTTCTTTTCCCAATTTTCTCCCCCATCCCACTAGGTGGGGGGGGAAGTGAGTGAGCGGCTGCGTGGTGCTTAGTTGCTGGCTGGGGTTAAACCACGACAGCATGCACAGCCAAGGAGACTGCACTTGCCATAGCAGTGCATGTTACACCAGAAGGGTGGAGAGAAGAGTGGGATACACACTTGGTCTTTTCGTCCACTTGCGTTAGTAGAATGGAGCATGCTGGGGAGACCACAGTCCTTGCTAGCAGCTAGCGAGTGTTGCTACCACATTAGACATGGAAGGTGGCCCAACCCCCTGTGTAACCTCTCTGGGATGCAAATTCTGAACTTCAGTAATGCCTCAAAACCATGAAGATAGGTGGTAATGTATAACTGGGGTCCACTGAGAAATATTTGTCTGCTTTTGCACGATTAAGTGAAAACAGAATTGTCTTGACGGGCCGGTTATAATTATATCCATCAGATGTTAAAGAAATTACATCAGAAGGGAAGAGGGTGGTAACACTAGCACTCAATGTGTTGCCAGTCCAACTGGATTCACAACAGCTGCAAGCTAAACATTATTCACACCATTCAGGCCTTGAAACACTTTTCAGATATGTCAAGTTTTCCAGTCCTTAAAAGCCAGTTCTTCTGCCATTTAGTTCCTGATTTACACTGGAGACAGTTTGACTCGTCACTAAATTATCTTCAGGCTGTAATACAGAGGGGATTATAAATAAGTCCATTTTATTACTATTATTGCCATTACATATTGTGTTATTTTTCTTTCTCAAATATATATATTTTACTGTTAAAAAACCAGATCAGTAGAAAAATATATATGGATGTCAAAACAGATGTATACTGTACTTATGGACAGCTCCATGGATCTTGTAAGTCAGCATAATTGTAATTAAATTATCTGAGTTAGAACTCATTCCTAGACAGAATGCAGTTTTGGATCTGGCATATCCATCTGGATTAATCTTAAATTCCTCTGACACTATAATTTTTAACCATTTAATTCTAATACAATAATACTCAGGAGTTTTTCTTCTTCCTCATGCTTCTGCAACTGTGCTGACCTTTGATAACATTAGTGGAATAAATTGTATGCTAAAGGAAACATGGTCTGGCAAAAGACTGGGTCTATTTGATCTATTGGTGTTTCAGAATCTTGCAGTAGCTTACAGCTTAATGTTATTTTGTATATTGACTTGAAAACGTGAATTTCACATTATTTATCCAGCACTTTACACTGAGATGGTTTTTATAATGCATTTGCAGGTAATTGGCCATTTTAAAAAAATCTGAAATGTCTGTCTTGGTAATGGGCTGATTTCAATCTAAAAGAACTATGAAAGCTAAGTTAAAAGAAGGTAATGTACAACAGGACAAAAGAGACTTATGATGGTGGTCGTGAAATTTAGTTACATTATTTATTTTGGATATCCTAAATGATATAATTTATTTTCTGCCTTTTTCCAACACTTCTGTACACTGCAACCTTGCTTGTACTTCATGAAGACTTACGTGGTGGATGCCATCAGTCTGGAGCAAAGGAGACTTGCCCTTGGTGGAGGAGGATGATGTTAGGAAACACTTAAGCAAAATGAATATACATAAGGTTATGTGGACAGACAAGCTGTATCCACAAGTGCCGAGGGAGCTGGCTGATGTCACTAGGTGGCCACTCTGAACTGTCTTTGAAAGGTAATGGTGATCAGGAGGGGTTCCTAAAGACTGGAAGAAAGTAAATACCACCTCTATCTTCAAGAAGGGCCAGAAGGGAGATCCAGGGAACTACAGCTTGGCCAGCCTGTACTCAATCCCTAAGAAGATGATGGAGCAAGTAATCCTGGAGCCCACTTCCAAATGCTTGAAGGATAAGGAGGTGATCAGGAGTAGTCAGAATGGATTTACAGTGGGGAAATCATGCTTGGGGAAATCATGCATGGGGAAATCTCCAGTTGGAGACTAGCCATTAGCGATGCACCCTAGGGATCGATACAGTGGCCAATACTGTTTAACATTTTCATTTTCATTAAACATTTCATTGGCCAAGGCTGAGCCCATCAGCCGTGGTGGTAGCGCCTCTGGGAGAACAGATTTAAGAAGGGGAATCTGCAGTGAGTAGTGGGATTGGAATGTGAGAGGAACACCTATGCAGATACGAGGTCAGTGAGGAAGGAGGGGGAGGAGGTGTGCCAGAGGAGGGGATGTCCCTGCAGCCCATGGTGGGATGGCAGGCTGTCTCCCCCCAGCCCATGGAGGGGAGCAGGGGAGCAGATGCCCACCTGCAGCCTGGGGAGGAGCCCACGCCAGAGCAGGCAGATGCCCCTGAAGAGGGCTGTGACTCCATGGGAAAGCCCGCACTGGAGCAGGCTGTGACTGAAGATCGGCCCGCAGAAAGTACCCATGCCAGAGAAGTTCGTGGAGGACTGTCTGCTGTGGGAGGGACCCCACGCTGGAGCAGGGGACGAGTGAGGATTCCTTCCCCTGAGGAGGAAGGAGCGGCAGAGACAATGTGTGATGAACCGTTCCCCTGCGCCTCCGGGGGGAGGAGGTAGAAAGAACCAGGAATGGAGATGAGCCTGGGAAGGAGGGAGGGGTGGGGGGAAGGTGTTTTAAGATTTGAGTTTTACTTCTCATTATCATTGTTTTGATTTGATTTCTAGTAAATTAAATTGATTTTGTTTCTTCCCCAGTTTGAGCCTGTCTTTTGCCTGTGACCATCAGTGGTGAGTGATCCCTCCCTGTCCTTGTCTTGACCCACGAGCCTTTCTTCATATTTTCCCCTCATCATCCCACTGGGGCCAGCAGGGGAGGAATGAGCAAGCGGCTTTTTGTGGTGCTTTGTTACTGGCTGGACTTAAACCACAACAAGGCAATAGGCACAAATTAAAACACATCAAATTCCATCTAAGCACAAGAGAACATTATTTATTTTTTTTTGCTGTGAGGGTGATCAAACACTGAAACAGGTTGCCCAGAGAGATTGTGGAGTCTTCATTCATGAAGATATTCAAAACCAGACTGAACATGGTCCTAGGCAACCTGTTCTAGCTCACCCTGCTTGAGTAGGCAGGGGTTGGACTAGTCAATCTCAGGAGGTCTTTTTCAACCTCAGCAGTTCTGTGATTCTGTTATTTTTTCCCTATATATATTGCCAATACTCTATTTAGGCTTTAAATGTTTTCTAAATACCAGTTCAATGATTTGTACTGAATGTACCTTTGAAATTGAGCCAGAGAAAGAGGACATATGTAATAGCAACTATAAAATATTTTGGAAGCATAAAAGTTGAGGAATGAAAAATTATGCATAGTCTTATGAGACATGACATTGTCTGGGGACAAAAACAGCCTATTGTGTAGCTGTCCAATGTAGATAGTTTTATTCTGACAAAAAATCAAAATTACCCAGTCTGGGGATCGATAAAATGTTCATTTTCTTTCAGCTGTATACATGGATGTCAGCAATACAAAATGTTGGGAACTGAATTTGTTTCCCCTCTCCAAATTTTCATATGTAAGCTGTGAACATCTAAGCTAGTATTAAGAGTTTCCTATAGGGGGTAATATGCAACATACATATTTATATGCACTATAGACTGGACAGCTGAGCTATATGACTTCCAGAAAGCACCAGTCAAATGAGAATAGTGGTTTAAAACTGTATATAGTTTTAAAAGGAATGAAAGATCTAAATACATGACATGCTGGTCACAATTGGCAACAAGCATTCTTTTAATAATAAAAGCAGTTTGTTTTTCATCAAACCTAGGTTCTGTACTTGTCCCTGTATGTCATTTGCTTTGATCATGTGCTGCCATTGGTTTCATCATCATTGACTCCGGATATTGTTGTATTCTGATACAACAGATGTAAATAGCTAATTTGATTAATTTATTTTAATCAGAATTGTTCATCACAGAGGATGTCTCACTGAAACCAACTTAGTTTATTTTAAAAAAGAAAAAACAGATCAAGATAATTAGAAACAAAAAGCCTATGACCTTTCTACTTCTTCTTCTGTCTCCTTCAAATTTCAGAAGCTTTCTTCTGGCTTTTTACCTCTCTCCATGCAACCTACATTGTTTTCAAAGAACAAATCAGCCCCTATTTTCTGTTTGCTTCACTAATGACACAGTCTGACTCACAAAGCCTGTCTTTTATTCTGTCTGTATTAGACACTGATAGAGTGTCTACCAGCACTGTGTGCTTGATTTCATTCCCCAAATATAAGCACTTCGTGCCCTTAGCTATCCCTTCTGGCTCTTAGCTGCTGCTCCAAAGGGCAGAGATTTTCTGCAGATCCTGTGCTGCATCTGGCAGCCCCAGGTTGTCTCAGGTAGCCCAGAGCATCTCAGAGAGGGTTAAATGCCTATGTTTAGACAATTAATTGATTCCCTGGATTCAGTGTATGAAAGTAGGGCATCTTTCCATCTGTGATACTTGCCCCTTCTTTTTGTAATATCCCTGCAGTTACTTCTAGTCTTCAGAAACCCAGTGCTGATTATGACAGGCTAGATTTAAGAAGATGATAGTTCAGCAGAGCTGTGAAGCCCTGAGGAAATTATTCCATGTTAAACTGTACTGAGACAAGCAAACTTTGCAGTCCACAAATACACTCAACTGTCTGGACTGGCAGACCTGTGGAAACGCACCATGACTCCTTCCTTGCAAAGGAACCCCAGGGCATTCAGGAGAATGTGCACCAGCCCCTCCTCCTCCAGACATGGCCAGTGTGAGTCTGGGGACCCAAGGTTCGGGGCATACCAGGGAGCCCATCTGTTCAGCAGTATAAATGCAGATTATAGGCTTTCTTATAAATAGATAAAGAAAGAAAGAAAGAAACAAAGAAAGAAAGAAAGAAAGGAAGGAAGGAAGAATCCAATACTCTCTTAAATCTTCAGCACTTGCAGGGTTTTGTCAAACAGGCCAGAAAACTTGCCACTGACTGTGACTTAACAAGTAGAATTTCACAGAAATGCCCTGTAAATCTTCTTAGGATTGATAAGCAATGTTGTTCAAACAAGCTATATTGTGGGCTGGAGTGTACAAGTGCAAAAGTGCAGAGAAATTGTATCTTTTGTAATGACTCTCAGGTAATTTTTTAAAAAACTTAGTCCTGTGATGTTCATACCACCCAGTTTTGAAAGCTGTGAACAATAGATTTCCATATGAAAGAAAGGACCTATTGTTCCACAAAGGGAGACACTAAACTCAACTGGAGTTATAAGAAAACAGAAAGAAACAGCTTTAAGGGAACAGAAATTATTGATAAGTGAGAAATTTTGCACAGTAATAGTAAAAGATTAGTACCTTAAGCAGTATCATTAGAATAGATGCTGAAGTTTCCAATTCCCTTTCATAATAATGTAAATTTACTAAAATAAGGGAGAAAAGATCGAGAACAATACAAAAAATAATCATAAAAGTAGTAATACCAGTCTAAATAATATTCCAAGCCAATCAATTTCAATTGTTAAAAATGCTTTTTATATGCTTAAGTACAGAATGTACTACCCCAAGCACAATGTTTAAATCCATACAATTTTTGTAGTATACCTATTTCTAAAAGTGCAATGATAGGTCACATTATTCTGCCTCCTGACCAACTTTCTTTACTATTGAGTTGGCGGGATGTCTTACAGTTGAGGCATGAGCCTGAAAATTGATAAATGGAGGAGGTTTTTTCAGTTTGGCAAAGTCTTTCTCTCTGGCTTTGCTCAGTCTTTTGGACTGAGAACACCAGCAGATTAAACTAGCTGTTTGCAGAATAGTTTGGGCCCAGATGTGGAAAAATCGCAAGCTTACAGCATGGGACTCAAACTAAGCAAGCTGAGCAAAGATGATAGGCAGGAGGCAAAGTTTCTTAAGTTACAGTGCAACTCTGTAAATGACACCATGACTGTTCATTGTCTGACCTGAGGTCACCAACCCCTTGCTGTAGCAACCAGCCTCACTAGCTCAAGTTGCCATCAGGCAAAGATCTCTTCATCTACCTCCACTGTACAGTCTTTATCTCCTCAAACCTCAAGTCTCAATATAGGAAGTAGGAATAACTACAGAGATCTTTTAAACTGGCAAAATACAGACTATTTAAAGGAAGGATCATGCAATTCTTCAATCCTAATTTGCATCAGAGGTGGATAGCAGTTTCAATTTTTGTTCACAAGGGATTTGAAAAGTAAAATAATATTTTGAATAATGCAAGAATTATTATAGCAATATAGGCATTGATAAGCAAGCTAAAAAGAAAAGCTGAGCCACTGAAAATAGAGGAAAGCATTTCATTCTGCCAACAAAGAAGTTTCATTTGGTCTACTAATTTACACGTGCATGACTGTGTTTGGATTATCTGAACAAGTGCTGGTATTTTCTACTGATATTTCCATTTTCTTTCGGAGCTAGCTTTTCAGTCTTTTAAAGCATCTAGTTTTATAGCTTTCTACTTTGCAGTCTGACATGTTATAAATGAGAGTTTCATCCTCACATCTTGTCTCAATATAAATTCAGAATATTTTAAAACTTTTGAGTGTGCACATTCTAAAACAGACAAAATGATTCACTCCTTCCTTCATCAAGTGAATAATTTGTCTTCATTCAGAAGATAAGGTCAAGTATGAAGTAATCCACTAATTATTGCATACTGACCAAAAAGGTTTGGTTTTTTTTTAACTTTGAGTATTTTATGGTACTAGGTTGTAAATCACAGGAACAATAAACAGTGGAAGTAACATTGCCCTGTAATTGGGGGGTAAGTCATTCTAATTATTAAATCTGAATCAGACAGTGGATGAATGGCATTATTATCCATTGCTCGTAGTGAGCAACTTCCAATGTGAAGATTGCACAGAGGTTTGGGAGGGTTGGTTGGGGGAAAGTAGTACTCAATGAGACAAAGCATGCACTGTTAGGTCCAGCTGACATAATCTGCTCTCTCAAATAATCATGAAATGGTTACCTCTTTGACGGAAGAAAAGAGCAATTTGTGATTATTAAGTGAGACATTCTCATACTGTTCTGCTCCAAAAGACTAACAGTAATTCTTGGATTTATAAGAATTACAGAATGTCCATAGATGAGGTTGATCACCAAACAATAGATTAAATCATGCCTGTCACAAAGCTTGGTGTTGCCACATTGGTGCATTGATTAATGGTATTTGGCAGCTCTCTGAATGGCCATTTGCCATTCATTCATGGATGCCCTCTGGATTACAATATCAGAGTGACCTGTTGGGAAAAGGAGGGTGTTTTTTTCATCTATTCATTGTTTCTACTGTAGTAACAGAGAAACACTGGGGATGGGTGAAGTCGAGACTTTGAGTTAGCTGTTTCTTAGTGCATATAAATTGCTAAGGGGAGGCGGGGAGGGGACTAAGGAAAAATCAGTTGCAATCAAGACAGTACAATGTGATAGTTTAAATCCTGGTTCTAGATGATCCAATTGTTTCTTCCACAGCACAGTAAATGTCATATGATTAAAAATAATTGGGGCATCAATAATTTCTTTTGATACAGATGCGTAAATTTCTGATGGAAATTTTTTTCACATTTACTGTTCTATTTCAATCTTTCATTCAGAACCCTAGAGGTCTATGGGAAAGATTGCATCAGTTCATGTCACAACTTGGGATGGTGGGGAGAAATAACATCTGCCTCTCCTTCTCCCCACTCCTCTCAGCAGCAAGGGTGGCCATCTTTCAGACATGGTCTGGGTGGAGTGTAGAGGTTTTCTTTGCCCTCAGGTCTCTGCCCTAATGAGTAGTGAAGGATGAAGCAGAGGCAACCCCAAGTGTTTTTGCTCAGGTGAGCAGCTTGAGTCTATTGGGCTTTCCTCCTACATTGCATGCTCTGACAGTGAGTTTGGATGAACCCTCATGAGCAGAGAATTATTGATTCAATAATATATCAAGTTTTTTAGGAAAATTGACATATCTTGACCTGAAAAAAAACATTTTATCTCTGGAATAAGACAGACTTCATTTTACATTTATTCATTTTTCTCAAGCTTCATGCAAGCTTCTGCCTTAAATGAAAAACTATGCTCTAGCTGAGATCTGAGATTGAACATCACTTATTTGAGTTGTGTGCAGCTGACATTTTATACACTTCTAGGTTTTTCAAGGAGCTGGAGAAAAACATCCAAGCCAGTTGGAATCACAATTCCTTAGAAATCTATATCAGAACTCTGAAGAATCTTGTCATTGTATGGGCACTTTGAAGGATGAGAAAGGAGGATTATTTAATGGCATTATTTCTTCTTATCCCCTGCAATTCTCCTGCACTTCCATTCTCATTTTGTTGCCAGTTACACTATTACTCCATTCATTTAGTAGCACTGTCCGCAGAGATTTCGCTTATTAATTCTCACTTTCTGTACTTCCCTGGGCTAGTTATTATTCTTCCAAAGCATGTTTAAGACAACATAAATCTAACAATTAGGGTCACCTGACTGAGATGCTGAAATGGAGAAGTAACACTTCCTCTGGACCTCCAAAGTTGAGGCATAATGGAGGGTTATTTTTCAGTAACTTACTGAAAGTTCATTACCTCAGTTACTTAAGTCAGTTACTTACTGACTGGAGGAAGTCACAGAATAGCTTTTTCCCTCAGCCCCTAGAACTTCTGTTCAGCTCTTCTGGTGGTGCTTCTTCAGATGGCATCCACATTTGTTTCTCTCTGTCTTAACTTAAGGTGCTTCTTATTCTTTATGGTGTTCTAGTAAGCTGAGGTGAACAGACCAACCCACAGATTTTTAATTATAACTAATGTATCTATTTGATATAGCTATGTAAAATACTGAGTGGAGCAGGGAATGTAAGTGGGTACTGCTGAAGGCATTGCCAGTGACACACTCAGAAAGACTAAGTAATCATTTCATTGCACCCTGCTTGAAGGCCTACAGATAAAATGGGTACAGAAACTGCATGTACAAATAGCCTGCTGGGCTAGGAAAGAACTGAAAAACTAATCTTATAATACTTTCCAGATACCTGGCACAATAAACATATGAATGTCCATGTTTACCTTCACCCACGTACTTCTTCAGGAGGAAAGTAGCTACACAGGAGTCATTGAGGATAGAAGCTATAGTCTGGACACAGACTGCTCTTCACTGTCTCTTCTGAGTAGGCTGACAATACTCCTTGGCAAGGCAGTATTTCCTGTGCACCACTTAGGAAGTCAACCCTAGTGAGTTTTCCAAAGTCATCTACAAATCTTTACACTGCTGCCTCAAAGTTATTTTTAACACACTTATTTTTCTTGTTGATAAACACTTTTTTTCTATTAAAACCACAATGATTTATGTTGAATGGTGTCTACTATATCCTTCTTAATTTCTTTCCTTTATTGTGTTTCTTCCTAAGAAATTTTGGCAAAGTCCATACAGGACTGCAGTTTACTTTGGTTTACAGATTATCAACATGGGCTTTTCTTATAATATGTCTTTTCAAAGCAGTTCCATACTTGTAAGTTTTATGAAAAGCTGATTTATACTTCATGGATTCTAAGTGGTCATGGTAGAACCATCACTGCTTTTGAAAGGCATCAGAATCTGCACATTTTGGCTATATATAGTATTTGGTTATATCGTGTATTAGAGCTATATGTTAATGAGAAATGCATTTGAAAATACAAGTGAACATTTTGAAATGTTTTCTTGCTAAATCTAAACATCCTCTGTTTTCACAGAATCTAAACTTCTCATTTTTTTATTAACCAGATTTATTTTTTTTTAATCACAAGAAATCTAGAATTCATATACAAGAAAAAACATTTCTGCTTTAGAGGTGGACTTTTCATCTGAATGTATTGGCACTTGAAGTGAAAGCTGCAAACTTACTACAACCTGTAGCCACTTTCATATGCATCATACCTTAAATGCTGTGGTGCAGCTGCTCAGCACTTCCACTACCACTGTTGTTTCCTCTTCCACTGAGGACTGAAAGATCCTATGGTTTAGCTGGTTTGGGAGAATATACTGGGAAAGAATAATTTCCTTCACCTCCTGAAATTAATGGTATTTGGTGGGAATTCCTTGCCTTCAGCAGAACTAGAATTTCCCTCACATTTGTGTGTCTGAGTGTGGGCGCTTTATCAATGAATCCGTGCTTGAAAAATCTCACAGTTAATTTTGAAAGATAAGAGTTTTACAAAATGTCAAAAGGTTGATTGGGAGCCTTTATAAATTGTTGGTCCCAATTTATTATCTAAAATAAGAAAATGTTCCTGTCATACCTTCAAATACACTTTATTTAATTATTTAATTTGAATATGTTTGCAAGGAAAAATTTAAGTATCTCTTTCTGCCATAGACAGTCTTTGGGACAAAGTTGGCTTCTGGGAGACTGTATGTATGTATAATATCAGATAAGCTATTCTTTGTGGATACAGTACTGAAGTAAATGAGTTGTTTACCTGAACTACGCTTTCCTCAGACAGCAACTGTGGAGCCTTATTGAGAGAAATGTTTCCTGTAACTTTTTTCCTTTCCTCTTCTGTAACTTCTAGTTAATGTGTAAAGTCTTAAAAAAAAAAATACAGTGTAAAAATTATTTCCACATAGGTCTATGCCATGGGGATTCATAAAACCTGATCTTTAATGTTCTCCATTCATAGCTTTTCAAAATGCACCAGAAGCTCAGCAATAGACATTAGGATTGTCTTGGTTTTTAATGACCCAGGATTAGTAATGCCACTTACACCTATTCATTCCTTCATCTCAAGGGAATGCAAGCAATATACAGATTTTGCCATATTTGGAATTGTTTGCCTTTCTCCTGTCAGTTAAAAACCTGCTGCTGGCAGCAGCAGCAGCCCTCCACAAAGATCATCAGAAGCTTCTAATGGAAGTACCTTGAGATTTAGAAAGTGTGAAAATGCAGGAGCCAAAGAATCACACAGGAACTTTTTAATTTTTAATGAATACTTGCAGGAGTAGTAGAAAATATTAAAGGACTATTCATGTTTTACAGCCTTAAGCATTCAGCTGGACACGTCTTTCGAAGGACCTTCCGGAGGACTTTGAGACCTGAGAGAACAGTGTGTTGATATATTTAATAACATCAGCATGAGGTGGAAATATGAAGAAGGCTGTTAAGTAGTGTCCACATGAATATTTTTAACCAGATGATGGTGTTAAAACCTGCAGTGTTCCTGAGCTGAAATCTGCTCAGGGATGTAGAGATGTGAAAACATAGCTTCAAGCCAAGTTTATCTTCTGGAATGTCTGAGGTGAGCTCTTAAACTGATGCAGGCAACCCTGGTTTCCTGAGGAAGCTGATCAGTAGCCTATCTATTCCTTGAGCAATGTAAGTGTCCTATCTTTGCTACTGTGAAGCAGTGGCAGTGCGTGTTGGGTTTGCATGGCAAGGTTTTGGTAGTGGGGGAGCTACAGGGGTGGCTTCCATAAGAAGCTGCTAGAAGCTCCCGTGTCTGACAGAGCCAATACCAGCCGGCTCCAAGATGGACCCACTGCTGGCCAAGGCCGAGCCCATCAGCAATGGTGGTAGTGCCTCTGGGATAACAGATTTAAGAAGGGAAAAAAGTTGCAGTGGGCACAGAAACTGCAGCCGGAGAAAGAAGTGAGAACATGTAAGAGAAACAACCCTGCAGACCCCCAGGTCAGTGAAGAAGGAGGGGGAGGAGATGCTCCAGGCGCCGGAGCAGAGATTCCCCTGCAGCCCGTGGGGAAGACCATGGTGAGGCAGGCTGTCCCCCTGCAGCCCATGGAGGTCCACGGTGGAGCAGATATCCACCTGCAGCCCGTGGAGGACCCCACGCCGGAGCAGGTGGGTGCCCGAAGGAGGCTGTGACCCCGTGGGAAGCCCGCGCTGGAGCAGGATCCTGGCAGGACCCGTGGCCCTGTAGAGAGAGGAGCCCATGTTGGAGCAGGTTTTCTGGCAGGACTTGTGACCCTGTGGGGGACCCACGCTGGAACAGTTTGTGAAGAACTGCAGCCTGTGGGAAGGACTCACATTGGAGAAGTTCATGGAGAACCGTCTCCCGTGGGAGGGACCTCACACTGGAGCAGGGGAAGAGTGAGGACTCCTGCCCCTGAGGAGGAAGGAGCAGCAGAGAAAACGTGTGATGAACTGACTGCAATGCCCATCCCCTTGGGCCACTGGTGGGGAGGAGGTAGAGAAAATTGGGAGTGAAGTTAAGCCTGGGAAGAAGGGAGGGGTGGGGGGAAGGTGTTTTAAGATTTGAGTTTTATTTCTCATTACCTTAGTCTGATTTGATTGGTAATAAATTAAACTAACTTACCCAAGTCAAGTCTGTTTTGCCTGTGATGGTAACTGGTGAGTGATCTCTCCCCGTCCTTATCTTGACCCATGAGCTTCTTGTTATATTTTCTCGCCCTTGTCCAGCTGAGGATGGGAGTGATAGAGTGGCTTTGGTGGACACCTGGTATCCAGCCAGGGTCAACCCACGACACAGTGCACACTAGGAAGTATACAGTTTCTCTTCCTGTGGACAAATATCACCTGTCATGTTGGTGACATGCTGCCAGAATGAGCTTCCAAGAATTTAAAACATAAAGTGTTGGGAAAAAAAAAAAAAAGGCAGGAAAGAAAGAAAATATCCGACAGCTTCACAAATGTCTCTCTTAAAGCTAGCATTTCACTTGTTAATAATTTGCTGACAGTCTTGTGCAATTGGTAGAAAGATATCTAGATTATCAATAGCAGTTATACCTTGTAGATTTATAGGAAAAGAAATTAAGACACTGGATCTTCAAAGCAATCTTCACTGACTTACTCAGAAATTTGTGCCAAGATTTTTTTAATTCACTCTGATTCCTCCGGGATACAACTGCCCACTGACATGAATTGTTTTACAAGATCTGGACACAAAAATTGGAGCCAGTAGAAAGCAGGAATGAAAATCTATATCTTAAAAGCCAATAAACCTAACAAATATGCAGCTGAGATAACTATACCCTAACTTTTTTTAGCATAATGGTGTAACTGACATCTCCCAAAAGGGAGGTAGGCCTAGGAATTTGTCAGCTACAGGATGTCTGATGGAAAATGTGGCATTTAGGATGAGAGAACTAACTGACCCAGAACAAAACTGTCTTATAACAATTTAACCATATTGATGAGAAAGCTCCAGAACAGACTATGTCATGGCACTCTCTGATTTATCAGTATAAATATAATTATAGTGTCCACTGGAAGGTTATTGTTGAGTTGGTGATACAATAATATTGGGCCAGTACACTGGTGAGCTTCCTCTGGTGAATAGGTTGTCTATCCCAGGTTCACCACCAGTACAATGAGGGCACATACTTTCTCCTAAGAGAGCTATTAAAATTAACTGTTTTGTGAAACATTTAAATATAAATTTAAAAAGAACAGTAAATATTATCTTCCAAGTAGCAAGAGTATGCATATTCTCATAGGTTGCATCATCAAATAAATACAGATATTAAAAATATAGTATTTTGGATGACTGAATCATGTTTTCAGATTTGAATAGCATGAAGAATGGAGAAGAATGTTGCTTGGTGTGAAGCACTGTCATCATTTATAAAGAAAATATTTCTTTTTTTCAGGAAGCTCATGTAATCCTGCTATAAGTATTTCATGTTTCTCCAAGTTTTCAGATAAATAGTCCTACGGGCCATTTTTCATCTGTAAAATTCTTCTAATGTTGGCCATATATTTCATACAACCTGTTCATAAGACTCTTCAGGGAGATTTGTGGCTTCTGATGTTTGGAAATTTCTTTGGAGTGTGTGATCTGTAGATACTTCTAGAAGTCAAGAACTATTATCTGAATTATTATCTTTGTTATGGATGTAGGAAATTTTCTAGGACTTTATCCAAATCCCTCTGAAGTCAATTCACAAACAAAATAAGGATGATGATGATAAGTATCTTTTCCTCATCATCTGCTATGTAGGCTGCAAACCACGAGGCCAGGACTGTCTGTTACATTCTCAGTACACAGAATGTATTGTAGTGAGACACTGATTGTAGTTGGAGACTGTAGGAGATGCAGTAATAAGAAATATTTTATCCCATTAAAATCAAATGGATGCTATTAGAAACTTGCTCTATCTACGGCAGCATGCAGAGTTATAACATGAATTCTGTAAAGTTCAGCTATTTTCATGGGATATAGTCCTAGAAAACATTCCTTCTTCTTAAAAGATAACTACATTGAAGCATTTAAGATGTGTGCCTCTCTGCTAAGTAGATTTTTATTTTACAGTTTCCAGGCCTGGCTGTATCCCAGTTCATTTATTTCCAACTGGGTTCAATTTCCAGGGGAAGGCAACTTCCTATGATACTTTTTGTCCAATAAAGGTGAAAATAATGTTCTCCAAACAGCACTATTTAAACTGGCATGCACATGTGGCTAAACAGTTTAATTCAATTTAAATAAAAATGTACACTGGCTGGAAATACTATGAAAACTGATAGTCCAAGTGGGGTAAAATGTTAAGTGTTCAGTGAAATGTAGGTTTTCAATTGTCCTATTATCAAGCATCTTTTCCAGTTCAGATTTTTTGCCTAAGTGAGCATATTTTCAAGTATGAATTAAGAACAGAAATACGAATTCATAGACACAGTTCAGAGAAGAGTTTACCATGTTGTTGCATTGATTACCCATTATAAACTCATCTCCCCAGTTTTGAAGTGTTGTGCTCCATCTTTTCATTCTCACTATCTAGCTATTTTATTTATATGGCCCATATTGCTACAACATGACTGATGGACTAATTTTGAAGACTTTAAAGTACTTACATGCTTGACACCACTGTGGGACAGGGAAGCAGCATTCCCTACTCTCATTTATAAATGAGAAACTGAATTGCAGATGCATTTGCCTGAGTTCACAAGGACTGTCAAGTCATGGCAAGTCTCCCTGAGTAAAAATGCTTGCCTCAGACTGCCTTGGAAATGAATCTACACCAATTCTTAACTTACTCAGAAATGTAACCTCACATCAAAGTGAGGCACCTTTTACAAGGAATAGAATAAACTCTCTGTTCAGAATTCCCACATTCTGTTTATGGAGTGAAGGCCTCAGAATTTAATTAGTCAACTTTGTGTTAACATTTATTCTGAAAGAAGTGAAGGACAATTTAAATCCATACTTAAGGAATAAAGTAGGCTCCTTCCTCTGAGCATACTCTCACTGAAATAAACAACTCAGTCATCCCAAATCTTGAGCCTAACAAAAGCATTATTTTTTTGATCAGAGAACAAATCATATAGTCCAGATCTAAGGATCCCATTATTCTTTCTCTTGTCCTGATTTAAATCATTTACTTCCATAACCCTGACAGCTTACTTTTTGTTTACATAGTGGTAGGCAGGAGAAGAAAAAAAAAAAAAGCTAAAGAAAAGCAAGTTTTCCAAACACATTATCTCATTGGAAAGGACCATAGATGAGATCTACATGGAAGCAGAAAAAAATAAGTACCTAATGTGCTCAAATGAGAAATAATGAAAACAAGGATAAAGTTGCTAAACTGGCAAAAAATGAAATATATTCCTCTTAAAATTTTGGTGTGCCACTCATAGTACCTAAGCCTTTCTGATATTGATTATGGTGGCTTAAACACAAAATGCATTTTTTGTCTTGTTCTAGATGGAGTGAGGTCTCTTTGGCATAGCTAGGAGGAGGTGGGGTGCAGCTGCTGTAAATCACTACAAGTTTAATTTTGGTGGAGGGTCTTTATGAAGCACCTGAAGCACCTCTGTTGGTAATGGAAATTATCAGCTCCATAAGGTAAAAGCAAATTGCAGTATATCTCTGGCTTGGTCTTTCTGGAGTATTCTGTTTTCTGTAAGTGAATTTCTCTTCATAGACATAGCATTCTTTAAAATGAAACATCATTCTTCTTTTCTGTGTTAATATATGTGATGGTTCTAGATTACTATTATACTGAATAACCATGTGGACTTGCCCATTTTGGTTGTATTTTGTGGGATTAGAGGCTCTGACATAAAAACCTCTCCAGTATTCAGCTATTGTGGCTTGAGATCCTGTCAGATTCTTCCACTGGCCAAACGAGTTGAAATGTTTTTTGTCATACTTTGCTGGATGACACGTGAAAAGATAGGAAATGCTTTTCCATTCAATTATAATGTTTTTTTAAATTAACACTTCAATGAAAAATAACATTTAAGCATTGAAACTTCTCCTATGTGATAACAAATAAATATATGGTTTTCATTCAGAGAAAAGTGATTTACCCCTCCTTTTTACAATAGACAGCATACAAATTTGGGGGGAAAGTCTAGAGATTTTAATATCCCATATTACCACTCTGTGACTTTTGGCTAGTCCTATGACACAGTCCTCTGTGACCTACCAGTTTCTGGATCTCAGCATTAAAATTAAAAGACAGCAAAATAAAGTTTGATGGCTGCCATAAAAGAAGGACCTAGTTTAATTGTAGTGAAATTTTCACCAGCTCTTTTTTTGTGCTAGCAATCACTTAATGTTACATAGCACTGCAAGACACTGATCTTTTTGACCTTTCTTATTCTGAAGCAGGAAATATTTAGATTTTCATTGCATTTCCAGTTCAAATAATGGCTGTCCATTGTATTTAATTATATTATTTCAGACTACACTACTGTGCACATTTGTTTATTTAGTGTGGTGTCCCTGAATCATCCATGACCAAGAATTTTGAGGTCAGTTGTAAAAATATTTGGCTTGAACTGAGCTTGCAGCTAGGGAAATCTTTGTGGTTTATTTGCTATATAAGTAGTTTCTGTTTATTTTCTGTGCTTAATGGATACTGTACTTGACCTCATTGTTGATAACAACATGCAAGCTGGCACAGCCATATTTGCAGTGATACCGTTTTCATTCAATCTGTGAATGTATTTAAAAGGTTCTTTTTCTCTTCGAATACAAGATCGATACAGATTTTACTCAAGTGTTCAAAATACTGCTCTAAAGATTCATTCTTTGTGTGAGATGCTACTTGTGAAATGTACAGCAGTGTTAGAATCCACCACCACCACCCCCATATATATACATTCATATTGACTGACTGAGGGTATTACATATCCAGAACATCCAAAGAAGTTTTGCTTTAAAGGCAAAAATTAACACCCTTTAAAATGAAAGAAGGAACAGTGTTGCACAGATTTTGTCTTTACTACTTCTGATGTGAGGCATTTGAACCCAGAACAGAGAAGTGGAAAGTTTTTGGTTGGGTTTTTTTTTCTTTTTAAATTTTTTTTATTGTAAACTCCAGTAGTTGGTGATTGAATCAAGCCTGCCCAATTTTCTCCGATATAGCCATCTTTCATCAGGATGGATATAACATTGTAGTTCAAACTCTAGAAATTTCCAAACATGATCAGAAAGCCAATTGCCTGGGATAGAAATAACTTCATATTTCACACAGCAGGCCAATCTTGGTAGTGCAGAAGTCAATGAAAAAGTTTCCATAAACTTCTCTGAGGACAGCATTTTAAACAGAGGAACTGTCTACAGCTACTTGTCCTTCCAATAACAGTTTGTATTTAGAGTTTCTGTCACTTTTGTTTGCAGAATTGGGGAATCAATTTAGTTCCAAAAAATACATTTAAGTTCATACATCACATGGATATTGAATGCTGCACGTGGCGTAGTCTTTGAAAAACACCACTGTAGAAGAAGTTATTGTAGTTTCATTCAACACTAATCAGCACAGAAATATCAGAAACTACCCCCTGTAAGACTCTTAGCACTTTGGCAGTGTATGTCATTGGCCTCTGCACAAAAATTTAGGGAATTTTTTAAAGTGTTGCCCAGAAAGTGTTGACGTTTTCTGCTGTGGGTGGCAGCAGGTTTAGGAACTAGCCATAGTATGAGAAATACAAGCACATTACAGGAAAATTTGGCCCCCTTGTCTTAGACTGCAGCACAGTTTCCCTTATATGTGATGGACTTGGAAAAGATTGAAAAGTCATTGTGGAAGAGAGGACAAAAGAGGATACATAGTACTGTCTGCACAGTGTATTAATCCTGTGGGTAATGTTAAAGCTGTTTTATCTATAAGGTTGTTTATCTGGAACCCTTTATTAAACTAAAACCAAACAAAACTTTTCAAAATTTATGGGCCCTATTTTTTCTTTTTCCTCAATGGCATGTGAAACACTTTGCAAGGCTAATGTAATTCTTGTATAACGTACATGTACAATTGCATCTTCCACCCAGTCACCAAACCACACTGGTTTTAAATGAGCATCCTATTAGTATATAATGCTGTAATATAACACAGGGAGCTGTCGATAGTCCATGTTTTCACACTTTGATATGCAGAAACTCCTTCAGCAGGGAATGAGAACTTCACAAAATGTTATCTTGTAAACAAAACAAAATCAAGAACAGATTTAGAAATAATGTGAAAAAACATTTGAGGTTTGTCTCTCACCCAGTACTTGGCAGACTGCAAATTAGGATTTTGTTACAAACTGTACAGAATATTATGTATAAATCTGCTGCTTGAAAATGATGCCAGCTCCTCCAAAGTTAAGAATCATTGAAGAAAAATGTTCATTATCCTTTACTGACATATATGTACTTGTCTATCATCACCTCTTCAAATATCTAAATTGCGAACAGTTTTGTTTTTCAACCCCTGTTTAGTAACCAGTTTTCCCCAACTCTGGCAGTGAATTTTGTAGCCAGACTGAGATCACTGGCAAAGTAGAAAGGAAAGAATTATTAAAAAAAATATTAAAAAGCTTGGCCTCTACTTTTAAATGGACACAGCCTCATAAACTTACGATTAGGTGTCCTCTTGGTAGGATACAGAGTAGTACCCTTGAAACTGGGGGCAATTTACAGAAGCTGTACTGAACCATACCAGTGAGGATTTGGTCTTAATTCCATGTGTTCCTCATCTTATGTCAATAAAACTGTTGTGCAAACCTTCATTAGAACTGTCTTAACTTAAAAAAAAAAAAACAAACAAACAAAAACCAACACAAAAAGCATCCAGCAATTAGGAACATTAACAGCCAGTTGCTGCATGTTGACACTCAGATACTCGGAACACATCAGAAATGTCTGCAAAAATGCCAGCTTTTGCATCTATAGGGCAGCTCCCTTAAAAGATCAATGGCAACCTCTGAATATCTTTGTGGCAGTTGTGCCACTCTGAGGACCTACAATGAGCAAAAAGTTTCAAGCTTGTGTGTGATGGAGCATCAGGTGCCAGGGAAGTTCCCCAGCCTCCTTGTGTAAGGGACCAAGTAAGCTGTGTTTCTGCAGAGGCTGTCTAGCAATTACCTCCTGAGAAGTCCTATCCTAGCAATGCTCTATTGTCTCTGCTGTTTCCTAGAAAAAACTTTGGTTTTTTGGCACCACAGCAAAACTTCTACCAAGTAAGTTCAATGCCAGAGTGTCAATTTTACACCTTGGCTTGACTTTTAGTAGTAACACCAGGGGAATTAGTGATCCTGCTGGCTACACCCTGACTCCACATCAGGGTGTGGATCCCTGGCCGATCCCATTCAGTGTATTGGTTTTCCTAGTACATAATCCTACCGCAAATGGGTAGGTTGCCAATCTGAGTAAGAGCTTATGGCCAAGCTGTTACATCCTTCTGCATGCTATTTCAGATACAGTCTATATGACAGCAGATCTTTTTCTGTGGAGACTGTAGCATCAGTTGTTATATCAGAAGGTTGTTAGAGCAGCTGCAACAAAATATGGAAAGTCTTGCAAGAACATATGCTGCTCTTGTCTCCTTTTTTACTGAGATGAATCTGTACTTCAGCAAAATATGAGTACAGCATGTAGTAACTGGAATGGGAGCCAGAGAAATTTTTAAGAGTGTTTATATCTGGTGTTCTGTTTCAAGCTTAACACAAATTTTCTTTTAAAATGTTTATGCGATTGCAGTTGGTATCAGTTGACATGCTAAATATAACCCACAGTTTAAAACTAATATTAATTAAGGGACTGGAAGAAATAACTGAGGAAAACAGGATTGTAAATACACCAATGAAAAGCTTAAACATTTTTTCAAGTATTACCCATAGCAAGATTAATTGATGCTAAAGCTCTAAATTATGTCATTTTGTCTCTGTCCAGAAAGTACAGAATGTAAAATGTTCAAAGTATCCTAGAAATGGTCCATGTTGCAAGAATTGCAATAAATTCTTAAAGATAACCAGATGGTGGCAGATTCACTAATTCATACAGAAACTATCATGCTTACCTTTAGAATACCTTGACCTATTACTGGTGTTTTGTGGAAAGCCATGCTTCCAGTAGAGGTTTTACAATATTTTAAATATAGGGTCTTGATAAGAGCTGGGGATCCATAATGGTTGGAGGATAGTGTGGAACTTACTTATCTTACCTTAAGTTAAAGTTTTGGGGGTGAAGCTAACAGCAGGGCCATATTTTTTTCTGT
Source organism: Harpia harpyja (assembly GCF_026419915.1). Classification (NCBI taxonomy): domain Eukaryota; kingdom Metazoa; phylum Chordata; class Aves; order Accipitriformes; family Accipitridae; genus Harpia; species Harpia harpyja. The sequence goes on from NC_068947.1 coordinate 19,048,793, forward strand.
TTACTCATTGGCTAGTGCAGTGAAAAGGTCATCAACCAAATGAGCCTGTAGTGTCTGTACACAGTTGCATGATCCAAGTCTTTCTGAGAAATTGTTGAAGAGAAGAGATGGCAGAAATGGCTAGACTTGAAAACCATTATCTAAATTATTTTAGGTTTGTTTTTTTAGACAGGGAGACAAACATCACCTCCAATGCAGCAGGAGAGTAGGACTCTTTTTACTGTGACTATGTTCTCACTCAAAATCAGGGGTAAAATTGCTGCAGGCTTCCTCTTCCATAAACAGACCCTAGGGAAGAAAGAGTAAGAGTAATTTTGTCGGTTCCCTTGACTTTGGTCACTCAGGGAAAGCACAGGAAATGCTGGGAAAAATATTTATGAGGAAAATAATTGATCACTTACTTAGACAGTCCTCTAGGCTGTGTTTCACCTAAAGTCCTTGCCATGAACTTGTTGAGGGGTTGCAATGTCCAGTCAAATTCAGATTCTGAGCTATGGCATGGGACCATACAGAAAGAGACCTGTGCTAGTGTACATCAGTGATTGTGCAACTGCTAGAACTGATGGGTTATACTGTAAATTCTATTTTCTTCCCATCTTTCCTACTTGTAGATTGTAAACTGCGAATAACAGGAAGCTCATATAAACTTGTAGGTACTACAGGAACACTCCTGTGTCAAAGGGTACATTTATTTATTCATTCTTGATTTATCCATCTGTATTAAAATGGAAAGTCCAACACATGTTAGTATGTGAGGAGAATTTTACTTCATATAAAACTATTTGGAACTGTTTATATCCACTCATTCAGGGATCTGTGACCTGATGCATTTATACACAATTCATCTGTATTTAGCTTGGACACAGTACAAGTGTGAAATTTCTTGCAGGCTGCATATAATCATGACGTCATCCAAGATTTCATTTTGTGTCGGATGCAGCATTGCTGTGTCCTCTCTGGAGCCAGGGCAGGTTGAATACAATTCATCATATGACTGAGTGACTACTATTTAATGCTGCAAGGCTTGTCCCGTGGTAGCACTAGTGAGGATCTGAATATTCCATTCTCTGCCCTGATCTGGCAGGAATAACAATGCAGACCTTATCTAGTCCAAGCAATGACACATGCTTTGCTAGGGAATAGTGAATCCAATTTCATTTGTGCATAATTATGAGGACAGAGCATATTAAAAGTGAAGCAATAAGTTCTTTTACCAGCTTTGACAATATGTCAAGAACAAAACTAAAGAAGCAGATTTTTTTTACGTGTGACTTAGTCTGCATGAGGTATTGTTGTGGCAATCAACCTCCATGATGGATGGATATTGTTTTTTAAAGTCTGCTATGATTTGTATTTATATAAGCAAAATGTGCAATGTGGACTCTAATAAGTATGTATAAATTTTCTGAACATGAAGTATCAATGCTATTTTTATACTCTCATTTGTTGTCTGTAACACCTTTACCACATGCCTTTGCTACTGATATCCTGCAGAGGCTATATACAGTGGCTGTAGTTTTGAAGTGGTAGCACACCATATAAACACACAACTTGGGAAGGTGGTCCCTGCTCCTCCGTATTCACCAGTATGGAAAGAGGTTAATTTGATTCAAATACCTAAGGGCAGAACAATTTATGCCAACTGTAAAAAGCTCTGAGAAGATGCTTCAGAAGCCAGCATGTTCATAGTATTCCCTAGCTGCTATGCCTCCTTTGACAGCAATAGTCAATTAGCAACGTAGGAGGTGTGTGCTGGTTCTCAGTGACAGTCTGTTATGCTGGAGAAGTCCTCATATGCTGGGTACACCAGCATAGTTTACCCTCACTAACCAAGAATGAGCCAGTTACTGCTTTTGTTGCTATAAAGAAATCTGTACCAGAATATCTTATTCTATTAATGATCTTCAGAAATTAAATTATTTGAATAAGAAATTGTATTGTTAAAGGAGAAGTTAGAACTCAGCTGTTGGCCAGGATTTTAAAAAGTGCATAGTGAAAGAAGCTTTTCCTCCAAAGAGTATCCAGCTGGAGACAGTAAGAAGGACACTACTGTGAAGCAGTTTCTCAGCATTTTAGAAAGATGGGGGTTTATTACTTGTCTTCATTGCAAACTTGAAACAAGGGCACTCAAAAAAAAGGAAGTAGCATATTTGAAATTTTTGTTCCTCTTACTGAAATAACTTGAATATCTGAAGGTATGAATATATCAGGTTGACCACAATCACAGTAAATGTAGTAATTCGCACCATAGAACCTGTGAGTTGAGAATATAGTCTGAATTGTAACTTCTGATAGTGATGTTCTGCAGTTCTAGATTATTTTCAGCAAATGCTCAGTCAGACATTTATTTGTATTTGAGAGAATCCTCTCAGATCCAGTAAGTGGTTCTTACAGCTCTGTATCAGTTTAATTTTTAATTACATATTTTTTAAAATTTGGGGGTTTTTTTAATTTGTTTTGGAATGAATTAGATTTCTGAATAGGAATATATCTGATATTCATAATTAGGGCCAAATAAAAATGCATTTCTGATATCTGCATTTAACATATGCACATTGTGAGAGGGTCAGCTCTCTAACTATGGAAATGAATTGAGGTTCTGAACCAACAAGCAGCTTGACTTCATACATACAAGGATTCAACTGATTTCAGTGTGATGGGCATTGTGCTGAGCTGTTTGCCGATCAGGATTACGACAATACATGATACAAGGACACAAAATACCACCTTTCATATCAAACTATTATCTCTGAGAATGAAAAAATGGAAAACAAGATTGCACATCCCACAGGAAATTGGAGTTTCACACACAAACCCCCAGATGGCCAGAAACAATATCACTATTACAAACCAAGTTCTTGCCTGTTTCTACTTTACATTAACCTAAAAACAATGGCTTCCAGCAAAAATGATGATGATGGATCTCCTTCAGCCTTCACCCCCAAACCATGTGCACTTTTCCAGAAACAAGCATTTGTATATTATAATGATATATGATTGCATCACAGTATAATTTAAATTTGTGCCATTGTTTCCATTATAACCTCTTATTTACAGGAGCTTTCAAAAGCAGATGTAAAAATTTCAGTTGAAATTTGCTGAAGAGTTACTGGTCCAAAAAAGGCACTTCTTCCTACAGGAAACGCTTTAAAATTTGCTGATGTTGTTTTAAATATCATGCTCTAGTTCTGCAGCACTTTTGCTCCAATGAATTTTGATGCCCTGGGTAACTGATGCCTTTTCTGCTCTATTCCTTGACTTCCCTGGATACTGGTCATGAATCCTATAATTAAATTTCCCATGCAAGAAGGACAGTGCAAAAGTATGTGCAGCCTAATCTCCTACTGTGTGCTTAAATATGACACAGTTTGCATGCTTCCGGTTTACATGGATAAATTTCACCCAAAGCAAGTAAGGATTTTAATGGCGCTAATATACATTGCGAGCATGTGGCAATTATAGAATTTTCCATAAAAACATCAAGTGGCTTCTGTACTTCATGTGACCATACAAGCCCCATAAACCCATTGTTGGGGGTCTTGCCCAGCGGGCATCCACAGCACACAGCCTCATTGCAGTTTCCCCTATTAAACTGCTGCCTTCTGTGATTGCTTGCCCATAGCATATATATTTGCTAACGATATAAGTGAAGAAAACATGCAATGTTTTATATGCAGAACAAACAAACAAACAGTAGTGATTCCTGCTGTGAAAGCTAAACCAGGGAGGTGTAAGTTGGTGAGACAACACCACACACAAATCAAGAGCAGGAGAGAGAAAACTGAAGAATGAAATCATCTGACTGGGATTCCTCTGTAACAACTGTGCTGCTGCACATGGCTATGTGCACAACAGTCCTTTACAAAGGCATTCTCAACCTCTCCTCCAACAGCTCTGATGCTTTGTATAGGCCTCACTATTTTATTGTGTGAAAGGATATTTGTGTTCCATATCCTGCCTTGGCAGCTCCAGACAGTCTTTTTTGTGTTGGGCGTAATCTGTGCGAAGATAAAGTGACAGTCACAATCCTAACACTCTTGTGAGCTTAGAGAGTCTGTCCCTTGCACCAGTTGCACTTTCTTGGTTTCCCAAGCCTTGGCTAGCAAGTGGTGGCAGACAGTGATCAGTGCACACTCTTAAATCTGGCAGGTGTATCTGAGAGGCTGATTACAACACATTGAGAGACGGTGATGTTTGTTCCTTTCACCTGGACGTAAGGGAAGGCTGTGTTTGTATAGTCAGTCCTCACCTAAGTGCCAGAAGAGCCCTTTGTGTGACAAAGTGAACTGACCTCACATTTGCCTTTAAAGACAGCCCTGGCACCCTGCGTCTGGCACTGGTGGGGCAGACACACTGCTGCTGAGAGACAGTGGTTTCCCCGCCTGTGTTTGGATCTTCAGGGACGGAGTCCCATGGAGGTTGCAAACCAGAGCCAGGGTGGGAAGGAAAGAGGTGTTGTTCTGTGCTGGACTTGGACACCACCATGGAAATTAAATCTGGAAGTTATATTATTTCCCTCTGTGTGCCATTAATGATTGTTACTAGGCAGCTGCAGTGGGACCCAGCCAGTGTGGATGCAGTTCCCACAGAAACCCCACATGACTTTTAAACTGGGCTATATGTAATCTGTTAGCACTAGAGGGGAGAAAAAGGCTCCTAACTGAAGGCAGCCATGCTGAACTCCACCTGGATCTGTGGTTTTGCTCAGAACTGATGGAGACTTCAATAGGAATATTGACAGATCCTTTATTTAAACGCGGGTAATCAAGAGCTACTGGAGTACATGGACAGGCATACCACAGCACTTCAGATGGGTGGTGTGGTGCAAAAAATAACAAGGCTTATAAAATCCCATGCTTTGTCTTATCATTTGCAAGTTGTCCTTCTCATACACTTCTAAATCCTTATACCTTGACATCTCTTTATGTAAGGGTCTTATATAGGGAAAGGGTACATTAGTACCCACAGTAATCCCATCCTTCACCTTGGAGTAGTTTTAAGAAAGTTGTAAATAAAATGTATTTTTGTCCATTAATGGTCTTTATAATTTAAATGGATACTAAAATGAGTTATTTACCATCTCATTTCTCTTCCATGTCGTTGCTCAGTAGTGACTATTTCAGGCTATTTTATTGTTATTACCCTTTTAAACAAATGTATCAAACCAAACAATCTGAAATAGAGTTTTTTCTTTGCCAAAAGCTACCCACTTGTTATTTTCCTACAGATTCTCAGACAGCTGTTAACACTCTATATTCTTCTGGAGGAACATGTATTCATGCCACCATTTACATCCTTTTTGGCTCTGAGACTTGTTTTCTTTCACTGTATCCTGCAGGGAAGATCATCACGAATTCCTCTGTGAAACTGCTCTACAAAACACATCTCTCTGCCTGCAAGCCAAAGAAAGCAGTTTACCCACTGGATTCCCAGCTATATGCAGAGTTACTACATTTTTGTTTGGCTATTCTAACTATCTGAGCTAATTTTGCACTTTTGGACATGATGAAACAGCTGCCACCTGCTAGGAAAGCAGAGGGGATCCATAGTAGACCTAAGAGTATCGCTAGCCTCAAAACTTTAGTGGGAAGCTAAAAGCAATGAGATTGTGTAATTCTGTGTCTGGTGGGTAGGGAGAAATTTAAACCAATTTTGTCTTCAGTATTGCTTATTGGGCTACTTAGGTGCCCTTTCTTAGCTGTGGAGCCCATTTCACAGCACCTAATTCTCCTCACTCATTCTTTATAAAACATTAAGGTGCCTGGAAGGGCTTTATGAAATCCACGCCAGAAATACGGGTCCCAGAAGGTAAATCTTCTCTCATTTAGATGGTCTACCCACCCTTCTAGTCCCTGATACACCACTGCTTTTTGTTGCATAATTTGCATTAGGTGTGGGCAGGGCAAAGATGCTGCTTGTGATTTTGAAGGTTAGTCCCACTTTTTTATTGCATTTCTGTGTCATCCGGATTCTGATTGGGTGTAAAATGACAGGAAAACTTAAAGAAACTACCTGTGACTGGGAATACTCCAGGTCAAATGTTTAACTTGAGGAATAAGAACACTGTGAAATTTATGTTTCATGCTTTCTGTTGGTTAATACTTGTCATAATTCTATCTTTTGATATCCTATATTGGCTGCTTTATAGACCTACTTGTGATAACTGCACACTGCTTCTGGTATATCACAATACTCTGCTACTAAGTAAACAGTTAAGAGAATTTCTACCTCTGAGAAGACCTAAAAACCAACTGAAATCAGAAAGCTTGTTGTGAAATACATTTCTAATTAGCAAGCTAAAACAGCAAGGAAGAAATTAGTTAAGCAGATCTGTATATATTGATTTTTACAAACAAAATACAAATTCTGAAAAAATAAGATTTAACTCTGTGTGTATATACATGTATATTAGCATTCAGTTATCATTCATTTGCTGCAAGTCTCATTAATTTCTTAGATGTACTTTTCCATTAAGACCCATTTATCTTCGAACTATTTTCTCCCTCTCTCCTATTCCTCATTCCCAGGTTAGTCTCCCTCAAAGAGAGAAGGAGGGACAATTTTGCCCATTATTTTCATTAGATCACTTTTTATTATATTGATTAGGGAAGCATCTGCCATATGTGAGAAATGCATTTCATCTGAAAGAGCTTTCTTTAGCATAATAATATTAGTGTGATGGCAACGTGCATGAGATGGAATAAAGTTGATGCCATATGTATCATTATATGTTGAGGGGAGTATCCTAGCACCACAGTGTTAAAAAGTACAGTTCTCAGGGACTGTAATGGATCCAGGCATTCATTAATAACATAACATTTGTGGTTTGTAGTCAATATCAAAGCCAAAGTAAATTAAAATGTGTAACTCTAGATGCTATGGGTAAGATTTTAAACAAGTTTTTCCTCTAATTGTCAGTGATGAGTTTCACCATATTTTTGGTTTGATAAGTGCATATGCCATATTTTTAGTGTATTCATCTACTTTCACCTTGCTTTGCTTCAGCTGGAAAAAGTGGCTTCATGTTAACTGCAACAACATGCCTTTGCTAGCCTTCTTTCCATCAACATCTCCCCCCCCCCAAAAAAATCAGAACTATGTTCATAACCTTAGAGATATTTTGATCTGCAAGAGAGATTTACACATATAATTAATCCCCTGTATGGTAATTAACTTGTTTGCATATATATATACAAAGTCCTGTTTTAAAGGTAGGGATAGTAAAGTGATATGTTATGCCTGCGAATAGCGATGCAGTCAGCTGTTCTTGCTCCTGAACCAGGAAAAATTCCTACTACCTCATAGAAGCTTTTCCATGCATAGGAAGAACAGCATGTGCAAAAGCTGAAAGTGGCAGAGCTGAGGAGCAAATGAAGGAGCAACAAAAAATAAGCAAGTCCTGGTAAACATAAAATTGTGGCTGCATAAATAGTAACTAATGTAAAAGAAAAATATGCCATTACTGTGATGCAGTCCTTAGCTGCCATCATAGTTTGGTTTTCTATAAGTATATCATGTGTCAACTCTGTACCAGCACTGCTGTTATGAATAAAATGAGGAGGCATGGAAACATGGATAAAATGTTATTTTAAACATGTTGGTTTACCTGTTTAAAATCCTTATGGCCAGAATATTAATGGAGCAAGCTATAGAATGGATACACTATAATAGTCACAGTATTTTAGTCTATAAATAAAAATTCATGGTATCTTATTTTTCAGAACATATGGTAGTTGGATGTGAGAGCACAGATGCATCCCACGGTGCAAAGAAGGCCGAGCATAAACTCACTGAAGGCTCAGTACAGAATATTCTAACACAACAGCAAAAAAGAGAAAAATAAACAAATCGCTGTCTTAGCTTAACAAAATAAAACCAAACCCAAACCCTGTTTGCTCACATCTGCATTTCATGGTTTGGATCCAGAGTGGAAGCAAAAGTGTTGAAATACCATGCAAGTAGCTGTCAGTTAGAAGGAGGAAGGCTCATTTCCAGTACATCTGGGTCCTTGGGCTAAACCTGATACTGTTGAGTTCCTCTCTGCGTGGTGTGGCTCTGTGTGTCAGACTAGACAGCGCTCTCTGGTTACTTTTCCACCAGGAGAAGTGGTGTTTGTCAGAGAACACTGGTCAGCAACATTATGAACGGTAGCAGATGCAAGGTGACATCTTAGCCTTGCTGGTATCAGTAGGGAAACAAATTTAACTTCTGGGTCTGCAGACAGCTTGGGCTTCGTTCATTTTCATTCTCACGTTTAATTTACTATGTACTGCTGTGGCAGGTAAAGCAAAGAAAGCAGCAAAAAGTTCTTCGGTTTTGGAAATCCCCTTAGGAAAGCCATATGTGATGAAAGGTGACATATCCTTCAGAAAGGGTGTGTGCCTGCACTTAATTTTCTCCACAATCTGCAGTTGCATGAATGTGCCAGGTTCTGCGCTGAGGGGCTTTGGGATGCTATAATCTATGCTAGGGATGAGTCTAGTCTTCACAAAATACACCAAGATGTACAAGTGCACATCAAGCAGTGTGAGTACATCTAAGTGTTCAGGTACAAAGCCAAAGCTAGTCTGACTGCAGTAGAAGTTGAACTGGAAAATACACTTTTAACCTGCATGATATAGCTAGCAGGGATTACAGAGAACTGGTAGTGCAATGTGAAAACGATGATGGGATCAAACAAATTCAAACTAAATCAAATTCCAGATGATGGTATTTCATCAGTAAAGTTTAGTCCATCAGCAAAGTTTAGTTAAATGGTTCAGCATTACATAGTTTATTGAAAATAGATAAAGCCTGGATACTGGAAATAGCAGTGTTGTGTAACTGTTCATGTATTTTCTATTGGCAGTGGTTCCTCATTTTTATGAATTATTCTGTTGTTCTCCCACTACTTACACTTCTGCAACATGTATGCAACAATTAATTATTAAGTTTCATGGGGGCTGAAAAATACTTTGAGGTTAAAGTGAAGAGAATATGGAGGTCTGGGAGAACAGAATCATGTGATGTCTTCTAGAATAACACTATTTTATATCTGACCTCTGATTCATTCTATTACCAGCATTGTTTGTTTGCATCTAGTTGCTGCCTTTGCATTTCCCATTCTCCAGCTTGTAACTGCTACCTACAGCTGCTTTCCATTCAAACGCCTCACATCTAGTAGTGGTGTCTCAAAGATCTTTATCATCTCTCTCCACAGATAAGTATGTGTAACTTTCCAGTGACTGACTAGTTAAACTTCAGTCTTGGAACTTTCTTCATTTATGATTTGAACCTAAAGCATGTGAATTCAGGATGCTGTCCAATCTGTAGATTTGAAGAAAACTGAGAAAAAAAACGACCATGATGTTTCAGTTGTCTGTCTGGTTTGGTTTTCTTCTTTTTTTTTTTTTTTTTTTGATTTATTTTGTAGTCAAAAGAGAAAGAGAAGTTCTAAGTATTTCCTCTTTCAGTTTCAATGTCAATACTTCAAACTTAAGCCCCTTGCTTCCAGGAAGTGCATGCAAGGGAGCCCTCACATGTTCACAGAGGTCCTTTACTACAACAAAGACCTGAGAGTATAAACCTATTTGCAGAGTCAGGTCTGTACTTTCAATGGAGAAGTTAATATCTGCAGAAAAGATATTGGAATGAGGGAGGAAAGGCAGTGGAATGCTTCTTACACATGTCAAGGCAACCTGGCATCAGAGTTAATCATATGGGCATCTGTCTTTTTGGAATGAATGTACATGTTTAATTACATAGCTTGGAGCTGCATAAAGTTGTAAATACTGCCGCAATGGTTACTAATGTAAGTAAAGCAGAGATCTTGGGCACACAACTTGCTTTTAAGAAAATCTGCAAATTTTAATGTAAAACCTCCCATTGCATTACTTCCTGGTCAGTTTTATATCCTAAACGCACCAGAAGCGTAGTGAAATTGAATTAACTGAAGCAGATACAGCACTGGTAAGTAAAAGAATCGACCCTCCACCCCCCAAAAAAAAAAAATCCTACCTTCAAAATATGGAAACTTTTACTGAGTTTTCTTAATTGATGGAAAGAATAACTTGACCTGTTTGGTTGCTTAAGGAGGAATTATGTACATAGCTGGGGATCATCTGGAGTGTGTAGGTGGTTCCCCTCAGAGCTGACACTTAAAGGCAGAGAGAAGAGTTCTCCAGATGTAAGTGGGAGGCAGAGGAAGGAGGGTTATTCATAGAATATGAAGGTTATCAAAGTAAGGCCTCTTGTTCTTACTGAGTCAGGTTTCACATAAAGCGGGCCAGCTGCTCCATTAACTATATTAGCCATCTATAGCCAACCATATTCTACCATCAGTATGGTAGAAACTGGAGAAAGGAATGCGATCAATGCTAAAATCCAGCTTTACTTATCAGTTTGATCCTGTGGTGGAAGAACAATGAAAATCGGGTCTATTTGACATTATTCACCGTTTCCTTTTTCTACATGTTTCGCCATAGTATTTCTTATTCATGACCTGTCTCAGGTTTGAGTTTTCAATGTTTCAGTGTTTTGGGTTTGAATGCTAAAAAGATACATATTTTTTGAATTTTAGAATAACTTTCTTTGGACTTCAATGGAGGCCCATGAAATCATTTCCACTAGTGTTTGATTTGATTAAGGCTTATTTCTTTGGAAAATTAAACTCCTGACAAATTTAAATTAACAGTGTTCATTTGGTACATATCCAAAACCAGCTTAGCTTTGCATTGTGGCTCCTTTGTGCAAATAATGGGCATGATAATTCTCCAGCATATCATCACATGTGTGTTATTTACCACCCTTTCAGAAATGCTCTGCTGTTATCCTATATGAGCTTGCTGTTCTCCCAGTGTAAAAGAAAAAAAGAGAGAACAAAAAATATGCTGAAGCAGCGCTGGCTGCGTGTATGTCACCATGCAATTTATCTCACCAGGAAGTGTGAAGGCAATCTGGAGTAGCCCCTTCTATGCAATGCCCTTCTGTACTCAGAAGTTTCCTATATGCTGTATGCCCCCTCAGTAAAACTGGAGTGTGGACAGCATGAAGCAGCTAAAACACTAACATGAGCATTTAGAAGGGTCTCTGTGATTTCCTCCTCTTCTTGATAAGCACTCAGCTCATATTTTCACAGGGCCCACAGGGCTTACAACTACACTGATAATAAGGGCTCATTTTACTAGTCACCCTCACCCAGCTCAGCATCATAAAATACCTTTCCAAAAGCACCAGGCTGCTCAGATGGAGGCTGGAGCCCTTACAAGAATCAGTAACGTACACTCACAGGTATATAAAGAAAGACCATGGCTGCAGGGTGAGAAGTCAGAAACGGTGTTGTGGGACTTCCGCAGGCAGACATCCTGTCATCAAGGCCTACACACCCAGTTATATTCCAAATTCAAGGCACAAGTGAGCAGGCTTAGAATTGAGTTGGATGCTTGGACTTCAGATCTGAAAGTTTTAGATAGCTTTCAGACATTGGTGGGAGAGCTGCCAGCAGACACATTAGGAGAATGATGAGTATGAACTTTAGGTGTATTTTATAGTTAATCATATAGAAGACTATAAGAAACATTCTAAGTTACTATCAAAACTTTTTGGAGTAGGAGAGATGACAGCTGAGCAGGGGTGTTTATGGGGGTTTTTTCTGTATAATTCACACATAAATGAATAATATTCACATCCATTTGAATGGAAAAGAAACATATTTGAAATTTGCAAATTTGAACACATGCTTTTGAAGAAAAAGTAACAATTTCTCAAGAATTTAGATCCAGATTAATGCAATACCTGTGACTGTAGCTTAATAAGTTTTCAGAGTTTTTTTTTAATGTTAATTATTGGTAGACGATTACTGTGAACCTTCCAATGTACATCACTGTTTCTTCTCAGGCAGCCTCCATGGCTTCTCTGCAACTTACCTAGGGGAAACATTTGGATCCTTAACAGCTTTTTACCTTCTGACTCTCTTAAGCAGGGAAAAGATGCAACTTGCACCAGCTTTCATAAGTGTCGTGGTTTCAGCCCAGCCGGTAACAAAGGACCACGCAGCCGCTCGCTCACTCCTCCCGCCCCCCTCCGGTGGGATAGGGAGGAGAATCGGAGGAGAGAAAAGGAAAAAAAAAAAAAACACCACAACGGAACCTCGAGGGTTGAGATAAGGGCAGTTTACTGGGACAACACAAAAAAAGAGAAGTTACAACAAAAACAACGGTACTAATAAAAGAATATACAAAAGGAGCGATGCACAGTGCAACTGCTCACCACCCGGAACCCGACGCTCCGCCACTTCCCCCACCAAAAGTCGAGAGAGCTCCCCCAGCCCGCTCCCCATTTATATGCTGAGCATGGTGTCACATGGTATGGAATAGCTCCTTGGCTAGTTCAGGTCGGCTGCCCCGGCTGTGCCCCCCCACCTCCCAGGTTCCTGTAAAAAATTAACTCTATCCCAGCTGAACCCAGGACAATAAGTCACAGGACAGTCTTGGATAACAATCACTTCTATCTGTCATGCACACTTCAGTAAAAAAAATCTGGCTGAACGTGTTTAAACACAAACACACCGCTATATAAATATGTAAACACAAACACACCCCTATATAAATATGTAAACACACAAATACAAGAAAGTCTTTCACAACAGATGCATGCAAGTAATATGGACCTTATTGTAATGTGAAAAATCTAGTGTTGCTTCTAGTGATATCCACCACACATAGCCTGTCTGGATAGTAGTATTACTTCTCTCTCAAGCAGAAACACATGTCCACGAACTTGCAGTTTGTCTTCCCAGGTCACAAAAATAATCAATGGAGAGTACAGGTACTTTTTAAGTATAGCTTCATTTATGTGCTCACATGGCAATCCTACCATGAAATTATTAAAGAGGCTTTAAGGGCATCCCGCTTTTCTAAGAATCTTAGCCCAACTAGAGCCTTCCTTACCACACAGTAGCTAAGCCTCAAGTTCTGACTTCTGCAAAGAACAAAGCTGAGCTGTTTGCAGATCATTGTTCCCTGAACATTTGTAACCAACACTGAATACCATTGCAAGCATTTTTTTCTAGGCTTAAATTTGTTCCCAGGCTGAGGGAACAAAGCAAAACAAAACAAAAAGCTATACAAAAGGATAATACCCTCTAGTGTCACCCCCAACAGCAGGTAGAACTTGGTAGACTTGTCTGCAATTAACGTTACATGAAATTTTCATTCTAAACTCTGTTCCTTTTTATTTTGCAAGATTTCACTGCTTGGGATGAATTTTCCACACTCGCTCTTTACTTCAAGTGGAATTATTGGGGAAGTTTCAGTGAAAACCACCCTGCTGTTTCCAAGAGGGAGATTAGAGAAGAATAGGCTGATTTCCCAATATTAAAATGTATTTCTTTGAAGAGCTCTAGTACCTCCATGTGTTATAGCACCAACTGGCTCTTTGTCATCTCAGTGAGAATGTACTCATGTTAAGCCAAGCTGCAAAACTTTGAAAATTGTTTTAATATGCTCAGCAGAGTTTCAGCAAGGCTTCTAGCTACATTTTCTGATAGCTTCCAACAAGCTCACCTTGTCCTAGTCCAATAAGCTTACTGCACTACAGACTCAGAGAAAACACCAGTAACAACATTAAATTCCCTTTTGGCCTGAAAGGAGGGCATGTCAGACTGAGAGTGAAGAGGACACCATGTGTTTTCCCTCAGCTCTTTCTTTAATTGGGTTTTATTTTGTGGAAAACATGTCATTTATTTTTATATTCCCCTTCCAAAATTTTCTTAATAGGATGAATTTATTTTCATCTAACTTTAAATATGTAAGTGTAGATGTATCATATAGCTGTCCAGTCTTCTCTTGTAGTCTGTAGTGACAGGTACATTGAAAGGCCTTTCTTCTCATCAGTCATACATACATAATGTAAGTTTGAAAAAAGATGTTCCCTGGTATCTTTCTTTTCTTTCATTGACTAGAGGGTAAGATAGACAATTAGCTGAGGTAAATCGACGAGCCTTTAGTTGGCAAAATTAGACCAAATTAATCCCACCCAAACTGAAGATCAGCAACAGAGGCTGAGGGGGTTGAGGGAATGGAAGGGGAAAGGACTAGGAGACCACGTAGTCACAGCTAATAGCAACAGTATTTAGCCATTAGAAAGCCTGACAACAGACATGGTAGGTGGCCAGTGACCTGATGTCTTTACAAGAGGAATAACTTACAAATATACTGGAGTTCAATCAGGAGCAACTGATACTATGCAAAAACTGGTTGAGGACCCAGGGGCCACAGTATGCAGACAGCCCAATCAAATGGTCACAACATTACTTTGCAGCTTTTGAATCTCAACCCATAATCCTTCCCTGTGACAAGATCAGAGGCTCTTGACACTTCCAATTTGACTACAGTGCCAAATATTAACAATGGGAAAAAACAGATTGTTTTGTTTTTTCACCAAAGTGTCCCTTATGAACTGGAGGCAAATTATTTTTTCTGTATAATAACTGTGTATATTATAAATTGTATAGGTAGAAAGACTGAAACAGTAAGTTGCACTGCAGTCTGCATCTTTTTTCAACATTTATGCTTATAATACTATAACCTTCTAGAGAATTTATTCTACGAAGTGCCTGCTGAAAAAAAAATTATTATTTTTTTAATACATTGCACATCAGTAGATTTCTATGAGCTTGTAATGAAATACAGTAGTGATACTAGCACAATCTCACAGCAGCAAAGAAAATTTCAGAATACATTTGTATTCTGTACAATGTGTGCCTTTGCTTATAAGCTATCTTGCATACTTTTACTCATTTTTAGCAGATTATTTCTACGTTATTTTAAATACTAGCATTACTGTGTTCTGATTTTTTTACTGTTGTATCGTAAGTTGCTGTTCTTCTTAAATGAAGAACATATAATAAGATTCTGATCATCCTTTGACATGAAGTGGTTTAATAAAGACAGCTTGCAATCTGACAATGTCACTTTGTGCATAAAGTTATGCAGTGTCAGCGCTTAATTGTCCAATGACCCATGCTGTTTAGTGTTGGAAACTGCGAAGCTGTCCAAGGCAGCAGGCTGTTTCTTTGAATTCAGCAGGAAGTGCTCAGGTTTGAGGTGGTTCTTACCACCTTAGTGCCTCATTCCATAGTTCAGATTGCTTCCCCAAAAAGTCTTTACTTCAAACCATTGATTGTGAGCTTTGCTCTACATTTCTGATGTGTCAGAGAAACAAGAGATTAATAGAGTGGGCTTGAGACATTAAAGACCTTGAAAGTAAAGACCAGGACACTTGTCCTGGTTTCAGCTGGGATAGAGTTAATTGTCTTCCTAGTAGCTGGTACAGTGCTATGTTTTGAGTTCAGTATGCGAACAATGTTGATAACACTGATGTTTTCAGTTGTTGCTCAGTAGTGTTTAGTCTAAAGTCAAGGATTTTTCAGCTTCTCATGCCCAGCCAGCGAGAAAGCTGGAGGGGCACAAGAAGTTGGCACAGGACACAGCCAGGGCACCTGACCCAAAGTGGCCAACGGGGTATTCCATACCATATGACGTCATGCCCAGTATATAAACTGGGGGGAGTGGGGGCGGGGGATCGCCGCTCGGGGACTAGCTGGGTGTCGATCGGCAGGTGGTGAGCAATTGCACTGCGCATCATTTGTACATTCCAATTCTTTTATTATTGCTGTTGTCATTTTATTAGTGTTATCATTATCATTATTAGTTTCTTCTTTTTTGTTCTATTAAACTTTCTTCTTTTCTGTTCTATTAAACTGTTCTTTTCTCAACCCATGAGTTTTACTTCTTTTCCTGATTTTCTCCCCCATCCCACTGAGGGGGGGGAGTGAGTGAGCGGCTGCGTGGTGCTTAGTTGCTGGCTGGGGTTAAACCACGACAACACTGAAACAGAGTTGAAATTTTACAGAAATGTAACAAAGACCAACCTGAGGTCTTTGCAGCATTGTGAGCAAAATAACACCCGAGTCCTTAAATGCTACCAATTCCATGAAAGAGTTAAGCAGAGAATGTTAAAGACTGACATTTACTTAGAAAGGTAAAACTGAGAGAGAATTCCTTCATCTTGGGACAGATTTATCATCTACCTTGCAAGTGAGTGCTTTTACCAAGTTATTTGTTGTATATTGGCACTTAAAGTTTTTTTTTCACAAAATTTTGAAAGCTTCTCTGATATAGGGAGGACTTTTAAAAATCCTTTTGTAAGTAAAGAATGAAATTGCAACCCCTACTTAATTTCCTTAGTTTTACCTAGTCTTCCTTTTAATTTCCCTTTTTATAAATTTCTTTTCTTTTGCACCTTCTTGGTTCACTCTTTTTTGTTAAAAAAAACATTTTTTAAAGAATATTTTTTTTCTTCTTCTTAACCATTCTCTCTGTATTTCACCTGGCTGTTACTTTTGTGTGCATTCAAGTTGGGAAAGAAGGGTTTAGCACTTCAAAGCAAATCCTAAGATCTGCTTTAGAATTTCATATTTGAAGGCTTAAAGAGATTGTTATAATTAACAAATTGAGAAAACACAAGTTACTAAGTTACTCCCATCTTGAAATAGAGTTCAAGAACCATGCTGTCTCTACTGAGTCTTAAAAAGCAGACCAGACATTTCTGACAAAGATGATCTCAAGTATTTTAGATAACTATATACAAGAAAACTTACTCAAGCTGAGATGTGAAAATAAGCTTTTAACTTTCATTTTACCAAACTTTTTTTTTTCTAGTAAATATTGACAAAAAAGTTGAAAGAGTTCTTTCTGAGCAGGACAGAGATCATTACTGTTTCATGCTTTATTTGCTCTGCACATATTAAAAGTTATGTTCTTCTCCCATCTTCACCACTTCTCCCATGGTTGTCTGAGAAAAACAAAAAGACTGCAACTTTCCTCATTCTCATTTAGGCTTCAGCAGTGAGAAATGGTTTATCTATGAATCAATGACTGGACAGAAATAAGGAGAAGAAAGATGGCAGTTGGGCCCAAGGAATAATCTTACACATACTTCTTCCAGTTCAGTGCTGCTATCTTGCACAAGGAAGAAAAATTCCATTCTACTCTTTTTTTTTTTTTGAGCATATTAGGATCCAATGATCTGGCTGTGAACAAAACACCAGTCACCCACTGCAACTGTGAATGAAGTCTTCTCTTCCATGCTAGGCTGCCATTAGTTTTTGTGGTTTAGTTGTCACAATTTGGCAGGTGCTACTGCAGGTGGCTCTTAAGAGGCATGTTTCCCTATAAAGCTGTAAGTAGAAGTAAGTTTGAGGTACAAAGCTCTTGAAGAAGACAGGAATGGAATTAGGGCTTCTGCTGTCTGATGAAATCAGGACAGAACATCTTTTTTATAAAGGAAGACTGGAGATCCCGCTGACAGCAGCATAATGATGTCAACTCTATGGCAGCGGTTCCGGAGCACATAAGCCACAAGGAACAAGTTCAAGCAACTTCAAAGTCACATAATACACCTGACTGCGGAAAAGGTGCAGTTCCAAATAAATGCTTATATGACTACAAACTATTTCAACAGTCAAGTAATTTATTTGAATTTTATCTTGGTTTTATGTCTTTCTCTGCTTTGATCAATCAACCTTATGTACTACAACAATTAATTTTTTTTATGCTTCCACTCTTTTGTCCATCTCTGCATTGGACAAATGCCCCAGCAGATGCTTTATGTGAAAAGTGAGGTCTAAGTTACTCAACATTAAAGAATCCCCAACCCTTTGGTAAGATGAAAGCCCATTGATCTGATTGGTTTGGGTAATTGTCTTCTGCATACAATTTTTCTCCTGCAGTTTCTAAATGCTTGTAGTACCATATCTGTTTTCTTTTTCAAAATTACTGCCTTTTCCTTTGTACTATTTGGCAACTGTGTTCTTGAAATTAGCTGCAGATTCCTAAAGAAATAGATATACTTGTAGATGAAGACGTGTCAAACCTGGCCTAGTCTACACTGGCTCATTCAGCAAAGTCTTAAAAAATGAAATAATATGGCAAATAAGCTATCATGTCATCTGGAAGAATTGGTCCTCTCAGACCAGTGGTAAGACACAGTACAGTGTGAGAAAAATTGCAGCACAGATTGTCCCTGATCTGCCTGCTGAGAGAACATAAGGCTGCAGCCTCTGACACTGTTTATCTACATCCTTTCACCACAGCTAAAACTGAGACAGAAGAATGAGGAATTAACTTTTATTCAACAGAATTTATACTGATTTTTCTTTCAGGATAGATTTATGTAAGTGAAAATAGTATATATGGAGATATCTGAATTTAAGATGACCAAAGAATTCTGTTTCCAAGAAAAATCCACCTTTCTGTTAAAATCAGTACATCTATTAAAAAAACAAAACCGAAACAACAACAAAAGCACAAACCAAATCACTTCCTTTTCTTGTACTAGTGATGGTGGCCATAAATTAAAAAACCCACACTTCCTTTCAGCAGCAGCTGAGAGGAGTTCATTTGGAAAAGTTTCTAAGCCTTGCTGAGCTCTGAGGTATCATTTGCAGTTTTTAATATAATTATTTTTTCACGTTTATGAGAAATACTGCCAGCAATACTTACTGGACAGTGTCTTTCAGCAAGAAAACTTTAGAAACCTTGAAATTTCCCAGTACTCTGTTGAAGTAACATGTAATATTTTGCTTTGTTATGTTTCTTATTCTTCTGGAAAGATGGAAGTCACACTGAGTTTGGGATCCAAATATAACAAATTTACATTACTCAGAAAAAACAAAATATGGTTATTATATCCAGGAAACTTTAATTTCTCCTCATCAGGGTATTTTGAACTATTTGTGCATGAATTTGTTTTCAGTGATGAACAGTTCATATTATGATTAATTGCCTACATAGTTTTAATGGAGGTTTAAACCTCATTGGGTTTTTTTTATTAGCTTCAGTAACATCCTGTGCTTGTGCCAGTCATCTTTCCTGTGTAATACACTTCACAGTCTCAGGGTTTAGATATCCATGTGGTAGTGAATTTCCTTCTGTTTGCAGGCAGAAGAAAGTTTGTGGCTTCAGTTTGTTGACTAATGTGGTGAACTTCTGTACCATTCAGACTCACCTTGACCAATTGGTATTTATCAATTCTGTTGAGTCATTTTGATTTCATTTAAACCAAGATAAACCTCACTAATCTCATAATCATTAATCTTATAATACCCTTAGAGTAAAATGGTGGGCCCACTGAATTTAGTGGCAAAACTGCAAGTGAAACCAATAGTTGAAACAACTGAAAGAAAAGAAAAAAAAACACACTGTCTCATTAACTGGAAACATTTAAAATTTGGTTCCAGCCTGAATGTGCTCCAGGGAAATTCCACAATGCTGCCTAGTTAACCAAGTGTCTGGAAATGCTGGGGTCACCAGCCTGCTTTCCAAGCACTGTGTCAAAGCTCTGTAGCATGGAGATTTGGGGCTCCCACAGCTCTGTGGTGGTGAGAATGGGCATCCTGGAGCAACTGGGTTGCTGTGGAGCCACAGGCCTTGGAAAACCCTGGGAACCACTCCAGAGTTGGATATCCCACAAGTGCTGATAGTGATGCATGAGGAACCCCAGCACCTTTCCACAAATGTATACAAAGCTTCATGGATGCCCTTCCTTTCATTTACCTAATGTTTGCACTTCAGACAGCAAGTCAGCATTTTTCAACATAATCCCATTTCACTGAACAGTAAGGCCAGGTCTTATGTTAGCAAGCACCTCAAACAAAGGTCCCTGATGGTCTTTTTACAACAGCAAAAGTACAGCATATTAAACCCCGATATCTTTCATAGTGTAATGAAAGGCAGCTACTGACATGTTCTCATGTTCATCTTCTAATTTTAAAAATATTTCTTTTTTTTTTTTTTTTTCTAATTTGAGACAATTAGACTGTGATGATACACACATCCAAAATTTGTTGCAGGGTGCATTATTGGATTTCAAATACTGGAGACTAGTTTTGAGAAGGATATGGAGGTTTTAGTTTGGACCAGTCTATCATAGATGTGAAGTCACTGAACAAGAAACAATCTGGGGTTTAGTGTGGCTAGATTGTTCTCAGTACTTTACCAGGTAGTTTAAGCCCAGATTCACTGATGAGGACATTACATTGCAGTCACATTGACTGAAAACTGGTTAGAGAGAGGCTTTCGTATTCTGTTTTGTATAGAGCCGTTCCTTTTGGGTAATGAC
This sequence comes from Harpia harpyja, assembly GCF_026419915.1. Lineage (NCBI taxonomy): Eukaryota > Metazoa > Chordata > Aves > Accipitriformes > Accipitridae > Harpia > Harpia harpyja. The sequence continues at coordinate 19,068,953 of NC_068947.1, forward strand.
TCATTCTTGGGACTCCTAAGAACTATTACAATATAAGTAATAACACTTCCCACAGAGCATCAAGCATCTCATATTCTCAGTAGTTTAACTACTTTTGATACAGCTCAAAATCTTTGTTTATATTGCTTCCTGACAATTAATACCCCAACCAGTATTTACTTTTATAACTTTTAAAGACTTTCCACTGTAAATAGAACAAAAATGCTTATGGTCCATTTCCAGTGAAGAGCAATGGCACATTATAAATAACTTATAATTAGTTATTCAATTAACACATCATGAAAACTGAATCCTTTCTTTAAAAGTTCAAAGGAAATTGAACTTGTAATTTTTTTCTTTTAGTTTGAAAAAGCCCTTCCTTCCTTCCTTCCTTCCTTCCTTTCTTCCTTCCTTCCTTCCTTCCTTCCTTCCTTCCCCCCCTCCTTCCCATTTGCCTCAGGCCTGGTATGGAAATGAAAACTGGATACTTCATCCAAATTCACCTGCTAACAGGAAGCACTTGAAATTTTGTGAAAGTTTGCTCTGGTGAGATGTGACATCGCACAGAAAATAAAATTGACACAGATATTAGCATAAAGGAATTTTTTATACTTGTACCCATTTAAACAAAAATGAGGGTGTGTTCCTCAACAGGATAAAATAATTCACCTCTTTTAGATAAGACTGTTTCATTTCTCAGTCATAATGGATGGAGATATTGAAAGAAGCCAAGAAAATACAAAGACTTGAACACTCAACTTGGAAGGAAATTTAGAACTCAAGTCAGTGCCACAAATATTACGGAGAAATGCAGTATACTAGATAGCTTTTGTATTGACTTGAAGAGACAGCTCATGCATTTTTAAAAAGGCAGTAAAATACATAACATCATGCGATACTTATGCCAATGAAGCACTAAGGGTATCTGTATTCTTTTCAGCTTTTTCTTCCAACTGTACCCAGGCTAAAGGTATACTCTATGCCTAAGTATAATCTCATTTTCATTCCTGATTTCATCTGCTTTGGAGACAAAGAGGATTAGAAAATTTATGTGCCTTCAAAGCAAGTAGAGGATATTTCTCTTGGAATCCACTATGACAATAGATAAAAATATCTAGATAATTTATCACACCACAAAAGCAAAGAGAAAGAGAGGAAAGTTTATCATAACTGAACTATTACTTATCAAGATACAGCTTTTGTCTCACCTTCTGCAGTTAAATGGGACACTAATAGAGAAGTACGTGACTTTTCCTGAGTTACTCACAGCCCCGTGCCAGCTCATTTTCTGCTGTCACTGCAAAGAAAGAGACCGGACTTTGAGGAGCATCAGGAGGGAATCATATTGAACTCAGTCTTTCCAAAAGATTTTCTTCTGGAAAACTATGGGCATCAGGGAAAGCATTTGGACTCTGGAGTAAATGTTGCAAACACTGACTTAAATTGTCAGAACATAACCATAGTTGAATGAAGACCAGAAAGCCAAGGCTGGCAGAAAATAGCATGTCCAATAACGTGTATTCTTCTGGAAGAAATGTGAAGGGCAGCAAGTTCCATTTTCTAAACATACACAGAGACAGAGGGAAGTGGGCTAAGCTCCCTCCCTCCAAAAAAAAAAATAGTGATTTCAACCACATTTTCAAATAAATGATGCCTGACTTTCATTCTGCTTTTAAGTTCAAATGCAGCTGTGATTTCTCATGACCGAGTAGTGTGACTTGATTAAAAACTCATTTTTTGAAGATGACATGCTCTGTGTGAAAAGTATCTACATTGTCTTCACAGGTGCTTTGGAGTACTTTCACCCTCTTAGAGGACCAGCAGATGCATCTGCCTTTATTTTTCAACTATTCTCTTGAATTTACAAAAATACCAGATTATATAACTGAGAAGCTGCCCCTGAGGTGTTTTAAAGGGAGTCCAGAGTATTTTGGGGGAATCCAGAATAAACATTATTATTTATGCCAGCAGAAATTATTTCTATCATTCATTCATTCAGCATCTGAAAAAAGACTGAAACCATTTCTTCTTGGCGTCTTTAATTCTGGTAGATTTTGCTGCATAAACTTATAATGTGACTTTTCTGGAAAACTAGTGCACCAAATATAGTGACTGTGCTAAAAATTATCTCAAGCAGTTACCTAAATAAAACAGAGTTTTAACAGTCTTGAGTATTCATCTGTTTCATTGACATCTAGGTGAACAAAGAGGGCAACCTGGAATACTCAGTATATTACTAGAATTTAATGTATCCCCCTTCCCCCCCCCCCAAAAAAAAAAAAAATTAACAGGTACATATTTTGTTTGAATTTTTGTCTCCATGTTGTAGTGACCTATCTAATACTTTAATTGCAGTCCTTTTCTTTTTTCAGGGCGGATATTAAAATTCTTGTCCTAGTTTTTATCACAGATGAAAACATGTGGACTTAAATGTTGTTGACTGGAATGGACCTTAAGAATGGCAAGAAACAATCTTTCAATTTTTCCTTATTTGTTGCACATGGGAATCAATTCTTTGCCAAAAAAAAAGTGATTGCTTATAACATAAATATGGAAAGAACCTGATTTTTGTACAGATGAGTTATATGCATTTAAAAAATATTAAAAGAAATATATGTGGTTTTGAGGGTTCTCATTCTGTTTGAATGTATCCCTCCATAAATTTACTATTATAAATATATGAATTATGGTCATAATTCAAAAAACCCACAGAAATATAAGGAAATAAACAAGAAATGTAATTCACTTAAAAATGGAAACATTCATTGTGCTCAAGAGATTTCCAAAAGTTCATACATTGCTATGATTTTGACTAAAGCCTCTAGCTAGTTTGAAATTTACTTCAGTTTGAAATGTCAGTCATTTTTAGTATTATATAATGTATATTATATAACTGATCCTTAAGCTTACCTCAAGTTTATAATTCTAGTTACTATTTTTAACATTAGGTGATTGCTAAGTCTTAATAAAGACCTTCCAATAAAGAATCCAAATAAGCTTGTCTGGAGAGAAAGGAGAGATCTTGAAATACAATGAAAACAGAAAATGAGAACAGATGCTAATATATTGGAAAGACTGAAACCTTGAAAAGAAGTTTGGATTCTTTCTGAAGGTTGGTATATAGCAAACAAACTGTCCTTGAAAAGGGAAGGAGTCACTTCACAGTATATCTACTATATATTTTTGTGCACCTTTGGTAACTGTGTAATTTATGACAGTACCTCAACATTGCTTATATGTTACCACTACTGCTTATTTATTATCCAAGGTATGACACTGAAGAATTTCTTAACTTAAATGTCTCTTACCTCACCTATAGAGTCAATTCTTTGTGGTCATTTTCCATATTTGATGAGACAAATATGTACTTTTTCTTTTATTTGTATTACAACAGTGCATGAAATTTATCAAACGCAACTGGCTAATTCCTTCAAAGGCATACATGCTAAGTCCTGAACTCAGATAGGTCCTTGAATGTGCTTTACTCTACTTGCATCTGGAAAAAAGCATTTGAGTACTTGTGACTTGATTACTTATAGAATGTTGTTTTCTAGTCAAGCTGGAAGTTGCAACAGAAATGTTCTTAAGACTGTGACTCATTGGGGCTTGTTGAGTCACAGGTAATAAACAGCATACTGTTAATATTGTACAACATTTACTCTTAAAGTAACACTTTAAAAAGCACAGTTTTCCTCCTTTCTAAGAAAAGAGATTGACATATGTTCAAAAAAGGAGGCAATGGTCCCCGTGAAGTCAAGGGTTTTTTCTGCTATGCTGATAATGATTTGAAAATTTCCATGTCTCTAAACACACTGAATATAAGATAGCTTTGGCAGAGAGGGCCACAGGCTACTTTGAGCAGTCATAATCATTACTACTTAACAGTTCTGTGTGATCTTCAGATTATTTTGGAGTTCTTAATTGCACCGGCAATAAAAATGCTTCCTATGAAAGTTAGTCAGACCTATTAAGAAGGCTTAACTGGCTACTTGCATGGGTAACAAACAGAGGAAGAGGGATTGTAGCTCTCTGAACTGGAGGTGAAATATGACAGTATTAACAAACTAGGTATTCACATTTTTAAATGTATGTTAAACTAAATATCTAGAACTTTTAAACTCCAGAATTTCTTTAATTTTTGCAGGTAGCAAGAATTATTAATAGGTATGGAAACCTTGAGGCCAAATTTTGAGCATATTAAAACCAAAGGGGAAAGTTCCTTAGCTCCAGTGGCAGAATGATTGAAACCCAGCTGTTTATGCCATCTTTTATCCTCTGTGTAGGTACTATACTGGTAATAGTTTTTCTTACTTTCCCACATTGCCTGTGCCAAGGCATCTTGGTAAATTTTGAGATACAAAGTGATGTTTTGATGCCTATTTTAATAACCCTTTGTGCATTAAATATCTTTCTTTTACCTTTTGGGAGTTTTCTTTAAGAAGCAAAATGTTTTGCTTTTTCAGAGTAGTTTCAAGATTTACCTAAAATTGAAAAAAAAAGCAAATGCTATAACAAAAGCTTTTAATATATTTTGTATTTTGAACTATAAAATCCAACCTTCCTCAGAGACTTTGTACATCAAACTAGTCTGTGACTGAGTATTGCATATTCATGAAACATGTTATAATAAGTAAGTAATGTAGTGTTTAGAAGTAGTGTTTAGAAAAGCTTTAAAGCATGTGTTCAGATACTTCCTCCTACTTCCTCCTTCTCAGAAGATGCACTGGATATAGCACAATGCTTTTTCAGAACTATTTATTTTTCTTAGAGGAGAACAAGTCTATGATGACATAAACACAAAGAGATCAATTAGGACCACACTCTGGAAAAAGGAAGTACTTCTTCAGCACAGTTTATTTTCTATGATTTTGGTTTAGACACAAAATATTCCACAAAGAAAAAAATATAGCAAAATAGTTTAAAGATATATGAAGGACAACTCAGCTTTTTATTATGGATCAAAGAAATGTTCTACCTAACATTGACTTGTCTTATAGAATCTCCTTTCTTTCTAGTGTATATGCAAACTAACAGATCTTACTGCATCTGTGGCCTGTACATAGTGTAAAGAATTATAATGTGGCTGTAGCTCAAGAATATTCAGGTCTTAGTTGACCAGAAATAACTGATAGTGAGGTTTGACTATTCTAGCAGCTGAAGTCCTTATAGCTAATACTAATGTTGATTTTTACTCCTGCAGTTTCTAAACTACTTTGCATAGAACTGGGAAACAGTTAGGGTTGTGATTTTGTGTTTCTGAGGTTTCCAATGATAACAATATCAGGCAGCGTAAAATTTACCTGGCAGCGTAAAATTAGAGTGATTTATTAGGATTGTATTTAAGAAGTAAGATTATCAGGCCTTTTTTATTTTTTTTCTCTAACAGACGTATCTGATTTTTTGAAGACACAAGAGATGTCTTCCAAATCAAAATAAGCTCTCTTTCTAAGATCTTTCAAAGTTTCTGAAGGAATAACGTTCCCTTAATGAAAGTGCCAAAGATTTTTTCTCCATTTTTTTCCTGTAGTCCCCAATTACCTTCCACAGAGCATCCTACAAGGCACAATAACCGTAACATGCTCACAGTTTCCCCTTCCTTTGTGATGATCTCATTTTAATTAATCCTGTTTGAGAGCTCACGCAATGTGCGAAACCTGACTGCTCCTTGAGCTTTTTCACAGTACTTTGTCTCTTACATGGGAAGAGGGGTCACTTTGGAGTTGGATGGGAGGATAGCAGTAGCTTAATCTGTATAATTCAGAGTAGTCATGCATCTATAAAAGGCCTCATTATTGCTCAAACTCTATTGCAGAGATGACATGACTGTATACATAACCTTAAACATGAATCTTGGCTAGATTAGTGTCCACCTGGCACCTGTAATAGCAACAGAGCCACTTCCATAGTATCATGCTTTATATTCACATTCTGAAACAATTGCATCCCTTTAAATTCTGTAGGTGTTTTCACAGTAAGAGCATTTTTCCTCCTTTGTCCATTCTGGATTCTTAATAATACTTTGTTAACATTGATTAATACTTCCATAATGTGCCTAAGAAAAATTCTTATTTCCACCCATTTTAGTCTGCAAGACAGCAAAATTATGGGAGTTTATGGGAGGTATATCATGCTCCAACTTCCCCAAAGACAAACTCTACTCAGGATACATGCAAAGCTTTTCCCAAATTCCTTTGGGATTTTGCCTAAACTACATAATGCATTCACCACATTTTCTCCTAAACCTAGCTCTTCAGCTTCACCATTTTGAAATCCTAAGTGGCATATCTTTTAACCTAAATAGAACTAAGGCAATTAAGTCTCTTAAAGGTTATATATTGCATTTGTAGATACTAGAAGAGACAACCATCCCAAGTGTCCCCAAACTTACGCACCCAGATGTCAAAACTCAGGGTGCTGCACTATTAGGCAAATGAGGTTAGTGGTTCTTCCACCAGGGCACATGCAGCCTTTGCTTTGGAGAGGGCAGCTGTCTTCTTTTTTCCTTAAATGTGGAGGGCAGCCTCTTGGTAGTCACTTGTGATAACAAATGACGGTGTTCTCCAGTGTAAAAATTACTATTTATTGTTTAATTCTGCACAGCCTTTTCTTTTCCAGTAGTTCAGGGTAGGTACAACAAAAGAACAGAAAGCCAATATAAAGCTCAGATTCATTTCTGTATCCCACAGCCCCCTGTCATTTCCCACTTCAGAATGAAGAATGTGTTTGGCTTGTGCTTTGGCAAAGAAAGTAAAGGAGAGGTGTTGTGATCACCTCTGTGCATACTTGGAGCAGGGTGGCAGTGCACTACCTAACAGTTATGGCCTCAAAAGAGGCTGGCCAGAATATTCCCAGTGTGATATTTTTGAGCTCATGGTATGCACACATGCCAAGACTGCACAACGCATCTCAGAACGATGGTCACCATAATGCAGATAGCTGTTTCTTTTAATGTTATATAATGACATATAACTCTCAAATCTGATTTCACTTATACAAGCATAACTTGATTCTGGAATGAGATCAGATTTTGAGCCAAAATCTAATAGACTGCAATCATTCTATCAGTTACAGCTGAAAATTGAAGCCTACAAGCTATTGACACATAAAGCACAGATCTCATCTATCTTCTAGATGGTCATATTTGTATGGATGTTTTAGCCTTTGATAGAAAGGGAAGCAAATAATTTGTCTAAACTTTGAGGTCACATGTAGGACACAATTTCCTTCTACTTGAGTGGATCAGTGTGCAAATAAGAAAAATGTGAACAGACCAGGAGGAAAAAGTTCTGTGCTGTTTCTGCACTGAGATGTGTGAGTATACTATTTTTAAACCTCAGGAAATTGTGCCGGGTGGGGAAGCGGGGGGAAGGAGAGGGGCTTTATCTGTTTTTCAATGATAAACTGCATAAATGCTTTCCAGAGGTCAGAGACTAAAAGTTACAAAGCAACTTTTCCTCAGATACTTCTGCTTAAAACCAGCAAGAGAATTTACTAAAGGCAAAACCTACACATTTGTACTTAAATTTTTAAATGGTAATATGGCAATAGAAGTATCCAAGAGTCATAGATGCCTTAAATGACAACCTTTTAGGATGGAAGGTAGTCTTCTTTCAACTGTTTTATAACCTATAGTTACTAAGTCTTGGGTTTGTCAGGAGCTGCCAAACCTTTATTTTGAAATAGGACAACCTACAGCCCATTCAAAATTTCAGTATGGCCTGATGCAAGGTTTTGTTTGTAGCAATAAAAATGCATGAGTTGGCTACAAAATTTGCAACTAACTTTAGATCCTGAAACCTATACCTTGCCTAAGAATACTTGGCTTTCAATTCTTTTTTCACTTCGTTTCTAGTTCTTATTCATACATAAATATACATAATTTCATAATGGTGATTGAAAAGCATTTTAACTTAATCCAGTAACATATGTACAAAAATCATAAAGGACACCAGTATATTATAGTTATTTCCTTATAAAAATAATTTACTTATGTAAGTGCATTTTTTAAATGGTTTCTACATTTTTATCTGTAACTTAAATTTCATTTTGCATATCCAAAGATCCAACCTATGCTTACGTGTATATTATGTGACAGAAAAATTCACATGAATTCAGAAATTCAATTGTGTGAAGGAGGTGCAAAGGCAGGCCCAAGTATGTCAAAGTGTATGATTTAGGTTATCATTCAGTTTTAGGGGAAAGCGATTGGCAGCTTCCACTGGGAGAAGTTCAATTAGTGAAGAACTAAAGTGAAACAAGAGGCTATGTGAAGGATATGCTCTTCCATTTTTAAAAGATAAGAGAAGTATCAGCAAGTGATGCAAGTGACCCTCCTCATCACTGCAGTCTTTTCTCATGCACCTTGTTCTTGCTTTCTGCATGTCATTGTATTTTTTATTCTGTACTTGTCTTTGCACAGAAATGTACAGACCTGTCCATGCTGTTATCATCAGTAATGGTGAAAAGCATAATTTATATTCCATTGCTTGCCTATAACTTCTTTACAGACTAGCCTATACATGCTCTTTCAGATATTTGGTAGCCAGGAGGAAAGCAGTAAAACATAACAATGCTCAAAATAGTCTCCTGTTCTTCTGTGATAGAAGTGCTCATCAGATTTAACTACAAGTGTTTACATAAATGTGTGTATAACAGAGTGGTCTGTTCTTTAAGAATCAGAAGAACATGGTCTTCACATTGTTTGCAAAGTGAAAAAAGGAAAGGTCTGTATTGGTTTTGCCACATTCAAAAGGCCAGAGAGGGAGGTCCATGGGTCAGGTACTCAAATGCGCCCTGTGAAGCCAGTGTTCTCATTCATTTAAAAGCGTGAGTTCCTAAATATTGACACTATTTCCAGAGATAGAGCCATAACACTTAAAAATCTCTAGGTTCTCAAAAGGCAAGAGTTTAGCACTGAAGGGATAAAGCTGATTGAAAATACTGTGTACACAGGTCTTTCCTCCTACTCATTCATATTACTTATAATCATTCTCTAGTCTAAAGAATTTTTCCTCCCTAGAGCAAAACCACTCCTGATGTGGCCTGACCTCCACCATAGATTCAACCACTTTCGTTTATTCAACACTTCTTTAGACTAAGGCAGTCCTTTCACTTCCACGTGTGTTTAATAGAGCCACAACCACCTTCCTTCCCTCTCTGTAGATTTCTTTTAAACTTAATTGTGCTTTAAAAGAACTTTTCTTGTTTTACTATCTGTTCAAAATGTAACCAAAACCAAGAGGGCCACCAACATAGTTTATAGAATATGTATATATGTGTATATAGGGTGCACAGAATTTAACTTCTGGCACTGAATTGCATGGGTTTCATCTGAAGTGGGATTCACGTGTAAAGGGAGTCGGGGGGGGCAACAGGAAGCTGAGAGACCTGTAGTTTCTATTGACTCACACCTAACAACAGTGGCACAAATTTTGTGTCATTTACTTCCTGCAGTGAAGAACTCTGCTTGACAAAGAATTGAAAAGTAGCTCCCTAAGTACCTTCCAATCCCAGGGAAGAGAGAGATGTAACATGTTATTTGTCTCCAGGCTTTTCCCCAAAACTTACACACAGGGAAAACAAAGAATTCAAATAGCATGCCACTGAAGTCCTGCTCTGGATATACACAAGCACCCTCAGTATCAGCTGAGATCTGTGTTTTGTTCTTTCGATCTTGCAGTTTCCTGAATACAGAGCCTTCTGTGAAATAGCAAAACTGTAGATCAACTTCCACCACGTATCTGTTGTCCAGCTGTCAAAGAAAGGAGAGATGTCTCTCTGAAACTCACTTCCTTTTTGCTCTGAGTACCAGTTTTTTCAGAAATCTCTAGACAGCTTATACTACAACAGTTCTCTTTGGCATGCTTCTGCTGTACAATATTTGAGCTTGACTGCCAAATTTAGTCCAATTTTGGAGTCTTGCACATGCAGTTACTCCTGGGAAACCCCAACTAAATAATTGGCAATTAATTTTCTTGGCAATCAAGAGCTCTATAATCTGAGACAGACTTCACTAATTTATTGAAGGTGGTGAGCTGTCCTTTATTGGAAATGTAATGCAAATACCAGACTGTAAAATTCTGCTCAGAAATTATATAAAATGTTTGTTCATTTCATTTCAATGAATGAGAATGTGGGAAGGAGAGAGCTGCCTTCCACTGTTATGTGAGAATTTATATTGGAGAGTATGGCTTACTATAGACTTTATCTCCACTTACTTAAAGGCAAGTGAAGTATTCTCTTATCTTCCTTCCTTTGTATAATATATTGTAATCTCTACAATATTTCTGATATTTGTGGAAAAAAATTCACAAATTTAGCTGTGTTGGCAATAGCTGAGCCTATGAAGTGAGCAGTAAGACCAGCCCATCATGGATATTTTCGAAGTTACCCAGAATTTAAAATCTTTTATTATTCTTATTCCACCCAGGTTTTTGTTTTGGTTTGGTTTGGTTTTTTTCCCAGTGCGAAACTTGTGTAATAAGTAGAGGGACAGTGCCACAAGAGCTATAGTATGTTACTTCCTTCTGTTAGTGGATTTGGATTCATTTCAGCAACAAATGTGTCCACTCAAAAGCCATAAAGATGCAACACAACATTTTCTGTCTTTTCAGTGGTTATCTAAAGTTTAGCATTTCTATCTATGTAGACAGTGTTTTCCTCTCTTATAATCTTCTGTCTTAAAACTAATTAATGGACTAGCCCATAATTATATGTGCTTCCTATTCCAGTAAAGAGGAAGGAAACTTCCAAATCAGATGGACGTCAACTGCGCTGCAACTTCTGTTGAATAAATGTGTATCTACAGCAGGAAAATCTCTTCTATTGCCAAAACATGGATAGGAACTGGTCTTCCCCTCTTTAATGGGCAATCTAAAGGTCAAGAGCCGGAATGAAGACAAATGGTGACATTATGCCTGATGATTACTTTGTTGATTTGAAATGTAATACAGGAAGTCACTGAAAGCTGCCTGCAAGCTGATTATTACTATTCCATCGCCCCCCTGTCAACAAAAATCAACAACATACAGATATATTTTCCTGGAAAATAATAGTTACAATGAAAAAGTTCTAAGAAGTAATTTTCCCACACAGTGCAGTGGAAAAATTGGTTTCCTTTCCATACAGAATTATATATAAATCCATAAAGATTTAGAGTAGATGGCAGTAAAAAATTTTTAAAATTTGCCATTATGTTTGGATTATGCTCATGCAAATCTAAGGGCAACAGTAGATGAAGTGATCATACTGGTTTGAATATTTTAAATAATAAATGTTCTGAAGGGTTTCCTTAAGAGAAAATATTTGTAAATTACTTATTTGTTCACAGTGTTTAAATACATTTTATTTTGAAATAAAGAAAAAAGATAATTTGGTATCAAGCTCTTTCCAGATTTCATCTATATTTAGTCACTCCCTAGGCTGTATTAAGCTTTTCTATGACTTGGCCCCATCAATTTGACCCCTACTACACAGAGTAGCACCATGTAAATTCTTGTAGAATTTTCACATCTGCATTAGTTTTACTAGCTCACCAGGGAACTCCAGGAGTTTCAGTATCGCTTTGGGGGAACCACAGTGTCAATAATTAATCACTTTTTACTTGATGATGCTCTCCTTTGTAACCCCGTATGCCTGAAAAATACTCAAAATTTCTGTGATTTCCTCACTTCCTATTCTAATCATGTCCAGTTCTGTATTCACGATGGCAGGAACAAGTCCCTGAAAAAGTGTTTTCAAGAGGTTTTGACCTCTTTTCAAACCTCGTTAAGGTTCAGTTGGAACTGCACTGTCATTCACATTAGGAGAATCAAGTACTGTAAGAGAAACTCTGATAAACTCCAAAGTTCCTGCTATTTGTCCCAGTAACATCGTTTGTTAAGGGAGCAGTGACCTTTGTGAATACAAATGAAACAGAAGACCTATACATAAGATGATCACAGATGAATTAAGCTTCATTACCAAGGACAGACCCCTGCTCTTGGATCACATTAGCACCACTTCTGTGCCCCCTTGCCTCTGGTTGCAGCAACGAACTTTGGGTTTGGGTGGATGACAAAACAAATAAGATGTACATGGAACTCATCTGAATCCCCAGTCTTTCCATACAAATTAAAAGCTGGGCATTCAGTTACTTAGTAATTAATGTGATAGTTCCACAATATGACTTTTTTCACATGGCAAGCTTGGGAAAAGTTATCATATACAAACCACGACTGCTTCTCCCTCACTCCCCCAAATTAGCACTGTATTTGGAGTTTCAATTCAGCAGGGATGATTTTTCATGTTTAAAATACAAACTCCAGACTTATAGACTAGTAAAGTCAAGAGACTTCCATATTTTGTGTCTATTTAATTATCTCAAATAATATATTAGGTTCTATTAATTTTCAGACTTGTGAGTTAGGTGTTTTTAAAAAGTCTTTTCAGTTTTTTTTTAAGATGATAAAAAATGGGTCATACAGCTTTCAGACCTCCCACCTTCAAAGTGAGTTTACAGAGTTCTTTAGTTAAATCTGATAACAAGCCCAAATGATAAGCAACAACTTGGTTCAATGGGACATACTGCTGTACACTGAAAAGTAGAGATTGGACTTAGGACTGCTAGAAAAAGCAGAGTTTCCTTCTTCAGGGGAGGGAGGAAATGAGATAAGGTTCTTCTGTAGTTGGAATCTCAACATACCTGTGTTCTTTAAGTACTCAGTTCGTATTCTGCTGGTGAGCTAGCTGACTTACTCGATGGAGCAATGTAAGTTAGGAACACAGCACAGTGAGAAGAAAGGCAAGCACTATACAATATTCTCCCTAGACGTGAAAATTCAGGAGGCTAGGAATTCATAAGGTATTTCCCTATTTAGAATAAATGCCAGCATGCTAAAATTTCCCTGTAGTAGAGCATTAGCTCTCAGGGTTCATGTTTTGGCTGATCATGAAAGGCCAACAGTTTTCAGAGAGGAAAGCCAGTTAATAAATCCACTGCCTACATTTATCTTTCACAGTATTTCACAGCCTCCCAAATTGCTTGTCTCCCTCTCTGCATGTATTATGCACTGGGAACTTACACAGTCCGAAGTATTGGGTCTGGCTGAGTGCCCTGGCCTCTCCTCTGAAATACAGCTCTGTCTGGAGGGCAGAGGGCAATGCAGCACAACCATAGGAGTGTTTCTAACAACTGGGCAATGTTTTCCTGCTCTTTTTCTCTATCCATCCAGCACTCACGTTCTGGCGGAGTGTGAAATACAGACTGCAATTATAGTCAGATGCAGTTTCCCATGATTTGGTGTTCCATGAGCATTCATCATTTTGCATACTTGTTTGGCACTGATGAGCTGTTAATCAAAGGTGAGCTTTTAGTGCTGATGCTTTCAGGCAATCTTGACATTATAAACATCTGCCTATGCTTTAACACCTGTGCACTCACAATAACCCAACACCTGCTAGTGTCCATGCAGTGTGATTTATGGGCCTGGTTACAGGATCCTGAGGGATTTCTGTGGCTCCAGCCGGTGGCACGCATGCGATCCAGTGTGCACCATAGTGCTGGGGCCTCTTTTGTACTTGAGCATTGCAGCTAGAGATCCCAAAGTGACCTGGGTGGGAACCACAGCTGAGACCCACCTCTCCCATCAGTAGTTTGCCACCCCTCTGGTGCTGTCGGTGCCATGGGGGGAAGCCATGTGTCAAGGAGCCAAAGGCCGTTGGAGGGGTTTGAACACGCTGATCGGGGGGCACGGTGCCAGCACAAAAGCCATTGCCTGAGCCTGGCCCGGCAGGGCTGCTCTGCAGGGAGGGACTGCCTTGAGGGGAGCCCAGAAGCTTCCAGAAATCCCCGCCATGGTGGTGTGGGGGGTGTGAGGGGTTTCCCCTGAGCTCTGCACGTTCCTCCCATCCGCTCTCAGTGAAATTTACTGTAGCTTGCATCTGACTCCATGCTTCTCTGGGTACCATGTGATGGAGTGCTTCAAAATAGCTGTCGAAGAAATTCATGTCAGCGTGAGCAAATGTGCAATAAGCCCTGTTTTTGAAGGCTAGATGGTATTCCCCAAAGAGCTTGCCTTGCGTGCATAACTGAGGTGGCACTGCTAAACTTAAAGACTACAGGCCTCAAAGACATTTAGGGATTCAGCACGTGCCTGTGCACCTGCCTCTGTAGTTTGAGCCCTAGCTGACACACAGTATTTTGAGATATTCTGAAAATCTCAGCCCAGATACATATAAAGCTTTAATTTAGCTTGCTATTGGCGATACTTAAAATGGCAATTTTATGAATGAGGTGACTAATTAAGATGACAAAAATCAGATATTTTGCTACCTTAGAATACATGCAGCTAGGTATTTCTCCTCAGTTATACTTGCATGGTAGAGTTATATTGGCAACAGGTTCTAACCTTCTCTTTGTGAGAAATGGGTGTAGAAGGTCTGGTCTTTGTGATTTCAGCACATTGCAAAGCTCTTAATCATTAGTCCTTTTGGATTTTTTTTTTTTTTTAATTAATCAACCACTGATTTTATTTGGCATTAGCACTCATTCAGTAGTCAAAAGAACTGGGTGTGTGATAGCTTTTGATTTCAACACCCAGAAATTATTCTGCACTTGCTTTTGAGACTCAGTACAGAGGTTATTTTAAACGGTTTTCTATAATGTCTAAGGAATTATAAGATTTATTGTGTTTTATTATACAAATGTCTATTAACCCTACCTATTTCAGAAAAGTCCGTCAAAATGTTTATGTAGCTTAATTTTCATGGTTTATTTAATTACAATCTGCCACTAAGGAAACAATGCTTGAGTCACATTAATATCTAACTAGACTGTACAACTACAGACTCTTCAGAACAGCGGTGAGAGAAATCTACCTGCTATTGTTTTTTGAGGATTTTTCTTTTCCTAGCTTTCCCTGTAAAGTTTGTATGAGTCACTCCTTCTAAGCAAGTAACCTGGTTTAGAATCAGAAAGCCAATCTGTCTCTTCCTTGAAAAATAAAAAAGTCCAAGGGAGGAAACAAAGTCAAAGCAATTCTGGTAAGATTCATAAACCTAAAAGCTGGTAAAGCTGGTTAAAATTCTCCAACTGAAAGTTCAATTAGATATCACTAAAGATAGTGTAGGACTTGTCTAAGGTAACTCAGGCATCCAAAGTGTAGATAAATTCCTCTTCAAAACAAATGGTTGCATTTAGTTACTCTGTAGTTTCCCAGCTTATATAACTAATGTTCTATGCCCCTGCATTGATATTTCAGTTGCGAAAGCATCTTCAACCAAGGGCTGAAGGGCCAATGCAACAGGGGACAACCTATGTTCTAGCATTGGACACGCGATCAGTCTCAGCCTAAACAGAGGATTCATTGCGACTATGCTGTCACTAGAAGAGAGAGGATTGCCAGTCCGCTGTATAACTCTGACTCTAGCTAAAAACTGTTCCTAGGAAGCACTACTTGCTTTTCATCCTCAGTTTGGGGAGAGATCATGTCTCTGGGGAGAGATCCTTTCAAGATTCCCTGCTTCACAAGCAGCAGAGAAGACTGCAGAGTAGGTTTAATGGTACCACTCAAAAGGCTGAGGCAAAAAATCACGCAGATTGCAGCTGGATAAAAACAACCTATGTTTATGCCAGCAAAGTGTTCTTCTTATCAAAAGAGTGGCTACATGCAGACTACTGGGTGGGAATGGTCCTTGCCATCTTTTAACTATCAAACTCTGCACAGAAATCAATTGATTTTTATCAGCGTACAAGCATACACTGCAATCATGTTCCAGTTCCTAGGCAGATTGCCAGACACTCCTGAATTTACTGGCCATTGTAAGCAGTGGGAATAGGCGATGCTGGGGAAGGAAAGATGAATCTGTGAGATTTAGGAATGTAGGGCTGGTTTAGGAAGATAGTGTAGACAGGAAAATCCCATTCTTCACATTTCAGTGTACTCTGGGTTAGTATTTATATACTGGAAAAGTTATCCAAATGGGCTTTATGAAGGTCAGATCAATGCTTTAGTGAATTCAAATAGCTGGAGTTTTGGATGAGAGAGCGTTTGTGCACTTCAGTTGCAGCATAACTATGTTAGAGAATACCCTTCAATCCATGTGACAGCTGTCTGCTTTTGGGATCAAAAAGGTTAGGCCTGGAAAAATTCCTTTCCAAACTTTAAAAAACCTGAAGGGAAACAGATCAGCTTGTTTCCTGAGATGAAAAGTTCAGTGTTCACTTTTCTAGATTTTTAACAGTGAAGATATTTGAAACCCCTGCATACCAGTGCTTCCGCCCTGAAGAAAGATCATTACCTCAGAAAACCTAATCCTGAATCTGCTACCTCCAGAATTTTTCCTTTAGTGTTTTGTGGGGTCTCAGGCTACAAATGTAAGAACTGTATAATATATATATTATATATATTTAAAATATGTGTATAACATATATAAGTTCAAGGAGCATCTAGACAATGCTCTCTAGTCATATCATTTAGTTTTAGGTAGTCTTGAGAGGAGCAGGGAGTTGGACTCGATGATCCTTATGGGTTCCTTCCAACTTGAGATATTCTGTGATTATATGATTCTAACTGATCAGCATCTATCCCCTTTTCCAAGTGCAATATGAAAATACAGTAATATATTAGAAGACTGTGAATGTATTCCAAGTGTGAAGAGAGAGGACTAAATAAAACATGTTAACAGATACTTAATATGATTGTTTTCATCATGGTTAAATATGTGGCTTTATTGTTCTTTGCCATCAAAATCACCTCACTGGCTAGGAAGTCTATTTTTTTCTAATAGGACATATTTTCATTAAGTTGCAAATAAAAAATGAACATCATTTGATGATCATTGATAAATAGAAACAAAATCTTCTTATTTTTTGCTATGCATTTATTATTGATTTCCAAATGTTAAAATATTTGGGGGAAAATGGTGGTGGCAAAGTAAGGGGGTGGGGAGGGGGGAAGAGAGGGAAAGGATGGGGAAGAGAGAGAGAGAGAATGATTGTTTCCGTTTCACAGTATTCAAGAACTCTATTTGGGTTTTGTTTTTCCATTAACCCATGGTAAGGGCTTTTTTTCAGTTGAAGACCCTGCAAAAGAGCCCCTAGTCCTCTGGGGATCTGATGGAGCAGCTGCTGTCACTGTGTGAGGAAACAATGCACAGGTGATGGAAGCGTTTTTCAGCTGGCAATTTACAATCAAATACAGCCACATCCCAAGAGGAATAAAGAGCATTAGAGATTTTTATTTTATTTTTGTTTCTCTTACTTTCAGAAGTGATGCTACAGAAAAGGCTGCACAAAAAGGGAACTTTTGTAAAGGATTTTCTCCCCTTTCCCCTCTTTTTAGTAGATGGTTTTCAAACATTAGGTGATATTAGTTGGATTTTAGTAGGCTACAGCCTGACAAAAATTTCCACTAGCATGGAGGCCAGCAGGTGGTGGTGAGCTCAGTCTAAGGGTCCCATCTCTGTTTAGTGGAGCCTACATTTGTGTACTTTAGAGCACTTGCTGGCTTATTCAAACATCTAGTTAAAAACTGAAAAAGGGGACAAAGGGGGCAACTATAAGACAGAAGTGTGACTGTTACTTAATTGCGTTTCCTATAGATGAAATTGCTAAAATTAAAGAAAATATCAGCATAGCCAACATTAACATCCTGAATAACCTCAGTTCATGTGGGTTACCATCTAAACGTAATACCAAAACACATTCAGATTAGGGAAGGAAGCTTTATCTCCTTCACAGCATGTCTCTATTCAATTCTAGTCTAGAAACATCAGAAATCTTATCATTACATAATTATTTTCCATGTTACTTTCATCTTAGAAAGTATGAGATTGATGCCAAGATTTAATATGTGCTATTTATTAATTTGTGTCCATTCCTCATTGTACAAAAATTCCATCATTTCTTTTTTGATCCTCTATGAATAATTTTGTTCTTGTCCTATGTAAAACACTGCAGAATTATATCAGTTTGAACAAAGTATTTAAGTGTACCTGAAGATCCATTGAAATCAATAACTGCTTAGATACTTAAGCTCAGGCAGACGCTTTTGGACTTAAAATGAACTTTTTTTGGTGTTCAGTTCTATTCTGTTTGGTTTTAGTGAAGTTACCAAGGATATTCCAAGCATGGGGAACAAGGTGAAAGAGAGCCTGGAGTTAGGAGAAGAAAGGAATGAAAGAGGAGTCAGAATTTCCATCTGTAGAGTAGTGAAAATGAATAAAGGATGTTCCAAAGTGAGCTATATTTTGGAATTAAATACGTTACCAATGAATTAAATAGGATCTTCTTGTTCTGCCTACTGGCTGCTTCTTTTTTTCTTCTTTTTTAAAATATTCTGATGAGCTGGAATTTTCTGGATAAAGGCATAATGCTAAATTGAATATTATGTTCTAGCCTACTTTGTTATCTACAAGAACCTTAAGCTTCAAGAGAAATTTTTATTATAGCGGTAATACCAGTGACAGTTCAGAGCTTATAACGTAACTGAATTTCAGCCTGTAAAGGACTTGTCTGTAAAAGCATATCTAACCAGTCTGAAAGCTTGTGTATTGTTATTGCATTGTAACCTGAATGGTTCCTTTAGAGGTATCAGTAAAAAAAAAAAAAGCTTGCTGTTATAGTTATATATACATATATAACTTATCTTCTTCAGCCTAAGAATAATTTAATGAATGAGAGAAAAAGTATAGTCACACCTGCTCTGAACAGGTTCTACCACATTCGTATGTCCTTTATCTAACAAATAAGCATTCTTCCCTCAGCTTTCCTGCTTGTGGAATACTATTAATTCTTAAACTTGTGTGCAAAGTACACTGAGCTATAATTAAAAGTATCCTTTCTGTATTAGTGGAGAATGCTACTCTTACCAGCACTGTAGCTGCTGGTAATTACCACTACCATCTAAATTACCATCTAAAGTAGATTTTCAGTTAGATTTTAGAAAACTAATTCTGAGATTAATGCATTCTATAACAGCTCTCTGCCCAGGGGTAGAACCAGGAGCTTGTAATAGTGAGACACAGATTTTAAATTATGAGTTGAAAAATATTTCCCACTTTGACTACTAATTAATATAGTTTAGTTTCTGGGTTTGAAAAAGTGTGGTTTGGGGTTAAAAACCACCATAGTATATACTACAGAAGTATGCCTTTGAACATTAAAAATTGCCTTTTAGTCCCCTTTGTTTTTATAAATACCTGTCTAAACATACATAGCAAATATACACAGTTTGATAAGTAAATATGTCATTTTTCATAGTAGCTAACAGTTACATGTTTGTATCTTCTTGAAATGTTGATCTCTCTGGCATTTCCACTACACCATCTTTCTGCATATCATGGAAAAGTGTGGAAATATACACAACTGAAACAGTACACCTCTTCTTTAACTTTTGCATCTTGCTGAGTTGGATTATACAACTGTTTTCCAAAGAGATTTTTTTGAGCTTTGCCATAATTTAGATTTATAGATGGCAAGATTATATATTTTCTCCCTATACTTTTCTAATCTCAACTGCTTGATTAGCATTGTTCAGACATGCCCAGCAAAGAGAGCAAAAGATCATCTGTGTTCTATAAAGTTATCAAGTGCACCTGTGGAAGGAATTAATAGTGTATTTTTTCAGTAAATTCACATGTAATTTCCATTCTAAGGTATTGAGTTAATCCAGTGTTTGGGGGAGAATGAGCTGAAAAAAGGACTGGAAGACAAGAAGTCCAGAAGTAATCTGAGAGATATTAAAATGTAATCACACACACATTATGTGACAAAATTCTGTGTATATGAGTCTTTGTCTGTGCTTTATGCTAGAGAGATAAAGGGCACATTTTAAATTTAAGAAAAAGAGAAGGAAAGATGGAATGCATGTAAAGTGACTCTAGTTTTAGCCTTACATTTTAAAACTATACATTGAAAGTATACTACTGCTAGGTTGTGCTCTCTTTGTGTGTTGTGCAACTAACTGATTTAGGCCCTTTCACTTTCTTGTACATACTTCTATTTATCAAATACCTTGTAGTACTTGTAAATCATGGCAAGAGTGTGGCTAAGTAGTAAGAGTTAATGCATGCTGTTATCTGAAGTTATTTTTTAATTCCTCTCTCCCCAGTCTTTAGAAAGTCTTGGTGGTTCTTTGTCAACACATCCTCCTGTCAGTCTGTAATGCACAACAGACGGAATCTGGTCTCATGGACTTTGGAAGATGAGCAGGAAGTAAAACTGTTGTGTATCACATATGTCAACAGACAAAGCATTTTATCGAAGACGGAGATCAACTTGCGATATTTTGCAACCCTTAAGTCAAAACCAAATCTGGAGGAAGGCAAGTGAAGTTTAATCATAAGCAAGTTAAAATATTGGTAAATAAAAAAATTGGCATATAAGCTTGCTTTAAAAATAACTGGGAGTAAAGCTAACTAAATTTGCAACACTAGTTGCAGATTTTAGGGCCATAACCTATCTATCTCACTTATATTCAAACAAAACAACATCTGTTTAGCACAAATGTCTATGGCATACCTTTATTGACTGATTAGATTGGAAGTAATAGAAACTGTTAACTAATCCAAGGGATGTCAAAAGGGCAAGTGTGAGAAAATTTGTATGGTAGCACTTACAGGCTGGTGCAATTAATTTTCATGATGTTTTAAAGAAATGTGTTTCCCTTTCTCTTTCTCTCTTTCTCTTTTCTTCTTTGCTACCACTTGGTCTTTTGTCAGAAACAGCTATTTTGCAACCTGCTGAAAAATGAAGGGTGCATATTTTCTTGACATTGAAATAATTTAATGTTCCAACCAGGTGGTATGTATAAAAATATTTTTGCAGAGTTGTTATAAGAAAAAAAAAATCATTTCAGACACAAAGTCTCAATAATCATGACAAGAAAATATTATTTTGCACAGACTGTATGAAGTACATATGTAAACAATAGCCAGTGTAAACAACTCTACAGTTAAAGAACTCAGTATATTCACTTCCCTTTGTTTGGAGTTTAGACCAGGTATATGGTCTAGCCCTATTATGTACAGAAACCATAGATGTAAACTTTCTTGAAGTTAGCTTAAAACTGTCATATACATGATGAGCTTGCATTGAGCAGGAGTTTGGACGAGATGACTTCCAGAGTCAGTTCCCTTTGAACGTAAATTACCCTCTGATCCTAACTCTGGCTCATTAAAGAGCTAGGAATCAGACAAGCCTGCACGTATTTAGTTGCCTTTCCATGTGATAGGTGTTCAAGGGGGTTTGATTTGATTTGATTTGATTTGATTTTTTAACATTAATTAAGAGAGTGAGCTTGCTGCACTCTTAGTAGCATGAAGGACTAGCAGAAGAGGGATGTTCTTTTGAAGTTAAGAAGTCCTTCATAACAGTAGAAGTGTTAGAGCTTGCTAGGGAGATAGCTAGAAATATCATCAAGTAGAGAATTGTATGGGAAGATTTAAAATGAGGAGGAAAGCTTATTTTCCCTTGTTGGAAGACAGACTACAGTAGAACAAGCCACATAAGAATCACTGACCTTAGAATCAGTCTGAAGATATAATGTATTGCTCTTGAGTGATCTGTCTATATACAGACTATTTACCTAGAGAGGGTAGCTAGCATGATAAACATTGGTAGTATAGTTAAGTCGCTAGGGAGTATCATAACTCACATGGTCAAATAAAAGTTGTAATGCTTCAATCTGAAAGAGAAGAAACAGGCTTGTAATTCTGTGTGCCAAAGTAATCTTGTTACTTCCTCATTGAACTTCAAGCCTCATTTTTATATAGGAAAAAACTGCAATTCCCTGGCTAAAAAATGACAACCTCATTTCCAGCACCTATCCAAACCTTAACTAAGTCTTTGTTAGGTTTGGTATTCCAAAGAATCCTTTGCTCTGAACTGAGAGGGCCTTAAGAGGATGAGATATGAAGAAGTATCTCATTATCTGTCTTAAGTTACTGACATCAGATATGATAAAGATTATATCCCGCTTTTCTAGATGCTTTTTATGTGATTAAGAATAGTAATGAAATGTAATGAAGCTAGTGCCAAGTATTTAAGTACACACTCTGACAAAATTTTATCTTCTGTTCCAGTTTGCATGATACTTTGTAACGATGCAATAGTTTGTTAGCAACACAACGTGTCCGGCTTGTTTATTTACATTATTTTGCACTGTCCTATGAGCCTTTACTGTATGTAATTGATCTATGACTGTTAGTGGTTTTGTCTAATGCTTTTTTTACATTAACTAGTAAGTAGGTGTACAGTAATTAGGTGTGCAACACCACTAGACAATTTATATTTGAAATAAATTTTTGTTCTGGTGTTTGCTATAACAATTCTAGTACAGCTATCTATATTTCTGAAAGCTATTAATGTTCTAAAGAGCTTGTTATTTCTGCAAATTCCTAAGTATCTGTGAGAAGCATCATCAATTCTGATCTAATTGTATAATGCTGTCTTACCAGAAAGGTTGCTCTTAAAGACTGTCACAAGCAATTTTTTGTAATAGTTCTCAATTCAGCAAAAAACACAAATCCTTTCTATTTCATAAAGAGTAAGTAGAATCTCAACAAAATTTTACTAGCAGACCCCCCCGCCGCCCATAATTTGTAATCTTAAAGTTAGCTTGCATTCTTTCATGATTATTAATGTGCAAAGACTGCTAGCCATACATGTGCCTCCTCTTTTTCATCTGAACTAAAGCTAGCACCCTGGAAGCAATATGTTATAGAATATGCCCTGGAGGTTCTCAGGTGTAGAATGAGTAAATTGCATGGTGGTAAAATCTAATTTTACCTCCCATCACCCCACCCACAAAGAGAAACAAACAAACAAAAAGCACTGTGGAAAGAAATCCATACTCGTACACTGAAGATAAACTTCTGTAGATTGCAGAGTTGTGAGAAATCATGTCAGTATAATAATTCTGTAATCCCTCCTGCAAGCCAAATGAATGTAGGAAGGCCTGATTGTGAGAGAAACTGTGCTTCTTGAGGTCTCCATCTGTGATGTTCAAGGGTATAAATCACATGCAATTGAGGAACAGATCATATTACTGCTATTGCAGTGAAAGGCAGGCATAATGCATGTTCCCCAACTGTATGCTTTCCTTTTAAAGGGTATACAATCACAACCTGCATCTTCAGCAGACAAAATGTAGTTCTGGTGTCTTCTAGTGATAAATGTGGGCTCATCTGTTGCTGCCCTGTGTTTCATCACAGCGAAGACTAACCACTAAGGTAAAGTAACTTTAAGTGCTAGTGTACTAGTCTCTTATCACACTCTGTGCACCCTCCTCTGCTTTACAATGCATAATGCTGGATTTACTAATGCTTTGCTGAAACATTGAGATCTCTGTCTGATTTTTCATCTTATCATGCATGTGTCTGTTTTGTTATGCTCTTTAAAAACTCTACCATAGAAGAGTGTGCTAGAATCTTTGACTGGTATTCCAGGAAAAAAAGAAGGCTCTTCAAATGACTTACTAACAATAGGATTGTAAAGGCCTATTTCATCTAGGCTCAGAAACCTCTTTACAGTCACTGAATTAATAGTAATACATGAGTAAACATAATGCTGAAAGCCAGGAACTGAGAGTTTACTCTTTAAGGTGGGATTTGTGGGTTTGTGCCACTTTACACAAGTGTGTGTACATACGCACTTGCATATACATTATATATGTACATGTAGAAGAGTGTCAGGGTTTTGCCCGGGTGGAAAGAATAATGCCTTGGGAGATTAACTCCTGTTAAGAAAGTCAGTAGCAGACTCATTCACTTTCTTTGAGATCACAATGTGTTACTCTCTATTAAGTCAGTCTTTCAAAACTAGCCCCCAGATACAAGTCTAGGTAGTTTATTAATAGAACTGTTTGAAGAAATGCTGATTCAATATCATCAAAACATTCTGTGGGAACAAGCTGGTTTTTCTTAGTTACTTTTGACAGAAACTAGGCAGGTTTCCATGGAAACTTGCCTGCCTCACCAACAGTTTGCCTGTCTGGAGCCAGATTTCCAGCCATGAGATGAGTCTAAGCTGCTTGGCTGCTGGGGCTGTCAGGGTTCAGAGAGCTTGTGGAACGTCACCTTGAGTTCGTTTTGAAAAGCCAAGCAAAAATATTGCATCAATTTCTGTAAAGAACATTTGAGGATTCTTGTCCTAAGAAATGTTGAAATCTTTTTCCAATAGGCAACAATTTTTCCCCCTCTCAGATTTTCATTCAGAAAAGGAATTTTGTGCCCTGACTACTAGGTTCTTGAAAAGCTGCCATATCTCATACTTCAGGTATGGACCTACAAAACATTCCACTGCTTTTACAAAAGTCACAAGCTAGCAATAATTAGCCCTAATACTTGTCTGAGATGAACTGTAACTCATTGACATGGCATGGTTTCAAAGCTGTCAGTGTAGGAGGAACACTGACTTGTGGCAAGACAGGTGTGAAGGCAGTTATTGCTTAATAAACATGTATATTGTTCTTTGTAAGTGCTGGTATTGGTGTGCTGTGAAAGAAAACTAGGCCTCTAACTGGCTTTTAAAATCTACATGAAGACATTTTTTTCTGAAAATTTGAGATTTTTAAGATTTTCAAGACACAAGTCTCTGAAGGCAATATTTGACCTTGTTCTAAATTTGGATTTATTACAATATCAAAAAATAAATGCAAAGTGTCTTAAACATGAAAAGAGGTACTGAACTACTGATCTACATGTGAAGAGATGTAGACAAAATCACTTTAAAACCCCCTTAAAAGTAAGGCATTAAAAAAAAAAAGACAATCACACTTGATAGCTAAAATCTCTCTCATCCTGGCTGAGTTAACTTTTATGCTCTTCATCTGAGAGTTCCTTACAAGGAATGTTTTCATCATGTTCTTTCAGATGTAGTCTTTTCTTTATTTCTCATTGCAAAGAGCTGTTGTCACCATTTTAGTCATCCTTCTGTTTTGTAAGCTGGGTGTTTACAGTGTGGTAGGAATATTAAAACCATCACTCGCGCAGCAAAAAAGCTAATGGAAAAATCTTACTTGCAGCTGTGGAGGAAGCAGAATCATGTCTGAACTTACATATTTTAATCCCTAGGTAACAACAAAGTGTTGCACATCTTTGTGATACACACAGCATCAACTGGGAGAGGCAACAATTGTTCAGGAGCAGTAAGAACATACTGAACAGCCAAACAGGAAAGATGTACGTCTTTTTATTCAGCAGATAAATACACATGAATGTACAAAACTTAACACAGCTAGTTCTTGCCCCACAGATCTTGTGTCACATACTGTAGGCGCATGTAAAGCTCTGAGCCTTCAAGTCACTGTTGTCACAAAGTATTTTCAAACACATTCATTTAACTAAGCATGATTCACTAGTCCTTTCTGGCCTTGTTTTACTGCTTCCAAGCTTCATATTTGGATTCACGGTTCTTACTACTGTGGCATGCCTATGTCTCTGTACCCTAACGTAGTTGCTTTCTCCTATTAAATAGGAGCTCTTCTGTCTTTGACTGTGTTTCATACTTGACCATGAAATACAGTGGGGAACCTTCAGCTGATGGAAAAGAACAAAGCTCCATCTTCTCAGAAAGATTTGAGATATAGCCTTGCTTCCTTCATAATGCAAAGCCAAAATGGTCTGCCTCTTTTTTTTAGGATGGGAGAAATTATTTTCTTATTGCTGTTTTCTCCTCCCTTTCCCCCTTTTCTGAGTTGAAACACAGATATCCTCACACTGGAAAGGTAGGATATCTCAGATTTCTGAGTACCTACTCTAGCAGGTCTTAGTGGGACTAGCTGCCATGCTAATACCCCACCCTAATACTTACCTTTACAAACAGAAATGAATAACCAGCATTTGATGAGTGTTTCTGTTAAGATGAGTGTTGGTGAAGTACTGAGTACTGTTAACTTGATGTTCAGACTGTGACTATTGCCATTTTTCCCCTTTATAGCATTAATATTTTCCCTATTTTCATTCTTAAACACATATAAAACACAGGTGATCATAATCCTATTTTTCAACTCTGACTATATGATTTTTTTGCAGGATCCCAACCTTCTGATGCAGTTAGATAGAATTTTGCCATTAGGCATTGGTCAAAATCCTTCAACCATTTTACCTGAAGGACCTGTCAGCTTTCTGGTCTCTCTCCTGAGGATCTCACTGCTCATAAAGCCACTGCTTTACTCATTTTAAAATCTGCCCTTAAGGAAAACCAATGCAATCCCCCTCACTACCATTATTTATATTAATTTCTTTAACAATAAGGAGGTATCCTTTCTGCAAGTGGTGACCTGGGATTTTCCTCTTTCTTCTAATTTTTTCATGTGAATGTTTCCTTACTGTCTTAAATTCTCTCTTCTGTTCTGTTTGTCTCATCTCCTTATTGTGTGCTGAGCAATGAGACTGAGTTTCTTGGGGCCAGAAATATTTTCTGTTTCTTTTACCACATCTAACACAAAATACACCTTTTCCCAAGCCTTTTAACATCTAATATAGTCTGATACCTGAATAAGAGTCCAAACTCTTGTGTGTTATCTGAAACTTTAGTTTATTCATTTAAGAGAGTTTACCTACAGGGGAAGATAAAATAGGCAGCGGCGTCTTACTTTTCTAGGATAAATGTGTGTGGAAAAGTTTGGACATTCAAAATACTGGTTATAAAATGGGGCTGCCTTTGACAAATGAAGTGCCAATGCCCTCAGGAAAACGCAAGATGGAATAATATGTCAGTTATTAGCTGGCAGAAAATCTGAGGTACATTTTTATACCCTCTGTTATTTAACTGTGGATGCAGTCACTGCATGTATAGTGGGCCAGATTATTTCATGTTCCTGCCTGTTTGAAATACTCTGGGGTGGTATCAGGAAGCCAGATCTATCCAGCAGACTATTCCCTAGATACCTGACGTATGCTCACAGACTGTGCTTTAGCTTGGGTTGGCAAGAGATTGGGGCATTTTTAGAACTATGTCATCCTCATACCTCCAGCTAGGTGCTATCTTCTCTGGGTGTTTGCTTTCAGATACAGGTTAGAAATGTTCAGGAACCTTATTCTATGCCATGGTGCAGGTTCTTGCTAATAAGCTCATATCTGTGAATGGTTTCCTGGTGATTCCTACCCTTTGCACTAAGCGGGTACAGGGGTTTTGTTGGTTGTTTTTACCAGAATTGTTCAGTAGGCATGAAATATTCATCCTGCAAAAAGAAAAAAAGGAAAGAAAATGCGTCAGCTTCTGAGATGACTGAATATCAGACACTGAAAGATGTGGGAATATGTGCAGCAGAGAGAAAAGAATTCTTCCATGGAAGAAACTGAGTTAAATAGTAATGATTTATTAATGATGTTAGGGATAGCTTTTTTACAGTTCTAAGTCCTTGAAAAAACCTGTCTGACCCAGAGGAAAATTATTGTCATAGTATTCACGGTAATGCAATTAATTTTCAGCAATTAAAAAGCAAACTGTAATACCAATTCTCCTTTTTCTTCTTGTAGACTTTATAGCCCTGCTATTGTACAAATGAAATAATGCAGGCCTAAAGGTTGCTACTATATGTTCTGGTTTGGCTTAGAAGAATAAAACTGACAGCTAATCAGCATTTGATAGCCAGATTGACAGAGGTGTAGTTTTGTTTAATTGTGGCCTATTCAGTTTATGATAATGCACCATACCAAAATCAATTTACTTTTTTAGTACTTTTTGGGTTATCAAGTCCTTCACATTAACAAATCTACTGTTCAGAAAGGTAAGTCAAGAAATGTTTAGTTCAGGAAACCTGACATTGTGTCATGCAGAAAACTAATGTGAGCAACTAATTTGTCAGTAAATATCAGATATGGGGAAGAAACCAATGAGAGACGGGAAAAAAACAAACAAACAAACATAACACAACCCAAACCCAAACCACCAAAAGCCTTTTCCTAATTAGTATCATAGCGAAGCAACAGCTTTGTTTTCTATGGGGAAGTTATACAGACAAATGAGCTGAATTTAAGAATCTTGTATGTTGTGGCCAGGAAGGGAAAAAGAAAATCCTGATTTTGGGGGTTTGTTGCTAACTTTGAATAGTTAGATTCATTGCTTATGACAAATAACCAAAAGCCACACAAATAGATGTGTAAGCATTTAACACTTTTGCCAGCCAAATCTCTTCTACAAATCTGCACAACTATGTTTAGAAAACAAAGTATTTGGTGTGATCTACAATTCCTGTCTCACATGTGTGTGTTTCCCAGACTATGTAATAGGAAGCAATTATAAAATTAATATTTTAGAGAAAGTATTCAGCTGAATATGGATGTAAGCCTACACCTCATATAGTCCAAGAAGTAGTTATCTTCACTATGTGGTTCAATTTAAAATCAGCTTCAGAATTCATCTACAGTGGATTTGATTAATTGTTATATGATTAATGCTGTGGTGGTAGCACTGTAACTGTTGTTTGACTGGGATTGATTGATTGACAGACTGACACATTTTTGTTCATTGCTTTTGTGTGTCTTTCTCTGGATCTGTGTTAAATGCTACCACATCATTCTGATGCAAAAAAATTGAAGTTTTCTTTCAAAACTTGTGGTTGCTAGTGCTGTATAATCCTTAGTCTAGACCTTCCTAAACTGTTGCAGAGGGTGTGGGTAGGTTGGGAATGTTGTTAAGATGTAGTTTCAGGTGTACAACCTGGTGGATAGAAGGTTCCTAATGCTGACGCAAAACTGTATTGCAGCAACGTAAGCATATAACAAATGTTATTGGGAGTTACCAAATAGCTTTTCTTGTTTCAGGCCATACTAACCTTTGTGAATCTTTGAAAGTATTCACTTCAATACTATTGGTTCACTTTCCAATAAGGTAATTATCTCTTGGGGGGGCCAGAGAGTATGCTGAAGGCAGGCAGGAAACAGATTTAAAGATAGGAACTGGTGAAAACAAAGTAGGGAGTAGACCAAGCAATTGAGAGTGGAAAAAGGGAGTGGAAATGGAAAGAGAGATTCTAACACGCCCAAATGTAGTTATCGATAATTTATAGAACCTGTTATTTCTTCAGTTAGAAATATGGTAAACATAATTATACCAACTTTTGAAGGGGACAATCTAAATTGAAATAAGTGGTTTGAACTCCTCAAATTAGTTTTGGCAGCCCTACCATACTAAAAGTAGATCATGATTTTCTAACTCCACTGTTAGCAAATCTACTCATTGAACTGGTTGGGTTTTGAGGATTTTTTTGAGCATTTTGTTACCAACAATGGCTCTAAACCAGGTGAAGAATATTTGTATAGACTCATTGCTTTCTCATTAGAATTGTCTCTCACGTCTGCCTCTTTTAAGACAATGTTTATCTATTATAGTCTTTCTTAGAGTGGCTTTGATTTAGCAGCATTTTTTATCTGGTGCTGGAACATATATGGATCATGTCATCAAGTGTCTGTTCCCTGACCTGTTTTACCAACCACCACACTAATATTTGGACTGGCATACGAGAAAAGGTGATATTTGCAGGGGAGGGAGATACGAAAGAAACAATTGGGCCAAGTAGCTGCTTAAATTGAAACTACTGCTGAAAGAAATGCATGTGAGATGTTGGGTTTTGGAGACTTGGAATTCATTCCCTGTTCTGCCACGGACTTCCTAACTCTTTGGTGAGTTACCTAAGCTCAGACTGATAGTTATTTTATTACCTAGTTGCCATGGATTTTTATGGACATTAGAAGACTAAGTGCTAATGTAAGTCTGGACTTATACCCTTGTACCTTTGTTAGGTATCTCTAAACACTTTGAAAATAAAGAGGAATGAAAAAAAAATTTTGAAGGGCTTGGATGTTAAGAGTATGGGAACACTGTCAAATAAAAGATCCATTTTTCATATAACTACATATATATATTCACATGTGCTTGAATAGGACAATTGCTAATGCGTCCTTTACTGGGGTGTGGTGAGTGCAATTTATGTTCTCTGAGGCAATATGACAAGTCAGGATTTGATCTTCTTGGCAAAGGAAATTTCAATGGGTAAAACCTGATTTGCCTTTTCCTTTGGAATAAAATGCTTCCCAATAAACAATGCTGGTGAATCCTTTTCCAAGTTCCTTCAGAAAAGAGTAAATGAGCCAGCAAGCAAGGTTTTTTGAATGACGCTTTCTCATAAGAGTGTTGGAGGTCAATGAGATATGTAAAACTTCCTCTAGCATGTTCAGGCTTAGCACTCCCTTTCCCTGGAATAGTATCAGAGACGAATAATTTTTTCCTGTGTAAAGTTTATTGTTTGAGACCTGCTTCTCACCTTAGAAAAAAATAACACCCCTTCCCTCTCCTCCCCCGCAAAAAGCAGAAGTTTCCATGTCCGGCTTTGTCCTGACACACCTTCTGAAATAATAAGTGGAAGTCACAGTTCTTCAGTACTGCTTTCGTCATAACAAAAAGGTCTACAGAAGCCTGGGAAAATAAAAGTGAGCAAGTAGCAATGTGTGCTGAAGTTCAAAGGGTGGGGTTTACTTATGGTTGTATTTTTCACGTTAGCTAGCCAAAATGCTGTTTGTTGATCAAATTAGATGAGTGAGTGATCAAAGCATTCATCTTCTGTAAGCCAACTTCTGTTAATGTTAAGTATGGGAAAATGGGGAGAATGTGAACTCAATCAGAAGAGGCAGATAATTTGAAATTATTAAATGGGGACTTGAGGGGATTGTAGGCTGTCTTTTGACTGTGTGGGAGAGCTTTATAAAGCACAACTTGAAAACATATTTCCAAATATTAGAATTAGCCTAGCATAAATCAGTAACTTTTTTCATAAACAAGAACTGTTTTTTCTAAGAATAGCAAAACTGTGATGCTTGAATAAGATCATACTTGGTTTGTATTTACCCTGGGCCTCTGCAACTCTTTTTATTGTGGAATTAATTTTTTTCCCCTTTGCCACTTAGAATCTGTTCTCTCACAGTATATATCTAACAGCATTTTTTGGTAAGTATCCAAAATACTTTCAATGAAATGAATAAGTTATTTGATGTGTGAGTGCTTAGCATGCTACTTTTCATCTCAGTTATGGATGTATTCACTGTCATCTACTCAGTTCCTGAAAACAACTGACCATCAAATCTTTGAGGATTTATCACACTTTACATTTTAAAATGTAAGTAATTTCATACAAGAAAGTATTTACTCTTGAGTTTTCATAATAGTAGTGGGGGGCAGCAGGGACAGGGAACACATTAAAGAAACTAAGTGTATTGAATTTCATGTGGAAGATTTGAATGTGGCTAGAATTAGATATGTTTTACAGGAAAATATTGATGGACTGTACAGAACAAGCAAAGAATTGGATGTAAGGAACTAAATACATGCTACAAAGTGCCTGTAGAATTTACTTAAATCTCTATCAGTATATTATTTGGGTTTTTAAAAATGTAGAATTTACTATATTTTTGTTATAAATCCTGAATTTGGGTAATGTTCTCACTCTCATTGAGACTGTGCTATAGCACAAACATTGTAGAAAGAGATTTGCCCTAGAATTGAGGGCAAATATTTATCCATGTGTAACAGACCTTTTTTAAGAAACTCTTGAGTTTTTCGGCATGCTTAGAAGTGAAATTCAGAGAAAATGTATTCACATTGTCCTCTCACTTCCTGAAAAGGTATGAAATGGGTTCTTGGATAGAAATTCTGGCAAAAGCATTCTTACACTGTTTCTATTCCCTCCCTACCCTACAGGTATTCTAGAAAAAGAGAGAAGAAAGAGAAGGAGGAATAGTTACATCAATATTGTTTCCCTTCTTTCCTTTACTGTACACCCTCTGCTATGTGTTTAATCTATTGCAAGTGTCAAATCTATAGGAAATAATTTTTAGAATAAAAAGCCTGTTCAAAGGAAGGAAAGGATGGGGCTTGTTTCTTAGCAATAGGAAGAGTACAATATGTAACTTTCACAGAGAATGTGTCTATTGTACAGTTTAAATCACAAGTAATTTCACTATCAAAATATGTTGATTATATTTTTAAAATATTAGCTTTAGATAACTGAATATTGTGTTGGCATTCCTTCCAGTACATTTGTGACAACTCTGTGATCTGAAGACAAACCAGCAAACCATTTTAACAGCAACTCCTGTGAATTTCATATGATCTAATTTATTTTCCATCTTTGGAATGAATATGAGAGGCTAGTGATAAATCCCAAATGGAAATAGGTGGAGCCCCCTTTGTCCACATGAAAATGCACAATACACCCTCCTATGTTTTATGGTAGATAGCTAGCATTTGACTATTTTATCATGCAAAAAGCTCTGTATTGTTCAGTTTGCATGCAATCTGCCTGTACGACTGATGAGTGCCTCTGAATAACAGGGATGAATAAGAAGAACTTAATCAAAAGCATGAAGGAGCAATAACCTCACAATAAACTGACTTCACTGAGGGGCAAAAAATATGCTCTTTATATGTACTGTATATAATATGCCTATTTCCCACAGAAATCAAGGATTTATAGTCATATGTCAAGGATGGATTTTATCCATGTGCCTGGTAAATGGTACTTTCTGTGCCTTTTGGTAGAGAACATGATTTTAAGTATTTTTTTTTCACTTGTCCTGTGTTGAAAAGACTGATAGTGAAAAGCAGAGAGTTACTTTATGTGATTCAGAAGGGTGTGAGGAACAATAGCAACCAACACTTCTTGGGATGGGAAAACTCCTCTCCTCCCTAGTGAGTAAGGAAGTCTATCCACACCCAGTATTTTCCAGAGGCCATTCACCATCAGAGGAGACTAAAAGACGGCAGGGGAAACTGAATTCAGTATAGTGTAGGGATAAGATAAAGGGTGATAAAACAGATGAAGTAATGGTTCTAAAGGTATGTTTCTTACTTGTTAGGAACTGTTTTTAAATGTATATTCATTAGTGATACTTTGTCAAGGCGCAGTATTATATGAGTAAGAATTCAAAAGAAATTTCCCTTAATATATCTTGACTATAAAATGTCTATTATATGTATATTTTTGTATGTATATGTATAAATATGTAATGACTGAAAATATGGAAGAAGAAAAGTGTGAAGAAGGGAGGGTGTTAGCAAGTGTATATTTCTGCAAATTGCAGTAATTTCTCTGTTATACTAAGGTGCTTATAGTCTCATAATCTTTTCAAAAAACATCTAAAAACCCCAACTCCTCACCCCAAACCCATAAGTTACATCAATAGTTGTGAGATGCAATCAGGCCCATGATATCAAATTCTTATTCAATGTTCTGAGCAATCCCACTGACATCGTACTGGCGTACCCCAAGAATATTTGTTCACAGGCTGCTTAAACTAGCTTTGAACTAGTTAGCTCAGATACTTTTGAAGTGGTAGTTGAATCAGATTTCCTAAACAAAAACATCACCTGAGTGACTTGAAGTTCTTGGCATTCTCAAGATTTTACTCTTTCCTTTCATTGAGTAGGCAAAGTCAGGCTGGCTACAAAGCACATGTTATCTTGACAGATGAAGTCAAGGTCTTCCTAGGAAATACACCAGGCTGTTTTGTCTGCTAGATATGGATCCAATACAGGAGCTGCAATGGAAAACAAGCTAACAGAAAGCTGTTGGACTAGGTAGCAAGGAAGATATTCAACTTCTGGGAAAAGCATAAGTTTTCCTCAAGAATGTTAGCTAGATTACCCAAGCAAGCCCTGAGACTGTTCAGCAAACAGTGTATACAAGTGGTAAATTTGACCTGAAATCCACTCTTGAAGCAATAGCTGCATATCAGTATAAATGCATCAGGAGACACCAACCAGGAATTGTGGGATTGCTAATTGTGGACATCTGTTTTGAATGTCTGCCACTGACTGGTGATCACACATGGAATACATAGAAAGAAAATATTTTTCCATAGACAGGAGCCTTGTGAAATCTCTCTGGATAGTCTCTCGTAACTTGCTAATGGCTCAAATTTGTTTTTGTTTCAGTTGGCACAGTAAAAGCATAAAACGTTTTTAACCTTCTTTTTTCAAAAATCAGTTCACAAGGGTAAAAAATGTGAATCTGACTGAAATGTGATGTGAAAGAAATACCATGTTTTATTTGTACTTCTTCTACAGGGAGACTGGATCCTCTTAAAGGCAAAATAAAACACTTCAGATATCAACATTTAAAGATCTTATTCCAGCTGTGGCCAAATCAAACAAACAAACAAACAAACAAACAGCTTAGCCAGTAAAGAAACATGGGGCACATATGTTAATCATCATTCTTGATTCCTGTAAAACCTATCGGGACCGACACTCTGTAATTCCATTTACTTACCTGTGACTTTTACCTCACAGGGTTTCCAGGATGAGATTTAGAGGTCAGGTCGCACATCCCTTCATTCACACAAAGTACTAAAAACTTTCTTCCAATGATATTATTTTAGAGAAATAGGTACATTCAAGTGGCTGATTATCCAGGCAATATTTCTGCAGACAAATTGTGTGGGTTTGAGCAACACAGAGACAGTAAATTTTGAACAAAAGTTAACTCAAACACAATCTATCTCCTGAGCACCTGCCTATTCAACTAAGCAGTCAAAAAAAAAACCAAAAAAACCCCAAACCCAAACCCAAAAACTCAAGTAATGTTAACAATTGCCAAACCTTAATGAATCATTCATTCTTCCAAAAGTCAAAATGTTTCCCCAAATGTTAAATGTGAGGTATGTACATACATGTGTTTTCTAGTTTTGAAGCCTAAGCAAGTAGTAAGAATCCTCCCCTTGGACTATTTCTTGACTTCCATTTTTCAGTAGAAATACAAAACACGAAGGTGGGTTGTTTTGTTAGGTTGTCTTTTTCCCCTTCATTCAAAAGAAGTGAAACCAACTCTTATTTTAGTCAACAGGAATGCAGCTATCTCCAATGCAGACTGGGCAAGGTTTTTACATATATGATCCTTAATTACACAGAGGCTTTTTTCCTTGTTAAATGTAACTTATGAAGAAATGGAGGAGTGGTGTTTAAATTAATCTTCAGCAAATAGAGTCAAAACTAAGCAAAAGGAAAAAATACTGATGTTCTAAGGAATTTTAGCTCATCTCTATGTTGCTAGGAGGTAACTCATTCTGGAGCACGTGATTTTGCACATGAATACTTTCCAATGAAATATCATTCCTGCTAACATCAGTCATCAACAAATAATTTGTTTTGCTGTTTAGGCCAGTAAAAATGAATAAGGCAGTCTAACATTTCCAAGAACTGAGTATAGTAGATTAATGATATATTTGATGTTGAGGTATGTGTGTAGGGAGTTCAGTACCTTTGTAGGCTAAGCTGATTTCACTGCTACTCCTATCAGCAGTAGCACTTCCTGAACTAGACTAAGGATCTCTGAAGTACAACTTTAGCAACTTTGGTAAAAAAATAACTTGAAGGTATAACCTCAAATTTAGCTGATATTCTATTAAACACTGAACAGCCTAGCATAGTGATAGTAAAGAACTGATCAATGTTTTTTATACTTTAAAGAAAACTGCAGATGTTTTACAAGAATAAGTTTTCTGATTATTCAAATTTCGTGATGCATATGCCATGCCCTTCCCCAGTATAATTTTCCTCCTAAGGGGTGGCTATGTTTAGCTTAGGTTCTTTTTTTTTCTAGTTTACAGTCTTTGCCTTTGAGATTCACTGGGTTGTTTAAGGAACACAGGGCAAAGAGGCTAGAGATTTAAGACTTGGATTTTGAAATAGTTCCTCAAGTGGATTATCAGGCATGATGAACAGGTCCTCTGTTTTATTGATGATTCTTTAAACATGTCTTCTGATATTTTCTTCTTGTCAGTCGGATGATTTTTTAATTTGTATTTTGTACTTGTATATAAATGAGTTATACAGCCTTTTAGACAGACGGTTAATTTACCTAAGGCTAGCACAGTATCATATAAGGGTTGCTGTAGCTTCTTTTCCTTCACAGTTTTTTCTTGTTTACCAAACTAATACAGAAATGGGAAACAAAAAAGTAAAAGTAACATGAAGTTTTCTTCCTGTACATGATTCAGAGAACACTTTACTATTTCCCTTAAAATACATGAGGACCTACAGCTGAAACTCTATGAATCCTTGAATTTAAGTAATACATGTTGGTTGAATTTGGGATTGTCTTTATACGTAAAGGAATCTTCCAGATGCTTCATAATCTTCATTTTATGGAGATTTCTAAGCAATGTGGTTTTATCACATATTGTGTGGTAATAGTGAGACCGATATAATTTAATTATTGTTTTGGTTTACTATAACTTTCAAATTTGAGACACTTACTTTGCATCTCATTGTGGTGGGTTGACCCTGGCAGGATGCCAGGCACTCACCAAAGCCACTCTATGACTTCCCTCCTCAGCTGGACAGGGGAGAGAAAATATAACAAAAGGGTCATGGGTCGAGATAAGGACAGGAGAGATCACTCAGCAGCTACCATCACAAGCAAAACAAACTTGACCTTGGGTAATTAGTTTCATTTATTACCAGTCAAATCAGAGTAGGGTAATGAGAAATAAAACCAAATCTTAAAGCACCTTCTCTCCACCCCTCCCTTCTTCCTGGGCACAGCTTGCCTCCCAGTTTTTCTACCTATCCCCCCCAGTGGCGCAGAGGGACAGGGAATGGGGATTACAACCAGTCCATCACACATTGTTTCTGCCGTTTCATCCTCCTCAAAGGCTGGCCTCCTCACACTCTTCCCCTGCTCCAGTGTGGGGTCCCTCCTGCAGGAGACAGTCCTCCACGAACTTCTCCAACGTGGGTCCTTCCCACGGGCTGCAGTTCTTCACAACCTGATCCAGCATGGGTACCTTCCACGGGCTGCAGTCCTTCAGGAGCACAATGCTCCAGCGTGGGTCCCCCACGGGGTCACAAGTCCTACCAGAAAACTTGCTCCAGCATAGGCTCTTCTCTCCACAGATCCACAGGCCCTGCCAGGAACCTCTCCAGTGCAGGCTTCCCATGGGGTCACAGACTCCTTCGGGCACCTACCTGCTCCAGCGTGGGGTCCTCCATGGGCTGCAGGTGGGCATCTGCTCCAACGCGGACCTCCATGGGCTGCAGGGGGACAGCCTGCCTCACCATGGTCTTCCCCACGGGCTGCAGGGGAATCTCTGCTCCGGCGCCTGGAGCATCTCCTCCCCCTCCTTCTTCACTGACCTTGGTGTCTGCAGGGTTGTTTCTCTTACATGTTCTCACTCCTTTCTCTGGCTGCAGTTTCTGTTGTACAGCAACTTTTTTCCCTTCTTAAATGTGTTATCCCAGAGGCACTACCACTATCACTGATGGGCTTAGCTTTGGCCAGCGGTGGGTCCGTCTTGGAGCTGGCTGGCATTGGCTCTGTGGGACATAGGGGAAGCTTCTAGCAGCTTCTCATGGAAGCCACCCCTGTAGCTCCCCCACTACCAAAACCTTGCCATGCAAACCCAATACTCTCATTAAGACAGATTTTGTTCTGTGATTTTACCACTTGCATAACAAACAGATCTTAAAATAATTGCTCCATAACTATGGTAGAAACATTGCCCCTCTTTGGAAGTAGAAGTTAATATTTCAAATCCTGCTACATATACATGAGTCATGTGCCACCTGGTCATGTGCTTTCTGTGCTTTTCAAAGAATTTCCCCCCACCATTTACGTACATGAAATCTGTATCCACTGAAAAACACAAACATGAGCCTTAGAGGGTGAAAGGCTATGAGCCACAAGGAAATCAAACTGCATTCCTTGCACACAAACTCACCTATATCAAGTTATGCTTAAACATAAGAAGGATTGCTTTCCTCCCACTAGTTGGTGCAATTAGTTTCATGAAAATAAACTACAAAAATAAATTGAAATATCTTTTTGTTCAACATTAAGTAAACCTAAGGAACATAGAGAGATGACTTCATATAGCTTGAGAGAAATAAAAACATCTATTTACTAGATCAGAAACACATCTATGAGGCACTAATGATGTTCACATATGATGTCTTTAAACTGTAATTCCTTAGGGAGGTGATACTAAAAACCATCTGAAGCGTTGGCAAAAAAGTCAGTGTCAAGGGTCAAATCTATCTTCATGAGAAGACAAGATCACACAATTTATCAAATTATTTACATATGGTGTTATGTATGATTTACCTTAAGTATCTACCTGATTTTACTAGTGCTCTGCTCCTTCTGTTAGATTTGACAGCAGCTGCTGATTCCGTTTGTTTTCCTGTTGACCTGTGATTTTCTTGTTGAAGTGAGTCTTCAGTTGTTTTTCTTCCTTTCTCACTAGAGTGAAGAATGTAGGTGACAGAGCCTTATCTGTAAGGTCCTAGCTCTTGACTTGCTAAGCTCTTAAAAGCCACAGAGCACTCTGGAATATATCTTTATCAGATAACTGAGGCTCAGGATTATAATTTGAGAATCCAGGAACAATTACAAGTGGTTTTTTTGTGATCCTAATAGGAAAGGTTTCTACATTTAGAAAGGAAATTAAATTAATTCTGAACTTTTCTTGAAGCTGACCAGCTGACACCTATCCTGAGCCCACCAGAAATCGTTAAAATTCCAGTGAAGTACAGAAGTACTTTAGTGTCCCTAATCGGACAGATTTCTGAGTCTGGTCAACTGTTATAGTGAGGTCCATGAAAAAAAACAAAATAAACCCCAAAGAGTTTTATACCCCCCTTCCCCCCTGCCAAAAAAAAAGCTGGCTTCTTAACACACAGAAAATATGTGTGACTAAGCTAAAATGGAAAAACAAAGGGTTTACAGAAGTCTATGCCCACTGTGTCCATGAAGGTATGGATTTTCTTTATAACAGACTTTAGAACCACCTGTAGTCCCAAAGAAATGTATTCCATTCCTTCTAAGGCTTGGTTATCCACTTCCTGCTCCTTGTTTAGATCTTTCCATTTAAGCCTTAGGCTCTTAGCCCCAGACCATGTCTTTTCTCTCACAGACATCTCTGGAAGCTTCTAGTTACATAACAATTAGTCAATTTAAAAAACTCTTCTTTGAAAAAATACAAAAATTTCACTAAAATATACTGTCCTCCAATCTATCAATGAAACAAATACATGTTTTAAAGAATAATAAAGCTCTATATACAGTGTTTGTTAAATATGTTTTTTTTTCAGATGCCACAGCCATGAGTGACTAGCATGCACCCTCTCAGTGTGGCTAGGAGGTGATTACTCTTTCTAACATAGAGCCTCTTAATGCATACTTTCATTACAGAAGTCAAGATTGGAAGTAATATTTTTGTATTTTACTAGTTGTCAAAATTTGGCATATCCTGGAGATTCTGAGTGAGTTTGACAACTGCCACTGGTGTTGCCAGAAACTCTGGAAGTTTTCTGGGCTCCTGCAGATGCAAATGGAATGTTAAAGAGACTGATATCTACAACCACTTCTTTTCAGGTGCTTCTGTATCAGTGACAAATGTAGGCTTCTATAGAGTCAAAACCACAGGGTACTACGTGAATATGGTAAAAACCAGTCATTTCTTATAGAGCACTTAGAGACCTAGTACAGACTTTAAAAATGATTCAGTGAGAAAATGTACTGACTTCCCAATATGTTTGCAGAATTGCTATCCAAACATTCATCACAGGAAGAAAGCAAAAGGAAAGAAATGAAGCAGGTTTACAGAGAAATTTAAATTCTGTGATTACCTTCTGAGGAAATGTATACAGATACAAGGGTGACAGAAGGCATTGAATCAGAATCTTCAAAGCTTAATCAAACACCTGAAATGCAAACCCATTCTTTTTACTTATTCTCACTCAGTACAACTGAGAGGGCTCCACCTTATGAATTCAGTAATCAAATGATTAATCAATAGATATGACTATTCCTTTTCTTCTGTAGAATACCTCCAGTTTATATTACAGGTACTGTGTAGTTTACCTCTATTTCTGTTACATGAATTTGTATCCCATAGGCTACTTAGTAGTTGCACTTGGGTGGCAGAAGAGTGTTTATAAGAATGATTATTTAATCCTTTCTTATCCTCTCCACTATTCCCCACACTTCAAAAAAAAAAATTTGTGACATTAAGTGATGTTGTTTATGCAAAGAAATTGTATTTTGTTTCTCAGAATGGAAATTGTGCTATAGCTTGGAGCAGAAAGGGAAGTAACAGATTGCTTTAGAAAATTTTAAGCCAGTAACATCTCACTGGGTATAGAATTAGGAAACCTGAGGAATTACAATCCTGTTGTAAGATTATTTTTTAAAAAAACAACCTGCAGAGAGCTCATTTTCAGTCAACTAACTTATTCTTTCTTTCTATGGCTTCTTTATTTATGCTTGCCAAGTTCTTCTCTAGTTTAGACCAACTGAGATAAACAGAAGCAGCCAAAACACATTCTGTTAATATTGCTTTACCATTACTTGAACCAATTATGAATTAACACCACTTACAAAATGAATAGGAGTTAGGAATGAAGAGAATGGAGAACTGGAAACAAAACTACCCAATTTGTTCTGTTTGTTCCTAAGGAAACTTTTTATTTGTGATGATACAGTGTACTTCTTTAGCATGTTTGAATGTTGTAGCTATGAAACAAGAAGTAAAAGATTACTTGCCTTATACTGAGGGGACACCATTTTAAACCAGTAATGGCTTAGTGGCCTCAAATCACAAAAATGTTATTTTATTTCTGTGCACTTCTGAGTACTTTTTTTAATACTCGAAGTGTACAATACCACAAATTCAAATACCGCAGAATAGGATGTGATGATTTGTATAGGCTACAATAAATGAAACTAGCAGGAATCTAGCAAGGACCTCAGTAATCTTTATGTGAGGAAGTGATACTTCAGAAATTGCCACTATGTTGCAGACAACACGGTAGCATAAAAATGTTCCATCAACTGAAATTTCTCACTGATAGTCATGTTTTCTTTTTACAGTTTCTTGTTTTCAGGTCAGACTTCAGTAACTTGACTGTGGCTGCTTCCTTCTCCATGGATAAATTACTGGGAAAGTAATCACCTTGAGTCCCATAGTTGCAAGGAATGATTTGTCTAATGCTTAAGGTCATGTTTTTCTCCAGCTAACACATTAATATCCTCTTCAAAGATTTTACTAGTGTCTTGATATGAGGTGACTGAAACTACTATGGTGTCGGTGCAGTACAGTTAAGAGTAACTCCTACAGCACTCAGTCTGGTGAATTTTAAATTCAGATTTATGATACAAATATTGGCATGAATTCTGAAAAAATTATCAACTGCAAATGAATAGTAGTCTGTTGGCATCTTTTTTCTAGAGCTTAGCAGTAAAACTTGAGATTAGACTATTTCCCTTCAGAATAGCAACGCTTACTAGAAACTATATTTGTTTGAAAGATTTGTTGATGACTTATTGTTATATGTAAGTTCAGGACTGCAGTAGAAGGATTTCATGTGTACCTATTAGATAAAAGTTAAAAAAGAAGTATCAACCATTCTGATTTTCCCAGGACATACCAGCTGCAACATTGCAGATCCTGGTGTGAACAAAATTTTACAAAATCCTAACTTTGTCCTAATTTAGTGTTGGTTGTAGCTGTCATTTTTTAAAGGACATTCAATGTGCATATTTGCCTGTAGATGACTGATAGTAAATGTACCAGCATCACCGGAACATGACAGCAACAGTTGAATCCTCTGCCTCTGTGTATGTTCCCTGGTATTCTGTCAGAACTGATTCTTCAAAGTGCAGATGTTCATGGAATCATATTAAATGAAGATAAGG
The DNA here is from genome assembly GCF_026419915.1 of Harpia harpyja. Lineage (NCBI taxonomy): Eukaryota > Metazoa > Chordata > Aves > Accipitriformes > Accipitridae > Harpia > Harpia harpyja. The sequence goes on from NC_068947.1 coordinate 19,110,607, forward strand.
AAGTTGTTCAGTGGGGTTTTTTTAACTTTTTCTTTTTTTTTAAGTGTTTTAAGAAGTGTTCTGTGAGCAGTGTCTGATGCTTTCCCATTGGTCTGTGGGAGAAAATAAATGCAGATACCCGAAGCAACAGAATGCTATGTTACAAAGTTTAAGATATTCATTAAGCAGCTTTTATTTTTTTCCCTAAGGAAAATACAACATAAGTTTTGATTAAGAAACTTCCCTTGAAGTTATTGTTGTAGCCTAATGGTTGCTTTCTTTTAATACAGCCTAATGTGTGGCTGGCCTTCTTCACCAGAAGAGCACACTGCTGAGTTTTGCTCACCTTTAGGACTCCCCAGTTCTCTTCTGCAAAGCTGCTTTCTATCTCATCTGCTCTCAGCCTGTACAGTTGCAGAGGGTTAGTCTGTAAAGGAAAAGGAACTACAGTGCCAACCATTGTTATGTGGTTTTTAATATGAGCAGAAGCAAACTTTGGTTTGATCAGCTTAATCAGTTCTGGCCTACAGCAGCTCAGCAATCTGAAGCTTTATCAATGAATGTCATAAGTAATGGGATTATAGCACTCTCTCCCAGCTGGAAAAATGCATTGTCTTTTTCAAGAGCAAGTAAAAAGAAAAAAATAATTGACTAGATTAGCAGCAATACAGGCTTTGGAGGAGCTGCTCCAGCTGTTAAAGGCAGATTTTGTAAAGTTCAAGGTACTGGCTCACAGCATGCTCATATAATGCATTTAACAGGTAAATTGAAGGTAACCTGATGCCAATTAATTTGGAATGTGTAGCTTCAAAATTCATAAGTTTTTTAAATACACACAAATCATCAGATTGCATGAATTTTAAATTGTTTTTTCTGAGTTTGTTGAAATGTGCTAGATGAGTACAGCAGTTTTTCTTGATTACCACTGTTTCTGGCAGTTGAATGAATCCTGAAAGTTTGCAGCAGTCTGAGATCCTGCTTCATATTTCAAGAAAATATCCTAGAGTACAAAAAAAAAGCCAGCTGGACATTATGCCCACACCCTTGTTTGATTCAGGAGATGTAATTGGTTTTCTGTTACAGAAGGCCTATTTATTGATGCGTGTTTGAACATTGAATTCCATTTGGCAAGAATCTGTTTCCAAAATTGAGCTCTTTTATAGGTTTTAAGCTCTCTTTCTACAGATAAGTGGATTCTGTGGTTCAGAAAGGACTTGTCATGGATTGTCAAGTCATTACAAGAAATATTTTCTTTTTCCCGTGAGATGACAGGATGGTTTTAATTTGGTTTTTCCTGTGGCTTCTGCTGAAGCTACTGACTCAGAATTTTGCAGTCACTTCATAGATTAGAAATTAGGGCAGGAAAGTATATGTAATTGCCTTTTTCCTGCTGTACTGGCCAAAAAGTGGCATAAATCAAATTAATAGATTGTTCAAACAGTCTGTACTCAAAGAAAAGAGTGACATCTTGAATCAAATACAAACTAAAGGCAGTATGATGTTCATGTCTTCTCTTAGCTTCTGCCTGAGGACAAATCTCTTAGTTCTCTCCTTGTACTGAACACAGTAACTAAGAAACCAGTAGGCAGAAAGTAAAGATACCAGGTTTGCTAATATGTTAACATATTGCAGGGCCTTCTTGGAGCCATGTGAGCACCATGAAAACTAGGATCCTTTCTAACATAAGCCTTTATTTGCACTATATTTAAATGTAGGAAGGGCAGAGTTTCAGCTGTATATATAGGCAATTTTAAGGTGTTTTTTATTGTCATTATTCATAATGTGACTCTTTCCTTTATATTGAAGCTGTTGCAAAGGAGTACAAATATCTTTCTAAGGAAACTTTTACTGCAACAAAACATGAAATCCTGTACTCTCACTGAATGCAATAGATCATTAGAGTCTGCAAATTCCTATATATGCAACTTTCAATGCTAGTGAAGAAGCTGTGTTTTGGAATTGTCAGCACGTTATAGAAAGACAGCTCACTTTACAGGTGGTAAAGCTTTATCACTTTTTCACTTTTGCCCAAGGACCAGAAATTACTCTTATAGTGCCTGCAATATACATCTACACACTATATGATGTATTATATAAAAAATATTTTGCATAACTCAAACAAATGTATCCTTAGCCTGAATATAAATAATGTTTCTGCACAAATCTTGGTAGTTCATATTCCCATAAAATAAAAAGTGTTACAAAGCACAAAAAGCAGGCAGTTGGAACTGCAGTAGATTTGGGTAGAGAACTGGAAATAATTTTGAAACAAAGATTGGTTCCCAACTTTTGGAAGAGTCAAGCTGATGAAATTAACTGTGTCGTGTCTAGATTGCCATAGTCTGTCTGAATTTGGTACACATTATCATCACACATGTAACACCTCTCTCAGATCACATGTATTGGTTCTTCATCCAATGACATTAACAGCCTTTGGGACTCTATCTGTCCACTATAGACTTGGGGTTTTTTGTAGACATCAGAACCCCAGCGCCTATCTTGACAGGCAGATTAAAAGCTCCATTAATTCAAAGTAGCTGATTATTTTATATATCTGATGTGTGAAGAAAAGATACTCCTCCAATGAGGCCAGTGTGCTCCTCAGAGAGTTGATGGAGTCCTTAGTGTTCCTGAGACCAATGATAGCTCCAGTTCCTCTTAGTCTAGTCCATCTTCAAGTAGTTATGATGGAAGATGACTTGTGGTTTAGTCTTGCACTCTGCAGCCTTGAAAGATCTTATGACCTTGAATTTTAGTGTTTCTAATGCCTGGACAAGAGGTCTTTTCCACGGATATGAAAATAAGCAAACTGGCTAATACAGCGCTCTTACAATACACAACAAGATTGCAGGGTTCCTCTCCATTTCATAATGGGGCAAACAACTAAACATGGGCAAACAACTTTAGTGTTATTCTAGTGTAGTTGGATAATATGCTTATTTATCAATTTTTGTAAGCAGAATTTTTTCAATCTTAAGAACTCAAAGGGAGAAAATTGTTAGTATCCCTGCAGAAATGTTTTCCAATGATTATCACTTACAGATTTTCTTCAAAATTAAAAACATTTTGTGTGATTTCATTTTCCCATCTGAGATTACATCATGCATAACAATATAGTGACACTTAATTGCTACTCTAATTGTGAAACGTATTTTAAGTTCATGGCAAGTAAAAATGTCTCCAGCTTCACTTGTCATGTGTATTTCTTCCTGCCATTTGAAATGTCTTTGGTATGTTATACAAATATTTTGTTTTAACCTTAACTGTAAAAGATTAAAACAGAAACTAAGAATGAATCATGAAATATCCAAACAAAATTTTTCCCCTCCCTCTGCAATACATAACAGTCTCAACAGTTTCTAACTGATACTGATTTTTTCATTATTAATTTCTTTCTGCAAGTCCAAATCAAAATGTTTAGATTTATAGGATTATAATATAACCCAACTAATCCAACAGCCTTAATTCTGTAGCAATATTCTTCAGATTTCCTTGTTTTCTCTTTTTATCTCTCCAGAAATCTCAGCAAAAGAAAAAAGTTAATGCGACCAAATATTGTTGGCTTTTCAAGTGCTGCTCTTTCTTGCATGAAGAAAACAAACAAACAAGCTTACATTTATTCAGCAATGTGGCTAAGATTTGGGATTTAAATGTTGAAATAATTTGGCATTCTAGTAAATTATTAATTTCATCCCAGACTTTAGGAAACACATAAATATGTCTTCTGCTGCAGACACATGCTAGATAATATAAAGGATTGCTAGCCTTAAGGACATATCTAAATTTAGGCCTGTATCTATACAAGAATATCTGAAATGAAAGTCCATACAGTCCTAGAGAGCATGTATATAAGACTGTGTTGAGATACTTTTAATTTCAGAGTTTTTCTAGTATAGTCATGGTTGGATTGTGAACAGACCTACCTTGTGCACTGCCAGAAAAAGAAGTCATAATTTGTCTTGTTTTTTCTATTGTATGAAAATTTGAATTTATTATACATGAGAGAGTTGCTTACTGACAGCCTTGGAGACTGAAATTCCCTGTCCCGGACTGATGCAGTTCAGGTGGCATGTCTGCTTCTTGGTTTCCTTTTGGAGGGGAATTTACCATTTATCACTGCCTCTTTGCTGAGGTCACCAAGAACAGCAGCTTTTGTACTTCATTAGTTGTCTGCAGGGAACTGTGTGGTGATCACTTGGCTCAGCTCTAAACTGCAGCATTCAGTTATCAGCAGGTTACATGGCCTTTATTGATCCAAGGTAGTTTTGAGGACTTTAAGTCTCTGTAAACCACAAAGCTTTCCACTAGGTAACAAACTCCATGTATGAAACAGGAATGAAAAGCAGGAAACAGTCTTGCTCCTTACCAGACTTTTTGCATCAAATGGTGAAAGGAGAGTTTGCATGGATAGAGATTCTCAGCGATCATACTGAAAAGAAAAGTAAAATATTTTGGAGTCAGGAATTAAGTTTTCCTCTAAATGAAGCCTGTAGCAATAAATGGTAAAGAGATTTGGTGCACTAAATTTTACAACAGCATGGAGCTAATTTTAAGAATACTACATATTTTGCAGTTAAAACCCCCTGTATCTTACCAGGTAATTGCTATAGAGAAACAGGAGGCGTATCATGTCACTAAGATGTGGGTTTTGTAGAATCTTAAACCATGAGGAAATTCAGTATTGTGCTTAAGACATGCTCAACTATGAACATACAAGATCTGGTCACAGTATTTGTAGCTGGTATTAATATACATTGTAGATCCTTACTGAACAGAATGTTGTACCTCATCTTGGGAAGCCTCTCTTAGTAGCCAGAGATCTCTTGCACATCAGCACTGAAAGCATATCTTCTAACAGTCTCTCATACTGTAAAACCTTCAAATGCATAAAGACCAGAACCACAACCCAGTGGCCTTAAAGCAGCAAGACACCTAAGAAATGAGGCTATGATAGCATATGCTAATGTTACTTATACAAGAAACAGAAACATTAAATAATGGCAGGAAAAAAGCTAGCCTTCCTGTCACCCCTGTAGGATTGTTTTTTTGGTTTTTCCTAATTTAGAAAAAGTAGAGGGGAAATTGTTCACATGGGAGCAGAAATTACTAATGAAATGTATATTAACACTTGAGGGGGGAAATATCATCTCCTGTAACTTCATTTTCAGTCTTGTAAAAAAACAGACGTTTGCTTAACACAATTGTGAGTTCATTTGTCAATGAAGCTTTGGATTCCAGGGGCTGGTTTAGCAGCCATCTTTCCGGATACAAGGCATAGATGAAGTTCAGTATTGAATGACAGGGATTCAAAGTGAGGGGAGTGGGGGGAAAACCAATGCAAACACAGGGGGTATGTAATGTACATTCTACCTTTGAACACTACTTGAAGTTAATATTATGATGTTTCTTATGTTCAACATTTTTAAATCTAGGAATAGTTCCTTCTAGGACACCAAGCCCTTTTAAATTAAATTTATGAACTATTTAGTGTAATATATACAACAGCTGTACATAGCTATTCACCCAAAGAAAAAGAAATACCTGACTTCTACTTGAATTACCATATTTACAATACCCCTTCTTTTAAAGTAATTTTTTAAGACTAAGAGTGCTCTCTGAAATACGTTATTTGATACCAATAGTTTTACTCCATTTTTGTATTTCATGACATTTTAGTTTACCTTCACTAGTGGGACTTTCTTATCACTGATCCAGGCTTGATTTTCCTCCATTAGTTCATATTTAGGTGCTTCTAGAAGTGATCAGGTATCTCTCCCTTACCACCTTCCAACCTCAATGGAAAATACAGTGTACATGGCATCCTTGCTAATGTGTCCAAATAATTCGAAATACTTAAGTATGTGCAGCTCTGCTCAATCGGAATTGCTGAGCTGTAAAACTCAGAGGGACTGTAACATTTTTTGATACCCATGGACTTGTTCCCTAGTGTTTCTCCTTCTGCTACTAAGGTTTCTTGTAGAGGCTGCTGCTTCTGAAACACCTTCCTACTGACAATTTTAATCTCCTCTTCCTGAACAATAACTGAGACACTCTTATCCTAATGGTGTGATTTTTTGTGTGTGTGGTTTTTAACCTCTGTGTTGACTGTGTGAAAATTTCTACCAAAAGGACAACACAAGATCAGCCAGAGCCCTTAAGATTTTCTTGCTCCTTTTAATGCTTTTAATCTTTTATTCTCACTATTAATAGCATAAAGGAATGGTGCATTCATTTTTAGGTGTGATAAAAAAAGACCAAACTCTGTTCAGTGTATTCCTCACAGGGTAACCTATATGTATGAAATGTCAACTGTGAGCTGATATTAAGAGGCTAAATAGGTAACATGCAAGTGTGCTCTTGAATCTATATTAGCATACAGTTGGACATGGTGGTTACATACTGATTTAAACTTTTCATAGAAACAGTGGAAGTAGTTTGAAACTTCAGATCTCACAAAAGAAGCAGTGTTCTTTCATCGAGATCATAGGGATTAGTTATAACAGCTGTACTGATTATTAACGTGGTCTTAATAATCAAAGAGCAGTTTGCTCTTTTTTTCCCCCACTTCTGGAGAGTAAAGAACCTGATTATTTCTAAACCTCAGAAGATGAGCAGTCTTACTTCTCTGTTTCATTAAGATCAGTTGGTGTAAAAGGACCTTAAAGTTGCCTCGATGCAGCTGAAAAAGAAACATTAGGTGCTGAACGGCACAATTCTGACATTGACATAAGCAACTGCCAGACATTATAAATGAAACCTCTACTGAAGGCCAGAAAACCAAGGCAAAAGAAACTGTGCAAGTCATGAATCACTTCAGTAATGAGTAGATGGATAGAAGGACAGAAGGGAGAGGAAAATAATCTAATTGTAGGCTGTGCTCTTTGCTTTTCTTCTCCTAGCAGGTGGTACTCTGCTATCCCACATTCTCCTGTACCCATCACTTCCCATTGATAAGCACGTAAAAGGAAGGCAGGCACAGACCTAGTCTCTGCACCCAGTCAGTGGAGACAGGGAGATTTCATGTTTTGAACCCCACATGGATGGCATTGTTTGGAAGAACAGCGATAATGCTGCTACAAAGCTCACCTCCTGCACTTCTGGGAAACACTGAGCCAGTCCTGCTGAGTTTCACGATTCTTGTACGCTATTGGAAAGTGTTCACTGGCAGTGTTGGGAGCTCCATGCTTCTGCAATTACCTGTTGGTCATGCCGATATTTATGACTGAACTTGTGTCTGTTGAAAATCCTGAAACAGTACTATAAAGTTATCTTACAGCATAAAAGCAGCATATTAAATCACTATGACACATGACCTCTTTTTTTTTTGCTCTTGGGGTTTTTTTGGAAGATATTACTGCATACAAAGATAGACTACTCTATACAAAGAGTAATGAGTTGCTTAAGTATTCATCCCATTAAGACCGTATTTCCTTTCAGAGCAGTGATGCCCATCTTGTACACAAGTAATTCTGTTCCATTGTTACCACATATAAAAGTGCATGTTTTAGCATGAATAGGCTGAGAACACAGTGAAGTGTTTCATTAGTATGTGATCTTGTATGGCTCTTCGTATTAAACCACTCTTTGTATACTTGATTATCAGGAAGGATATCTTCCCTGAAACCATAGTAAAGTGGCTAGGCCAGGTTCAGGAGCTAGTCAGGAAGGTGATGGCTGATTTTGATGACATTGAAGGTATCACATGTCTAGATTTGATAATGAGTTTATTGCCATGGAATGTGTACGAAATACAATCTGACCAGATCTGCTCAGATTCTGGCAAAAAGTGCCAATCATCCCTTAAAAAAAAAAAGTGTAGGAGCTTACAAGTGTAGGAGCTTGCCGATAGTTCATTAGACTAACAAAGTGAATATTTTAATACATTTCTAGTAGTACGGAAGTGCTGCATGTCCACGTTGAACATATGGACCTATGAAAACTTATATTGTCTACGTTGCTATCTAAGGCCGTAGTGTTGAAGGGTGGTTTTGTTTTTCTGTCAAAATGTAAGTTACTGTTACTTAAATGAAATACCACTCTACTGTTATATAGTAGATGTTGCTTGAATATATCCATACCTTTTAAAGGACTCCTTGCCTATTCTTTCAGATAGTTTGATACAGAGATGCTCTCTGGCATATTATAGCTCAGAAAAGCATTGTATAAGTAGCCCCAGAACCTTCTGTCTGTGGGTGCTCACCTGGTGGTGAGGTAAGCCTGGCTAACACACCACCAAGAAGAAATGAATTAATGTTCTTGTGTCTGAGATGCAGGATAATTCATCTAAGCTTCCTATATGTGTCACGTGCTCTGTGTGGTTCTTACTCAAGGTGTGCAGCTACAGACAAAAGAAAGCAGTATTGTTTCTATTGGAGGAATATAAAATGATGGATCTCTTTGAATTATATCAGACTAATTTTTCTTCAGAAAAGTCTGGAAGACTTGCTAATGCTATTTGTGATTCAATGGTTGTGGATAACACAGACTGGGGGAGAAGTGGGGGGCAGAAGGAATTCTGAAGAAATCCAAGTGGTAACTGGGGAAAAATATGTAAATGAATAATCTTATAGACCAATAATGAAATGAGGCTCTGGGTTGGAAACATTGATCTTCTGATTTTATGGTATTTGTGACCATTTGTTTGGAAAAAGCAAAATAAGAGGAGTCCTTGCTTGAATTCCCATTTAATCTTTGACATTGCCATTCTGGTTAAGTATGTGTCTAGTGGTAAGCTTAGTAACACCTCAGAGGATGAAACTTTTCACAATCATCATGATGAAGTGCTTAAACTGGAAAATGTGTGGACTTTGCATGGGAAGCAGGGGAGTGTTGTAGCATGAATAAATACATATGTTGTAGTGGTGTAAACAAGTATAAGTTTGCTGACCCTGATTCTCTGATCCTTTAGATCAGATCATATTCCTTTTGAACATTAGCCCAGACCATTAGCACATTGATACTCAGTGACTGTTTCAGCATTGCTGTAGTTCACAGTCTGGTTCCAGTGGCTTGATGCAATCCAAAGGTTAAAAATAAACTTGAATACTGCTTAAGATTCCACTCTCTCTTCCCTCAGCCATAGCTGGCATACAGATATTCTGGCATAATTCTTTCTAGAACACTTTATCACTTCCAAAAGCAGTTTCCATTTTCTTTATGCCTTTTCAGTGGGGTAACAGAGCTATAAAGAGCCAAAAAACCCCAAACGCCGCCCCCCCCAAAACAAACAAACAAACAAACAAAAAACACACACACAACAAAAAAGAAAGTAGCTCTTCTGATTTAATGGAATGCTTCAAGTTTATAATAGCATACAAGAGAACCGTCTAGTCCAAATTCCTGCAAGATCTATATGATATCAGCAGGCACCTCAGTTTAGCACAGTAATAGGAAGAAAACAATAGATCTCCCTTTTTAGTTTTTTTTTTTTTTTCTATATAATTCAAATCTTGGTTTATTTAAGAGACCCTTCAGGAACATTTCAAGAGTAAACTTGATAATGTAAGAGAAACCATAGCTATCAAAATCATTGACAATAAAGCTAAGCAACTTGTTGATGTCAGTGGTTGGAGAAAGGCAATAAGAAATGCATAATGTCATGTTGAAATTGTATATTCATTGCAAGCCAAAATATCTCTTAACTCTGGATATAGGCTACAAAGAAAATCAAGCATCACCTTCTTAGACATATGTCTGATGTGGGGAATATTTCAATCCAGTAAGCTTTGAAAGTATTCTCTTAAAATATTACTGTAGCATTGACAATATAAAAATCAACTTCCTGGAAGTTGACTGTTCCTGCAAATTTTGAATTGCTATCTTTATATATACGTAAACATACAAGAAGACAGAATGAAAGGAAAATCCTGTGAAAAAACAGTACTCGATTTGTCATCGCATTGCCTTAAAGTATCTTTCTTTTTAAGCAAACCAAGTGTGCAGACAGCTCCATAAACATCTAACTAGAATATTCAGCATTCTGAAATTCTCGGACTGAATTCTGAGCATCTGATCAACTTCCTAGTGGAGACAGGGAAAAATCACACTCTGTAATTTTAGGTCTTTGTGGTTGAACATAATCTTCCACAGGAACTGTGAGACATTGTTTCCTCTGTCAAGAGGGTTTACTTCTGCAAACCTGTATTTCAGAAAGATTGCTGGTTCTGAAAATGAGGGGTGGAAAACAACCCTGCAACCCTTTAGTGAGGGGAGATGAAAATGCTGCTTTTGTGGGTATATAGTCTGCTATAATGATTCTTCCTATAACACAACATATATTTCCCTAATCTCAAAGTGCTAAAGAGTAGCAGTTAATACTTTAGAAAATATTAAACACAGTTCTCCTTTCCTTCTCCTTAACAGTCTGATAAAGACAACTCTGATTTTAGACATGTAACAAAAGGCAACCTGGAACTTTTTTTCATGTACAGCAATAGTTAATTAAGCCAAGGGAACTGATGTATGTCTTGTATTACACAAAAGGTTAGCACTATATTAAGGAAGCATCTGTTTGGTATCTGTAAATTTATGCAATCTTGGGTTTGCTTAGACAGGCTGGGGTTATAGTAGCAGACATTCAGGTGTTTCAGAGATAAACATACAAAAACACAGATCTGACTGTATTTTTTAGTTATATTGCATAGCTAATAGCAAAGTTTCCTTTCGGAATTTTTGTTAACAAGCAGATTTTGGCAAGATGCTTTGAGTTTTTCATCCCAGGACATGTTTTAGATTTTGGTCTTGTCAGACAGACATGTATTTTGAATGCTCTTTGCAGGGTTTCTGTGTGGTCTGAGTGGTGCTAGAAGGTGCCTAGGAAATTTAGCTGTTGGTTTCAATTTGGCCCTCTCTTGTGCATGAAGCACTTGAGCAACAAAAATACACTTTCTAGACCACTGCTCTGTTCAGACACTCTCCATGAGCATGTTACAAATACAAGATCGTACACTTCTAGGCCACAAATTCCCAGAGCCAGAGACAGCAGCAAATATCATTCATCTTTCTTGTAGGTGGTATAAGGAAAGAAAAGCAGATATCTGTTATGTGAAGAACAGCTGTCATAGCATATCCCTACCTCACTTATCTTTTCCGCAACATCACGTATCTGTTGTGGTTTTGATAGTTTACAGGTACAAAGCTGCTTTTATCATAGATATCAAATACTACTCACACACCCGCTAAGTCCTTCTGTGTTGGGAACACCTGTCTTCACGTTACACTGTCATACGACATGAATAAAAATCATACTGTGCTGAACATTATACAAATCCACTATATAATTCATCTGAGAGATTGTCTAAAATTAATCAGACTGATGCACCAAATAAACTAGTTTGCAGAGTACAGGAGTCCAAGGAAATTAGGAGAAACACTAGTCACTGTTAAGTCTAGTTTAGAAAAACAAAACACTTGGGGCCTCATCCCCTGATGACTGAAGATTGGCATTAAAACCTAGCCACGTGTTCCTCAGGAACCTGACTTAAAAGATGGCAAGTGTCATATTGAATTATACAGGTGGAGAGGATGGAACAGCTAACCCTAGACCTGTCCCAAGTTGTACACTGCATACAAAATCCAGAACTATTTGGTTAAGTGTCTTAGGATTTTCAAGCTTCACAGCTGTTGAGAGTTTTGAAGGTAGGTGCTAATGTCTGTCTGGTTTTCCTTGTGCATTTTCTTTAACATATCAAAGGCAAGGTTAGGTGGAAGTAGACAGAAAGCTACTAGTTAAGGTAAAAATTTGGTAAATTGTGCTGGAAAAGCTTAAAAATGGTCTGTGATCCTGAGAAGTGATACTTTTTATATTGTTCAATACATTCACATTTCCCTTCTGTTCCCATCCTGTTACTTCTTACTAGGCTCAAAGTCAATTTTGGGAAGCAAGTGAAGTTCACAGTATGCCCACCAGATGGGATTTTGCTGTCCCTACTTCTTATCTCTGCTTTCTAACCTGTGATAAACATCCTACAAAAGATAGTTATTAATGCATATCACACTTTGACCTTGTATTTCTCAGGCATTCCCTCTAAACGTTTTTGAAAAACAGAACTGAAAACAGAATACTGCTGTTGCTGTTTACAGTGGTGGTTTGTTGTCAAAGAAAGTAAAAACAAGTTGGTAATACAGCACTTAACACATGCACTTTTCGGATTTGGGGTTTTTTTTGGGGGGGGGGTATTGCAGAATTATTTCTCCCAGATGCAGGGCTTTGGACTTGCCTTTGTTCAACTGCATGAAGTTCCAATCAGCCCATTTCTCCAGCCTGTCAAGGTCTCTCTGGATGGCAGCACGACCCTCTGGTGTATCAGCCACTCCTCCCAGTTTGGTATTAGCAAACTGGCTGAGGGTATGCTCTGCCTAATCATCCAGTTCATTAATGAAGATGTGGAACAGGGTTGAACCCAATATTGACCCCTGGGGTACACCACGAGTTATTGATCTCCAGCTAGACTTTGTGCCACTGTGCTCAACTGTTCAGCCAGTTTTCATACCACCTCACTGTCTGCTCGACTAGCCCATACTTCACCAGCTTCTCTCTGCGGACTTCATGGGAGACAATGCCAAAAGCCTTACTGACCTCAAAGTAGACAATACCCATGGCTCTCCCATCATTTATCAAGCCAAGCATTTCATTGTAAGTTATCAGGTTGGTCAAGCATCACTTCCCTTTATGAATCCATGCTGACTACTCCCAATCATCTTCTTGTCCTTCATGTTTTGTCCTGCATGTGAATTTTCTCCAGCCCCATCTGTTCTTTAGTTCAGACTCCAGCTGCAAGCAGGGAGTTTTCTAGTTCCTGACTGCTGTCCTTGAAGGGAACATGCTGTCACCTAGTACTTCTTATCTTCTTTGCATCTGAACTCCATTTTTCCACTCTTCTGCTTGCCCAGCTGAAACCACTGGAAGTGGCCATTCAAATCCTGACGGGGAGTAAGTTAAATATACCACACAAAGTTTAACAACAATGAGAAATAATTTTGTTTAAACAAAGGTCACCATTGGCTGTGGTAGTAGCAGCATGTCACATGTAATTCATTTAATCCTGTTTTTAAATTAAACAAGCTGTAGTCTGACAAGTCTACTAAGGAGTAAGAAATATTTTTGTTTCATTTTCAAGACATTCTGATGCTTTGAAAATATTTCCTGTTTTGAGATGGAACAAAATATATATTTAAAAGGTTGAATCTTCATGGAAGATAAATGGTGTACAAAAAAACCCCAAAACATCAGAGTTATTTTAAACACCCAAATTTGGGTTTATCTAGGATTTTCTGAACTTTGAGAAGAGAACAAAATAATATGCATTTTTAATGCAGAAAAATAGGCATATGTTGTTTCTCACGTGCAAAGACTGCTGATTATTAGTTTGTTATGTATTACTTCAAGTGTTAAGAAACTCTTCTGGTTATCATATCACAGTCCTGTCATCATTCTGATTTCATACTGAATTTAGTTTCCTACAATCAATCATAAATCAAACCTGTAAGTTAAACCTCACACATGACCATAAGAAAGGGGGCAGAGGATAGAAGGGAGCAGGACTATAAATCTGGTTATAACAGTATTTGCACTAACTGTGAGAACATTACTAATTGGTTAAAAGTCTAAGATCATTTAAAGATAAGCCTAATGGAAAGCTCCAAAGTCATTAAAAACAGAAGTAAAACACTAATCTGAGTCTGGCTGGTTTAGTGCTAGAACTGGAATATACACATATATACTTTTGGAAGTTCATGGCTGCTCATCTGGGATAAACCAGTGCTCTATGCTGGCATAGTAATTCTCTCCCTGTAATACATTGGTTCTACATCTGATCTTTGAAGCTAAATAAATTGTATTTATTTGGCCACTTGAAAATAAGGCACAAATTTGATACCGTACTGTCTTAAATATGAGTTATTCTGCAGGTAAGCTCTGTTATAAGAGAAGGAAGTTTTGGTTGCCAAGTGGTGCTGACATACCTCTTCACTTGATAACTGGGGAAGTCGGTCAAATTCCATGGAAAGGTTTGTCAGGATTTAAAACTTCCAGAGCAAATGGGATTAGAAAAAGATTAATATTTAGAACATTGTAACTTTACAGACTAAAAGCCAAACACGCTTTTTGGAGAAGGGTGAACAGAGATTGCCTTAGATTTTCTCTGAAAATTCACACTTCGGTGTACACATCTTTTATTCCTGTTATTTGCTACGGTTATGCACCTCTCTGCATCCTGATTTCTGCTGGAAGTTTAAGTTGCTGAGATATAGTCATGTTCTCAACTGCTGTAGCATTTCTGATGTGACTAGAAAGAAATGGTCCATTCTGATTTATAGCTCTAGTGCAAATATGCATAAGCAAGAATTTGAATAAGATCTGGCTTAAGTATCCTGTCTCTTATTGTTGCTGTTGCAAGAGAGGGTGGGTTTTAATGGCTGGTCTCAATTTTTTTAATTCACTTTATATTTAAGACACATTGAAAAAGAGTAAGAAATGAAATTAAACTTTATGGACTGGTGGAACTTCATGACTTCTTCTTATAACTTGAGTTTGCATGAAATAAAAAATATAAAAAAAACTTTCTTGAAAATAAAATTTGATTTCAAATTTAAGTTGGGCCTTTGGAATTCAAGAACATAAGTGTAGCTGATGGGAGAACTGTTTAGAGACATTATTCTTGACTCATAAGAAACAATGTTCTCCAATACAGCTATGGGTATCTATGGCACAGATGTTTCTTGCTCCATCAGAGGGGAAAGTAATGAAAGCAAGGAAGAATTCTGTTCTATCACTTGGCACGGCATTAGTTGTTGCACTCACTCTTCTGAAGTATATATCGTGGCTTTTGAAACTAGAGAGGCAACAGCTATCTAGGAAGGAAATACAAACTCAGCAATGAAGTTTTCAAATCAAATATAAAATATCTGGAGTTAGGACATGCTCCATAAACTTTCCTGCCTTGGAAGTGCATACGTCACTGGAAAGCCTCTCCTTTCTGAGATGGTGGGGTTTGCTCTTCACTGCTTCTAGAAGGGTAATTTACATCTGCACTTTCGTTTATGAAATATGGGAAGGATGAAGACTCTTCCTCTAAGACAATCCATGCATACCCATATGAATAAAAATAACATGATGAAGCCTTTACTTGAAGCATGTAAACACAAAGATTGATTGGTATAGTGTTGCTATGGAAGTCACCTGAACAATGGTTGTGTTACTGCATCCTCTCTGGAGTTATAAAGGCTGATTCAGCTGTTTTATTGACATATAGACCATGGTTAACTTATTATTTATTAAGCCTTAGGAGGACTTTTTGGCAAGTCCATTTGGCTTGCAGTAGGGAAATCTGTGCTACAACTGCTTAAACAATATTTGGCTTACTTACAGTACAGTAACATCATTACCTGCATTGCCAAGGTCTTGTTCCAGAGCTTTACATGTGGGGCGATGACATCACTGTGGTTGTTTAACATTTACACCTCATCTGCTGAATCATTCTGGAATGAGAAATGTACCTTTAATGTAAAACTCTCAATTACACATCATTTGCCTCCCCATATTAAAAGAAAGGAGTCATCTTATAGGATTGTTCATGATGATCTCCCTGAAATCTTTATAACACCTCACACTGTAAGACAACATTTCTGTAGCACTTCATCATCATGGTGTTCTATCACCTAATAGAATTAATGATTAGTTAGGAGGACCAACTCTGTTGGAGGTGAGTTGACAAGAGGTCCAGAACTTCAGACTTCTAAAGTTGCATTAACCTATAAATTTGTTAATTACTAAGTAGAGAGGTACACAGGAGAATTACAGAGCTCTGGTTTGTATCTGTGATATATGCAGCCTAGCAACATCTCAATTCCAGTATTACTTATATCAGTTGTAAAGGGGTTTTAGCGTGCGATGAGTCAACAATAGTGCATTTGACATGGGTTAATACTCTTGGTCTACTTTCTGTACAATGTATCCATTTCAGAAAACAACACTGGGAATGGGACTAATTATTGTCCTTAATTATAATGTCTGCACAGAAGCTGTAGACATAGGCTGAACTATTGTCCCACCTTTAATATGGTCACTACAGTAAAGGACTGAGACATTTGGGGAGTTGTGGTAGATTGCATAATCACTATTCACTTCAAAGGAATTTCTTCTGTTTTGAAAGATTTTACTTGTTTTGAAAAAATTCCTATTAGTTTGGGCAATATAGATGAAATACTATTTCTCAACAGCTATGAAACCATTAAGTGTGGCCATCTGAGTTGCTGGATTTCTGAAAGAGACTATGCTCCCTAAAGCGTAGCTTGGGAGCAAGGGACTGCATGCACTTTTGCTTCTGATCTTTTCTGGGTGTGTGCTAGTAAAATCTCTGTAAAAATTAGTGACCACTCTCCTCTTCATGAAAACCAAGGTGCTGTTATTTTCCTTGTTTCCTAGGCTGCAATAAGCACATGAGCACAAACATTTTCTCTCATTTTCTCTTACTTTAACAAATAGTTTTGAGAAATCTTCAGGTATGCAACAAGTACAAACCTGGCTTTATGGATCCAAAGGTTCTTTTAGGTGTTTGTAAGGGGTACTTTAGGAGACCATCTTTCATTTTTTTGAGAAGGGCATTCTTGCATGAACAGAGTGATAAATTTCTGTCTCCCTTTTCCCATTTCTTACTCATCAAAGTCTGGTGCCTACAACTTTAGACTTCACAAAGCTCAAAAAGCATAGAGGCAATAAGCAAAAAGGCTGGATTATGCTTATGGAGGGAAGGTCTTAGTACCGTTAGCTGTGTTTTGCAGGGATAACAAACACACAAACTAGGTAGGACTGGAAGACATTCAGGTTTGGAAGAGGTGGTTCAGAGTTGACATGATTTTGACCTGGAGTACATCTCTTTCTGATATGCAAACTCTTGGCTTTTTTTCCTGGAGATAAACCGACTACTTCACATTATGTTAAGGATTATCGATTCTTGCCAACACAAGTCCAATGCACCACAGCTACTGTTCTTTCAAATTAAGATGAACAGAAAAGCGAACTAGATGTTAGAGACTTAAAATAGTAATAATGATTACATCTGGGAGACAAACTCTGAAAATAAACAGAAAAAGTAGTTTCTCTTCTGTGGTTTCTAACACTTAAGCATCCCAGCATCTTGGCCAGTTATGTTAATCATTGCCAGTGTCATTATGGATGCTAGAAGCAATGTTACAGTAAACCAGACACTCCTGGGTAAGCTTTGCAAATGCATGATTGTAGCCAGAAGGAATAGGTGAGCAAAGCTACAAAATTCCACCAACCTCATAAACAGAAAAAAAAACATGTTTAAAAACAGTCTGTAGCAGTGGTTGTCTCATATTTGTACAGTTCTGGCCCTAATGTCACTGGGAGTCTCTTAGGCATTATTATCATACAAAAAAACTAAGAAGGGATGTGGAGATGCACAGAGTTGGGGTAAATCTTTTTGCTTTGGGTCCCAGGCAACTAAATTTAAAAATTACTATTAGTTATTTGCAATAGTCAAAAGCTAAAGATGAAGTTGCAATGGATAATTATCAAAGGTACTTTGAAGACCTCACAGTTCGGTGTAGGTGACTGAATCTTTATTCGTGTCCATCTTTGTCTTATTTTAGGCATGCATGTAAACCACTGTGGTCTAATTGTTTTTGTTTATAGCATTCTGGGAGTTTGAAATAAACATATCTCAGTATGAACATGAAACAATGTCCCCTATTACAAAATTCATGCCCCATATTGGTTTACATGAAGTTTTGAAAAAATTTGTGGTACAAGGGTGAACTGGATGTATAGAATCACTTAACACTCAGTCTTGTAGTCTTAAGTCTGAAATATTGTTTCAGTTAAACTCAGTAAATTCTTCTCAAGAGAGTTAGTTTTACTTCTCAAAATTCTGTTTTGCTTCAGAGTAATAGACCCTGAAAGTGACTTCACTAGCCAAAAAGCATCAAGCAACTGCTTGAGAGAGTCCATACTATGGTAGCAAATTTAGTAGTGAAACCACAAAGGGCATATATAGCACACTATACAAACCCACGACTTTCGCAGAAGATTGATTGCATTGGACCAGGTAATAAATATTTTTCATCCATTTCAGTCGTCGAAAAAGGCTACTGTAATTTTTAGAAATGTTTATTACATTTTACTCAGATGACATAGACAGGATTTTTATTACTGAAACAGAATAGTACACAAAGTCCTATTGAAGGACTTCACCTTACGTTTAAAGCTTGTGGTACACAAAGTCAACATTGTGAATATTCAAATGCTGTATGAATAGCCCTGTCTTTCAGATGGGTATTAAACCAAAGCCATTTTTGCTCACTCATCTCAGGAAGGGCAACAGCTTAGATCACGTTGCCTTTATTTAATCCTTAAAGTGCTACTAAATTTCTTCTTCTTCTAACTGTTGCCCTTAATGATTGCAATCCCGGCTCTGGAGCAGGGTAAGTTACAAAAAATCCCTAAGGAAATTATACTTGTCCTTAGACTTTCAGGCTTCTGATGTGCTTGTTACTGAATATATTTCAATTCTCAGAACCTTTTTTATGTACTTTCAGTAGTGAGGGTGATCCTACCTTTTGCCTTTTTTAGTTATACTCATTATAGAATCAGAGAAAAGAGAGTGACAAGACTGTAACAATTTACTGTTACATTTGAATGCTAACAATGCTGGTGAAGTTTCAGCTGGTATGAGGGCTGGTCTGGCTAGGGACTACTGAAAGATTTAAGCTTTTTGCTATGCTAAAAGACTTTGCAAAAGACTGGAAATGAAATGTCCCTTGCTGCAGGTAAAGAGAAATACTTGAGAAGTCATTAAATTCCTCTCAGTTAAATGATCTTCAGCTTCAAGACCCAGTCCTTATAGCATTAAGCTTTTCCTACAGGCAGGTGTACCTGAAGCTGCTGCATTAGCCCAGGGAGTTGGGTAAAAAGTTTCTGGGGGACATTCCAACATTCATCTCTGTGACCCTTTAGTTTCTGCCTAATCTAAACCCTTCTGATCACTTACCTGTGTCTCTGAACATGTCTTCCCAAAGAAATCAAGGTATTCATTGACAAATAGGGAATGTAAACTACTTGGTAGCTTTTGTTAGTTGAATTCCCAGAACAGGTGCCATCGAGCTAAGTAAAATACAGAGTCAGGTGCAACAGATTTGCTGTACCTTCCAAACTATAACTTGGTACAATCAAAGCTTTGGCACATCAAGCACTACAGCGTAAACAGATAATGATTTCAACTATTCAGGATTTTTATTTTGCTTTTTTACCATATGATATGTTGTTGCATATAGTTTTCTTCAGGCAAAAAAAGCCCTTTAATCACTTTGATTTGCTTCATGGTTCAGAATCAAAACAATATTTCTTTTTTAAATATTGAAAAATTATAGATTTCAAATCCTCATTCCTTTGAATGCCACAAAAAAAATTTTCCTCAAGTCTATGCAGTACCACCTAGTTTCACATCCAAACAGTGCAAACCCACAGATTTTTGTGTTTCCTTGATACAAACCCATAAGCTAGTTCACATTCATTTGGTATCAAGAACATCTGGTATTAAAAGATGATCAAAACTGGCCAAAAATCCTTGCTGTTATAAGAGGTTTATGACTTTCAGTGCCTGTACACAGAAACTTCTGACTAACAGCAAACAATCATGTGATTTGGTCTGTAAAATCCACAGGTCCCATTCTGGTTTTAATTTTAGGGTTGTAACTCAAAGCAATTCTTGCAATTTCAATGGGATTAATCCCAAGGAAGAAAGTAAATGAGAACA
The DNA here is from genome assembly GCF_026419915.1 of Harpia harpyja. Lineage (NCBI taxonomy): Eukaryota > Metazoa > Chordata > Aves > Accipitriformes > Accipitridae > Harpia > Harpia harpyja. Next base: position 19,130,361 of record NC_068947.1, read on the forward strand.
GACTGTGAGCCATATTGTTACAAATCTGTTGTTTAATGACTACCTCTTCTAATTCCAATATAACTCAGCTGGATAATTTCCAATTAGCTTCCCTTTCTTTAAAAAAAGGGGTGGGGAGTAGGAAAGTTGGGGATGAGAGTGGTTAGATTAGTATCAAAGGCCTACCAGGGCCAATGAATCCTGTATCTACCAATGAATATTAAAAGAAATTATTTCTTTAAAAGAAAAAAGGTGGATCCACTGCTTTCAGCTTAATCTAACACAGATAGCAACAGAAATGCAATTTTTTTACATGAGATACATCTGTAAGCTCTTCCCCCCCCCCCCCCCCCCCCCCCCCCGCCGTGTATATCAATATATAATAACAGAGTTTAGTTTATCTGTTGTTTGTTTCTGGAGCTTTTGTGGTTTGTAAGTAAGGACCTTAAGACCTGCTATGCTCCTTTCCCATTGAATTTTTAATAATAGAAAAAGCAGCAATTTAGGCCTGTCAACAATTTCTAGATCTTAAGCAAGAGTTAATAAATAAAATATTTGTGCTGATTATAGGTCTATTGTCAGATAACATATCAAACTCTTCTATTACATCACTTTGTGGTTAAAGTTTGAAATATAACACACCATATGGTGGTTTGCATTCAGTTATGCAATGAATACCCCTGTGCATTGTGAGCTCTGTATTTTCAGATTAGTTTGGTTACTATGAAACTCTCAACAAATAAAACTCTGTTGTAATAATAAAACAATCTCTTCTCCTTAGTTGTGCTGACAAGGTTATGTCCTTTTTCTCACTAATCTGAGTCTAGACCAGCACTAAGAATCATTCCTGTCAACTCTCACTGGCTTCATTTGATCAAATAGCTTAAAAGGCTTCAGTGCAGAAAGGAATAATGATTTATATTTGTGCTGATACAGTTATATTTCTTTAATTTCTTACCCTTAATTATGAAAAGAAAGAAGTCAGTCTTCATCTAGTAACTTCACTGTAAAACAAGCTTGGATCAGTTAGTCCTTTCTCAGTATTATCTCTTCGAGCTGCTGGACAACATTGTGATGAAAAAATGCCACAGGTATGTAGAGAAAAAGCCTGTTGATGATTGCTTTGTTAATAGACTCATGTTTTCAAGCTTGTCAGCCTGTTCCTGATGGGAACAGTTAGAAGTTAGAAGAGTTTATAAGTCAGAATTTTCCACTTTGGACACTAGTTTTTGTCAGATCAAACAGCAGGACACTTTACTTTCATTTGATTTTATTATTTTTCTCATTCTGAAAGGCCCAGTCATATAGTCCTTTTCAGTATTTTCTTTTCAAAACTGTGTAAAGAGTATAACATTTATAAACAATGAAGCTAAATAATGAAATACAAAGATGAACTGGAAACAAAATCCAGTTCTTCTGTCTCTAAACCAGATAGTAAATGTGTTTCCAGTGGATTGTTTACTGCCTGGAATAGCCATAGTCACACCCATCCTCTGAATTCAGCACTGTCTAGGGGACATGCAGAAATATAGCTCCCAATTAAATTCTCAGAATGGAAATATGGGAGGTTGTCTTTGATACAAAGGCCCTGTATCATTCTTTGATTGAATTGGCAATCCAAACCTCAGTTATTGTTTCCACATTGGTTTTATGGCAGGTGTAAGGAACAAAGTAAATTCTTTGGAACCTGCAGTTTACTTATGAGGTGCAAAAGTCCCCACGTAAATTTTGGGGCTTAAGCTATGCTAAAAGATGCTAAAATGTAGCCTTTCACTTTTTCACTGTATACAGAAAATCCATAGTTTGTGCCTTTATTCAACTACTCAAAATTCATTCAGAACTCTGTTTTCTGACCCACTAATAGTTTTTTCAGGAATTAACTTACAATGCCTTCTGCAGAAATATCCATACAGCTGTTTCTGAAGTTTCTATGAATATTTGTGCCAGTGACTTTAATTTCCCTCATAGAACGGCATCAAACAAAAAATTACTCAAATGTGTTACAGTGAAAGGGCTAATGCCTGATGTACCTTATGACCAGTGCAGAACAACCAGTGATGAAGACAACAAAACCCCATAAACTTAACACTGTCCACAAAGTATAATGTAGGGGCCACCCAAATAGAAATTAGTTTGGGCAGGAAGTAGCACGTTAGTAGATTCCAAGGGATCGGACACCTATTTCCTCTACATCTCCTTGCTACCTTTTGTTCAACCAAGTTCCTTCCAGAAAGTGGATAGCTTCAGAATCAACACAAAGTGAAGGTCCTTGTTTGGATGCTATGGTATTAGTGTGATCTTCATAAAACCCTATGTGTCCCTTTGTTTTCAACTGTATTTTCATATTGCTTCTTGATTTTTCCGTTTTTACAATGTTGTCTCTCTGCAGTCAGAGAACACTATGGTTAGATTTTTTTCCCACCATATACATTTACAAAATATTAATTTGCAGTTGAAAATAAAGGGAAAAAAATGGCATGTAAACCATGAACTTTTTTGTAAGTCTCCATTTCCAGAAGAAATATCATGAGGGGAAACTACTAAGTCAGCCAGTATAAACTGGATTGGGCAAGTGCCAGTGGAACAATCTGGAAAAAAAGACAACACAAGCAAGAATGTGTTTAATCTGGATGTATCCCAGGTTTACATAAGTATACAGAAAACTGCTGTATGAGAGGAACAGGATAATTGATGTCACAGTGATATAAAGTACATCCTTGACTTTCTGCATATTTAGCTATATCTACCCAAGTTATCTTACAATGCAGTGTCTTTTCATTAAACAAATGCAAACCACTGCAAGAGAGCACATTGTTCTGTTTCACCCCCATCTTCAGCTCAGAGCTTTCAACAACCAAAAACGTTCTGGCAGAATCATAACACCAGTATATCTATTGGTATGACGAGCCAATACATTTTGCAGGTACATATATCTTCCATTAAAAAATGAAAAAGTGTGGATCAGTACTGTGTCCCAAGACCTGTTGAAAGCTAATAAAATTTGCCTGAACCCATTTAGTTGCCATCTTCACAAACCATGGTTCATGCAGTGAAAGCTGGCTTATCTTTGACTCCAGTGTATTAGTGCTGCTTAACTCAGTGGAGGACAGCTGGATATTTTCACAGTGTTCAGAGGCATACTGCATAGTGCCTTACACAGAATGCAAGAGATGTATTTTTTCCCTTAGGAACCTACATCCGAAGTGCTCGTCTAGACTGCAGAGCATAGCTGTGTCTGGGTTTCTATATGTGCAAACAGAGACCAGACAAGAGGCTGAGAGGCCAAATTCTACCATCATCTGGGAATTTTTCCAGCAACCACAACCACTGGGATTTATAATCCCAGACACTGCTGAATTGTAAAAGAAGTCTAATCATGTATCAATGTGACCAAAACGCAAAGAATGGTAAATGCCAGAATTGCCTGTCAAACTGCTAAATCTCCAGTCTTGATCTTATCTTTAACTTAGGCCTATGTTTGGTAAGCATGAACTGTTAGCTGCTTCCACTCACTCTTTTGCTTAATCATCTGTGTGCCTTTTGTGACAATGGGAACGTGGAGAGAAAAAGAAGTTACTTTCACTCTCAGCAAAAAACCAAACTGTTCTCATCATATCTGCCATGATCAGAAAAGAAAGATGGGAGATGATATTCAAGTTCTCTTGAAATTCTCCAGTTTACAAGACAAGTCCAGATCTTGAAATTCTCTCTTTGGGCTTCTCTGGTCTGTCACGTAATAATACAGCCCTAATTTATGTATATACTTGTGTGAAGTGTGCCATCTGGATTTGCTCTAGCACTGGCTTACTGGATTTGGACATCATTTCCTCTGATGGAGAATACCATACTAAGGGCTACCTACTGAGGCATTGGAAAGCAGTATGTCAACTTTCTTTATTGTGGTCAGGAAGGTGCTAGACTTGCCATTCAGAACTTACTTTACAGTAAGCTGTATTAAAGTGCTTAATGTGCTCCCCTCCTTTGTCAGTTGCCCAGATGCTCCTTTTTTCTGCCAATACGTTGAAAGATGCAAGTGTTTCTGGTGCTCCTTCCAAAAGCTTGGGGCTCCCTTGACTGTGGGGGTAATCAGAACACTGATATGCTTAGCAGTTGATTATTGTTGAAAATGAACAGACAGCTTTCTGGTGGCAGTATGAAAGAACAGAATTAACTTCCTACAAATTTCACAGAGAGCTAGCTGGATAAGGGAGACTTCCCACAATGCCTGGACCACAGGAAAGATCGCAATCTGTGGTGACATCCCTTGACATAGAAAATCAGAAAATTGAGGGATAAAAGGACTCTTCCAGTGTGGCCACTCACCAAAAAGCTTCAGGTAGAACTTCCATGGTGGGTTAATTATAAGAATAAATCCAGAGATAAGCTTGATTCCCAGAGTGTCCTGATCTTGATTTTCCCTCTGTCCTTACTGCAGTACTTTGCCACTTAGAGTAAAATTGATGCTTCTGCAATAAAGTACAGCTGTGACATATTATCTTTTTACAACGACTATTGGAAAGAGAGAAATCTTATACTAGTTTCACCTACTACCAAAAATGTCTGTCTATAAATATAATTATGGCTAAAGTTCAAGCTTTAGATATTAAGAAACTCCAAGTCTGTGGGAGTTAGACCTCTGAGAAAGCTGGAAAATAAGACCACTTTTATTCAGATGTTCCAATTACTTTTAGGTGGTTATCTTTCAGTGAAGGAAGACAACTTTATCTATTATATTCCTAGAGACATTTTCTGTGGACTTTTGATGTTGGAACAGCTGACTTGTCACAGTGAGAAAACTGAACTATTAAGGTAAATATGTGGACTCCTCCCCTCTCCATAAAGCACTTCATAAAAGAAAAGCCTGTATTTATGGTACTTGCTTCTGTTGAAAAATGATGAATGACATTTTATGACATAAAGTAATTTCACCTGAGATGCTTTTCTAGCCAGAATATGACATGTCCTACCTCCTTTGCTGCAGCTGCCTGAGGGCTTTGTTATGCTATAGACTATGGTAGTAACAGGGATGCTCTGCTGGAATATTGTGATTTCTTTCTGGACACTACAAAATTACATGAAATATCACTTTGCCCAAGTACCTCATCATCTGAGGGTGAAACAATTCACATCACATGACAGTCTAAAAACAGCTTTTGTACAAGGCTATATGAAAGCATTTGTTTGAACAGGGGGGGTGCGTTCATATTATCTTGGAGGTAATGATGTTACTGTGCAACAATATTGGAGGACCGTAATTTCCAGGGTGTGTATTCTTTCCATTAATCCACTTGACAGCTATGTATAATTTCCCTCAACTCAGCTGCACTGTTCGATTGTGTACTGGCCAAGACAGCTAAGACATCAGCCAAAGAAGGGGGAGGGAAATGTCTGACTTTTTGTGAGAGACTGAATTGTTATGGATCGGGACACTTTTCCAGCAGCAGATTAATGTGTCAAAGGGAGAGGAAGTAAGTATTGAAAACATCAGGTGTACTTCTGAGTTGTGTCTGCCAAAGGGTGGACCTGCATAATCTGTCCCATAACCAGCATTATTACATCAGTACTTGCAAGCCTTAGCTTTGCACTTAACAATCTCTAAAATTGAGTGAGCATTTGGAAAATTCTGTACCATACATATATACATAAATGCATACACCCATACATACTATAATATCTCAGAAAAGATTACATCAGTTGAAGATTTACCCACTCCATATAGCTGTCATTGTGTTAAACAAGGAAGGATGTTTTATTGAAAGTCTCAAATTGCTGTAACACATCACAAACTACATGCAGAGGTATGGAACCTATCTTTGCTGCTTTTGCTGCCTTATGGTAGCTCCAGAAATGGGAATCTCCCTTTCTCTGTTTTTCTTTTGTCTTTGGTATTACAGCAATAAGAGATGACTAAAAAAAAATCACAAATACTGAATATGTTTTCAGGATTTGAATAAGATTGGCTCAGGAAACCTGAGGATTATTCAGTTTTTCATGGTCTTGTAACTGGTTGAAGAGCAATACCTGGAATGATGTGATCTTATGACCAATAGTAAAAGAAAATCACATCAGCCTTTAACTTTGAAAACTAATAGGATTCTACACAGTTTACAGATCACCTACCTGTAGCAAAGAACTCTGAGTCTTGTGCAGTGCTCCCTCAAGCTACCTTCAGTTGCTTTCAGTAGATTGTAAAGCTCTATATGCAATGGTGACCCCTAACAGTAGAACCAAAGTTCAGGAGGTGAGAATGAGCAGCTCAGGGAGAAGAAAATGGTTGCTGGGTTCCTCATGACACAACTAGGTGGTCAGGTGCATAGCAAGGGAGCTCAGTACAGTGGTTTTGGTGTGCACTTTAGCTGAAGCTAACCCTATTATCAAGTGGATAAAAATGCAACCATAATTATCCTACTAAGCTCCTCAGTTTGATCCCTACTGATGTTTCAGGCATTATGTTGGCTTCAAGGCATAATAAATTGTGTATAAATATGTGTAAGGCATAATAAATTGTGTATAAATAATAACTTGGTCTGAAAGTGTTTAGTTTTAGAAAGTTGGTGTTTAGTGTCCACCCAGGTTGCCAGCACATGAAGGCTGGAAATTTGGCATTATAAGCAAGGCTGCTGAGCAAACACTACTGCACAGTGGATCTGTCACTACTATCAGAAGTGTTTTTGTAATGTGTATGATTTATTTCACAGTAGTAAATCTGTTCAAGTGCAATTGCTATGTTTTTTGCTTTCCCTGTCAAATTGGTGGTTTTTTCCATGATACAGATGTTTTGTTTTGTTTTTCAGATGAGATATATTAGTTATGAGAGAGTTGTTTATAGTTTAAAAAAAAATCCCAAAACTTAGATTAACTTTTAAATCTGACCCTGATATATTTCTTTCTTCTGTCTTCCAGGGCTAAATCTTGATAATCTGTAAAATGCATAGCTCTAAGGATTCCATGGTAATCCATTTAAATAATAAATCCTTTCCATGTCTCTTTCTGCTTCCAAATAGCATCTGTCAGTATGGAAAAACAGCATGAGATAGCATAGGACCTAAATCCCAATAGACCAAGCTATAAACTCTGTCTCTGCAGAGACCAAGAGAAGAGGAACAGAGATGACAGGAAAGATGCTTCTGCCTTTTGATCATCCCAGTTAAATGGAGAGCAGTATTACTAATTTTCTTGTATAAAAACAGGGATGGGACAGGAACCAGAAAATACCTCTCATTTTCTTTCTCTTTCCCTGTTAAAAATATATAAGAATGATATGGGAAAAATGACAAGATGAGATGAGATGAGATGAGATGAGATGAGATGAGATGAGATGAGATGAGATGAGATGAGATAGAGGACAGCATGGGAGAACACAGACTATCTGCCACTTTGCCTGTATCTTCATAGGCAGCCTATTCAACTTTTGATAATACTTCAGCTAGGCCAAGTAAATCACTTCCCTTTTTAAACTAAATAACTTTTCTTTCATGCCACAGTGTAATGGGATAAACCTAATTAAAATTAGCTGTAGGAAATACCATGTGCCTGCACTTTAAAGATAGAATGTTTCAAGTTCAATATTCTTCATTATTATCCTTATTATGAAATATTTCTTTATTTGCCAACCTTAGTGTTTTTTCATGTTCATAATTTATTTGCTATTTATAAAATCAAGAGAAACATAAACGCCAAAGATGACGTCTCAGAGAAAACCTAATTTGCAAATGTACTTAAGCTATTCTTAATTGCATCATACCATGTTTACAATATAAACATAATACAAACATAACATAACGTAACATAACCAGTGAAGTAAAGGATAACAGCCAACACAAACGATGTCCAAGACAGTGTACAAATATTTTGAAAAATGAAGCCTGACATAAAGATGTAAACCACATTTTTTATTTTTCAGATGCTTTGTACCATTACAAAACCAGCATTAGTTAATCCATTTGTAATGTTTTTGGTTTAATGTAGCAAAAAAATATATTTCATATACATATTTCACTTAGGCCAAACTAGCTCTACTGGAATCAGAAGAAACTCCACCCTGTTGAATTTAGAACTACATAAGTTTCTATGTTTTTTGTTAAATTGAGCAGATAAAAGCCCCAGATTCTTATAAAAAATGTCATTTGCTGATATCTTTTTGTTTATTGATTGGCAAATTGGTCAATATAACACCTATAAAAATATTTTTCCTTCTGGTAAAAACTGATATTTCCTACGGAAACACAACTCCTTAGGAGTCATTCTTTTTTTCTTTTTTCAGAATAGCAAATTATTGTTGTATTAGATACTTCCATTTCTACAGGTTACAGATTTGAATAAAAATTACAGAGGAACAAAAAGACATTACGTCTCATAATATTTTGATTTAAAACAAAACCTAAAAATCCTGCTAAGTCAGATACTCTCTGCTGTAGCTGTAACAAATAACTGATGAGTATAAACATTTTTTTTTTAACTAAATCTTGCTTCAGTTAGTTAGTAATCTTTGTAATATGTTTTATAAGCATTCTGAAAAGCCAGCTTCGTTAGAAAATCTGAAGCAATGTTAATTTGCTGATCATTAAATGTACTATCATCAGTCATTGTTAACAAAATATGAGCTAATTTGCAGCAGAAAATGCAAGACAAAAGGATGATTTAATTTAATTTTCACTACCACAACATGTACTGTACTATGTCTGAATCTACTTCATGCTGAAGATGGAAAAATGCTAGTGCCTCCAGTGAGAATGGAATCAGAAATGTAAATAATTTTTGCCTGAAATGTGTTTAATTGCAAAATATGAAATTAGTTAAATATGATATTGTCACTAAACAAGACAATGCAAATAGAGAATGTCATGAGGCACAACTGATTCTGCTCTCTAGTGTGTGAGTCCTGACGTTAAAGACACACTGAGTGACTTGAGGACATAATTACTGTATTATTTAGGTGTAAACTGACTTGATGTACAGCTGCTTAAAACAATCAACCAAACAAAACCTCCCTCCTAATAGACCTGTTCATGGCATTTATGACAGTCTTTTACCAGGAGTATCTGGATTCCTAGAGGACAGTAGAACCTTACCCAGAACTCTCTGTCTGCTGCAATATTCCTTTAAGCTGCAAGTGGGCTCCTTTTCTTCACCCTTACAGCCAGTCAGATCTTTTGGCAGATGTCCTATGTCTTGTCCGTTTCTTTTTTTTTAAGGGCAAATAAACGCAAATGTACTTTGCCACTATGACCCTATCAGGAACCTTTCCTTCCTTCTTAGCTGGCTGAATGTATAAGTAAAGCAAAAGTCTACTGCTTGATTAATATAGTTAATTTAACTTTTCTTTAAAAAAAAAAACCACACACACACACATGCAGTTTTTCTAAGTACCAGAATGAAAACAACAAAGTTGTCAATCTAGTTATAGGTATCTTGTCTTTTCATTTTAAGGACACACTGGTCATTCCCTTTTTTACTTTTTTAAAGACAATCTTTCTCTTATCATAGCTGACTATGAACATTTTTGCACGGCACGGACTTCTTTCTAATTCTTGTATATATAGTTGATGGCTTCAACAACCTGAGTCTCTGACAATGTAAAATAGGATTTGATCATGTTGGATTACATGCTTCATATGGCTTATCTGCTGGAATAAGTGAAAGAATAGGCAGGACACAAAGTTCAAAATGCAGAAAAAACAATGAAACTTTGTAAATTTACAGAGTGATGTATAGATAAGAAATTCCATGATGTAATAGTCTTTTGGAATGGTAATAAAAAATTGACAGTTTTCTACATGTTAATCAAGCAATAGCTAGTATAATCTATAAATAAATCCTTAAACAGAGCACAATTTCCTTTGTACTTGGATCAAATCATCCTCAGGCTTTTTTGGTCTACTATCGTGTTGCTGAGAGAACAGTAAATGTGAAAATAAATTCTGTAAGTAGTAAGTTAGACTTCTTGTATTTCTATACTCTGAAGTAAGCAACTTAAGTCTCCACAGGAAATGATAACAGAAGAAATATTGAGAAGAAATAGAATTATCATTCCAAGCTTGCATCTTACTTGGAGCATTCAGAAGTCTTGGGATGTGAAATTAAGTAGAACTCATGAAAATAGCCTGACAGAAAGCCAAGTGGAAATTCATCGCTCTCGTGGAAAATATTGCTTCTATCAGTATACAAAAGTCTGATGCAGGGTCAAGTAGGAAAAGAGAAAAGTAACTCATTCTTCAGCAGTAAGACCATACAAGTCAAGTACATGAATTAGGAAACAAATGGAATGGCCTACTTCATGGTAGTTAGCAGGCTGAATAGAAGTACTAATATAATATACCCTTTATCATGTCCAAAAACATGACCAGATCTAGACATTATTCTGACTATAATGGGAGTGTCTCTGTTGTTCATAAAGGAGCTGTCAAACCAAGCCCACAGCTATAGTGTATCTGTATAGCATATCTGTGGGACCAATTGTTGACTTAATCATTTTGGTTACATGCTGATTATAAACCAATAATAAAAAAACCCTGCATGCTCAGGGTTTTGCAGTGCTTGCTTCACTTCCCTCACCCCCCCCCCCCCATCCCATTTGTTTGTTTGTGGTTTTTTCCATGTGGTCCATTCAGAAATTGTTAAACAATCCTTATCAAGAAGCAGAATTCAACAGCTCTACAATCCTAAGAAAGTTAAGTGTGAGGATGGCTTTGTTTCTTACCATGTTTAAAATACTGAAATGAAATAATCTTAGCAAGAAATGGCAGTGTTCCAGTGAGCCTCATGCAGGACACTTTCTCCACAAAACCTGGGATTGGTTGCATGTCTAAATTTTCGAAAAATCATGGCTCATTTCAAGCTATTGAATTTTGCAGCTTGGCTGGTGTTTTGGGGTGGGGGTTTTTTTGATGGATAGACCTACACAACTGTAGCATGTCACTCTGTCCTGTGGCCACCATTTACCATCTTGTTTACTAGTAAGGCATGTGCTTTGACAAAGTGACAGTCTTATGGTAAGTGGTGCTTTCTCCTGAGTAGTCACTGGTAGAACTTCATAGAAAAGTCACCGCAGGATTTTCTGTTAGGGAGTTACACCCTTCTTGATGATCTGATCTGTTGCTTTGAATCACTATTTAGCAAGATGCAAGAGTTCTTCAGTAGCCTGGGATCTGGATCTGGCTATTTAATATACACTAACTACTCCTCTAATAGTGGCTAATCATACATCCTTTTATCTCTAAGATTTTTGAGGATTGCTGCTAGCTGAAAACTTAAACCAACCAGATTTGTAGTGGCAATTGGCAGAACAGGTAGTTTTTTAAGCAATGAACAAATCTTTCACTTTGTAATTACAAAAAGTCTTTCTGTATGGACTTGAATATGGTGCCAAAGGACCTTGTGCACTGAAAATACAGAATTCTTATTTCATCTTCAGGGTTTTGAGAAAGGATAGCTTTGTAAGCAAAGACAAATTCTAGTGGGTTTCTTTGGTTCATTTCTTCTTCTCTTAGTGTGCTAGGAAAGCTTGTGATCTGATTAAAAGATCAGGGAAAAGGGAAAAAAATACCGAAGGAGTTGTGTGGAACTGAGTCATAGAAAAAAAGGAGGCTGCAGGATTTTGTAAAATGTTCTTTCACTAATCTAAAGCAAACTGCAAGATCAGCTTACTAAAACCAGTTCTTGTCATCCGTCTGTTATCAGCACTGTGGTTATGAGAAATTTCAGATATCTGTGCAGAAATTGAAAGGACAGGTTTTACACAAGAATGTAGCTGTTTGTCTGAAGCTGTAGTAATAAACAGATCTGTGATACATGCAGTTTACTGCGGACATCTTTTTCTGCTGTGTAAACAGATCATTACTTATGTGAAAGAGTTGTCTTTTTCAGGATCTTGATAGACAACTTTTCATTTTTGCTCTGATAACAAGATTAGGATGTTGATTTTTACTTCCTTTTAGTTTTCTTTCATTTTATTGTTATACAAAATATTCATAATTTAGAATTTAGTTACACAAAGCAATTTTAATAAGTTGGAGGTAAAAAAAAAATCTAAATGAAAGTTATTTATATATTGCAGACTGAATTTATCTTTGATGTAGGTTCACTAAAAATCACAATTCTTATTTTCCAGTTGTTTTAATATGATACCAATAATACCATCATTTTGTTTGCCTTTCAGCTGTCACTTCCCCAGTATGTCTCCTGAGTTTCTGAAAAGTTCACATTTAGCCCCTGACCATCAGGATTCTATATAGCAAATTATACTAAATTAGATGGATTCTTTGCCACATCAGTACTCTTTCAACATGAAAGACAAAAAAAAAATTCCTCCCTTACATTTGTAATCAAAACATTCCTCAGATTCGGAGCATTCCTAGAGCCTTGCAACAAACCAGCTCTAGTGAAAAACTGACAGAGTACTATCTTGGCATACTTTCTCCCATCTTGAGGCTCAGTGATTTTCTAAGAATGAGAGGCAGCTCCCAGCAGGAACGCAGATGGCAAAAATAGGAGTTGACCTACATTAATCTGAAGAGGCAGTAGTTATTCTGAACAAAATTGGCCTCACTGAGCCTTTTTGGTTGCAGACATAAGTAGGATTAGTGTCTCACCAAATAAGCAGTCAGCTGTGATTTTTAAAGGAAAATTATTATTCATTGAACAGAGGTCTGGATGATGAGAGTGCTTCATCCTCTTCCTCCAGCTGGAAGTATCAGTTTTCTTAGAAATACCTAAGGTAGCAATGAAATGTACCCAGAAGTTGTTAGACATCTGAAAAAGCATTGCCTATGAAAATACCTGAACTGCTTGCGGTAAAGCTTTCAAAGCCATTTCAGAGTGCTGAGTGAGGAGGAGACCAAACATTTTGCTGCTTCTTTCCATGCAATGCTAAGTTATTTCTAGTCTTTTTCTGTGATATAAAGGGACCTGTTTGATAAATGCCATTACAAATGTGACTACTCATAATCTAAGCAGTGAAAGAACTATGTACCATAAAAAGAATTTGAAGTTCTGACATATGCATGGCTGAGATCTACCAGTCTTAGGATTTATTCCTACTCCCCCTGCTTGTTGTAATGGGGAAATTCCTCATTCACAGGAGCTATGAGTGGCTGTGAAAGAACACAGACTTAGTTTAAAACCATCAAGTTTTATGTCTCTAAAATACCTAACTGTAAGTAGGGAAGGAACAATAAAAATAAAGAGGTTATACTTGGCTCTTTTCCTGCCAAATTTCCTTGAAGGTAGGTCTTTTATTCGAGGGTTTGATTTATATTTATATTTTCAGTTCAGTCTTTTACCTTGCAGGAAGCTCCTCGTGCTATTTTCTGCTTCCCAGGAAATTTCTTTTCACCATCTCTTTCACAGTCTCTGAGGCACATGTGGGTGCTCCCTCCTCCTTTCAGTAGTCAGCATGTGAGCTACAGAATTTGAGAGTTTTCTTGAAATTCTTGTAGCCTTGAGTTCAGCCTGCCACCTCTAAAGCATCTTTCTTCAGACATGCTTATTTGCCCAAGAGAAGGGACAATCTTTTCCCATTTTTTTCAAGAAATCCTACCTGATCTGCTCTGTCCTCTTTTAAAGAAGCATTATATACAATCTGAGAACAAATGAAGAAATTAGACAATTTGTCATGAATAAACACTTTGTCAAAAGAGAAGGGCAAGAAATCTATTTTCTGTGGGTCAGATTTTCAAACAAACCTTAATCAGTTAAGAGAAGAAAATCTTTCTAAATTCTGTGATCCTATTAAATAATTTCTAAATATTCTAATTGAAGTAGTTTTGAACTGATGTTCCATCCAGTGGGACCATAATAATTTAGTCTTATTGTACCCTAAAAACATACATTCTTGATCTGAGATCCTTGACTGATGTCAATGGGTCAGCCACAAAGGAAACATGTTGAAATCATTGTGCAGTCATTCTGAAGACCAGAGTTTACTGAAACTTTCAGTATATCTTGTAAAGTAGGAACTATTAACTTGAGGGGAGAAAAAAATTGGATCAATAATGTGGACATAATCAAAATGGTCAGTGAGGCCAGGCTTTTGTTGAGCACACAGTCAGACCTTGCGTGCAATATTTTAGTGTTACCATGTGCTGTTCTGATGACAGTCCCAAAACTGACATTTGCAGAGGAAGCAAAACGTGCAGATGACAGTAGTTAATAAGACCACCGCCATAAAATATGGGTTTATTGAAGGTGTATTAGCCAATCCAATACTAGTTGGAATATTTCATGTAGAAATAGGTACAGAGAATTGGTGCGGTCTTACAGTTCCAGAACCTCCTTCTGCTACTACCCTTGCATTCATTTTGGAGACACAGTGGATTTTCTTTTCACCTATAAGAGGAACTTGATTTAGGTTTGGGAAATATTATGCATATGATATCAACAAATACTTTTCCCTTCCTTGCAGTTAATTCTGTGTTTAGTACTCTCCCCATAGAATTACCTTACTTTTTATGACTTTGATTACTGTAGCTGTAGGAGAAACAGTTTTCTTTAGGTTTCTGTAATTTTTCTGTCCTTTTCCATTGTGGTTATAAATAACACACTACGTATTTTCTTATATTAATGTTACATATTTGGTGTACCTCGACAAAAGCCTGAAGAAATCCCCTTGTTGTTTCTATCTCTTGGCATTTTCAAAATAACAGAACTCTAGACAACTGTAGACAGTTATTTCATAACTGTGATTGCTTTAGGTATTGTTTGGGGTTTTTTCTCTAAGTGAGGAATTATTTCACAAGTGGTTTTCCATTCTAGGTTGGACGAAGGAAATTGTGTACAACCATATGAGTATTTGGAAGTTGCCATTTTAAAACTGTCTTTAAAATATTAATCTTGTTCTTTTCTTTACTAATGCACCCACTGTCTCCTAAATTACTTAGATCCTATAATTTCCTTTCTTGTTTCTAGTTCCCATTTCCCTCTACCTGTGCAATTTATACTAAAGAGCCTGGATCCAATAACATAGATATGGCTGGATCTATCTCTACAACTTTCAGCTTCAGTTGAATTTGCTAGACTTGCACTGAAGTGAATGGAAGCACAGTGTATATACACTGTGCTTTACATAACAGCTATTTTTAGGCCTTATTCAAGTAGCTGATAGAATAATGAATACATAGTTTCTGAAACTTCAGAAACATATATTTAACCAAATTTTGGTTAAACAGACTATCTGTTCTTGATATTCCTTGTAAGCTATTCGTTGAACACATTTTGAAGAGCTTAAGGAAAACCTTTCTTTTTTTTGCTGTATGCTTTTTGGTACAGACTGGGAGATCCCTGGGGCTCCAGCATCTACTCACACTAAATAGCCTTGAAAATAAGATTTATGAAGAGAATTCAGATCTGTAAGTAACACTGTGTGTCTTATAATGCAACTAAGATACCAAAGTAATGAGTATCTTGCAATTATTCCTAAAAGTATTCTGGCACATGGGGGAAGGGAAGAGAGGGAGAGATGGAAACAGAGGGGGATGGAAGGAATGGCATGGGTGTCTTTATATAAAACATTGGGTTTGTCCCCTTCCCTGTTCCTTTGGATTTCCAGCCTTTTCTAATAACGTCTAAGAATATTGGCTTCTATCAAAAATATGCTTTGTGTTAATATGTGAGGAATTTAGGTCACTGAGCATTGCTCATTTTTGTCTAGCCCTTGAATTAGATGAGGTTTCTAATAGCCACTGCAGCTAATGAAAGTTGTTTCTGTTTTCATTCCAACTTCTAGACAAAGAAATGCCAGGAAAAATCTGCCTGATTGATTGTTTGTTGCTGATGGTTGCCAAACCTAGAAGGAAAACATGTTGCTATCAGATAGCTAGACTGCTGTTCTACCAAGAAATTAAATTACTAGACAAATAAAAGATTGATTGAATGATTGATTTGGAAAGGATTTTTCTATCCAGAAAACAGATGCGGTAGAATTCTTCACATTCATAATTTTGTTCTCAGATGTTAAAGTAAAAGAATGTAGTCTAATAAAGTTCTTCTTACACTTTAGGCTGAAACTAGGCAGGACCTGTCTTTCAGTGGCCAGGTATGTGGAGACAATATTGATATACTGGAATATGGATCTTCAACTAGGCAGCCTAGAAGCAGTCATGTTAGGACAGTATTTGTTCAGATTAATAATGTCTGGAAGGATTACAACTGCTTGTTCTTCTTTTTATTAACCAGCTATGAAGGCCAAAGGGCTGTAGATACACTAAGGAGCAATCCTCTGGAAAGTCTCCAGATATATATGTTGAGGGTCATCAGTAGTCATGGAGTTATTTTATAAGTCATAGAACAGAGTTGGGAAACACTTGTGTAGATCACTGAATGGCAACTGTTGCTCAGAGCAAATTCTCCGTCAGGCCAGATGACCTTATGATGAGTGGAAAAGGCACCATGTTAACAACAGAGCCAGTCCCCTCTCACAGCACCTTGTGCACAACTTGCACTGCATTTAATGTAGATGACATAAGCAAAATCAAGAGTGTAAAAATCAGTATCATTCCAACATAAATAAACAACCTTCAAAAGACCTTCAGAGTGTATCCTACACCCAGATGGTTGTGTGCCAGAAGTCTTCTATAACATTGTTGAAAGTAAAAATGTTGATTTTCTAAAGTAGTTGCACCTGCCAATAGAAGCTGATGTGCTGCAATTCTGATGTTAAATATGACCAGTTGGTAGCTTGTTCCCCTATAAATGATATTGTTCGCAAGTAAAGGGAAAAGTACAAAAAGTAAAACCAAATCCTGAAAAATAGGAAATGTAGAAACTGAAGTTTCCTACATAAACCCATTTTCTACCTCTTCTGCACGTGCACTAGGAGATCTATTTTCCTCTCCCCCCCCCTCACAAGATTTCTGCATAATTCTGTGCACGGACTGGACAGATTGGGATAGCTCTATTTGGTTTAATTAGCAACTGTTCAATAATTTTTCCTTGCTACTCATTGTGTGGCCCATTTACTGCATATTAGTCAAACCCATGTCTGAAAACAATGTTATTCATTTTCTCTTGAGATTTATTATGGGATATGTCAATGGAGAACAAACACTTCACAAACATTTTATTTTTACACTGGAGTATTATAGTCATTCCCACAGTGCAAATTGCAAACTACAGTACAGACATGAAGGTTGACCAGTCATTAATTTTAAGTGCCAAATTTAAGACAGGCAGGACCTGGATTCTTTTCAGATAACTTAGTATTATGACAAACGTGGAACATTCAAAGTGCAGTCTCTCTATCACCTTCAGTTATCATCGTGAGGGTCCAGTTTTTTTGTGGGTCACATCCAGGAACATAAATCTAGACAACCAGAAAATGAAGAACAGCCCATTAGCAGCTGACCTAGGAAAAGTTCAGCTTCAGGGAGTTGTCCAGCACCACACTGAAAGTCTGGATCATGTTATTGTCTCATCCCTTTCCCCAAGGCAGGATTCAGCTGCAGAAATCATGAGACTAGAACTTGGAGAAACTTTTGAAATCAAAAGGCTTCTTAAGATTATATCTTTTTTCTCCAAGGTCTTTGCTCAGAACATGGGGAAAAACAGGACAATGTTTCAACATTTAGCAACATGTGTTGTCTGATGTGTGTGGATTTAAGCATTTTGTTTTGTTCTTTATTAATTATTTTTGTAGTGAAGGGCTTATCAACATATCTTTCATCCTTTTTGAATAATATTTTACTGAATAAAAAGCTCAAAAGGGTTGTAATTTTCTTTTTTTTTAAAATGAAGAATATTGTGAATTTATTTGAAATCAGAACTGGAAAAACCCAAGAAAACTATCAGGTTTCGAGGAAATGGAACTTTTCTTTTATTTACTGATCTTGGAGTTTATAACCAGTTTTCCTCTCGTTCTGCCTCATTCCCCTTTTCATCTCTGTAGGTAACATTGTCTTCATGTCATGACTCATTCTTTCCCAGAGCAGGTCCACTCTTTTTTCGAAACGACACAGCAGTTTTATAAACTGTACCCTAAAATCTGTGCACAAAGGGCTGAATTAAGATTACATGGGAAATGATAATTGCACTATTTCCCAGCTTTCATCTGCATGCCTTGTCAGATTTAATTTTACCCTCTGTGTGTGTGTGTGTGTGCGTGTGCATATGTGTGTGTGTGTGTGTGCATGAGGGAGAGAGAAAGAGCCACAAAGAAAGCAAGTGAGGCTTCAAGAAACAATGTGGAACAGCCTAGTGGTTCTAGTCTGTGGGCATCTTAGTGACATGAAAGAAAATCAGCATTGTGGAACTGTAAAATCCAGAGTGCAAAGCTCTACTTCTCATTCTAGAAGTGGAGCAGGGAGCCCAGCAGCAGTGAGCTGCCATGCTGTACAGAGACAAGGACTACTGGGGAAGAGTTTCCCAGTTGAATTAGTAGCAGTTGTTATGCAGACACAAATCACAAGACTCAATATAATTTAGGCTCTCTTGCAAGCTCTGAGAAGGAAATGTGATATAGAAGTGTGGGACTTATTGCTCTCATACCTGATCTATGTTGCATTGTCTTTAATAGACTTTTCTCTTTTTTCCTGACTCAGTTGTCCGCTGCCCTGGCTTTTTCACCACTCATCTCACTCCTTCAAACTACATTTTCTCCTTGTCTTAGTCTGTTTGTTTAGCTAGTGACAGTTCTTCCTGACTCATCATCCAATTTTTTTCTCTGACTTATTTGCATGTGTTCACCCTTTCAGCCACATGTGTGTTCTCCATTCCCACTGGCTCCAGCTCTTAGTTTCCCTCCTAGGCTCCTTGTTTAGTATTAGCGTCCCACCCTTGTCCTGCTACAGTTCACAACAACCCAGAGATCTTTCAGTTTTCTGCAATTCTGGGCTTTTTGTGGGCAATACAAATGGGATGTTCGCAGAACCTGAAGTGCTGATTCTCTTTTGCCAGCAGGGAAACTCTCTTTCACATGTACTAATCTGCTGTTGGTCATGTCGAGCAGTGTTTGTAAATTTGGCTGCATCTTACTGGGAATGACAGACAGACAGACAGACAGATTCATCTGGACTTCAGTAGTACTCTTATGAAACTGCTTTTCAACAGTGGCTTGTGTCAGTTTTTTTCAGTTGTTTTGTTTTCTTTTTTTCCTTTTTTCAATCAGCATTATTATTATTACTACAATTAATGTGGGTAAAACAACACATTTTGTCTTGTCTTGTTCTCAGAAATGGCTTACATTTCTTGACTGAAATGTAAAATAATATATCAACCTGACTAGCATGAAAAATATCAGCCTACATCTTACAGGTTGGTAAAGTTTAAGCATCTGAAAATGGGCTTTTCTAACAGAAGTGTCAGGCAATCTTCAAAAGCAGTCACAAGTCACCATGTCGTGCGTTAGGAAAATTAATTCTAGATTATTCCACTGTATCCAGAAAAATAAAGCAAAACATAAAAGCCCTTAACGTGCAAAGTTTCAAATCCTAGAATCTGAACATGTGGCAATTTCAAAAACAGAATGAGATGCAATTAGTTTTTATATGCCTGTAACACATGATTTATTATATTTTCATTACTTTTATGATGCAGTACCTTTGGTAAGTGCAGGGCATTAATATGTAAATAACTAATGCACAGTAGCATGCTGGAAAGTGTCAGTTGGGAAGTTTTCTTCCTCCTCTGCCCCTCTTTTTGTATTTGCTTTGGGCTGGTTTCAAGGAATTTGGCATCAGTTTAACTTCTGAGGGTTTAACCCATTTATGAACTTTGGAAACATGTCTCCACAAAATCCATTTGGCAATCATGTTTCCCAAGAATGCTAGAGTTTTCTTAGATTGTGACAAATACTTTCTTATGGCAATAAGCTTGCAGGCTGTTAATCTGGGGACACAGTAAAAAAGAAAATTAGATTTGATAGCTTTTAGCTTCCAAAACTCTTTAAATAATTTGAGCTACATACCTCTCTTTTATCTTTCATTTTTATAAAAAGTATGGTTATGTTAAGGACATTTTGAGACTTGGATTTTCTTTTAGTGAAAAATAAAGCTAAAACACATACCATTACTGTAAATCACAACTCCCGGTTTTACAAATCCTGTTGACTAAAATCTTTACTAAAATACCATTATGGTTTTAAACATCTGATGCTGGTCTTCTGACCTCATGCACTTTACATAGATACTAAGGCACTGCAAAATTGAATGGAAGAGTTCTGGTTTTGTTGCAAGCATGTGGCTCTTACAATTAACTGCTTAACAGAATATTTCTCTTCACCTCTACTGTTCCGTTCCAATCTGTCCAAAGTGAATTCATCCTTCCCTTGTGTTCATTGTGACAATGAGAGGAAGTCATGGGTATACTTTTTTAACTTCTAGATGAACATTTGAGAATCTAATTTGAGGGTTTCTGCAATCAAATATTAAGTCAAGGGCATCTTACAAATTTGGAGCTCTAGTTAGTGTTAAAAATTTCTAAGTGCATCAGCTGTTTAGGGGAAATTTATACCCTGCCTTCAGTGACTGGTCCTTCACAACTACTTATTCTGGAAGGTGCTTTAATGTGAAGAAACTCCCGCCTTTCAACACTTAACAAAAACATTGGCCCAAGAACAATCACAAAGGGAAACTCTTTCAGATCTCTTCAGCTGTTTTTTGTTGTTGCAAAGTATCTTCTCCAGTTACTCTGAACTTCAGATCATCCAGATTAGTTTTTGGTGACAGTCTCTCACACCATTCAATACAAATGCTGAACAAAGAAGGACATCAAACTATTAGTGTGTCCAGAGGAGAGCGACCAAGATGGTGAAAGGTCTCAAGGGCAAGACTTATAAGGAGTGTCTGAGGTCACTTGGCAGCTAGTATAGTGTTATGTTTTGGGTTCAGTATGAGAAGAATGTTGATAACACACTGATGTTTTCACTTGTTGCTCAGTAGTGTTTATACTAAATCAAGGATTTTTCAGCTTCTCATGCCCAGACAGCGAGAAGGCTGGAGGGGCACAAGAAGTTGGCACAGGACACAGCCAGGGCACCTGACCCAAACTGGCCAAAGTGGTATTCCATACCATGCGACGTCATGCCCAGTATGTAAACTGGGGGAGTTGGCCTGGGGGGATCGCTGCTTGGGAACTGAGTGAGCAATTGCATTGTGCATCACTTGTTCTGTATATTCCAATTCTATTATTATTGTTGTTGTTGTTGTTGTTGTTGTTGTCATTTTATTATTGTTATTTTCTTCCTTTCTGTTCTATTAAACTGTTCCTATCTCAACCCACAAGTTTTACTTTTTTTTTCCCAATTCTCTCCCCCATCCCACTGGGTGGGGGGAGTGAGTGAGTGGCTGCGTGTACTTAGTTGCTGGCTGGGCTTAAACCACGACACCAATGATAGGACACAAGGAAATGGAATGAAGCTGCATCAGGGGAAGTTCAGTTTGGACGTTAGGAAAAGTTTCTTCACTGAGACAGTGGTCATTCGCTGGAACAGGCACCCCAGGGAAATGGTCATGGCACAACCTGTCAAAGTTCAAGAACCATCTGGATGACGCTTTTAGTTATGTGGTTTAGTTTTAGGTAGTCCTGTGAGGAGCAGGTAGTTGGACTCGATGATCCTTATGGGTCCCTTCCAACTTGAGGTATTCTATGCTTCTATGATTCTATGAAATAGTTACAAATCCAGCAAGACTAGAGTTCACTGTGTGAATATTCTGAATCAGTTAGCCTACATGTTCACACTGGAGAAGTAAAGGGTAAGTTCCCAAGTCCTTTCCTAGGCAGCTAGATAAAAAAGGATCATGTGTTCAGCGTACTGTGTAGTAGAGTTTAGATTTAGCATGTCCACTAGTCAGCACTTAGACTAATCAGAAAATATTTTGGACATTTTCTCCCTTTTTTTTCTGGCAATGAAGAACTGAAAAACATTGACTAAAAATAAAAATATTTGGATATAAGTAGCAGAAGTCTGGAAGAAGGTTTCTAGTAGGATATTTTTGTTTTCACATTAAAAGCTTAAAATTCTGTGTGAAGTGCTTGATTTTTCCGAGAAGATTTTGTATAGTAAAAATACAGTTTTTGTTAAAACGTTTGGCAGTCTCCTGAACATGACTGAAAATCAGTCACTCTTTTATCTAAGAAATAGTTTAGTTTCCTGATTTTATATGTCTCACTGCAGAGGAAAGATTCATCAACAATTAGCTTGACTGACTATTGAGAAAATCCAGGGATGGATTCTCATTTTATAATCCATTAGAATGAATCATTTTCTTAATTTCCTCTTAGTCTCCTCAGACATTTGACACTAGCTCTTTTTCCCTTTTAAAAGATCATTTTTAAATTATTTTATTGTCTCTTTATTTATGTATACCAATTTTGTAAGAAGTTATTACTAAAGCTTTATGTTAACTAGGTTTTATTTACTTAACATCCTCTGTTAATCTCAGGTTCAATGTAGTGTAATAGGGAATTATTATTAAAATAACTTTAAACAGCTCTTTGGGAAAAATGCCTTCTTTGGTTTTGTTCCACTGCTAGGATTTATTCTGTGGCTAAAAAAATAATTTGTGAAACTCAAAATGTATTTCGTTTATGAAACTCAAAATGTATTTACCATTGCACATAGATGGCTACACCGAAGATATTATCTGAAGAATCTAAACTGAAATAGATTCAATAACTTGCTCCTGCTTATATGACAATAAATTTATTGTGGAGCTAGCAAAAAGAAGGCACAGAGAGTTTGGTAAGGGTAAGTAAGTGGTATGGGCATGGTGTTTGGGTTTTTCTGACACCAAACAGCCACCATGTAGTAAGCCTTATTTTCTTGTCTCAGAAAAGACTTTTCTTAAACTTGTCTCAGGACATTTCTACACTTGGAGGTTAGGTTTCCCTGAATTGTTAACACATTTTAGACATTTCAGGCTCTGACTGATTTCATAATTTTTAAATTTCACCATGTTGCATTTTGACAACCCTGACATTAAGAGTTTGCATTAGTATACCTCATTCTATATATTGGTTACTCATTGGCTTTTGCATGTTTCACATACCTGTGATTTTGTTTCAATGTTTAATCATTCAGTATGTATACCAGTTGAAAAATCAACAGGATTCAAATCATCATCTTCCTCACTAGCTGACCAATTTTTCAGGAATACATTAAAGATAAATATATTAAGAATATCAAAGGTTTGACACTGTGACAAAGAAAGTTGGTCAGCCTGACAAGCACTTTTTTTTGCAAAAAGCTCATTATCTGAGGAGACTAAGAAATTAATAGTTCTTTTGGGTCATAAAAGGATTAGCTCTAGGGGATTGTTAATAAAGCATAGTACAGTAGTAGCTGCTTTTGAGGTAGAAGCTTTATTGCTATATTCTACACCTGTCAAACAATGTTCATTAATGAGTGATTTTTGCAAATGTTCTGTTAATCATAATTTATATATATTTAAAAATTACAGGTGAAATTATGTGCAAAATGACCCAGAAGCAAAGAGGAGTAAATAGGGTTACAGCATCCAGCAGTCAGTATTCGACAGTATTAGGCACAGACTTCACTATCTTATTTTTCCCATGAAATTTAGCTTACAAATACCAATAGTGTTATGTCTCCAGAAATCACTTTCTTTTTCCCATCTCTCTTTCCAACTTCTGTATTCTCCTTCTCTCCAACACATTTCTGAAGAAGGTATCTGTAAATGAACAAATGTAACCAATACGCAAAATAGCTTCAGTTAACATTTGTCATGTGTGCATTAAAAAAACAGACCTTATGAGGAAACAACTATAAAAATTTTGGCTTTGCTAACCCAAGCATAAAAGTTTTCCCATGCATTAAGTTATGAAGGTGATCCTGGAAAAACAAACCAACAGTGTCAGGTTGGCCTTGTTGGTTGTATTCAGTAGAGCCATACTTGAGAAAATGAGATAACCTGAAAGATGGGAGGGTAATTCAGAGCCTCTGAGATGATAGTACAGAGCTCCAGTGTTGAAAGCAGAGATAACAGAGGAGTTGGGATATGCTCATGACTGCAGAAAGAAAGGGAAGATTGTCCTGGCAATAAGTGCACTTCTTATGAAATGGATGATGTTGAAGAATAGACTACAGTATCACTCAAGGTAGTAGGAGGTCTCTAATGCAGAAAAAAAGACTTCTTAAAAGTATCATCTTGAATTAATGAAACTTGAACACTCTCTGGATAGTACAGGTGGAGAGTTCAGATGCATGTTTTAATAGCAATTATTTCCCTGGCACTAGATAAGTCTTGACATAGTGGTTTGTGATGTCTGTTATATGCACTGGTGGCTCTTACCATGATGTTCATCCCCACCAAAACTTTATAATCCTCAGCGAAATCTTTCTGAGTCTTATTTCCCTCCTGCAAAAAATGTGAATAGAGCCCAAGCTTGGTACTGGACTGGTATGGTACTGCCCTGGTCAGACAGTGCACTGCACCTGCACAGAAGCAAGCCCTCATCCAGCAATTCCTTTGCTCCCCCAAAGCTATAGAGGTGGACATGTAGCAAGTCAGGCTGAGCATGAAAGCAGCAAACAGAAAAAAGTTAGAAGCTCCCAATGCTCTGGTTTTCTTGTGATTTCCTTCACAAGGTGAGTAGTGGTAATTTATAGTATAATACTGCACTTAAACCTTCCTTTTTCATGAAGATGACTTAAGCAGATTATTTTGTTAAAAAACAAGTTCAATAAATATTTTTAAATTCTCATGCATTCATGTGCCTGCACATGTGGGGATTTCACTGGTTGTCCCCAAGGTGAGAGATGGGCATGTGGCAGATCAGATTGACTGTATAAAGGAGCCCATAGAAGAATGTAACAAGATCCTTTACAAGGTAATAGGCATTTTCTCTGTTTCTGATACACAACAATTATTCTTGTCTTATTAGTGTTATTGCAATACGGCATAATCTATACTGATCTTGTTTATATTGTTTTCTTAAACCTCTAAGTGTGTCCATGCATGCACACACACAGGACCATACACACACATATGGGCGTGTGTACATATTCACACACATGCATATGTGCATATACTCATATACCTACACACACGCGCACATACATACTGCAGAACTTTTTGCCGAGTTCCTCACCAGTTAAAAAGCATTAGAAACACCATGGATTTTTTCACCTCCCCTTGCCTTTGGGAAAAATCTCGCAGTGTGGATAAGGCAATACCTTGTTCTTTTAAAATAACTGCCTTTGAAAGTACTTCTGATAAGTGCTTTGTAATCTAAGAAAAAAAAAAAAAGCATTTATCAGTCCTGGACTGAGCTACTCTCCTACTTTGTTCAGAAAAATTGGTAACTGTGTAAGCCAGGAGCTATGAATGTCAAAAAGTTTACCATCCGTCCACACAGGCAGATGGTTGTCTGGACTGTAGGGGATATGAGGGAAAAATAGGCTTCACTGATGAGCAGTCACTAGATCTGTGGTACTTGCCTTGTAAAGGATAAACAAGTTAGCACAGTGGTTAAAGGATGGCTTGCTTGCTTCATTAAAGAATGCTATTTTTTAACCTCTGCTACTCCACTAGGGATTTTTAACAATAAATTGTTGGAGGGAGGGTAATAATTTTGCGAGTTATGTAGCAGAATTCTGTTCCAGTTCAGGTTTGTATTAAGGATGTTGAACTCCTTCAATACCTTTACTGAGAGAAATGTCATTATTATTCGTGCTGTTAGTGTTATTGCAAGGGGGAAAAAGAGATACCGCATGCTTGGAACAGAGAGGTTTGATGTGATAGTTGTAAAGCACGTCTCAGCAAAACCAAACTGAAGTGCTGAATGGTTTCTCTGATAACACTGATATGTCCAGAATCAACATGGAAATGAGTCAGTTTAATGGTTTGAGAAAGAGTGAGCCTGTTTCTACCCATGAACCTAGAGAACAGTGTGTCAGTCTTAACAAAATTTGATTGAAGACATATGCCAAGGCAGAACAAAAAACTTGCATATTTATATTAAATTGTACTTGTATTTATTTTCATTATAAAGGATAGAGTATATTTTGAAATGTTGTTTTCTGAGCCACTGGGGAATGGCAAAAAAGATGGAGCAGATTTGTGGAATTAAAAGTGACATATGTTGTTGCTTTTCCCAGCTTTAACAGGGGGGAAAAAAACCAAAATAAACAGATAAACAGAGGGCTAAATGATAAGATTTTTTAGCTGAACATTTGGCAGGCAGCTAGGAGTTGTAAAAGGAATTGATGAAAAATGTTATAGAGTACACTATCGAGCGTTGTATTTTAATAGTTTCAAATAGTGAACTCATATGTTTGGATGCCAAAAGTATTTCAGAGGTGCCAGAAAAAAATGAAAAACAGTTTAATGAAAAACATTTGATGGCTTGTTTTATAAAAGCATATATTTGTCTCTATGTAGTTCATCAATTTCAAGGTATGTGGAAAGTTAAGCATGTGCTTTTCTTATTTTCTTCATGTATTTTTTAATATATTGATAGTTGTATAAGCCCATGCTTCCAAGGACTTAGCAAAATTTTTAATTAATTCATGGACATCTTTTCTTTCCACTGGGAGAGCTATGGTTCAAAGAGAGCTACAGCGCACCTTCAGGCTGAACTCGAAGGAAGACAAACTACTTCGAGGAAACTCTGGCCCCCAGCGTGTTACACTTACACTTTCTTGATGGTGCTTAACCCTTTCAGAATGGTGTAAGGGATCCTTCATGTACCTGGGAATAGCATTCTGGCTGACCTTTCTGAAGCAGCCATTGCAGAGGAGATGCAAGACGGAACCCTGGAAATTCCTGCACTAGTCTCAGGCCTTTCCTCCTCCTCTGGATTATCTGGTGATTTTGAACTCTCCCTAGCAGCACAGTCTATGGAGCATGTTATCTTTGGTGCTGCACAGCACCAATTCATTTGCTCCTCTTGCTGGAGAAGGGTCTAGAGAAAGTGTTACACTGTTGGACAAGGCACTCTCCCAAGGCATGTTACTTTTCAGAGCTTTGATGGTGAGACAAGAAAACCTTCAGAAGGAAGAGCTGTTTCTGGGCTCCTCACTCCTCTCCATCACTGCAGAGCAAGAATAGAAATACACTGGTGGTGTCTGTCTGTATTGCAGCAGAACCACTGTTCTTCCTTGTTGCAGAAGCCTGAAATTTTTCTTCATGAGAAGAATGATTTTCCCAAGGTCAGTTAAATGAAAAGCAGAGCTGGGAAAACCCTCATTTTAAAGGCAATGCTTACTCCTCCTTGCTCATGCCTTCCTTTCATTCTTCCTTCTATTTTCAGGAGGCCTTTCCTGTCTTATTTAACTCTTTTTTTGTAAACTTTGTTGTAATTAAATCTAAGAAAGCATTCAAATGTCTCAAAGTATTCAAATAATCAAAAGTAGGGTGAAGTGCAGCAAGGCTGCATAGACTATGAGGAAATTTCTTTTCCTTGTATGAAGGCAGCCCTAGCCTTTTGCCTTTGAAAGGTGATTCTCTTTGTAGCTTGGGTATGGAAGATTATTTTGATAATGCTCTGTTCTATGCATTAAAAGATACCACTCAAAATGGATTGCAACTGTTTGTCCTTGATCATGAGATAATCTTTCTCTCAAACACAGAAGAATGTCTGTAGCTATTTGTAATAACTGCACATTAATTTATATTGTCAATATAGAAGTAAAACTCGCATTTCATTTAGTCTAGGCCATCAGTCATGTCTTCAGTAGGTTTGACATTGTCAAAGGCATGTCATGTACTTTGTAACTTTTTTGCTTCCTCAGGAGCTGTTGAAATTCATCATGCAGCTGGATGGATATATCTTGATTAAGGAAATTGCCTTTTGGATCCTTTGTTTATTTGTTCAGCAATGTGCGTGAGCAGAGGGCAAGTATAAGGCCAATGTCTGTGGAACCACGGAAAGGAGCACAAAGTGCTAAATAGTCACCAGTGAAATGAAAGGCCTGCTGAGAATGCATAAGCTATACATACATTAAGTACTGTATTTATCCCCCAAAGTCATATATCCTCCAAGACAATAATAAAAACTCATTGTGAATGGTTTATTTTGCCAGTTAATTTTTTCTCTAAATTAGGCAATTATTTCTTTAATGGACTATAGGTACATATATTGAATATTACCTTTTCAGGGTGACTCAGAAATTGAACGGACCGTGAACAGAAAGAATGGGAAATCATGTTAGTAGCTGTACACCTATTCCTCACCGGTGCTCCTCAAGCTAGCAGTGTGCAACTCTCCTCAGTCAGATGGCACTGAAGTTGTTTGAAAGCTGATAACACTTATGCTCACCTCTAGATTTACGAGGGCCAAAGCTTCAGGTGTCTTAAGTACAAACACTCCTAGTAATATGGTCTTCAAAGAGGGGAAAACACAACTTTTGGTAAATGTTAAAGCTACATAACCCATGAATCTACACATGATGAGTGGGCCCCAAAGTTAATGACTTATTTAGCAAAGTTTTCAAGGCTAAAACTTCTGTGCTTTGTTAAATGGATGAACCATTACGTATTGTCAAGGCTATTCTAATTAAAAATGACACTGGAAACATTTTAGCAGGACAATTTTTTTTGTTTTTCACTGAATAGTTGTTTGAATCTTCCAGCCACATGGCTTCTAACACGTACACATGTCTAACAGAAGTTGTCCTTCACCTCATCCTACTTCATTATCCAGTCTGTCAAAGAAACACTATCCCAATAGCTATGAAAAACCACACACAACATCTACTGTATGTTATTGTTGGCATCCTGAATTGGCATGTCTGCCACAATTAAACAGAAGTTCTAAAAGATTCCCAGTTCAGTGCACTTTGTGAAGACTTTGACACCGGGAAAGAGTAAAGCGTGCTCAAGAGAAAGAGGGTAATAATGCTCATGTACTGTGTGGTGCAGACTAAGTACATTGATGGGGAAGAGAACATCCCATGGAGAAATACAAAAGAGAAACAAAATTTTTTACAGAAAAAATTCCTAGCAAAATTATATTTGCTGTTAGTGAAGTATAAGGTGAAACTGGAATGAAAACTTGTGTTTGCATTTAAAATGGCAGGGGTATGATCTTGTGGATTTCACAATTTTCTAAGTAGATTTTTTTCAGTCATAATTTCAGCAATAAGAAAGGGTAGTTTACTACTTGTCAGGTTTTTTCACTTCTCAAAAAGATAAAATTTAAGAACAAATTCACATAGTTTAAGAATATTGTTTGCAAAAGGCGTCTGGAATTCTTCCTTCTCCATTCTATTATGCACATTATTTTTAATACTTCAGCTTTTTTAATAAAAAAATTTAAGTTGTTAAACTGTGCTATAAAACTATGTCAAAATATATTTCTGAAGCTGAAAATGTAGAAGTTTTAATGCTTTTGAAGTATAAAAGGTGATTTTTTTGGAACTAGGAAAGTGGTCATTCTTTTAAAATTCAATTTTTTGAAACCACTTTTAAAAAAGTTGCATTGAAAAAGAAAGTGTGGTATTCAAGAACCTTTCCAGTACTCTCAGCTTGTTTTTAAAAAAATCATTTTTATTTTAAACATTTCTTGATGTAAGTATGCTTCAGAACATGTCAGAAGTATATGACTAAAATCAAAGGATGTTATTGAAACTTATACACTGAGAGCAAAAGATGGGGCTAAAGCACTTGCATTACAATGCTATTAGTCCCAGCTAGATCCTACATGTCAAGCTGTGTTTTTCTGTACCTAAGTAACTTTAACTTTTACAAATTAGCACCTTCTTCCTGAGGCCTAGCATCTGCCAAATTCTTCCTTATTGTTTAGTAACCTTTCCAAAACTGTTTCTGCCAACCCCTGTAATCCCTGTGGAGGTCATAGCTACATCATCAGGGAGAAGTTTGATGTGGTGTTTTTGGTAGTGCTCTGCAGTAGGTAGTGTGAGCTCCCTTCTGCACAGCTCAGGGTGCCCAGTCACTGAAGCTGGTCACTGATATCTTGATGTTGTCTCTCATCATGGTTGTCAGGACTGAGCCATATGCTTAGACTCATTCAGTTTACCAGGCAAAGTCCATGAGGTGTAGTATCAGAGTGTGGTTCAAGGTGGTCACCCATACACTCCACAGTTTTGGCCCATTGATCACCCAGACCAAAGGACCTATTTCAGTGTGGCTTCTGTTTGCTTCTG
Source organism: Harpia harpyja (assembly GCF_026419915.1). Lineage (NCBI taxonomy): Eukaryota > Metazoa > Chordata > Aves > Accipitriformes > Accipitridae > Harpia > Harpia harpyja. Next base: position 19,160,395 of record NC_068947.1, read on the forward strand.
GATACAATTCTGCTTCTGAATTGAATGGGGTAGCTGGCAGGATGGGGAAGTCTAACACTGATCGATGTAAAATCAAGATAATGGAATGGTGTATCACAAGATCATTGTGGATGTCATAATGTGGGCACAATGCGTACCTACCTAGCTGTGTCAACTCTGAAAAATTTCATGTTCTATTTCTGTTACTAAATACATGTAACAGGTAAATGCCACTGAATTTAAAAGTGTTCCTCAGCCAGCATTGGTTAGAAATTGGAGGCTACTAATAGCGAAAAACTGAGCAGCAACTCCATAAGTGTTTATTCTAGAAAGCTAAATGTACACTCTGAGAAATGCACTCTTGTCTACATCAGCTTTTATCGTCATGTAAAGTCTTATGAAATGTATTGCCTTTTGCAGCAGATGGTTAAAAAAAAACCAAACCAACAAATAGCAATTATTTTCCCTACTTCATCCACTCATATCTCTGATTTTTTTTCTGTTTTGAGCATTACCCATAGAACCTAGGAAGACTAATAAAATCCTGCTCTACTATGTAATGAAAATATTTGCATCTACTCAAAAGGCATTATGGTCTTATCACATCTCTGCAAGTGTCACATGACAGGAAATTGGTAGAGGAAGTAAAAGGAGAAGGGCAATCAAAACTAAGAAAAATTGATTAAAGGGATCAGCACAGGAATAAAGTTTTTATGAAAAAAATAATTATATTTTTGTTGTTTTAAGAATAAGTTTCAAAGAAAAATCTCTCTGTAATCACATCAGCTCAGTCTAGGCTCACTGCCTACCCAGTATAATTCCCACTCATTCAGCTAAAAGACTTTGAATACAGTTTCCATCTGTAGACTGTCAAGGAGAGGAATATGCATGTGTCCTAGCCAAAATGCTAAGTCAGCATTTGCACATAAGTGCTCCTGTAGGACTATCCGGATTAAAACTGACTCTTGTAGTGTCAGTGCTCCTCCACAGTTATACAGGACATTTGCATGCAAGCTGAAATCTCACTAACATCTGTGCAAGAGAGCAAACTCAAAACTATTTTTTAAATGTTGTATTTGAACAGAACTTCTTGTTTCTGGGAACGCGGTGTATGAGTTTATCCATGTAACATTTGTTCCCTTTAGGTTGTAGAATGTTGGAGGCCCCTGCCTCATAAATCAGGACTGAATTCCACTAGGCAAAAGGCTTTCTCTTGTAAAATAGATACAATTTTGTATGTACCATACAGATGTACTATACATCTGTCCTGTGTGAGGACTAACACAAAGGGTTACTTTTAACAAACATTTCATTTTTGTTAGAATGCATTTTGGCCTTGAAGTATTGCTATCTTTCCAGTGTTCTATGGGCGGTAAGTTCTTCTGTCAGTCTAATATGTATTTTTTATCTCAATTTTGCCATTATCTCTGAAGAACTAAAACTTCTGTAATATCTATATGACCTTGTTGAACATTCTATAATTTTTTGGTTTTTAAATATCCATATCATCATAAGGTAAAGTGAACTTTTATTCTAAATAAACCATCTTCATCCTATAATCACAAGATTTTTGCTGCATAAGATAGCTACAGCAGAACTTGAATACTTGAGAAGTATTCACTTGAGAAGTGAAGTTTGACCTCTACAAGGTAATTTTTTTTCTAGATTGTAGTTCAATATTGAAGTGTCACTTGAAGTACTTTTGATTTCAGTGATCTAAAACTTGGTATTGTCATCAGATTTCTCATGTCTGTCTCATAAGCAGCACAAGGTGGTGAACCCTAATTCGAATCAAATAATGGCATGTTTGGGTTTAGCATTTTTAACAAGAATGTACCTGAGAATGTGCTAAGAATATATTTGTGAAAGTGGTATTTGGATTACGAGGCATTCATTTCAGTCTGCTCTTTGTTCTCAGTCTACTCTCCTACAATTCTGGATGCTTCAGATGAACCTTGGACTAAAAAAGTAAAAAATATTTCATTTGAAATTCCACTTACTGTAGTTAAATTGCTGATGTAGTTACTATGCTGCTGTGGTTCATCAGTTACAGTTTAGTGACAGACAATGAATTCAGTTCAGTTGCTGTAGTGTAAGAATAGTATAATTAATACAGAATGATCTTTTGCATTAAAGACACTAGATTTCTTGCTTCATTCTAAAGAAAAATTCTTTCTATCTTTATGCTTATGACTCCCATACTTACAGTAAGTAGAAAGAAAATCACATTCATATTTTTTATTTAATTTAGTTTGCCTATTTCTAATTTATACTACTGTGGAACAGAAATGTACTATGGGATCTTTTTCCAAAATAGCATGTAATTTTTCTCCTCCCTACCAGGAAGCAGATGAAACACACTAGTGCCTGTGATCTTTTTGCTTCATAAGTTTCTTTCTTAGCAGAAAGAAATGAACTTTTTTAAGAAAGAAACTTTTCTATGAAAGAAACTAACTCTCATTTGTCCTGAAAATCAGAAAGACACAGATTAATAAGCATTAGAAAACCAAGAGACAGCTCTTTACAGGGAAGTCAGAAGTGTCTACAAAAGAATGAACTAAATCATGGACAAGGACCACATAAGCTAAATCTTTTCCAACTAAATACCTTGGCACAAATAATTAAAACAATGTTCAAGGAAATGTGTAAATGGGCATGTAAACAACCATGCCGACTTTTAAAGGATTTGTAGCTAAAAGAATATGGTTTTCAGTCAAAATCTTTAAAACTTGAGAGCTATAAATTTCTTTCTCCTGTGGATTGTGCAACTAAGTCAAACTTTTCATGTCAGGACCCAAACTTTTTTTTGCTGCTTTTCTGCACAAGCCACACAGGAAAGATTTATAGAAAGAGATAAGGATAGGGTTTGGTGAGGGCACTGTTTGATGGTTGATAGAAATATTGCAAGGCTTGAGGATGCTAGATTGGAGGGGTATTTAGGTAGGTAGGTATGTCTGGCAGATCCGAACACTCTCTCCTCCCTCTCTGCCTCCGCAACCCCTGGCAGTTTGTGCGTGCACCTTATCTCTCTCGCTCACACTCTAGGTCTTTTGGTCTCTTTTGTTTCTTTGCTCTTTCCATCTCTCTTTCTCTGCCACCATCATGCTCCCGCTAGGATGGAACTGATGTCTGAACTGCTAACCCTCATCTCTGTTGTCTAGATACAGATAATTTATAGATGGGTACACTGCCTGCTGCCATTTATGCCATTTCCACACAGTCTGACATTCAAACAGTCAGACTGGGAGAACTCTCATTTCTGGAGGAGATTTCTGATTTGCAATCTGTTCTTGGAGTGATATTTCTATAACACTTCTCTATACCCCTCCATTCAACATTGTGAGAAATGGTGAAGGCAGGTCCATCCTGAAGTCATTAGGATCATAAAGAAGACTCTTTACATGAATAAATATTTTTTAAAGTAAAAGTTGAACAATGATGGAGAAATGGAGTTACAGTGGTGACTTTCATTGGTTAATCAATTAATAAAATGAGACAAAGTAGGAAATGTTTAAAAGTGCCTAAAGGCCATTTAAAAATTATATTTACAATCCTAAATCTTACTGTGAATAAATACGACTTAAGCTTCTAAGTAGCACAGTCCTTTTAACAAATGTGTTCAGCCTAAGGCCTCTTCTAGCCTTCAGACACTTTGATTTTACCTAAATATAACCTGAATAAATGCATTTTTGCTTCGTTTCATTTTTTTAACTCTGAGGACTCCATAAGACTTGCATATCAGTGACTGACAAATTTCAAAGGAATTATATTTATCAATTAACAAACAGCACTCTGCAGGATATCCCAGCTAAGCAGGTCTCTGTGTAAAGGAAAACAGATCTACAAAAATGACCTTTGCCACCACAGCAATAGGCAAGTCAGAATTCCTTCATGATAACAGAGAATTGGAACAAGGCCATGGTTGAGGAATTTGCAGATATGAAGAGCTGGTTATCTTCTTCTGTGCCTCTGCTGTGTGTAGACCCAAGATACTTGCCATCAGTGACGTGATGGAATGTATAGATTACACTGAAATTCACAATACAGGAACCTTTCTAGGCCAGAAAAATTGTCTGACCTTCTCATGGTCTGAATAAACTGTTGCTTCACCTCACAAGGAATTTTTCTTTGACATTGATTATATGATCTGAAATATTCTTCTGCCTAGATGCATGACAAAGAGCAGGTTAATATGCTGTAACTGGTAGGATATTCATTTATTTGAAAATGTTCATTCCGTATTCAGCTGGGTATAACATGAGGTAATGAGCTGTGTGTGTCCCCTGAGTATTCATTCTCTGAAAGTGTATCCCAAACAACGGGCAGTGTCTTCCAGGAAATTTTTTGACAGTTAACTCCCAGCAGGGTGTAACAACCAAAGCTCTGTCTATAAAAGTAGTTTATATAATATAGTGTTTGCTTTATTTGGGTGAATACTGTGTAAAGAGATTTTACAAACAGGATAATATAAAACAGTGTGTTTTGTTAAATACAAGGGCTCCCTCTCAACACGCAATTTGAAGAGGCACATTAGAACATTTACATTCCAGTAGCTAGATATGGTGTAGATTTAAAAAGTGTAATGGATTAAATAAGACAATTGCAGAAGCCAATATTAGAAAATGAACTTCGGTATAAAGAAGAGACAAGGATAAATCCACAATGTTGCTTCAGGTTTTTGAGAAGATATGAATATACTTTAATAATTTATTGCTAAATTTTAGTGAGAATTAGTAGACGAGCTACTACAGTCTTAATGTAAAAATGAATTATTATTTGGCAAAAGTGACTTACTAAGGAAATACTCAAGTCAAAGCATATGGTCATGCATAGTTTACTTCATAAATACCTGCCTCCAACATTTTTACATTATATGAAGATCTGTGATATTCTCCAAAATCTAATGTGTCCCTGATGTTGGCTTGCAGACAGCATTTTTAGAAAAGCAAGAGGAACTTGGCAAAAATATCTGTGAAGACTTTACAGTCATGTTAACCATTGTTATCCACAATGTTGCTTCACAGTGATTTAAACTCAGCTGGGATAAAAAGCAGTGGTTTTCATCACTGACATTAAATCTTTGTAATACCTGTAGATCACCACTGATATGAGAGCTCTGTTTAATGTGGAGTTCCTAACTGACACAAAAACATTTTCCCCCACTTAAATAAGTGGCTAAATTAAGTGAGAGGAATTTTTTTTTTTCATTTTAGAGGAACTGAAACATATATAAAATTTTTTGCTTCAAATGTCCAACCAGTATTTGTCCCTCCAAAATTCCATTTTCAATAGTCCAAGCCTTGTGCAACCAAACTACCTTCTAAGGGGAACTTCACAGGAATGCTTTTTAAACTTGCTTTTTAATTTAAAAAAATATATATGAAGAACAAATTCAGCTTTTTTTAGTTGATCAGGGGATCTGAGAGGGAATTATGGTTAAGACCTACCTCTAAGGGAAAGCAGTTGCTTTGTTTGCCTAAAACCACTGTAAAACATCCAACTCAGGTCTCTTCTTCTATCAGTAAGGAGGCAGCTGGGAAGAGAGTAGCAGTCTGTTGTGATACTAAAGTTCCTGTCTGCCACTCCACCCTTTAATGCATGAGCTTCAATAACTACGCTAACGTATCGAGTCATTTTTTTCTTTAAACACCCTCAGATAACATTACGGCTGTTCTTTCAGTGACCTGAATACACCAGGAGGTGCCTTTTTATTCAGTGAGATGGGATTAGCCCCCACAGGCACAGTCATTATACTCACTGCCTTTTATAAATACAGCAGTGTCCAGTTTTGAGTTGTACTCTAAATATGTTTTCATTGGCTAAACAGGAGCTGTCCCCATTGTTTCCTGCCCCTGAAAACATTCTTATTTAAGAGTCTGGATATAGCTGATTTTCAGCATTACCTTTGAAATACATACGCAATGACAATTAGAAATCATCAGTGTCATTCCGACTTGCTTTTCTGCTTGTGGCATTTGACAGGCCAAACAGACTGCCTTTAGAAAGGACTATTTTCATTTTTTGAGAGAAGTTGTGCTGGGTGTTTTCAGTTGTCAAATCTGGCAAGAAACAGATATGGGGTAGAGGTGTGCTTTAAACATCAAAGGCCAAAGCTGCTGTTTTGCTACCCCAAAATTGTGATCAGCCACAGGACCATGATACTCAAACCAAGCTCTTATACCTTGAGTTTTGTCTGTGGGATAGGTGGCACAAAGCTGTCCCAACTTTATACTGTGTTGGTATTCCCATTTGTGCAGCTGCTAATTATTTTGCAATGTGCAAGCAGCATGAAAGATAGAGCTAAATTATTTTTCAGTTACATATTTTCTGGTGTTTCAGTAGTAAATGGCAAAAAAATGCTGATTTCCAAAATGATAGGTCTTTCCGGCTGGTAGTGGTTTTTAGACTGTGAACAGAAAATATCATTGCACTGTCTTTACTTCTCATGAATTGCTATCAGGTTTGGCATAACATTCTGGTGGCTTCAAGAGCTGAATAAAGATGAGGTTCCTGAAGTCTCTTACTTGTCTCTCAATTGGTTTTGTGGTTAAAGCTGTCTGCCAAAGAACTTTACGCTACCCTGCCATTGTCCTGAATGTATCTCCAGAAGAGTCCATTTATGAAAGCATATAACTATCGTAGGCCTCCAAGTGATGCTGTTGAATACATCTGATGCACATTTAAGTATTTACAATTAGTGATGAGTGTCTACAATGTATTGTCTTTTTTTTTCTGTCAGTGGCTTAACCAACAAATACTGTGTCACGAGTAAAGCAGTACTTAGTATTTTAATTTTTAGAGTTCCTCTTATGAAAATTTTTTGCTGTTTTATCACTCATCATTTCCATTGTTACAGAAACAGCATACTTGGAGAGCTTGGCTATACGTACCTTTTCAGTCTATTTTCCTATGGAAATATGCTAAATATGACCTACATAATGTCTGTAGTGTTTCTCCCTCAGCTTTTAGAACACTTCGGTTTAAAGTTGATATAGGCATTAGATGTCCCCACAGTTTTTGGAAACAGGTAGCTGAGTAGAGAGACTTTTTCAAAACCAGAAAATCCAGTCAAATTTTACATATGCTCTAACCATTGGACAGCTTCAGTCAGAGTTCACAACATCTTACACCACAATCTATCATGAGAGTGTTTCTAAATCTACTATATGTTCATCATTCTGATATTTCCAATCCAGGTTTGATAAGACTCTAAATAATGGTGATTAACAATCATAAACAAATGAACACTTTCTACTGCAACATCAAGAACCAAACAGTTTAGCCAAGAAAGGAGGTGGTAAAAGGCATAATCGCTGGAATTCGCCCTGGCATGCTCCACTGCACACAAGGGAGACTCTCTTCCAACATAACTGTTTCATTGGCCTGAAAGTAATGGGAAGCACCTGCCTGTTCTGTCTAGACCTTCAGGGTGCAATATGTGTTACACCAAAAATTATAGTTGCCAGTTACAGTAATAATAAGTAAAATTCCAGACCATATCAGTCAGAGAACACATTGATCTACTGTTTGATTTAGCAGAGTAACTAATTAATGCATGTTACACATTGGATGAATAGTTTGAAGTCTGCAACCTGCCTGGACACGCTCCACTTGCAAGACAAAGAGGATTCCTTTAACTTCTAAATAGTTCTTCGGTCTTTTGCTCCCACCTTGCTTCTGCTCATCTTCTTTGTGTTGAGTGTTTGCTTCCAAATGACAATGTTATTAACATCTAATTGATGATATTTAAGTGTTCGTGATGTTGAAGAAACCAAGTTAAATTAGTTTATTTTTAATGCTTTATTGTTTTAAACTTCTTTTCTGACTGAATTCTACATATGTGACAGCCCTGTGTCTTGCTTATCACAATACCACTCCTGTCTTTATTTGTCATTGTCTCACATCCATTTGTTTGCAGGATCCCATCCATTGCAATCTAGGATCTGACTGGATTTAAATTTCTTTCTATTCATGTGGGAGGAAGCATGAAAGAAATGGAGAGAATGCAGTGTTTAATCTTTTAATTTAAGTAAAATAGTGTATGCAGACATTGTTGATTTGGCTATGGGCAGACTAAATGAGATTGGGTAAGAAATTCCTTAAGTGTGGAATTAATGTTCTTTTTGGCTACATGGCAAGGCCACAAGTAGAGGATAAGGTAACAATAACAATGGATTGGAGTGAAGAACTCAGGATGACTGCTTCTTATGCAAGTTGAATGATATGTGAATACTAATCAGCATAGTTTAGTCCTTGCTGGATGTAAAGTGTGGGGAACTAGTGGCAATGCAGTATAAGTATTGCACCGGCCTCCTCGGAGGGGTGGCGCTTGGGGGTAGAGGGTGACACCCACGAAGGGGAGGGCGCGCTCTTGGACACTATAAATGTAATTGTTGCGACGCAATAAACGCCATTTGCTGCTTCTACTCCATGAGTGTCTGAGTCGTCAATGGCCCGGAGCGGGGAGAGCTCTGACCTGGTAAGACACAAGCTTGAGGTTGTCAAAGGGAAAGACAACAAGTGGTGACCCCGACGTGATACTGCCAGGTGGCCCGGGTAGGGCGAGAAGGCTGCAGCCATGGAAGCGGTTGTGAAGGTGCTGAAGGCACTGGCCCACGACGCCGAGATTTCTGTGAAATCGAAACGGGTGCGAGAGTGTGTGGGGTATCTCCTGAAGACGGGAGTGATCAACACACCGGCTGATGTTCTTTCAACTGGTGTGTGGCCGCAGTGTTTGCGGGAGCTCACGGAGCGAGCGATGGCAGGGAAAGCGGAAGAGTTGCAGACGTGGGGACAAATCGTCTCCGTGCTCCGACATGCCCATCAAGAGAAAGAAGCGTGGAAGGCGGCGAGAGCAATCATGGGTTTGCCCTCTTCTGTAGCAGTTCAAGCCGGATCTCGAGCAGCAGCGGAGATTGCGCAAGAACAAATAAAGAAACGGGCTGTGGAAACCGAGACCACGGAAGATCAGCCACCAACTGCCTGCCCGGTGAGACCGACCCCGAAGTCAGGGGAGGGAGAGCAAAAAGATAGCCCAGGGCAAGGGGGTTGGAGGGAGCCCAAGCCAGTAGCTAGTGATGAGGACAGTGGAGACTATCGGGAGGTGCCCACTGCACCACCCGTGGAGCAGGGAGATACGGAGGGGCGGGAAGAGAAGGACAATCGAACGGCGGAGAGACCTCCCGCCTATCCCTGGGAAGAGTTGGCTAAGCTAAAGATCAGGGAACAGGGCGAAGAACGGGCTCCTACGCAGGGAAAAAGGGGTGAAGAGGGAGGCGGTCGGAGGCGACCGAGAGACGGGCCAAATAAGGAGAAAAACGAGGACTTGAATGTTGATTGGATACCGGGTACTCCGATCAGGAAGTGGGTGCGGTCAAGCGATGAGTCAGGGAGTGAGACGGAAGAGGAGGAGGAGCGAAAAGGCAGGGGGCGTAGACAGAGGAGGGTCCGGTTTCAGGAGGTGGAGAAAGAGGAGGGGCAGAATTGGGCGGAGCTGGAGCGGCTCTTTGAGCTGCTGAGAGAGGAAGTGGTGAAACAGAAGGAAACCACAAGCAAGCAGAGTGAACTATGCCGGAAAGCAATTCAGGCGTCACAAGATAGGGAGACAGAGCGAAAGGGGTATACCCTCCCGTTGACGGATTGGCAATTAGTCGCCACGGAGTGTGCATTACAAGGGCTCAAGTTACAACTACCACCCACTATTGCGCCTGTGCGCGCTTTGGCTGGGGGCCAAGGGGTGGAATGGCAGCCTTTAGACCCTAAGTTGGTCGCACAATTGAAGAGCGCTGTGACGGAGGAAGGGCCTGATGGTCCTTTAGCAGGTGTTTTGTTAGACCAGGTTCATGCGTCAGGGCTTCTTCCCTGGGATTGTCGCATGTTGGCGCGATGCCTGCTACCACCTACAATGTGCCAAATGTGGAAGATGGAATGGGTGAATGTGCTGCAGCAGCAATTAACGGAGGCGTCTAGGGACAGGGGACATCCATTGAGGCACGCCACCCTACAGCAGCTCAAGGGGTCTGACCCAGCTGCCAACACACCCCAGCTGCAGGCAGCTAGTCTGAGAGGCCGTGAAATCCGTGCCACCACTCAGGCGTCACGGGAAGCGTATCGGAAGATCGCGAAACTGGAAAAGAGGGGGGAGCCTTGGCTTTCGATTCGCCAGGGGCTTGATGAAGGGTTTCTTCCCTTCTGCGACCGCCTGCAACAGGCGTTAACAAAGGCAGACCTTCCCGAGGGGGCTAAGGGCCCGATTATGGCCGAATGTCTTCGACAGAGGGGGAACCCACAAACTCAGCAGCTCATGGTCGGTGCTCCAACGGGGCTAGACGTAGGGGGCCTAATTAAGTGGGTTTTGGAGAAACAGCAACAAGGAATAGCGCAGACACAAGCACAGGCTTTCGCTGCAGCTATCACTCAGGCAGGTCGGGAGAAAGTATGTTATAGGTGTGGTCGCCCAGGGCACTTTAAAGGTCAGTGTCCAGAAAGAATGGGGACAACGCAAAGGGCAGGAATAAGATGCTGGGCGTGTGGGGGATTTGGACATACAGCTAGGGAGTGCCGAAGAAGACAGGGAAACGGGGGGACCGGCGGCCGGGAGGCGAGGCCTGACTGCTGGAGCCAACAGCCCTCGCCCAGAACAGCCACAGAGGCCCGGGATGCGGCAGAACTCCGGAGAGAACCCCCAGACCTCTCCACCGTCGCCTTGGTCGTAGACTTTGAGCAACGCCCGATGGTGCGACTGAGGTTGAGCAATCCTCGGTGCGCCGATGGGACGAGGACTATAGAAGTACAAGCTATGGTGGACACCGGCGCAGACGTCACAGTTATCGACATGAAGCACTGGCCACCTACATGGCCGCTGGAACGAACCTGTGGGGTGCAAGGAGTCGGCGGAATGGTAGAAGCATCTCGTAGTGTATATAAACTGTGTTGTGAGGTGGATGGCGGGGATTTTTGCGGCGTTCGACCTTATGTCTTCCAATTTGGGGCCAACTTGGTGGGACGAGACATCTTGGCTGCTATAGGCTGTCAGATGTCAAATTTACCCTGAGGGCCACTGTTCTAGTAATGGACGCGAAATGGGCGATACCACTGAAATGGAAAACAGATGACCCGGTGTGGGTAGAGCAGTGGCCCTTGACGACAGAAAAGCTGAACGCCCTCATGTTGATTGTACAAGACTTGCTGACTGATGGGCGCATTGAGCCCTCTCGGAGTCCATGGAATGCACCAGTCTTTGTAATTATGAAAAAAGATAAGAAACGATACCGCATGCTGCACGATCTACGTGCGATCAACAACTGTGTCGAGAGTTTTGGAGCTCTGCAGCCTGGCATTCCATGGCCGGGGGCGGTCCCGACCACCTGGCCAGTGGTGGTAATGGATATTAAGGACTGTTTCTTTTCGATACCACTAGCCGAGCAGGATCGGGAGCGCTTTGCATTTACAGTACCCACGACTAATTTACAGCAACCGGCGAACAGGTATCAGTGGACAGTGCTGCCTCAAGGAATGAAGAATTCACCCACCATTTGTCAACAAGTAGTGGCAGCGGTTTTAAGGCCTGTCAGTGAGCAGTATCCGCACGTGTATTTTATTCATTACATGGACGATATTTTAGTAGCCGCAAGTACCGCTGCTGAACTCACACAAGCGGAAAAAGCGGTGTGTACTGCTTGCGAGAGTCAGGGACTGCAGTTACAGACGGCCAAGACACAAAGGAGCCCCGGCGTCATATACCTGGGGCTGAGTGTCCGAGATACCTCAGTAGTTCCGCAAACGGTAGAGCTACCCACGGACATTCGGACGCTACATGATGCACAAAGGCTCTTAGGCTGCCTACAATGGCTACGACCTCTGTTACCTATTACGCCAGAACTATTGAACCCTCTATTTGACCTATTAAAGGGCAAACTGGAGGCGACAGAGAGTTGTCAGCTAAGTGAGGAAGCTAAGGAGAGTCTAAAGCGGATACAGGAATTGCTACAAACGAGTTCAGTACACAGATGGGATCCAGCCCAACCGCTTGTCTTGGCGGTTACCAATACCGAACATGGCGGTGTCGGGGTAATAGCACAAGGAGAACACTCGGCGTTGCGACCTCTTTATTGGCTGAGCTCCACACGGTTAAACCGAGCGTGGTCGAGTGTAGTACGTGTCATCATATTGCTCATACTCCAAGGACGACACGTATGCACGCGTTATTGGGGCAAAGAGCCAGATGTAATCCTACTCCCCTTTACGCGACAGGAATGGGAGCTTCTTTGTCACAGTGATGATTACCTCCTTAGCACGCTGAAAGACACAGCACATCGAATACAGATACAAGCCACTCTAGACATCTTTAGACATTGCCGGACTCTGATCCCTGTACAGCCGAAGGTTTCCAAACAACCAGTAAGCGGTCCTACGCTGTTCACAGACGCCTCATCTTTGACGCATCAAGCCGCAGTGGTGTGGCGTGAACAAGGGGAATGGAAACGCATCACCGAGACAGACAAAAAGGCCTCAGTTCAGCAATTGGAGGCCAGAGCTGTCGCCATGGCGCTGTTAGCCATGCCGCATACGGCCATCAACATAGTGTCTGACTCTCGTTTTACAGTGATGTTAGCAGAGCGCATGGGACAACCTGGCTGGCCCGGAACAAAAATAGCACTGAGTATCTATACAGCTTTACAGGCGAGGACGGAACCAGTGTTCTTCGCCTATGTAAAAGCGCACCAAAGTGCGGAAGGCTATTTTAAAGGCAATGCGGAAGCAGACCGTGTAGCTAAACAGATATGGACATTGGAGGAAGCGTTCCGGTTACACGAAGACCTACATATTGGTCCGCATGCGATAGCCAAAGAGTGCAACATTCCTATCAGCACAGCCAGAGAAGTTGTCAGTGCCTGCCCACACTGCCAAAAAACCCCTCTCTGGTTGTCGGGCGTCAATCCTCGTGGTCTATGTAGCAATGAGCTGTGGCAAACCGACTTTACCTGGTTTGCGCCGTTCAAGCCTAATGCATGGTTGGCGGTCACTGTCGACACCTACAGTGGAGTCATCTTGGCTACACACCATAGAGGCACCAAAGCTTCTCACGCACGACATCATTGGATGGCCGTCATAGCCTGCCTGGGCCGTCCACAGTGCATTAAAACAGATAACGGCTCTGCGTTTACTGCTGCGAGCACCCGAGAATGGGCACACCGTTGGGGCATACAGTTAAAACAGGGCCTCCCCTATAATTCCCAAGGCCAAGGCATTGTCGAGCGGGCGAACCAGACACTCAAAGCCAAACTAGTTGTGCTTGGGGAGGGGGAAGGTTTCTCCCAGGGGATTCCCGTGGCGCATCAAGGCCCACTTCTAGCGAGAGCACTCTACTCTCTCAATTTTTTCGCCCGCTCGGGAGCCACAGGGGCCCCGATGGCCCGACACTGGGCGGCAGCATCCCCAGCGATCGGGCCGCCTGTGCGCGTTAAGGACTTGAAGACCGGTCAATGGGAGGAGGGGTATCGGCTGGTAACGGTGGGGCGTGGATACGCTGCCGTGCAAGACGACACGGGGCAGACCCGTTGGGTACCAGCACGGTGCGTGAAACCTCAAATGTAACTGTGTCTTTTACAGGTGTGGTACCTACGTAACCGGGTGGTGTGCCCGGACTGCAGAGATTGTGCCCCTTGGCTGCTTGTGCAGTGTCCTGACTGTGGGAAACGCTCTTGGCTGCACGCCAGTTGGCTGTTAACTCGTTGCAGGCCTTGTCTTGTGTCTTATAGAGAAGGCCTACAGCATCTAAGTGAGTCAAGAGCAGGTGCGTCAGCAGACCATGAAAGTCGACAAGATGCCGCCTCTGATGCCGCCGCTGAAGTCATCCACGTCAACGCTTTGGGCGCGTGGGGAAGCCGCGTGGAGTGCCGGAGAAACATCTGGGTCCCGCAGATTTGGCAGATTGCGGAAAATGACTGGGAGAAGGTCAAACGCCAGCAGGCGAAGCGGAGGGCAGGGCGGTGGGCTCGGCGGTAGCGGGGTAGTGTGGGTGCTCGGCTATTTTATGGCCGTGCTTGGGGGAGCAGAAGGACAGTTTATGGAAGCCTTACGGCACGTGGCGCAGAAACGTTCCTATGGGGAAGTGTGTGTGCCGTTGGGGACACAGAGCTGCTCGGTAGCAATACCTCTCAACCATAGCGAGCTACCTACAGGAGGTTGGTCGTGTTGCGTGACTCTCAATACGGAAGGCGGCTTAGGGGCGAGACACCGTTACAGTGTACTGGGTCCGAGCTTGAGCTTGGGGTACGGAATACCCAAGCTTTGCAAGGCATAGCATGTCAAGTATTAAAGCAAGGGAAAGTATTGGAGTGGTTAGGAAATGAGACGGTAAGAGTCACAAAGCAGACCCAGCACGTTCTTCTGGCACACCGGGAGATGATAGAGGTGCTGGCCGCTGTCATAGTGCAAGGGGGTTGCAAGGCAGCGGTGCTAAGCAACACCACCTTTTGTTGTCTCACAACTGACGACTATCAGCAACTTGCCATTAATGAGTCGCGGTGGAAGGACATGGCTCGAGAAATAATTAAGCTCGTAGAGGCAAAACAAGGGGGATGGGAATGGTTGGGTAATATCTTTGACTCAGTATGGCAATGGCTATTGTTGTTGTTGAATTGGGAGTGGATTTGGTGGATTTTAGGTGGAGTATTGATTGCTTGGATATGTTTATGTTGTGTTTTACCCGTAGCAGTGCGCTGGTTACGCTCAGCAGGGCAACGGCTGATAAGGGTAGAGAATCGCGTTTTATATATGCGCTTAACGCAAGAAGATACAGCACTTTAGGATGGGGAGGGGGAACTGTGGGGAACTAGTGGCAATGCAGTATAAGTATTGCACCGGCCTCCTCGGAGGGGTGGCGCTTGGGGGTAGAGGGTGACACCCACGAAGGGGAGGGCGCGCTCTTGGACACTATAAATGTAATTGTTGCGACGCAATAAACGCCATTTGCTGCTTCTACTCCATGAGTGTCTGAGTCGTCAATGGCCCGGAGCGGGGAGAGCTCTGA
Organism: Harpia harpyja; assembly: GCF_026419915.1. Taxonomy (NCBI): domain Eukaryota; kingdom Metazoa; phylum Chordata; class Aves; order Accipitriformes; family Accipitridae; genus Harpia; species Harpia harpyja. Next base: position 19,175,408 of record NC_068947.1, read on the forward strand.
CCTGGTAAGACACAAGCTTGAGGTTGTCAAAGGGAAAGACAACAGTAAAGTACTACTGATATCACTTATATGATGAAAAAAATATCCCCAGAAGTTCAACTTACAATTTCGTCTCTGAAATTGAAGGAATCTTGCAAATACGCACTGTGAAGATAACATTCACAGTAGATTCCTTTGTGTTATTTAGTGGTATGTGCCAGTGTTAAAGCAACTATCATAGCATTTCACACATGTCCTTGTGTAGGTGTAATTAAAGTTAGTCCTTATCTGCTAAATAATTAACACTGGCTTTACTACACTGGATGCATGCTATGCAAAGAGGAACAGGACCCTCGTATGTCTTAATTTTTTCTTGGCCTTCATTGTTCTGAAGGTGAAAAGCTATAAGGGAATAAACTGTAGTTTCTTACTTAATTAGCTGTAGAGCACAATATAGAAAAGAGCTTGGCCCCAAAGCAGAACAGCTAATTCCTTTAACCACATTGTCACACAGATTCATCTTTGCAATAAATTTTAGTTGGTTTTCAAAGCTATGTTTCTGTCTTGGCAAAAAACCCCCCACCTGTTCAGTTTGAAATGTAGCTATACTCCCTTGATTATGTCCTAATTGGTTCATCTTAGACCATATTTTTAATGAGAAATGTGCAGTGAAGATAATGACAACCTGGCTAGCACTTTAAAGGTCAGGGCACTCACCGCTAAATGAAACAAACTGTACTTATTTTGAAATATTTATACCAAACTATTGTTCTTGATTTTTCATAGTAGATATTACCAAAACCAAAGGCCCCTTTGTTGAAAGTTAGTCAAAATAACAGCATCAGCAGGTTAAGAAAAAAATTACAGTTTAAAGTATCTGGTACTTTAGAGATGTGCCAGCTCCATTATAGTCCACTTTTTGGTAGCATTTATCTAAGGTGCTTGTGAAGGACAGGCAACTCCAAAAAGCCTTGGAGTTCAATTTTGAGTCTGGAAGCAGACATGGGTTGCACTTTCACACAGACTCAAAACACATTGCAATGTGATGTTATTATTACATAACTATAGTAAAGGAATAGAAGAATTCATGTTCTGTAAATGTATTTACAAAGGCATACATGCATCAAGGAGATGCAGCCACATAGCTGAAGCAAATCTGTCAGTCATCCTTATGCAGAAACTAATTTCTTTGCACCTTTTAAACAAAAGGCAAAATTTTCCCTGATTTCAACATAGCCAGAATTTTCTTCCAAACATCGTGAGATGAAAAAAGCATTCAATATTCCACTGAATTTGCTCCCTTTCTCTGAGGTATATTTCACCACATAATAGAAGTCTCTTTGGGCTAATATGGCAAATCAGATTTACCAAAAGAACTCAGACATATATATAAATTAAACTAAGGTAAAATTTTTCTACACATATCTGATTCACAGTAAATATCCCTGCAAAATTATTTTACTTCACAAAAAATGTTATCAAATTTGAGGTTAGCTAGCCTACAATAAAAGAAGGTTGTGTTAACTCTGCTTGCCTTGTATTTGTCATGGTTTTATAGTAAATGTATGTAATTACATTGATTGCAGACCAGTTGATAAATGAAAACTCATTCCAGCTGGTGCATAATAATCTCTTTAGAGATGATGCAGTACAGTACAGTTTTTGTGCTTCTGAGGTGTCATCCACTCCAAATACCTCTGAAGTACTGGTGGGGAACCTTTCATCAACATCTAATTGCCTATTTCCTTGAATTTTTGTGAAGGATGACAAATATGTAAACCAGACTGGCTAGGATAGCCAAACAGCATGAAATGTACTCTTCTGCAAAATTAGTAGTATAAAAAAATTGGAATTAAACAAATACATGTTAACTTTACATTCCCATTTGGGGAAATTACAGTGGTTTTCATGTCTTGTCAGAGCTGGGATGGCTGTTAGGTGTGATATCATGTTTTCACCAATATGTTGACTTTTATCTGGATGCTTTGCTCTGATGTTGTGAGAGTTATGCTGGGAATAATCAGGAAAAAGCATGTTATGCCTGCTTTAGATCCCTGTTAAGTATGTAGGATGGTTTTCTGACTGCTTAGTACAATTTCTGGAACAATAAAGAGAATAGACAAGGGCCTGAGATGTTAGTTCGTTAAGTTTACAACTTTGTAACTTTCCCTTTACCAGATGTGAGGGAATACCATATTTTTTGCACACTGTGGCTTACTTAATTTTCATCAGAAATGTTTTGAGCAATGCAAAGTTTTTCCCGTGGGGATACTTGCAAAATTAAAGACAATTTTTGCCTGAAGTATTTGAAGCAGAGTTGTCTCATATTTTGCTTTAGCTAATCTGGCAGAGATGTTGTTTCCACACACATACCTCCTGTACAAATGGGAAGCCTTATTTTCTAATTTAGCCATACAATTCATTGGTGTGACTGTAAGAAGATTCAGTGTTTTCAAAATGCATTCAAAGGGTTTTGGTGGTGTTCAAACATAGACAACTAATTGTTTTTCTGGATGATTAAGAAAGAAGAAAGCAGGCTTCTCATATGAATGGCTTTTCCAGTGTTTGTTCCAATGTTTTTAATTGGTAAAAATATGACTTTTAATGACTAAATAGGTATAGAAATAATGCCTTATATTTCCCTTACAACAAACAATACCATAGTGTCATAGTCAAACTCTATTTATCAAAACTTAAGTATAACATTATTATTCTAAAATTAAGAAAAGCAGGATAGCTAGATTTTTAAGAGAATACTTTTCATTATTCCTGAGTCATGATTTCAGCTTGTATGATAATTAAAAGTCAGATTTGCTACCTGTGCTTAAGGTTAGAGCAAAATCTTCCGCAATTAGTTCCACTTTGTGTCATCCTGGAAGGGATCCTGGCTTCCTGTAAGTCAATGGCAGAGCTTCATCAACTTCACTTGAGTCAGGATTTCATTAAATGAATATTTGGGGTAGTTAGGAATGAATCATGAGACTCCTGAGTTTCATTCTTAATGATCACAAATAAGATCCATGAAAAGCCTACTGAAGTTAATTGGAAGATTAATGTTCCTTTCAATAGACTTTAGTTCAGGCTTTTTATTCTGCACACAGGCACTTGTGTAATTTTTTTCAGGGTTTTTTTAAAGGCTTTTGGATTCACTATGGCACTTTCCCATCTACAGAGTTCCCACAGTGTCCCATATTCCTGAGCTACAATGTAGACAGTATTGAGTCAGTTGTATTTCTTAAACTATGTCAGTCCACTATCAGCATGTGTGATGGTCATTGTTGGTTACCATCCCCAGTATAGAATAACAAGTGAGATAATTGTCTTCTGATGCAAATATTGCTCCTCCAGATCTGCTTAGCACTGGGTTTAGTAATTTGGCCCTGTATTCTCTCCTCTCACATTACCCAACAATTAATTTGGTCTTCCAATATCTTCTGCTTATCCCCCATATTTCTCATAATTTCTTGCTTACAGCATAACCTCAGTACATCCCTCTTGCATTTTTACTGGTAATTTATGCACTTATCTCATTGTAGGACAGCTTAGCCTTGTAAGACTGAGAGAGAAAGCAGTTGAGCAAACTGAAGGTCTCTTTTTCTTTTTGATATAGAAGAGGAGAATTGCGGAAATCAGTCTTTTTCAGGATGGGATTTAGGATGGACCTTCACATGTGGGCCTCTAGCCTTGACTAAAGTTTTATCACTGTTTTAAGAATTAAAGTGAGAAAAAGTTGGCAATGCTGTATGGCTATAGTCTTTCAGTATTGTTATGATGGAATATATAATTTTAGCACTGATGTCAGCCTGAAGAACTTGGTCTCTGGATAAGAATTTGCTTCCTTTCAGAACCAGAAAGAAACAAAGCCAAGCAAATATGGAATAGCAGAGAGGAAGTAAGGAAAAAGGCAATTTATACTGAACTATTGAGGAAGCCATGCAATTTTTTCCCCTCTTTGAATTGTTTCCTCAAACTATCCATCCCTGTACCTATTTATACAGCAAAAAAGACCTTGACATTCCACCACAGAATCCCTCAGCTGAGAAGGTCCCTCAGGAGGTCTCCAATCCAAGCTCCTCTCCAAAGCAGGGACAGATCTGGGATCAGACCAAAAGCAGATAGCAAGCATGGTCTTCCAGTGAGATTGAACTTCCTTTATAAAGAACATTTTAACAGGTTATTTTTAACCCTAAATATGGCATATAATTTCTCTATGTTAGATTTCATAAATCCTTTGTATCAATTATTTTAGGTGTGTACAGTGGATGGTATCATGTTCACTATGTCTGTGAGAAAAAAAACCTTCACTGTAAACTTGTGAACGAAAAAGAGAATGATGACCAAAAGTTACTATTAAAAGAATATTTAGAAATTATTTTTAAAATTTGGAATTTCCGATGTTTCAGAGACTGACAATTTCTATTTCTGATTTTATACTGTCATCAGATTACATGAGTTATGAAGAAGTTAGATGGATTATCTGCAATCCCAGAAAGTAGCAAAAAAGCACATAAGGAATTTTCCAGTCTTCAGGACCATTGTGGAAAATCTGTATTTGCTCCTTAGTGACCAATATGCCAACAGTAAGATTTGTACAGTACATTCTTTACATATTTATGTGCCTTTCCTTCAATAATAATCAGATGTTAAAATGGTTATTCAGTTGACTAGGGTCATGTAAAGAAATCTTACTTCAATTTTCCCCTTGGAATAGGAATTAAAGAAGTTTCTATCTAGCTGAAAAGCATAGGTAATACTGCATGGATGCAAGCTTTAGAGCTACTATCAATACTGTACATGCAATACTGAATCTATCTCAGCACCACACAGTTATGTTACTTCTAGTACATAAGCTAAGATTTCTGCATAGACTTTTTCCATTGGCTATAATATTTACATGTGTTTCATATCATGGTGGGTTGACCCTGACCAGCAACTAAGCACCCACCCACTTAGTCACTCCTCGCCCCGCCCCCCCCCCCCCCCCCCCCGCAACAGGATGTAGGAGAGAACAGAAGAACAAAAGCCAGAAATCTTGTTGGTTGAGACAAAGGCAATCTAATAACTGAAGGAAAGAGGAAAGGGGAGGGAGGGGGGAAGAAGTGATGCAAGGCAATCATTCATCACCTATCATAAGCAGACTGATGTTCATTCAGTCTCCAAGCAATGGCTACCTTGGAAAGACCAAAACTCCAGTTTTTATTTCCGAGCACAATGTCATATCATCTGGACTCTCACTTTGGTAAATTCAGGTCAGCTCTCCCAGCTGTCCCCTCCCAGCCTCTTGCCCACTCCCAGCCTACTTGCTGAGGGTGTAGGCAGTGAGAAACAGAGAAAACCTTGATGCCATGCAAGCACTGTTCAGCAAACTAAAACACTGGTATGCTACCAACACTGCTTTAGTCACAAATCCAAAACACAGCACCATAGAGGCTGCTTTGAAGAAAGTTAATGCCATCCCAGCCAGACCCAGTATGCATATAAGTGAATGGATTGTCTGTATGTTTCTTCTTTGTAAATTTCTAGCATCATAAATACTGAAAAGAAATTACTAATTAGCATTTGCTCAATATAATTAAGTGATCTTTATCAAATGATGCCAAATGTTGACTTTGAACACAGTAGGAAATAATATGGAACTTACTTCTTTTTTTTTAAGCAGGGACTATTAGAGAGTTTGTGTTAGCATACTAATATCAGTGATCCACAGGCAACTATCATTATCTTTTGGCTGAGCTTTTACTTCTAATATCATAAACTCCTTGAGCTGATAACTGAATTTTAAAGGAGGTTTATTAGACCCCCACAAAAAATACTTTTACACATTATTTGATAACACTACAAGATTAATACTAGAAAGGATCAAACTAAATCTTGAATATCTGATATAGCCAGGGTTCTTCCTTCTTAAAACAAATGGAGTGGGGGAGGAAAGAAAAAGTTCAGGCAGGTAAAGAGCAAGGAAAACCTAGATTATTGTTTCCCAATCACTTCAAGTATTTCTTTTAAATTTTTATTAACAAATATCTTTACATTTAGCAAATAATCACAAACACATTCTGGTTAGAAGATGCATGTATACCCTGAGGAGCACTTAGTTAAGCTCAGCTTAGCTTCTGCTGGCGCAATCTCTCCAGTTCACAGCTGACACAAACAGCAGCTATTCTAATGTGTGGTATTGAACCATTCCTACACTGCATGCTAATGGAAATCCTCAGGTCTCTTCTCTTGTAGAGGGAGGAGGATGGTAAACGCCATCTCAGCTGTGGCTAGAGGCTGTTCTTTTTCTAGTCAAGTCTTGAAATCTTTTAAGAATGAAGATTCACAGCCTCGATGGCTTACAATTGTATTGATCTTGGCATCCCCTTCAGCAAATAAAACAAGACTAGTTTAGTGTGCCTTTCCCGTGTGGGTCATATGCTCCAGACTCTGCTCACTGTGGTCTGCTGCTTGGTCTGTAGTTTCCACACATCCTTCTTGAACTGGGGGACACAAAATTGAACACACTATTCCATTTGTGGCTTTGTCAGCATCAAGTAGAAGGTGATAATAATTTTTCTCAGTCTGGTGCCCATGATCCTCCTAATATAGCTCTGAGCACTGTTTGCCTTGTTCACAATGAGTTCAGCCTGGCATTCAGCATAATTCCAGATCCTTTTTAGAAAGGTTGTTATTAATCAGTTCTTTCCTGCCTGTACTGACACACAGGGTTATTTTGCTCTCAGTGCAGAACTTCACATTTCTCCTTATTGAAGATACCTGTTAGACTAGTCCTCAACTTTCTGCATTGCCTCTGGACTGGAGCTCTGTGTTTGTTGTGTCAGCCCCTCCCCTTGATTTATTGTCAACCACTACTTTACTGATGGTGTACCCTGTGTCATCATTGACATTGTTGTCAAAGATGTTGGATAGTGGGGGCCCTTGTATTAAACCGTGTGATATTTCACACGTTGCCAGGTGAATATCAAGGAACAGATCATTATCCTTCCAAGTTTAGCAGGCAGACCAATTTTTAAACCACCTGTCTGGTGGTATTTCCTTAGCTTCCAAATCAATGTGCCATAGCCAGTCAATTTATTGTAGAAAGAAGTGAGGTTGATCGAGCTTCAGTTGCCTGTTGTAACTCCATTTTGACTATTCCCAATTACTTTCCTGAATTTTGCATGCTTGGAAATTAATTCCAGGATGATGTGCTCCACGACCCTTCCAAGGTCTGAGATGGTGAAAATCAGCTTGGAGTGTCCTAGGTTTTCCTTCTTGCCTTTTTCAAAGTTGAGTTTATCATTAGTCTTTTTCTTCAGTCTTCAGAGACCTTCTAAATTGGCTGTGATTTTTCACAAGTGTTAAACAGGGGACGTGCAACAGCATTTGCCAGCTATTTTTTCACTTTACAGATGAATCTCATCCAGTCCGGTGCATTTGTGTGTATATACAACTTTTTCAAGTAATCCTTAATGTGTTGCTCCCTCACTGTTGGCTGCTCCTCTCCATCCTAAACTATGCTGGCGCATGCAAGTGTCAGAGAGCAGACTTCACTTCTCTGTCCATCATGATGGATGAAGGGGCCAAACTTAACAGACTTTTATTGACAGTCCTTTCATTGCTAATACTAGCTTCTAACTCCTGTATACCCACTTTATGTGATTCAGGTCACTGGGAAGTTTCCCATTTAGCCAAGCAGGCCTTCTGCCAAAATTCCCTGTTTTACTCCACAACAAAATAAGTTCCTGAAGCTCTCAACAAATTTCCTTTAGAAATCATTTGGCTCTCCTGGGCAGCCTTTCCTGTCGTGGTTCCTTCTCAGAAGAGACTGTGTCACTGCTTCATGAAAAAGCCACAGTCCATTGCCCTGAAGCAGTCCTAACTCTGCTGCTTACCTTGCTCCTTTCCTACAGATCTAGACTTAAGCATCTCATGGTTGCTTCACCTCAAGTTGATTATTTTGTTTGTTCTGCTTATCCATTCTATTAGAGTGATTTTAAAATGTCAGAATGGTATTAAAATACGGAGAGTACTTATTCTGATTGTCAAACAGGTGTTGACGCCTTTTTAGTTTGCCAATTCTGGCCCTCTAGATGACAGTGGTTAACAAAAATAAATCATTAAAAAAAGCTAGGGTGAAAAATATACTCAAATTGTATATTAAAATGTTGGCCTGCTCCTATTAAAGTTTCCATTTGAAGCATGAAAATCTCAGGGCACTGAATATAGGTTTGTGTTCAAAAATGTATACCTGGATATTGAAGAAATGTAAGATAGCCTTAGAAGGAATTTTTTAGAATTACTTTACTGTTGGAATGTTGGTTTCAGACTGTTTTAATTAACTGAAATAAGGCTGTTGGTGCTTTGCCCATTCTTATTTCCAGCATTGTTTAGACTTTAGCAGATTCCAGTATCAGAGTTAAATATTAGGGAAGGAAACACTGATTCTTCTTTGCTTTGTTTAGAGAATTTGAAATGGTTTAGGATAATTTAATCAAAAAATGTTGCAGGTACTTAAAATACAGCATTATATAAATGCCAGTAAGTTTTCTAGGCCAGAACAAATCTTGTACACAATAGATTTTTTTTGTCAAGTAACCATGATAGGGGGGAAATCTTTTACGTGAGCTGAAATGTTTAATTTGATCTGAACAAAATAACATTTGACTGATTTTTATCTTTAAGGTTTTAATATGTAAGCTACATTCAAAGTGAAAATCAGTGTTTCAATATAAAAAGACAAAAAAATATTTCTCAATGTAAAAAATTAAACAGGGCTTTCAAAAATAGGGTTGTGACTGATCAATAAGCCTCTACAATGGAAGAAGGCTCAGAGGAGATAGGCAAGGGCCATGTGCTGGTGAAGCTCAGGTAGAATGTAGGGAGTAACTGACCACAGTTGTTGCTAAGAAAGCTGAACTTAACACAAAGGGGACCAGAGGAGGGCCTTTTTTTTATATAAATGACTCTATCAGTTGAGTGGATCCAATGATTGTGTAAACATTTTTTTCCCTGACTTAATCAAAAGTGTGAATCTCTTCCTGAGCCAGCCAGCCAGCATGGGGGAAGTGTATGCATGCATGGCTTAGCCCAACACAGAGTATAAGAACTGAACAACAAAAAGAGCTTTGTAGAGTGCAATGGGCTTTAGCTGGCTTCAACCCATCTGTTCCCTCCTGGCTATTAGGGACATGCAACACCGTGATGGTGAGCATGTAAAGACCACTAATGAGAATCATGGATGTATTGTGATTCAGCTGTATATTGCAACAGCTATACTCTGCTAAGCATACTTGTAACATGACTTCAGTATATTGCTGTATCACTCTGCTAAATCAAAAATCCTGTGTAATATCAAATATCTACAGATAAATAAATTTGATGTTAAACATTAAACAATCCTCATGTGGAATACCTAAGAGAACCTGCTCGGAGGCTATTGGACTCTGACAGGCTTCCATAGACTTTCCCAGCCAAAGCCAGTTTTTGACAAGATGAGAGCCTGGGCATTATGCAAAGTGGTTGGATTTTAATAGATTAAAAGGATAAGGAAAGAGCTTCCAGTAGCTGCTAGTGTAAAATTAAAGTCAAAAAAATAAAATAACTAAGAAATAAATACAACAACAGGTTGACTTCTGCTCTGAGGAGATTTAGTCGGTTGGAGAGAAGTTAGGCAAAATTCCCCCCATTAAAGCCCCACTGAAGCTCTGTTTCAATTTCAGTGGACAATGGACAAAATCTATATATGATACCACTCAGTATGAAGTATATGTAATTAATTTCTTCTTTTTTTTCTTTTTTTGGCAAGCTTCTTCCTCTGCTTCAGTTAAACTTGGAGAAGGTGGCAATACTTTGCTGAATTCATGTATGGAAATGGCACTGAAAGGTGTACAGAAGTCACTACCACCTGTAGAAAACAAAACCATTGAGCAAACTTGATACAGCTGCTTTAAACCCAAAGTGAGAAGTGTCTTTTACATAGCTAATAAATACAATCAAAGAAACATAGCATACTTGTTCCAACATAGAAAACCACCCAGATCATTGCTTAGCTAGTATGTATGGGAGGACAGCAGTAAGATGGGAGTGTTGGGAGATTCAGGCACCAAGTCACAAAAGAAAGACAAGTACTGTAAGGACAAGGGGTACTGAACCCCACATCAGACAGAGGTGTCTTTTTGATACTCGCCTCAGAGCCAACACCACTAGATTAGCTGGTTACTGCAAGGCTTTCACACAGGTCTTTTCCACAGATCCAAGAACTGAATGCAATAGGTAATAGAAGGAAATAACTGAAGACCAGACTAAAGGGAGGATGAAGTCCAACTTAAACATTTCTTTTTCAGATTTGTGCACATGTACTGAAGACTTCACACTGTTAGAGTGTTTGTTCAGTCTACATCACTACACCTTGGCAATGTTTCAGGGTTTTTGCTATACGTTCATCTTTTCTTCCTTCTTTTCTATGTGATATTCTTCTTGTCCCATGTCTCTTATGGCCTGTGTGATGGGAAAGTATTTGAAGAAATGACACAACAAAACCAGTTTTAAACTGCCTTGGGTTTGGATAGCCCCGGCTAGAATGAGTAAGAAGTTTATGCTTCAGTTGCTTTCCATTTACAGGGGAGCATTGACAAAGAAAAACAGTAATCTGTAAATAACTGCAACTGAGAGATGAGTTTCCCTAGTGCTTTTAACTTTGTCCCTCTATTTTTCCTCCATACCTTGTAGTTCTGGAGACATTTTTATGGAAGTGTTTTGTGATTCTATTTATAACTTTGTAACTAAATTGTATTTTCTTCAATATATCATTTATCCAGATTGAATGAGTGTCTAAATGAACCATACTCCTAACTCTGATGTGCCAAAGAGCATTCACTGTTGGCTGGATAATGTCCAATATTTGAACATTTGGTCTTTTACATTACTGAAAAATTCTATTGAAAAATGATTGGCACAAACTTGTTTAAACAAAATTATGTCACAACACTTTCAAAAGAAAATGCTTATAACTGTTTGCTTTCCAAGGAAATATTCCATTTCTACATCTTCAACATTGCCTAAATTTTCATCTCCTTTTTCTTTTCTTTCCTTTCCTTTGTTCTTGTTTCTCTTTACCATCTCTCTGTCCTCTGTATCTCATACCTGTTCCTTCATACACCCCCTTTTTAATACCAAACTTAAAGTATGTCAGCTTTATCCCTACGCTGCCCTGAAAACAGATCACTTTTCCTTAAGACACTGTACATAAATCTACCTAGAAAAAGCCTTACTGGTAGTCCCATCAAGTAATTTTACAGTTACACCTGCTCTGTTCACAGTTATCCATGCTAATATATTCTATTTGCTTTCCTGTGCTTGCAAAGATATTTATCTTTTTCACTCTCTTCACTCACATGGGCAATTATTGCATAGCCACAGATGATTTTTTGCTTTTCTGGTATGGATTCAGTTTTACTTCTTCCTCTTCCTCTTGCTCATTTCTTCTCTCTGTGTCATAAGCTCTATCAACAGAATTGCTTCTCTGCCTTGTCGCTTCTCACACTAGAAAAGGTGGGTGACAGAGAGATAGAAGCCTCTCTGCTTATCCTTTATTGGCCTTTTACTGTTTAACACTGAGGGCTAGAGTTTAAAGCAGTGATGTATGATAGAGGAATGAGGTTAGAATGGTATTTCTATTTATCATCTCTTTAATTTTTTTTGTCATGTGAAACATAAAATGATTCATACTTATTTGGCAAAATACACTTCCAGCTGGCACTGCTTAATATGAATTGTTCCATGCAGTGACAGCATCACATTCTTGATGGGAAAGTTTTATGATCTGCTCACTATCACAATTTGATATCAGAAGTAAGGCCTCATACCATACGTATGGGATGGAGATAGAGAGGCATGCTTTTAAGTGAGAACTAGAGAAAGACAAGGTCAGAATGTACTGCAGATGAAAGACTATATCAAAAAAGAGTGATTCATGACAGACCAAAAGCAGTTTTTTGGTTTTGTTTGGTTTGGTTTTTCACTGCCAGAAAGTTAACAGCAGGAAAAGGGAACACAGAGAGGTTTTGGCCTTTTAGGCCACCACAGGCACCAACATGCAAATTTCTGTAGGAAGAGAGCTAGATGGTTCTAGTTCCTCTCCTTCATTCTGTGTGTTCCTATCTCTCTGTTTGCAGGACTGTCTCAGAGTGCTTTAGAGTTACAGGCAAGAACAACTTGCCAAAAGTTATCTTGTTTTTAGTAAAACAGCTGCAGATATTTACGCCCTGCTTTGATTTATGTTTATATGACACTTTGGTAATATAAGCAGACCCAACTCCATGTAAGCATTAGTATTATTGGATAAGGAACCATCTTTCATAAATTATCACAACTGAGAATCCACCATTGTACAAGAAAATTATTGCATCACATTGGGTTTTTGTTTAAGAAAGCAATTTAATGTAATTATTGTCATTATTTGTCAATTATTTTTCTTAGAATATTTGTATATTCTTGAAAGATTTCCTCAGCTTGCTAATTCAACAGCACAGAAATCTCTATAAATTTCTTTCTCCAATATTTTTGAGGAATATGAAAACTGTGAGATCAATTCTAGATTTCTTTCTATCATCTGTAGAGTTTAGACAGAATGTTTGTGTGGTTCGTATTTATTTCTTATTTTGTGGTGCAGTTACAGATCATGCACAAGTGTGAGAATCTAGACGGTACTGAGCCAGACTGATATTTAGGGCTTGCTCTGAAGTCATAAGCTCTTTTTGCAAAATTGCTTTTTAAGTCACCTTCTAATATTTCCCTGCTCAGGAAACTTCACTCTTTTCTGGGTGAGCAGACCTCTACAGATGTCTCATCCAGAGATTTATGAATTCATCTTCATAGAAGATATGCAAGAAAAGGCAACTAAGTCTGAAAGCTATGTGAACACCTGGATCATGCCAGGTATTTTACATTCTTGTCTTCTGTGTTATATACAGTCAGCATTCTAGGTTTATTTTTAATTAAACATTAATATTAATACTCTCCATTTTGCAACCAAAAGAAATATCAGAAAACTATGTAAAACATTCTAAACTTTTCATTCAAATGTCTTTATATGGGTAAGTTTAATGGAAAGGCTACCATCAGCCTTTGGCAAACCAAAATCTTTGGTTGCAGAGCCAAGCTAAACTTGGCATTTGAAGCCAAAACATAAACTGAGCCACTAGAGCTGACTGCACATATATGAAAAGGAAAATAAGTAATACTCATATACGGAATTTCTGTGGCAAAATATTTTATGTCCTGCCTATTCTCAATTTTTTTCATAGGTTCCTAGTACTTTACTATAACATTGTTAGCCAGAACTATGAAAACAAAAATTTGAAATGTGTAAACAATGTGCCATATTTAAGGTACAGTATAGCAAAAATACTGCACTGTGACATGATATAGTTCCCTGAAATATCCATGTTACCGGTCAGTTACATCAAACAGGGATCTGTGATATCAAATATATCCTGGTATATGTTATTGGTTCCCCATTGTTTTTCCATATGTCACTGCTCCATATCTCATCCTCTTCTCTGCAACACACACTTTGTCCAATGTTTTTTATGTATATATGTACCCACACACAGAGAAGTCAGAAAGGCTAGTCCAATATACTGAGGCATTGGGAACTGAGATGCTGGGGGGCGGTTGGGGCAGAGCAGGAAATATGGCTGGAAGGAGATGGCTGTGGCAAGGTCAAGGGCAGGAGCAGGGAGAGAACTTTCTTGGGTTTGCCCCTTTCTTTTTCCTACCATACTTCAGCCTGCACTTCCTTGCAGCATTGTCCCATGCCCAGCATTACCAGCAGCAACACCCCATTGGAGAAGCTCTGTATTTACTGCAACATCTTTGTATCACGATATGCCATTTGAAGAACTATTGCTGTAGGGGTTTTGGGGGGTTGGAAGTAACACAAGTTTTGACGTGAGAAAGCCAGCAACAAGGGCATTAAAAGGAAGACGGAAGTGATAATGTAACATTAGAATCTTATAAAAAAATGCCTCAACCCACTTTTCCTTAAATAAGTCTGTCATCATTTTAGTTTCTAATATTTTGTGGTTAACCAGAGCTAGAAAAATAATGGTCTGCTCCTACCTACTGATGTTGATTGCAAACATCCTCATGAACTTCAGTGGGATCTGGAAGTAGTCTTTCATGCCTTGTACCAGTAGTTAAAGATGGAGAGAGTTGGCTTTCCTTGGTATATGGTTTCTGGCACTAGCTGTGGTTAGTGTTGTGTTTTGTTTTGTTTTGTTTTGAGTTTGGTTTTTTTTCCTCCCCAAATATATAAACCTGAACTCTGAGTTTTCCGTCTCAATGTCCAAAGTATTTGCAAGTACCATGTTAGGGAGTGACTGATAGCAAAGATTTCCACCTCCCATAAAAGTTTAGCTTCCCCCTGAATGGGGATCCTAACAATCGATGACCTTTTACAAGAAAGCAACTAAATTTAAGAGGCTTGTGACTTTTGTCGCACTGGGAAAAATAGATAGTAGCAGCATCAAGATAAATAATGTAGTAATTCAAGGAAGTAAGTAGAGAGAATTCTTTTTTATCAAAGGATATCTTTAATTATCTTTAAACATTAAAAATATGAAAAAAATACTCAATGGTTATTACTACATGGAAAGTATAGAGGGACCACATTTTTCTTTCTAGAAGGGATTTTTAAAAATATTTAAAGGAAAAATGTTATTTCTGTGTCTTGAGGGCCATATGTAAAATTATACTTTAACCCATAAATGAATCAATTTATTATGAAAATTATTTATGTAAACAAAAAATTAGGATTAAAATTTTTACTGTAGACATTCTGTAGTCCTTGTTTCTCATAGCAGTTGTATTTGTCCCCTATGTGTGTAAAAAAACTTACTTTTACCCTTAACCAGACAACTTCTTTTTCCCTTAATGTTATTCTGTACTAACTTGTTGCTTTGTAACAAGGAAGACTTAGCAAATCTAGTTTTAGTTTTGTGTTCACACTGTAATTGTGAATTTGTCTTAATATATAAAAAAAACTCATCAGCACCAATTCATATACAGTGCCTATAGCTGAATAAATGTTTGAAGATCATGAAAATACAAGGATTAATAGCCATACTTTTATAAAATAAATTGATACATTAAATTCTCGATATGTAGCTGAACACAAAACAGATGAATTCATCTCATTCAAAGTTTCAAGCAGGCAGCAGTCTCTGTTAAAATCAGTTACATACCTAACACAGTTGACCTTCTATTCAATGGTTACAGAGTTTAAGTCAAAGACACAGTATACCTTACGCCTACGGTGTTGATCTATCTTCATTTTACATTTAATCAGGAGTAAATGCTTTAGAAAGCTTGTCTAGCTGGATGGAGGAAATGGAAATTGTCAAGGATTGGGTACCATTTTTACAATCTGAAGACATGCTTTCAACCGTCCCATGTTCTTTCCAAATTTAATAAAATCATGACGTTATGTTTCAAAAGAAGTAGAACATAAAAGAATAAAGAAGAATACTGATGAAAAAGAAGAATAAACAAAAATTATTAAATTAGATTTACTCCCATCTCTTACTTCCAAAATAACTACTTACCAATAGCAGAACACAATGTATTTTGTATATTGTAACAGTACAGGAAAGAGTTCAGTGAGTCTTGACGATTGACCGTTTCCTCTTTCACAATTACTTACATCTTCTTATCAGAAATAACATGCCTTGATGCCTGCAATGTTTCCATTTATATGTATGTTGTTAACTGTAACTCTTAATATCATTGACGTTTCCTGCTGTAATAGAATTTTTGAACACAGAGAAATCAGGTCATGGGAGAAATTTACATCCTTAAAGATCTATTCAGGATTATTCTGTATATATATGTGTATATATATACTCTGTATACATAGCCTATTTATGCAAATAGAACATTTTTGTCATGGGAAAAATGTTTGGAATGCACTTTGCTTCACAAAGAAATTATTACTACAATTCATCAATCTCTTTTTACTCTTGGAAACTGAATCTCTTTCGAGTTACATGTTGCAGAAGTTCATAATCCAAACAAAAGCAGAGTCACCATGAAAGGGAACATTCCAAACCTTTGCAATCAAAGCAAGCTTATTAAAAGGACAAAAAAGAGAAAGAAAAAGAAATAAAAAAGAAAAAAGTATTCAAGTGTTCCCAAAAGTAAAAGGACAAAAGTTACTTGAATGTAAGAGCACAGTAAAACAAGTGTTCGAAATAGGCAGGAATATGGCCATGTACATATAGGAGAAAGACTGTTGGCCTATTAGCTTCATGTAATATTTCTACAAATTGAGAAACTCCCCAAAAGAATTAAAAGTCTCCTTTAAAGATTGCAGTTTAGGAAAGCATTCTTCGTAGACACATGGAATTACATGTTGTTCTAAAAAGCAAATCTGTATTTTTGTTGTTGCTTTTTCACATTAGAATGTATTTAAACATAAACTTGAACTTGTGGTTCACTTGGGATCAATGCATTCCTTCTTTCAGATGAGTAACAAGGGGAAGTTCCAATAATTTCTGCAGAATTAACTCATAACTTCCATTTACTTTCAGGCAGATTATTTCTTCCGTAGAATTTAACATGAAGTTTCTACTACTCATATGCAATATTCATGCATAACTTTCCCATATTTTTCTAGACTTACAGCTATGTGATGGAAACCACTGGACTCAAAAGTCATGAGGGCTTCCCCGCTTGGAGCCCAGATTGTGAACAGAGCCCATAGAGCATCTCACCTTCAGCTGTGAAATCCAGGAGCCTACTCATAGAGATACATTGACTGTATCGGCTTGACATAGTCACATAGGCATAGAGAGAGGCTTTATGTACCCTATTTTGCTGTTCTTCTGTGTCATCGGGGCTGTTCTCATTCCTACTCTGGCAGAGGATGAGAAGTGAGATCTAATGGAAAATCTAACGATCTCTTAGCTCACTCTTTCTTATGATAAACATAACCCTGATTATCCAAGTTCTACTTGGATACAGAGCAAAACAAAAAGCAGGAACATCAACAACCTAAAAATGTCAAGACAATGAAATATCTCTAATGACTTTCATTGGAAACACCTGCTTACCATGAAAGGCAGCATGGGCGAAAGCATAAGTTGGTTGGAAAATGAAATAAGTGACAGACAAAGGTTTACCAGAATTGAAAGTCAATATCTAAGAGCCATGGAGGAAGAGCTCAAAAAAGCGCGGCAGTGGACAGGAAGCTTTTGGGGTTTTGCTTTTATAATACGTGAGAAATTGTTAGTCATAATACTACAGTTGAGAGCTAAAGATACTGATTCACTTAAGTATTTTTTTTCTTCTGTGAAGAAAATATGAGATCCAAGTAATAATAAAGTGTGTTCCCAGAAAAGGGTTCCTTAGATATCTTCCTCCCTTCAGGTATTTTCTTCAGGAACAGAAAACTAAAATAAATGTAAAAGAGGAGAAGTAATTAATTGTTAAAAATAATGTTTTGTTAAGAAAGGATCTGAACTGAAACAATCTAACCAACTTATTTCAGTTGTGGAAGTTGGAAATTCTGAGCTGCAAGTATGAAGGCTGACCTCTCTTGCCATTCCTCAAATTTATTGAAAAGCCTCTTTTAGCATTCTTCAGAAACAATATTCTAGGAATTATAACTGTACAGTATCCAGCCCTCTTCCTGTTCTTTTTACTGTAGTATTTAATGGCAAGTAGCCAGCATCATTAACTAATTTGCTGTAGTATTTCCATGTTCAGTGACCTCCTGTTTCAAATAACTTTCAAAATAAATAGTTACTCATTCAAAGAAAGTTCCATACTAAGAAAATATTTAACCAAGTCTTTGCTTTATGAAGTGTATATATGAGAGCTATTCATTTTAAGATGTGCATCAATGTAGCAAAATGATAATGAGCAAGCACTGAATAAAGTCTTGAAGATAAAATCCTTCACAGCAAACTTTCATTAATAGTTCTATGTTCATCTTCTGTTCTAACTTCCTTTAAGCTGCAAGGTTTTTCTATGCATTACAAGACAAGGCAACAAATAGTGCAGGAGTGCAATGAGTGCTTTTTGGAATTAGAGTAAATTAATTATCTGTTAGGCTGCTAATAGGTTTGGAAAATCCAGTGTTCTTTGTGTCTCAGTTTAAAAAAGCTCAAACAGAACACAGCATAGCAGACTTGAAAGACCATATAACGTCTCAGAAACTGGTCTTAGCTGGAAATTCAAGCCCCTGACATACTTTGTATTCTACTGGAGTTTATTTATTGACAGTTTTCCAACAATGAATGTGTTGCAAAAAATGGTTTGCCATTTGAACTTTCTTCAGATATCCAACACACAAAGAGAAAAAAACTGTAGTGGGGGTATTTTTCAGTCCTTTTCTTTGCAGTGTTTACCAACACTGAAGCAGTCATGGGAACGGGGTAAATGGGACAAGTGGAAGAAGAGTGAGGAGAGAGAGCAGGGGATGGAGGACAGTAAGTCTGGAAGTGTTGCCACTAGCAGACCTGTGGAGCCTACTCATTGGTGTTCATACACTGGGAGAAAGGTTTACCCAACCACATCTGCAGGCTTTTATGCTAAACTAAAAGTCATTGCTTGCTTACTGTTCTACAATATGAGAATTTAGGGAAAAACAATTCTCTGATCATTTATAGTTTAACACTACCTCCAGTAAAACCCAAAGAATGGGTTTTTCTGGAGAGAAAGATCTTTCATCAAAATACCAGATGTCATGTCACCTAAATTATTTTCAAACAGTTCTGAAAACCCACAAACTTATTAACTTAATAACTTTAAAACTGGAGCAGATAATGTATTTATGAAAGAGGTTTATTTCTACTTTTGAGAGGAAACAAAAATAAACAAAATCTGGATGGGAATTCCCATATTTTATCTTAATGTCTCATATTCTCTGGTTTATTTATTTGGACTTGTGGAACAAGGTAAGAGGGGAAGGGATCTGGTCTGTGGTACACAGTTCTAGTAACTCATTAGTTTGTTTTGTCTTGCCTGTCCAAGTAGATCTTGGTTGAAGGTACCATGACAGTTGGTCTCTAGAGAAAAACATTCTGATAAAGTTTCATGAAACTGGTAAAACAGAGATAACTCAAGGCATTCTAAGGTCAACTAGAAAAGTGCCAAATAGATTTGCAACCACCTACTGAAAAATGTGTTAACCAATTGATGTAAACTGACAGATACAGAATGTTTCTTTCCTTCTCATATTCATTCTCCTGGTGTGATCAGACTCAATGATTTATATAATTGGTCTGTAGGATATGTATATCTTTTATTATTTATTTTGCTGCCTTTATTTTTTCCCTTTACGTTTAAAAGCCTCAAGTTGAATTAATGGAGGTTTCCTCAGTTTCTCATAGATCAGAGAAAGATTAATTACTTTTTTTTTTTTTTTAGTTTTTCCTTCAGTGAAGAAAATAATTCCTCAGTGTCATAAGTTACCCCATTTCTGAAAGATAGTTGATAGTGTATCTGGCCCTTTGTGACTTCAAACTTTAAATTTATTCCCCAAATTCCTTTGAAATCAAATGTGAAATACATAACCCCTAATATGCATTGCTCAATGTTAACTAACTTCAATATACAAGTAGCTCATCAAGATTTTAATCCAGTCTCCAAAAGCTTATTAGCTAACTGCACTATTCACCCAGGTTTATTTGTTTTCTCTGGTTTCAGTATTAGAAAACTCTCATTGGGTTCAATGACATTAGAGATAAACACTTTATAATGTCCTTTCCTGTTTTACCTTTGTATGACACTAAAAACATGAGGACTGCAAATAGGCAGAATTGGGTACCAAATGCTTGTATTTACCGACAGCACACAGACATGGAAGAGACAACTGTGTATCTTTGCTCTAATTGTTTCTAGAACATAGAAAAGAGTGAACATTACTGGAGGGCCTGCAAACTATTTCAAGTAGCTAACTTTTATAATCAGTTAGAGAATGCATGTATATGGGGTTTTTAGTGTTTTGTACTAAATTACCAGGCTTTTTTAATCCAGATTACTGTGTCTTCACAGATAAGCGATGCACAGAGAACTGCTTCAGTTTGATTTATGTATCATGGTTAGTCCCGTCCTTGGCACTGCTCCTTCCCATCAGGACTTGAAGGAGGAAGGGAGAAGGATGAAAGTCTTGCTGCATTATCTTCTGAAATGCTATTGCTGGAGAAGCTTCCTCTCTGGATAAATGACAGCTAAGATCTTTACATGGTACTCCAGGCTTTAACCAGGCTTTTAAATTGTGCTCTGCTCTGATGATGAATTCACTATATGCCTTATGAAGCATGTGATAAGTCATTTGCATCAGCTGTCTTTCTAATGCCCTATCAAAGTCTTTAATTTTTTTCTTTAAAACCAAGGTTACTGCATATGCAAAAATTAGGAATCATACCGGTATATAACTGAATAGGAAATTCATTCTCTCCCTCTACCTCCCTGATCCTGTCCCTTTCTCTCTCTCCCTGCTTCCCTCTTCTTTTTTCTCCCTCTCTATTTGTATATGAGATATGAGGAGTCACAAACAGTATGTCAGAGAAATTAACGACAGTATTTCTTAATCTGGTAAATGGTTTACTAGAAAAGGGACTGCAGTTAAAATAATATACTTTCCATATAGGGAATTCAGTAGTGTCACAGACTTAATTGTTGGCAGTTTGTGAAATAATCCCTTATCTATATGTAGGTGTTGGTGATCAATCATATCCATTTATTTGACAAAACTCAGATGTGTTTCAGTCAATGAATTGTTTGTAAGTTTTCACGTGTGTGTTTGCTCTCCAAAATTCAGAATACACACCTTGACTCTTTGATAGATTATAGAAGTTCTCCTGGAATTAATCTTTTTCTTCAGTTATGTGACAGAATTATGTTTTCATGAAAATATCTATCATCATAAAAAATACATTCTAAATTGGTAAATACTCTTCATTATCAGAGTTATCTTCTTGAAGCTTTTCTGTCAATAAGCTTTACTGTTAGGAAATTAAAGAACAAAAAGAAAGGAGACATAAAAAACAATCAAATGACTGTTAACAAATGTTATTTTGTAATATCTGCCCAGCATTGTTTCAGTACCACATTTAGAAATTGTCACATCTGTACCCCATTGCTACATCAGAAATTCTCACAGATAAAAACCTAGCAATGTGTTCTTTACAAAAATATTACGTGATCAAGGGACAAAACTCCCTCAGTTGGACTTTATTCTAGGACAATAAATACTTATTTTCAGGACAGAATGGTGATTATGTTGCCTGAAAGTCAATTTGTCCTTACTTCCTTCATATATAGACTGCAGAACTTCCTTATTCAAATTGGAAGTGATCTCATCTTTTTATTGGATCCTAGTTAAGCAAAAATCCTTTAAAAGCATTTAAGAATTAACTTAAAATATGGAAAAAATACAGACACAATTCTTTTCTATTTATCTATATTGTTATATGATGTTTAAACATGATTGCCTATGGTATTTCTGGTATCTCTAAATAAACAACTGAGAATGGAGATATGGGCCATATAAACATTAGGGAAAGTTATTTGGCATGAGAAGACACTTTCATTTAAGCTGTAGGGAATATATCTCATTTGATCTTCCTTGAGTCTCTAGTGGTTAGTTCTGAGTCACTGGGAGAATGTGGCTTGGAATTTAATTTGACTGACAAGTGGCCTCCCACTGAGGGAACACTGAAAAGTGTTGAGGAAGCAACATCCCATATAAGCAAGTTGGTTTTGTGGTTTTGTCTGTGACAATCAGGATAACCAAGAGACAGAGCAGGTTACAGGGTTGCACAAGTACTCCAAACATCAGGTTAGGGCCCCAAAAGATCCTCTGCCTGCTTCTAAAGAGCATTCAGACATTGATATCTTGTTGGACCCATAAGGTACGATGACAGTAGGAGACGATTGAGAAGGCTAAGTTCAGTTTGAAGGTTTCCAAACATGGTAGTTTCTCTGTATATGTCACCTCCTCCTGGGGTCCTGCTGATGCACTGTGTAACTGCCAGCCGGTGTAAAAGAGCATGTTGTGCAAATGAACAGTGATGTCTACAGTGACGTGGATTTGGCACTGAGGAAGCAGGTATTTATCCGCAGAAATGAGTGTCCATTTGTCGCTACGGAAAGAGACCTTATGCCCATGTGGCTAACATGATGTGGTGGACTTCATTTTGGCAAAACAGTTTTAATGAAGTATCCACCTCCAGTTGTTCCTCCACAGGAAGCCTTTATGAAACTTGTTGAAGCATGGTATCATGTCTCAGGACAGTTTTCTATGAATGTGTGAGTTTGTAACAGAAATAAATTCCTCTGGTGCAAGAAAGATTTGATAATGTCTTTATTTACCAATGGATTTGGGGTGCATTTTCTTGTAACTTGAGATTTGATAGAGCAAGTAGCAATCTTGGAGGACTGGAATATATTTGAGAAGAGCAAATAGAGAAGAGACTTTTTTTTTTGTATGCATTTATGTAAGTAGGTTGGTTTGTCTGTTCTTGTAGCCTTGCTATATAATTTTTCAGTGCTTTTGAGGGGAAAAAAAGTCATGACATTAAGGAGTTATGGAATTCTCTATGCTTTGTTTGGCAGGCTTTCATATAGCAACTTGAACCCACCTAACTTCAGTCTATCTTTAACATAAATCATCCAAAGGGCTTCAGAAAGACATAAGCTATTGAAAATACACAAAGTGCTCTTTTCCCACAAAACTTCAAATATAACAGCTGTTCTCTGTTTTTTTAATTCTTCTGAGAATGCAGTGATTTGACAAGTTGCAATATGGATTGTATTTATTTAGTTCATATTCTGTTTTATAACAATTATTTCAATAACTATAGAAAATATTTGAATTTACACTTTGCACTTTACATTTTCTTTCCCACTCAACTGCATAAAGAAAAATAATGACCTGTGATATCATTGTCCAAGAGTATTTCATAAGAAACTGAAAAATATGTTCTGTCCACCATAGTTTTGAATTTATC
Organism: Harpia harpyja; assembly: GCF_026419915.1. Taxonomy (NCBI): domain Eukaryota; kingdom Metazoa; phylum Chordata; class Aves; order Accipitriformes; family Accipitridae; genus Harpia; species Harpia harpyja. The sequence continues at coordinate 19,198,387 of NC_068947.1, forward strand.
TAAAGGGATATTCATATTTAGCAAGAATTTATATCTAGATTGCCCAGAGAAAACAGAAATTAGGGACAGTATTTTCTATACCTATTCGCATAAAAGTAGTTTATGTAATTAGGGGCATTATCAAACATCTGAAATACAGAAGGAGTCAGAGCTGATATTTAATTTACCTGATTTCTTTGTGTTTTTTTCTGGCTAGTTCTTCCTGAATAACTGCAGAAAAAGATTGACTTTGGTTTAAAGGTGGGTCATTCATCTGTCCTTCTTCCAAAAGGATCATCACATAATTCCTAACATGAAATGCCAGACATTTACAGTTAGACTATAGAAGACGTTTACAGTGTCAGTCACAGCAGCTAAAATTGCTTCTGTAACTATTTCCTATGCTGAGTATAGGGAAGGCTACATACACTACAGCCAAGGTAAGCACATGTCTAGGATATGGTAGACATTCAATTTTAATGATGGGACCTGTTTTGGCAAACGTAGTTGTTTGCTTTTAAAAGGAGGTCAGCTTTCTGTAGCTCCACCATGGTTAGTTGTCTGAATTTCCCACAGACTTGCTTAGAATAGGTCCTGTACAGTATTGGTGTGTAGCATAGTGAAAGATGTATTCCAGCTGTGGGCTGACTTTCAGAGGCAAATGAGATACAAAAAGAAGTAAGCAAAAGTAACAAATATGAATATATAGAGAGCCACTTTATTGCAGCAATTAAAGCTTGTGTTATTTCTAACACCAAAGTACAATAAGCAATTGTGTTCTGCCTTCTTAAAGAGATTAAACTGCAATTCAGTAACCTGTGTTTACACAGCTAATGTAAACTATTGGAGTACATTAACACTTCTTATGTATTTATAAATTGCTAAATACCCATCTAGGATTGTGTTCCCAAATTATTTTTTTTAAGTCATTGGAGAATAGATTAATTTGACTTCATATTACATTTCTAATCCAGTGGTTTTGCTGTGGCAATGGAAGATCCAGAAGGCAATTAGTACTTATGAGTACTGCTACTACCATTTGATCTTTCCCTGAGAAACAGTGTTGGGAAGATTTGAATAAGTAGTCCCTACAGACATCCTCAAGAAGACACTTCTGAAAGTCAAACTTGGGGATTAACTTTTAGTTGTGAATCAGCTCAACAGACCTCTCTAAACTGGGAATAAGATTATTTACCCTTCACATTTAATACATAAACAGGAACAAATCTTCTGGAGTTTGTGCCACCTCTTGAAATAGGACCGGGAAAGTGACCAGAGCAGTTGTTTGTTGCTGGTTGTGCCTCTCCCCTTGAGTAGCCCTCACCGGAGTTTCTGGTTCAGTGTCTTGTCTTTCCCAAACCTTGCAACTATTACACACTGATGCTGTAGCAAGAGCAATGCTGATAACAACAGGTCTACATGTATGTCCCAATCGTGCATTAAGAGTGCCGTGTAAAACAAACAAGTGCAATGTGGGGCAAGTGCTAGAAAACCTGCCTGGGAAAGGTATGTGAGCCTGTAGAGTTTCTGGTGCTCCAGAGGCTGCTTCAGGCAGATGCAGTATGGAGGTACCTCATGGAGTGTGGGTCTGGAGCCTGTGTTTACACAGGTGTTTTCTTACTGAAGACAGACCTCATGACCAGCCTAACAGGAAAGTGCAACTTAAGCCTGTACTTAAGCTCAAAGAAAAACTAGAAAAAAAAAATCAAGGGAGGTTTTAATTTATTCACGTTTAAAATTATTATTATTATTACTATTGTTGTTGTTGTTGTTATTGTTATTATATTTACTTACACCCTTAAACAATCTCCTGAAAGTAAAGATAAAACTACACATCTTCTGCGGTTTGTATAATCATATGTATATACAATCATCTCTCAAGTACATGTTTTTATATAAATGTGTGTGTGTATATATGTATGTATATATATACACAGAGCGTCTTGATATATATTACTGTCTATCAAGAAGTGTATTGCTATTTGTTTATTAGATTACTAATATAATATTATTACATATCTCAATTATAGTCAAAACATTTTAAGTACCTTGAAGATACATATAAACACAGTCACGACAATAAGTACAGTTTATAAAAAGAAGGGAAAAAGGTGGGAGAAATAGGTGTAATGGGACGTTTGGGGAAAGGTGTAGTCATTAAGTTTGTTTTGCAATTGTTGAATATGAATGAGGATATGTATTTACAAAATATATACGATGTTCTTTTTTAGAAACTGTATATTATGTTTATTTGGTTTTCAATACTTAACACCATTGGTTTTAAAATTGGCTAGGATATACTGATAACATATTCCTGAAATCAAGTAATCAAAGCTTGGTACTGAAATACCAAATGGGTGCCTAACTTTGTCATTCTTAGCATGAGTATAATGCTTATTAATTAGTCTTCCCTGATTCAGTGTAAAATTTCATCACATGTCCTCTAGCCTTCAAAATGAAGCTTAGAAGTCTGACAAGAAGGGTCATTAAAATCTAATTGATTGAATGGACCTTTGAGACCTTCCAGATGAGGGTAAGGTGCTTGCATAGCTTTGGGAATATGGTTTGCCCACAACATTGTTTTCAACTTCATGTATGCTTTAAACATCACAAATTAAGATAACATTCCTTGTGTAGGGAACAGGTCTCTTCAAGCAAGACTCTGATCCCACAAAAATTCATGTGCTTGATTTTATGTAACTGCAAGTAGTTCTCCTGATTTCAGCAGAACAACACAGAGGCTTAGATTTATGTGGTCTCCTTTATAAGGTCAAGCACAAAGTAAATAAAGAACAGAACATAAAGAATGTGCAGTCTTAGGAGGAGGAAAGAAGTTTATCAACTTGTACAAGGCCAAAATTTTATCCTGAAGCCCTCTTCTTGAAACAGTATGCATCATAAACTGCCTGGGAGAGGGATGGTCTCCTCATTGCCATTGGTAAAAGGTATAGTCCATTGGGAATTTCAGGCATTTCTATAATATTTTTATCTTTTACTTACCATTTTCTCTCTTCTAGATTAGTAATAAATAGAATAAAAAGTTTGTATAGTATTACTGAGTGGAACAATCTGTGTTGGACTCAGTAGAACCCAATACAGAAAAACTAATCTGATTTCAGTACACAGGAGAGTACATTTAGGATTAGAAGTGTTCACAGCACCTCTACTAAAATTGGTGCTCTAACAATGTATTTCCTGAAAGAAGATCTGCAAACAAACTGAAATTTGCAGTCTAGCAAGATTACTTTTAATCTACAGTCCTGCTGTAGACTGTCGGTGTCTCGGTTTCATGGCTGGGTGACATGTGATGCAAAAGGAAGGAGCAGACTTTACTGGAAATCCAATATAGTTTGGACACATACCTTAGTAGTATAGATGAGTATCAAGTTCAGAAATACTGATTAATAATTAACAACACACTTCTTTATTCTTTCAATTGAAAAGCTATCAATACCACTCACTGAGATACTGAGAAATGAAGTTTAAAAATTAAAATTGAAAGAATAGGATTTTCCATCATTAGTAAAGTTCCAAAAATTAATTTATTACTTTGCATATATTGTCTCATTTATGCAAAGCTCTATACATGTATTGACTTCACCAAATCAGTAGTACTGCTAATATCAGTGCTAAGCATCTGCATTAATCTTTCCACAATGAAACCACAATTTGGATGTCAAGCCATTCACACACTAAGTTCATTTTCCTTACCATAAATGACAAATATTCACTAACACCACCAACAAAGTGAAGGAAAAACATTTGCAATATAAGAAGTTAAAAACCTAGGTTTCTTGACAAATTCATTTCCCTTTGAGACAATCTGGTACATTTTAGTTATTATCATTCAGGAGAACTGTTTCTATTTCTTTTTAGCAAAATCTTGAATCACTGTACATCAATAAAAACTAGGACTCCCCACCCCACTTTCAGAGACACCAATAATTCTTGCAATAGGTTGTTGGTTTCTTTTTTCTCCATCTTTAGTTTTATTATAAAAATAAATGGATTTTTTTAATTTTTTTTTAAGTCAAAAAACCTTATTTTCAGCCACTCCCACACTGTCTTTTATTATTATCTGTCTCATGTAGCCTTAGGTACCTATTTCTGTATTCATATTTAACATCATAATAGATCTTATCTAACCATTTTCTTAAGGAACTTTTATGTGGCTGGAATGTTCAAAAATACTTCTGAAACTCTTATTTAATGCCCCTAGGGAATCAGTGTCTCTCTCTTTGGGACACTTTTGAACATACCACCTGTGGATGCCATTTCCTGGTGTTTTACTGTGTGCACTGTGCAGGTGAACACTTACATATCTTTTATGCTGAGAGTCAACTTTTAAAATGTCTTCCACTGCAATTTCTTCATTAATAGTCTCCTGGGATCTGATCCAGCTATGTTACTAAACATGAGCCAAGCTTTACATTGACTTCAGCAAGACTACCCCATGCTTAAAGTTATTTGTGAATTAACATGCTTTCCGAGATTGGAAATTTGATTGTGGTGATTTCATTAGATTAGACATTTGGTAGAGTTGTAGGCGAAAAAGAAATTTGCTAATAAAATATTTTAAGTAGAACTTCTAAATGGTGAGTGAAAATAACAACATTAGGCCCAATTTTTCTCCTTTGGACAACGTAACAGAGTATACACTCTGGATTCAGAATTTCTGTACTATTTGTTCCATATCAGATGTGTTGAGAATAAAGCAATAAAAGACAGCGTGCGATATGGAATGAAAAAGGCTTTAGCATATTTCCTAATATTAGGAAATACAACTACAATTCCAAATATTGAATTTAAATCAACTCTAGACAGTTAAAGTAATATCAGAGGTAATAAATGTAATAAGTCAATGTCTGCTAAAGTCAGCAAGACTGTAGTCTTAGAAACATAGAGCTTAAAAATATTCATACTTTAGTCTTTCTTATTACATTCTGCATAGCACCGTGCTTTACTACATGACAGCTGTATTAAGTGCTAATGGAACTTACTACAAAAAGAGTTCAGCACTTTGTTGCTGCTTCATTAAAGCTTACTCAAATCAATTTAATGTAGTATAAAGGTTTTCAGGATGATACTCCATCTGATAGAGAAGACAGAAAAGCAAGAAGAGAGAAGGACTACAACATGACATTTAAAAAGAGTAAAGGTCTGTATAGAGAAAGTAATACCCAGAAACATTGTGGGAAAAAAAGTAAAGGAGGAGACTTGTACTGGAGAGTATGCAACAGGGAGACACAAATTTGTAAAGGCTTGGTTTTTAAAAAGTATCGCTAAAATACCAGAAATCAAAAGAAAAAGTGGTTAACAATGAAGGTTTTTTAAGTGTTCACCTAGTGCCATACTACTGGAAAATGCATTTAACAAATTCTGTAAATCTTCCACATTTTTAGATCCGTGTTACTAGTAACTTCACAAAATGGATCTACAGCCAGTACAAATCAAAGAAGAATCAAGTTTGGGTTTTTTTAGTTTCAAATCACTTGTAAAGAATTTTGTGGATCCACTATCCACCTATAGCAGTGTTATAGTATCCAAATTTAAAAAGTGCAAATATTTCAGTGCTTTGAGCAGGTTTGCACTTTTTTTCTAACCCGGGCACTTTTAATAATTTCTGAGCAATGAAAGTAGTTCATTGAGATGCTTTGAGTCAGTTGATATTCAAGTAGTGTATCTGTATCTACAACTATTCATTTTTCATATTTCAAAAATTACTGTTACATGTTCAAAAAGTACAGTTATAGAACACAATATTGCACCATAAACAAAGTCCATGTTTGCAGAACAATGGATAACCTTGGATATCTTAATATTTTCTATTCTATTTGTGGTAATAGCCATCAATTTATCTTTTTATTTGCTACTTCTTTATTATCCATAGCATCCTGACACTGTTCAAACAGACAAACCTTAAAACTGATGAAGTTTTCATTCATCAGAGATGGCACTATTTATGTCACATATAACACCTCATTTTCAATTGGCTCTTGTTCAATTTTTCAACTCTGTGTCAAAGCCAAAGCCTAATAGCAAAAGAAGAAAATGGCAACAATCTTGTCCTTAGTCTTAAAGATTAAATATCATTTTACTGTTAGACATGATGAAGTAAGTTGCATTGCAGTTTTATGTGCTAGTGAATTACTAAATATGGTCTTGGCTCAATGCCACCTCAGTTTTCCACAGCAGACGGGGAAACTTTTTTTGTTGTTTATGTGTGTTTCAGGAGATGGAAGGACCTTGGCATCCTAAATGCAGTGAAGAATATTCATCCCTCAAGAGAGCATGGACATTTTACCAGTGTAGTAGAATACAGCAAGCAGCATCATGCATTCTTGCCCAGCTTTAAGAAATAACATCAGAGTTGCACTAAATTTGAAGTAGAGAAGAAAGTATGGTGGCCTATACAATGTCCTAGATCTTAAAACAGGGAACTAAACAGCTTTGTGCTGCTGACAGCTAACAAGAAACTACCCTTTTGATTTCAAGTTTGCAAATTCAGTGTGATGTTACTTGTAAATGAAATAATATTCAAAAAGATGTCTCTTCAAATGACTCATTGACTTGTTCTTCCAAGATACACATGTATATCAAGAGGTTTAACACATCCACTCTAAACACGGACAGTGCTATTGTTATTGGATATTGCTGGGGTAGACAGAGAATGTTAGAGAGGCTCTTCAGTGACCAGCAGAGCTGACAAAGTATCCTGGTTAAATGTAGAAGTTAATATCCTATGAAGGTGTATCAATATTAGTGTACTTGTAGTACCTGGGGGACCCAATTCCATGTTGTTCTCATTGAGGTGACATTGTCTAAATACAGTCCAGTGAGAAAATGGCTTGCTTAGCCTACAGAAAACATCCCGTACAAGATCAAACTTTGCTAACCAGAGGCGTCTTGGTATATTTTAAATTATCCTTATACTCATTCTAATCCAGCCTTCCATTACACTCTTCACTTTCAAAAACGATCAAGTTAGGCCTCTGCCTCTATAGAGCCAGATTCCTGCCCTTCTAGAACCATGTGCATTTATTTTATATGGGTTTATTTTATATGGATATAAAATGCTGAAATAGTCTGGGTTCACAAGAGGATACAGAAACAGGTTTTTGCACTGGTTTTGGTTCACCTGGAATTTCACTAGGTTTGCCTTAAATGCAGCGTTCAAAGAAAATTTCAGTGATGTCTTCCAAATTTGGCTTGGGTGAGATCCAAAACCGTAAATCCTTCATCCTTTGTACATACGTATTAGAGTACTCTCTTGTGCTCCCTAAGGTGGTAGACTCAGAACTCAGCCCAGGTCTTTTGAAAGTTTGTTAGAAGCAAGGCCAAAATTTGGAACTGTAATTAAAACAGAATTGAGGCAGATTTAGCCACAGTTTGCCTTCAGTTGTGAATGATTTGCAGAATCCTAGGAGGTGGTATTAGGCCTTACTGTTACTTTACTTACCAGCCATCAGCAGGAGGTGTGAAAGAGGAAGTCACATTGGTCTGATTCTCTTTGGCAGCTGTAAATCCACTTTCTCCAAGGCACATATACAATGTTCTTAGTGAACTTGTTTAGAGGAAAGGTTAGTCTTACACAGAAAGAGATAAACTCGGTTGCATCTGCTTTTGAATTAAATAAGGGATATCAGAACATGAGTTAAGATAAAATCCTGGAAATAAAGAATACATTTTAATGACTTTCCTTCCTTATTCCCTATCCTTCTGATTTGTTGTTACAGTAATACAATCCAGTATTTTTGAATATGTAAACATATACTTTTGATTGTAGGCCACATCTTTGACTGTCTCAGAATTAACATTTTCATTGCTCCTGTACTATAAGTTGTCTTTTTCTGCCTGTGGTTATTGGAGACAATGAAAGAAAGATACTCTATGCTGTAGTACTTGTCCTTTAGTGCTAGATTCTGCCACTTATTACTGAATTACTCTAATGAATAGGTGGTTTTTTTGGACTAGGGCCTTCAACTGACATAAATTACATACCATTCAGAGGAAGAGTATAATTTCATGTACCATATTCTTATTCAGCAAATATCCATTTTCCTCATTTAAATACCAGTACCAGGCAAGCATGCACATAATTTTTCTACTGTATTTAATTTTAATTCTCATATATCCAGTCAAAGTCAAAAGGTATCTAGTCATTTTTTCCAGAACACTGATCCACATGCATGTTTTCTGTCTTAGCATCTTTGAGCTTTCCATCACGAGAAAGCTCCATGGCAACTCAATGTATGGAAACAGATGTGAGGTCACACAAAGCCTACGGAGTGAAACCTGAAGACAATGGAAAAAACTCTTTCAAGTCAATACACTCTGGCAATTTGCTCATCTTCACAAATAAAAAAGCTCTAAAACCATTTAATGCAAAAGTTCAGTACAGTTAAATGATCACTAAAAGATTCAGTCAGCCTTTTTTGGTGTGAAAAGATGGCATTTCAGAGTACACTCTTCTTTCTCAGCTTCCCTTCTTCTTCCTCCCTCAGAGATCCCCTATTTCAAATTCATTTTAAGAATCTTCTTAGAATGGCTTGTTTAGGAAAACTGAAATGTTGGCTACAGAAAGTTGTCTCCACCTAAAAAGAAATGAGTAAAAGTTTCAGAAGCAGTTAAGTATTACAGACTATCAAAGAGATAACAGACCTCAAATCACATAAGCCGCTTTTCTAAAGAAGCTGCATATTCTTTCATCATACAGGTACTTTGAAGATCTCATTGCAAGATCTCTTACTATTCAGAACATTCAGAAATGTAAAATGAGGTTTAATCTTACCACTCATTAAGTCTGAGAGTCATCTTTCAGAACCTAGTTTATATCCTATGTGGTAGATACTTTGCAACTGGCCAACAAAACTCACTCCCACCTCCAGCACTATTTAATTTCCTAAAATTGAATTTTTTACACAAAGGTAATCTGAGTTTAAATTTACATTTTAGCTTTATTTGCATTCTTGCACTTATGTGTTAAATTGCCTGTAGAGAAAGGTCAACATTTGCCTATCTGTAGTTTCAACATAAATATCAGCGATTTTATCTTTTTTTTCTGGGCTGCTTTGATACATGCTGAGGCTTTTTTTCACCTGAACTCACAGGTGTGTTTACATAATACTTACCTGACTTATGTTTAGCATCCTTAAAAAGTTTTAGGTAAAACCAGACACCTGCTCTTCTTTAAACCAAATGTGTCAATTGTATGACTGGAGCCTTGCATTTCAGATAAAAAAGACCGTTGCAGGCCCTTGGGTCAATAAGGAATTAATATTTGGATCTAGATGGAATTTATTTAGTGCAAAAAGACCGGGAAAAGTCTTTAAATTATTGAAAGATCTCTTCTAAAGTAATCAGAAGTTACTCTGTTAATTCTGAAGCAGTAACAGACTACTAAGAGTAAAGGAATAGCAATGACAGCATCAATGGAAAACTGTATATTGTCTCAGAGGTGAAGACAATATAGCCCTAAAGGGTGCAACAGGAATTAATACTGTCTGTAATGTTCACGTCAGGGTCACTCAGTTTCTCTCAAGAGAGACCTGACTGTGTAAACATAACATACTGATGATCCCAGTCCCTTTGGGACCTTGCCAAAGCTGCTAAATGTGTTGTCCACACAAAGGATTATTTCCTTTTCACTAATACTCAAATAATGGGAAATTGTCATCAGATATAATGTAGCTGTAAACAATAATAAAAAGCTGCCATTCTCATCTTGTTTTCAAAAGAGGAATGCAGAATTGTCCTGATAAGGCACAGGCTCTTTTCCTTTGGAACTGTCCTTCTTTCAGGAGGTGACTACTGATTTTCTGCACGTCACTGCTAACACCAGTGCAGAAGTACAGGACTATAAGGGTGTCTTTGCACCCCATCATCTCCTAAGCCTGAAAAGATAGCAGAAATAAAGGAATTCCAGTGCTTTATGAAGGCTGGGATGAGGGGTCTGGGCCACTTACCCAGCCCAGAGACAACCACAAAGGAGTGACCCAGCTTTTGACTCCTGTTTCTACAAGTAAGAGATAATACTTTGAGAGCCCTCAGAAAAGCCTGGAGCTAAAGGAAATCAGTGATGTGCAAGTTAAAAACATTTAGAGGAAGTGTGACTAATGTAGATTAAAGGCAATTATGTAAAAACAGACCAAATATCCCTATTTTTTTGTCCCTTTTGGAGTGAGTTGGGAGACACTGATTTCTGAACCAGCATATCCACTTAGAAGCTGTTCCTATATTCCATCAGTATTTGAACAAACTTAAAGGCTATAGAGACCTGGCAAAATAGTGTCTTAGAGAATTTATGAGCATGTAGACAACAGGTAGACAGAAAACCTAGACAAACACATTTTCTCATCAACTGTGCAATATCATAGTAATTTTCTTCCTAGCTTTCCATATTTAGCAAGACATATTTTACCTTGACAGCATTTGAAGAGAACAGCACTAAGACTATCCTTCTGAATAATTTGCTAATGGCATACCAGAAGCAGTTTGATAAATTATGTTGAAATTTGTATATAAATAAAGATCCCCAGGGCTTGCAGTTTACTGAATATCTTCAGGTGATTTAGAAATAAATAAAACAAAGCTGCTTGCCTTGTGCCTGTCTCCACATTTCAACAGGACTTATTTTCTCTAGAAAGATACTCTCTGTACAGCATCTCACAGCAATGTTAGGTCTTCTAGAAAAGTGAGACAGGCAAGTCAGCTTCTGACACTTTGTCCTTTTTTCCCGCACGCAAGTCAGCATGAGCACAATTTCAAATCCAGGTACCAAGTAACATCTGAGGTAATGAAAAGGAACTGTTTATTTTCTGGAAATGTAAAGCTTCTGTACTAAACCTATGTTAAGCCTCAAGGACCTCTAAATTAGCTGCTGAATATTTAAAAAATTTAGACATGTACCTATTTTTGTCAGTCTCTAATGCTTATGAACGGACTTCCTAAAGTCTCAGCTGTTCATAGTTTTAATAAATGGCAAACAAATGTGCAACTATATAACACTGAGATCTAAGTTAATTCTCCAGGCTGAGCTAAGCTCCTGAAGATGTCATGAGTAATGAACTGTGTGGGAAAGATGTGAAAATCCTGGGAACAGATGGAGAGACTCACTCTCCTGCAGAAGAGACCTCGAAATATGAAGAGCAATGTAAGCAAGATACAGAGTAATTCCTATTCAGTGTTCAGAAGACAACTCTTCATGTGCATCATCTGCAAAGGGCTGGGGGAAAACTTCAAAAAACAAGTCTACATTTAGGGAATACATTTTATCAGTAGTCAGAACAAAGATATTAAGTTTCAGCCTTTAAGGAGCATGGGGATCTGAATGTAGATTTCTCAGTACTGGACCCCACAGGACTGGTGCAAACACTGAAGACTTCGAACAGCAAAAATAAAACAAAAAAGTTTTGCTTCTTTAAACCTTGAGTTGCACTCCTTTTTCTTCTTCTTTTTGAAGAGACACTGTGGACACCCTTGTAACTGGTGGACCTGATAGTGCTATCTGCTACTGAAATTGCCCTTTGCTTCCATTGTAAAACTTTGCCTTCACCATTCATAACTTTGTTGAAATTCTTTCTTCTGGTGAAGAAAGGTTTCTATATAAAAATTGATTTTTTGTTTCACAATGTTGATTTGTGGGGGAATACAGGAAAAAGGCTAATGTGTGGGATACAATTGCTAGAAGGAGGATAAAGAAAATATCTCCTGAGCTTAAAAAATGTGCTAGCATATTTTTCATTGAGAGAAATTCTAGCCCTTTCTTGTTTAAGAATGGAAACTCAGAGTTTTACAAAGATGGACTATTTCTGTGAGAGTGTTTTGGTGGTTGGTTGTTTGGTTGGTTTGTTTGTTTCATGCCTTCTGCATGAAAATCATAATTTTCTTATGCTTTCCTTAGTTCCAAGAAATGGATGAAAAGAGGATGTATTTGCTGCCCGTAAATCATTAGATCAGCAAAAAGAAAGCTTTGTCAGTTTATAGATTCAGCTAGCCCAAGAAAGATGAGTCTATACTGACCCTGAACTCATTTTACCAGAAAATAAGATAATTGCTAACCCAGTCAACGTGGTCAAGTTTCTTCAACCAAAATTATCAAATATAAACATAGTCCGGCTATAAAAGAGAAAGCAGAAGCATTCTCACCATTCTTGAGAGGTTAGCAATGGCCTTATTTCTTCATCAGCCCTTCCTCTGGGACCAGAGAGCACCAAATGATGCAGTGTAGGCTTTGGGGGAAAAAAATTGAAAATCATTATTCACCCTGTACAAGTTCAATAGGAACAGGAAGATGGGAACCTATTACTTCTGTCTCTTCCACCAAAAAGGTAGCAGAGCTATTTTCTCCTGTCCTTCCTGTGGGGAGCTGAGGATGGGGAAAGGGGAATATCAGTAATGCCTTGGGGTGCAGTTCTGCTGCATTCCTGGCAGGCTAGGTGAAGTGATGGTGGGGTGTGAAGGGGCCATGGGACAGAGAGAACAGGAGAAGGAAGGAGAGTGAGGATGCTTACAGAGATGCTTGGTTTTTTACCAGAGTGAGGCTTCTCTGTGGAAGGGTGATGCTGCAGGGAGCCTGGATTTTGTTCTACTCTTTTTTGCGTTTACTCCGTCAGAGCCTGTTGATTGGAGTCAGTTGGGAGGCATTGATTTCTGAACCAGCATTTCCATTTGTACACTGGCTCCAGCTGCTGCCTTGTTCCTGTGTCTGAGAATGCTGGCACAGACATCAAGGGGCAGAGCAGGCTGGCCACCCCCCAAAACATATGAATATCTCTCCTGTGAGCCATGCAGATAAATAAATACAAATGCACAGTGCAAGGCATGCAGTGTCTTGCAGCCCTGGTATGTGACAGCCAAGAACTGTGTGAGCCTGGGAAGAAGGAATCCCCAAGAATTCCTGAGATTAAGAAGCCAGTTCTCTTTAAGTTAAATCTACCCTTTACTTATTGACCATGTCTAGGCTTGGACAAATCATAAACTTGCGTTTTCCTGTCTGCAAGGCTGGGAAGCATCGACAGCAACCTGAGTACTTCACACTCCTCGCAAGAGTATTGGACAGCTCTGCTGAGTGGAAGAAGATTTTGGAGACAGTGTCACATAAACTCTAAGTCGTAGAACAGTAAGTTCTGTGGGTTACAAAACATCTAAGTATATGTTTTGTAAATGTCCTTTGGAAGAAGTACATGCAAAGAATACAGCATTGTGTGAGCTAGGCAATTTGCATTTATACATTTTTATAAGCCTTCTCAATACAGCTATCAAAAAGAAGTGAAGAATGTTTGTAAATTATTTTTCTCCCCTTCAGTTCACTCTACCTCTTGAATGTTTTGTAACACAGCCAGCTGTTCCTGGGGCTAGGGGTTGTGAGGCTTGGCTGTTTGTTTGGGGTTTTTTTCGTGACACTTAAGCATCTTGAATCAAGTGTGTACATATGAAGGTACAGCAATAAAATCAAGTGAAGCCACTGCACGGTATTTTGTTTCTTAACCTACTTGTGCTCACTGCCTGTTCGTGTTCACCTCTTTTGTTGTGCTGTATTTATATTTTAAGGTTTTGCTGTAGAAGTACTGATGTCCCTGTTACAGAAAGTCTTTTCATTCTTTGTTTTCATGACACCTAGACTGTCACTGCAACTCGTAGCCATCTTATTAAAACAAATAAACTGTTTAGTTGTTTGTTCTTGGGTTTGGGTTTGGGTTTTTTTTTTTCCCCATGGGAAAAATACAGGAACTGAATAGATACAGGACATGGCTAGGGATTTCAAACTTTGAAGAAAAATGAAAAAGTGCATAAATTCCTTATTTCTGTGAAAACGAATACTTAAATAGTAGAGATTAACAACACTGACTGAAAAACAAAACATTTTCCCTTACCCTTTTACATATGGATTGCCTCTATTATTTATTTTTACTGAATGGTCTTGCTTATATGTTGAAAATGTTGGGAAAGAACTTTAATTTTATAAATACATATTGTCACTGATTTAGCAGTTCTGTACTTGAAATGGTGAGTCAGGCACACAACATTTATTTGTCCACGCTGACATCAAATATTTGCTCTGGAAGACAAGAAGGCAGTAGTCCAGAACATTTATTCCCCAACTGTGTTGTTGCTTTTGTTTCTGAATTCTTTTTGCCATGCAAATTTTTTCACAGCTGTTGTTTGCAAAATTGGCTTGGATGCTGCTCAATTCAGAGAAATTATATTTTACAACAATTCATAATTCTTTCATCTTCAGAACACAATGGATATATTTGTGTTTAGATTGGGCTATTTTGTTAATAATCCATGGTCAATAAATCACATAACTCTTTTGTAGAAATAGTTTTCAGCTTGCATAGCAATGATTTGAAGAAGTCATGTCTTTCATTATTGTTCTCCTAATGATTTGTTTGTAAAGGATGGATGCCATTTTATACATTAGGGTTGATTTGGATCCTGATGTAGGATAATTTTGCTATATTTTTATCCTATATGATTTTGAAAACTATATTAACTTTTAAGTGTCATCTGAATGTAATACATTTTTACTCCTTTTAGAAAGGATTTTAGTATATAGGAACAATATTACAACAAAACAAATTATTAATAAATGCTGAGAAGTCTGATTAAAAGAATTAATGTTAATTTTTATTAACTAAACAAAGTTTCTTCCCCTTGTCTTCCAAGTATCATGTTTCTTATGAAGACAGGCTTATAAGATGCTCATTGACATTTTTGTACCAAGGTTATTAATTTTGTTTCTGATTTTGAGACATGTAATAAGCATGTCTTTACCGATGGCTGTGATGTTCTGTGGAGACAGTAAAGATAGCTCTGAAAAGAAAAAAATCTGGAAAAGAAGCTTTTACTGATCTCTATTCTGTGTCACTCTAGTTTCTGGTACCCAAACTAGCCAAAAAATAGAGCTAAATTTGATATTTTTAAACTGCACCACAAAGAATCACTTTCAAAAATTCGTACAAAGCCTATTGGAGCCCATAGGTTGTTTTCTGATAACATGGTCTCTGAATCTTGATTTATTTAGCAAATGTTGAGAGACCTTTCAGGCACAATTGAGGAAACAATTTAGACTATGTTTGGGGCTATTATCCCTGTGGAGAAAAGTAGGCATGTAGTTATACACATAATGTATGTTAAACACTTTCCTGAATTAGGATAGTTTCCTCAGGACAGGTCCTAACTGTAATTAAATATTTCTTACTAAGAATGGAAAGGGTAACTAAACAGAAGTACTTTCAAACTAAGGCAATACATGCAATACATTTGTTTCTTCAAGTGAAAAGAACTATTGCAAAAAGTTTGTTTGCTTTTTTCCCTCTAGCTCTGTTATAGGCCTTTCCCCTCCTCTCTATTACTGTGTAAATAATCACATAATTCACCCTTAGAAATTAAAGAGGAGATTCATAGGTTGCCCGTGTGGTACACAGGTCTGTTTATGCTGAGCTGCCCAGCCACAGCTACAGCTCAGCTCCTTGGAGAGACCCATTCACCTGTCCAGAGGCTGCATGCAGAACCTTTCAGAGCTCTGGGCAAAGTTAGGATTCCTGACAGCAACGGCGAGAATTTTTTTGATGTATGTATATACACAGTTTTCATCTGTTCTACTTTTCAATACATTACCTAATTATTGGAGAGTTCATTCTTTCCATATTCCTCCTTTTGCATTATTTAGTCCCCATCAAGCCTAAGTCAATACACCCATGCTAATTCACTCCATTAGTTCCCATCATGCTAACTCAATATCAATATAATTCTGATTTATGATGCCATGAATGTTAGAGTTGCAAATTTATGACACCTCTTTATAGGTAATAAAGAGTCGTACTACTTAGGATTGTTTCCCTTTTGTTCCTTTTAGTTTCCTTAATATATCTATCAATAGTCAGCAAAAAACTCAGAAACCATGAAAATGGCAAAAGAAGTAAATAAATTTGAGGTTGCATTGCTGAATCAAACCATATCATGTAAAAATTTTGAATAAAATTCTGACTTATTTTGCATAATCTCAGCTAGGAGATTTCCAGTAGAAATTGTTTTGCCTTTAATAATACCTGAAATATCAATATGTAAATACCCTCTGATTTGATTAACTTGGGGTTTTTCCCTGAAATTGTCAGGTTTTTTTATCAATTCATAACTCTACCAAGCTATTGAAAGAAAAGCAAGAACAATATATAAACATGTATGTATAGAATACATTTGAGAAAGGAGATTCAAACTACACGACCTGTCAGAAATACCTCCTTTAAAGAGGAAAGATATAGCTGGTCAGGAATATTTTGACTAAACTAAAGGTGCTACTACTGAAAGGTTATTTTGTCAGTGGTGTAAAGGAACTCCCTATTTTAGTAGCTTCCAAATAGAGGTCTGTGGATAGATCATTCACTTTTATACTGTTTTCCATTCTAGTCTTCATAATGAGTGTTCATGGCCTGTGAAATGGTGAGTAGTGATCTAAAATATTTGGGAGCCACTGCAATATTGCTTTAGATATGCCGTGCCATGCTATGCTATGCTGTGCTATGCTATGCTATGCTATATTGTATGTAGTTATCTGTTGGGAAGACTTTTAATGCCTTTCCAAAAAGATATCAAAAAGTCAAATATCACAGCCCCTCAGGATTTTTCTTCTGCATGATAAACTTAGAGTGGTGAAAGCTGTTGTCAAGTTTTCTAGAGCTCCATTACCTGAATAAACAGCAGCTTTGTCTATACAGCAAGATGTGTTCTGTAGAGAGCTAGGATGTTTTCTGTAACAGTTTTCATTTTGTTTCCATTACAACTGGGACAACAGAAAGTTGTGACTGTGATCCATTTATTCCCTTTGGCTAACGGATTCTGCACTATAACAATTGGAGAGAGAATAAGGAGAAATTACTGCATTCTGAGGTTAATTTTTTCTTTTGGCCTGGCTTGAACAATTTCAGAAAAAACGTAGCATGGCATTTGGCTATAAGTGCTTAATTGAATGTTCACTCTAATTCACAAATTAAGTATTTCAGAATTAAGTCACTTCAGAATAACACATCAGTGGAATAAATCAGTGAGACAATATTACCTAAGCCACTGAAGTCTGTGGGCAGGGGAAATGACTGAGCCTTGGCAGACCGCATGGGGGCAAAGAGGACTGGACACAGAGCTGGCTGCACTCGTGAATATTCCTGCAGCCCTGCCCAGTACAAATGCCATTAGGCTTATCTTGTGCGTTAAAGACCATAGGTTCAGGACTCTGCTGAGACGGCAGAACCCCAGCTCCAAGCGCAGAAACATCCTATTTCTGTGCTGTTATATGGGATCCTTGTCATGGACAAGAAGGCCTGAGAAGACCTCTGAGGAAGAGAGAGGAGTGAGGTTAGAGGTGACAAGTTTGCCCACCCAAGGAGTTAATAAGTTTTGTCAGAAGAAGGTGCAATGGCTGTCAAGTGTGGGATATGCTCATTACATGCATCATCAAGCAGTGTCAATAAAGGCCAGAGAGATCTATCTGTGTGTTAAAAGGATTTTCCTCAGGAATGCTGTATGCACTCTCCTTGCTTGAATGGCTAAAAAAGAGGATGTAATTTGTGCTCTTAGCAAAAAGATGGCAAATTAGGTTACCAATATTTATCTGAAATAGTAGGCCCACATGAGAGCTCCTGCCAGTTCAGATATTTCAATTCTAATCCCTTTTTACCAATATGTATCATTTTGTTTTACTGTCAGTACCCAGGGGATTTATAGGATTAAGTCCTCCCAACACTAATGAAACTTGTGCAGGGGTATTTCTCAGTCATCAATACTTGGCCAGAGCCTAAAGCTGCTTGCCAAATATAGGATATCTATGCAATTCAGGGATTTAAATTAGTTATTTTGCCTTTTTTTTCTTCAATTATTCTTTCTCTTTATTCATCAAAAGCTACAGATGTGTTTACTAGAATAGAATCTCCATAAAAAGACCTGTTCATTAATTGAATAATACACTCTCAGAAATCAGTGCAATCAAAGGAAGGTATTTTTTCTTTGATAGCCTCAGACCAAAAAGTGTCAGCAACATTATTGAGCAGGTTTATTAAAGATACCACAATATAATACCAAATTCCACAATATAATCAGTCCTTGATTACCTTTCAATTTAGATCCTGTTTTATTGGAAAACTCGGGTAATCTTCCCAAAATCTGCATTACAATATGAAGAGATTATTATATAACTGCATCTTTTTAAAAGATTTATATTTTCTTCAACCAGTTCACCCTTTCATGAGACTGTAAAGACTTGGATTATTTATCTCCAAAAGGAAAATAGCTACAGGGAATCTATCTATGTGAACTTCTGGAAACTATATTGTCAGATAGAGTGATAAAACTTTCCATTTTATTTTGCAACACAAACCAAGAAATTTCTCTATGAAGCCAAACATCAACTTATTTGGGAGCAAAATGAGTAAGCAGAATTGTAATACAGTTCACCATTGGGTTTCATTACCTCAGGAGGAGACTGAAGGGAATTGTGCTGCTTAACTCCTTGCAGTGGTCTTGAACTAGGCATGATAAAAGCCTGACTGTGCAAAGTACATTCACAATGCCTGTTTGCACCCTTGGAAAATTGCCATGCTTTAAGAAGTGTTTTGTTACAGTTACTTACCACTCATGTCCAGGGACACAGTACCTCTGCTGTTATGAATGCCAGTGTAACGCAGCACTGAAGAGTTAGTCAAGAGAAAGATACGGCTCTTTGAGCCAGGAATTTAGGCCTATTGGCTCCTAATAAATCAAGAGAGCACCTGGAAGAATATGAAAGGCAGATGGTAATAATAAATGCTCAATTTTTAGATATATGAAGAGAGGTTCAATGGAAGCGTAGTGCCTTGAAAGTCTGAGGATTTGGTTTAAGTTGTTCAGCAATAAGGTGCTTCAACAGATACTTTGATAGCTTTGAATAAGCCTAAAGAAATCCTTAATATACCCTTCTGAGGTTACCAAAGTGTTCTATCTGAAATCTGTTAATCTCTGTCGGACGAGCAGGGCCAGCTTCTATCTTAACAACAGGTATTTGCTTAGGGTGCCTGTACTTGGGAACATTGTATTGAGTTACTTACCCTATTTGAGCATAGTTCTCTGAAATCAAATGTATTAGATCTGTTTGGTTGTTTGTTTTGTGGGTTCTGGAGCATAATTTTGTAGAAAGAAATCTGCCATTCTTGCTGCAACTTCTGTCATTATGGTGTTTCACTGTGTAAAAAGTCATGTCTATAAGGTTAAAAAAGAACAAAACACTAATAGGTGGCAGACTATTAGCATGAGAACTGACCTTATGAAAGGAAGGCAACAAAGAGTGGAGAATTACAGAGTTAAATGTGAAAGCTTGTGATATTTGCAGTGGTAGCCTGTAAGGAAGCAAAGACACTTATCCTTAAACACATTGCAACACTTTGAATGATTTTTTTCCTTGTTCCAAACAACAAACAGAAGAGTGGAAGCATAGTGCGTGTCTGGCACAGTATCCCCTGCCCTATGATTTTGTTGGCAGGCTAATTGCTGCAACTGACATCAATGGCAGGTCAGGTAGCTTACAAAAGAAGAACACTGAATCTTGGCAGTCCACCCAGCAGTAAGGACACAGACGTTTCTAGTTTAATTAGTGAAATAAAGTAGCAAACCACTCATTTTCCCCAGAGAACCTTAGAGTAAATGACTTATCAGATCATTGTTGGAGCTTGTGTCGTCATTCACAGTTTGCACGGTTGATGACCACTATGCTTTTGTGTGCCATGCTCTACTGCTGGGAACAGCAACTTAATTTCCCAAACAACATTGTTAATGTATTGTTACGGAAACACACAAATAAAAGGGAACCACTATCTTATGTTTACAAAAAGGTTGCAGGGAATTCTTTCTGGAGATTCATTTCTAAAGAAAACAAAGCAAAAAACAGCTCCCACATACAAGTACACTTCATTCTTCTCTTTGTTCTACCATTTTAATACACTGATATTTAAGACAAATATCTTTTATAGAACCAACGGGTACTTGAAACTTTAGGTGACCTTGCTCAGCCTAATTTCTGCTAAAGTTGTTTTCTCCTTGCAAATGACGGGGAAAAAAAAAAAAAGGAAAAAGGAGTTGCAATGTGATTCTGATCACAGGAGCATTTGTGGGTTGTAGCAATCTCTCTGCTTCTCTCGAACTGTCCTCTGTTTTATACAGTCACACTTCTGAGAATTTGTAGGCTGATGCCCATTATATTGCTTTTTTTTTCCTGAAAAATGACTGTATCATCCTACACAGTTGATTTCCTGCCTACAACACAGTCGTGGTGATGTGATATTTTGTTTTAGCTGGTATTTCCTGGGTATATATTCACACAGTGATAAAACCAGAGTAGACTTGTGAGTAACTATGAAATAAACCCATATCATAAGACTCACATGAAAAGTGTACAAATTTTGATACAAAGAAAGGAATATGGTAAATTATAGCTGCTGTATTAATACCTGCAGCAGGTAATAAGATTTCTTTATATTTAGAAGTCAATGAAGCAAAAAAATGTAGCAACACTACACATACTATTGTCTAGAGAAGTAGGTCACTGATAGCAAAAAATTAATAGACTGTTACATTTGTGTGGCTGGCAGAAATTACAATTATGCTGCTAGTGTGTAAAGTTGATTTTTTTTTTTTTTTGCAAAATCATTATGTAGTGTTCTTAGAATCATTTTAGTTTATAATACTAATATCACAAAACAATGAATGAGACTCATGTGTTTGCATCCGTGATGCAGTCAAACCTGTTTGTTTCTTGTGAATCAGAGTCACTGAGGAGGTCAGGACACAGCAGCCAGTTCCCAGGGTACCTGCCACACTCTGGCAGGCCACCAGTCACCTGCATATCACAAGGTGAGTGACATTGTTCCAGAGAAGTCTTGCCCACATGTAAATTTTTAAGACAGAATAGCTTTCCTGAGTATTACTAGGTTAGGAGACCCTTGATATGATCAGTATTATTTACATTACTGGCTCCAAACAATGTGGTTGGCACATGGCAAGAGAGGCACAAGGCAGTATGCCTGTCTCGGGATGTTTGCAGGAAGTCTCCAGGTGGCATCAGCAAGCAAATGTGTGCAACAGATGATATGTAGGGCCTAATTTGAGACACAATACAATAAGTTATATTAAACAAGGACTTGAACTCTCATTTTCACTGAAGAGGAATATAAATTGACTTAGCTGAGCCATTAATTAACAAAAGACAGAGGAGAGAGAAAAAAAAGAAGCAGTATAGTTGCCAAGTATTCTGTTGTTGTCTGATAAATCCAGTGTTTCCACATAAGTTACTGAATTATATTGCTTTGAAAAAGAAGTACAGTGTATTACAATGGCATCTGCAGTCAGAACCAATTGTGGCCTGAGCATCATAGCGCACAAGTGCAATGGTCCTGCAGTTGCAAAGTTGCAAAAAATCAGTGTTCAAGCTGGTCATCAGGATACAAGTGGTAGAGTCATGGCTAAGAAAAGAGAAAGGCTATTTCACTTATACCTGGACAACACCACCTTTAATCTCTGTAATCCTTAAAGTGAACTGATGTTTTGAATCAAGTTACTGGCTGCTGAGGCTTTGTATGTCCTTAGTGTATTATTGCACATTGTGTATTTTATACACAAAGCTGAGAGAGCAGCAGTTAGTCATCTGACAGATATGAAAATTACATTAGCATTCCTTCCCTGCATGCCCTCAAACTCTGTCCTCTGTTTTTTTACTAGGAAAGCCAATGTTTTACTACCAAAGTCATTCTGAGGTTACAGGTCAATGATTTAACTGTCTCTTAATCACTCCCCTGGTGATCTGCGTGACTGGCTCGCCTGTTCACGTGAGACAGTTTAGAACCATAGGTTAAATTTTAATGAAACACCTCTAACTTGGTGTTTGACCTCAAATTGATGATATACTGCTTCTGTGGGACTAAAACAAGTCAAGCATCATCTGCAGCTTTATCATCATTCCTGATAACAGCTGCAGACAAATAGACATATTTTTAAATGGCAATGGAGTACCATGAATGCCACTATCATTAAACACTGACAGCTTCCAGAGAGTTCACAGGAGGAGAAGAATCTTTGTGCTAAATGTAACTAAAATTATTTATGGCTAACCATCTCTCTCTGCATCTTGTGAGTGTGTGTGGAGATAGGGACAGAGTTGTAGCAAATGTAGAAACGAGGAAAAAACTTTGTTTTGCCTCATATGAGTGCATGTAGAGGCTTCCTGGTTTGCATTTAGAGATCAAACTAAGGGAGGAGTACATTGTGCCTCTTTTCTGCTGGTCTTAGGAAGAAAATTTACCCCTCACTTTCCCTTGATTTTTGATTTGTGTGGCAAAAGTACTCTCTGAAGTAGTAACTCACTTTAACTACAGCTTGAATTGATGGTGGCCTGAGATACATGTTAAAAAAAATGGATATATGCAGCCAAAATATAGCTCAGCATTCAAGAGCACTACAATGTTTGCTACTTGTTCTTGCCAGTAATTCAGCTGTAGAGATACAATGAAGACACTGTTTAAAAATACTGTTAACAACTAAAAGAAAACACTGTCCCTATGTATATACCTAATGGGGCTCATTGCTGTGGCATCTGACTGCATTTAAATACAGGAGGAAGTCATCATCGCTATTAAGAACAGGAAGAACTAGGAAAATACCTCATAGCTAATAATTTTAAGAGATACTTTTAGCACTGCTTTTGACTGTGAATGGCCAATGTGTGCAGAACTAGGTTTCTGCAGGGTACATACTCTTGAAATTATTTGTCAAATGCATTGTGCAAATATATTTTGGTCAATTTGAGAGGTTCATTGTAACCATCAGAAATGTGAGGTTTTACAATTGGGTATGAATCACTTGTTGTTGGTTCTATTTCTTGACGGGATGAGAATAATTTTAACATTCCAATTCTCAGAACCAGTTCCAACAAGTTCAATATTAAAATTTGAAAATACGACCCATCATTTTGTTAAAATATCCAAAAATTAATTTTTTACCAATGTCAATAGCACAAAAATATAGGTGGTTTCCTGAAGTTTAACATCTGACCATTAAAATATAACTGGGTTACCTTACTTCACTAGGATATTAACCTAACAGAATGACTTTAAACTAACCTATTAGAAACTGGTTTATATGACATTCATGCAGCCTTTGCATCTGTCTTCTGCAGTCTCTGTACCTCCCAGAACACAGTCACCAATTTGTTGCAATTCTCTGAAAGCAATATAGAAGAGGATTAGAAAGAGCAAACAGGCAGAAAAGAGAGCAACGCTCACCAGCAAATGTGACTTTCCATATGAGGGTGACAATATCTAAAGTTTGAAAGAAAAACCACAGCTGAAGGCTAAGTCTGAGAATTCTTTACTGAATTCTGTAGCCCTTTCTTCAGACGTGGAGTAACTTCCATAATCAGGTGTATGTGCTAGGATGACAGTGAAAAGGAAATCTCTGCACAGAGAAATATTTCTAACCTTCATCACAGTTTATAATGCAATCACTTCAAAAACAATGAGAGCAAACAAATCACTCCCAATAGATATAAGCATAAAGGTTAGTTTATTTTAATACCAGAAAGCCTAATACTTAGTGAAATGTGGAGGTCAGAGTTCTTGGGCTACCAATTAAGTGAAATACAGGATAGAAGTTATTATAAAAAGAATTTCTGGAGTGACCAAGTACACTGACAGAGTGTTTGAGATGTGTAAATCATGCATTTGGATTTTCATATAGACACCTCAAATGACAAATTTCTCACAACTGAAGGTTATATCTGGTAGAATCTTACAGTACCACGGATAGACACCAGCTCTGTGCAGTAGCCAGTGTGTGATGTCTGTATGCTCTAAATCACAGTTATTTTGTAATATTAAAAAAAGGATGGACAACTAAAAGTGCAAGGACCAGTCATAGGCAGCAAATTCCTTTCAGATACAGCTACATGATTTTCGTGGTGCTGTTGGGTAAAAGCAAGTTGGCTAACATTGCCCTCAAAAGTTTTCAAAGCAGAGTCCCACTTTAGCTTTCATTATACGTAGACCTTGAACCCTCAGTACTGAGGTGTTTTTAAGATCAGACAAACAGAGAGAATTATCACCCTGGAATTGTTGTCCTGCTGTGTGGAGGAGAGGATATTTGGAAAGCCTGGGCAAAGATATGAAACCAAATGGCCAACATTATCACCTGTGAATAATCTGATTAACATGTTATTCTCCAATGGGTGTGACAATTCTAATTTAAATCAGATGATTAGCTACTATTTTTTCATACATCCTCTGCCTCATGTCATGCAAAGAAGGGAGGAATTGCAATGATCAGCTCTTTAATCTTTTCTTTTCTTTCTGGTTGCTTATAGTGTGCTGCCAAGGGGATTTTTTGTTTGAATGTTTTTCTCCAATGCTGCTTTTAATTAAAAAGAAGACTGATTTTCAAAGCATTTTACAGGTGAGATTTTATTTTTATACTGTTCTAGGAGCTAGAAGCATATTATTCACATTTTTAGTAAAAGATTTGAAACACAAAGAGTAACTAAGATCACTTAAGTTTTTCACCTTTTAGCATTTTCCTACTCTACCTCTTACTCTCTCTTCATCTTACTGCTATTCTTGCTATCCAGGCTCCACTTCTCCAGTTATTGGGTTGAACTTGCCAGCAAATGTTCTGCCAGATTATGCTTGTTATCAGAATCCAAATGTGTGATGGAAACCTGCCCATCCTAAAGTACTGGTGCTCTGAGAATTAGAGTTTCATAGTTTTTGCCGCATAGACTATTGCATGAAGATCTCCCCCTTGATTGCTGCTAGCTCTTCAACAAACCACAAACTAGTTACTGGTGTTCCCTGAAGTCTCAGGATTTTGTTTATCTGGCCAAACCAGAGGTGAGGTTTGCAGGACTGCTGTAGTATTAGGGCATTGAAACAATTAACTATAGAAACTTCAAAATGTGTTACACAAATACCTTATCATTAGATATTTTGAAGCAAGTTCTGATTCAGACAAAAGTTATTCTAGAATCTAAGATCTTCCAGAATCTAAGATCTAGACACTTGTTTCCAATAGTGCCTTACTTTTTCTCACACTCTCATAGCCTGAAAAATACTAGCCTAACTGATCACAGTCCTAATTCACTAATCCCTACTCTTAGGCAGTTCCCTTTCTCCCTATCCCTTTAACTCTTTGATAGGCAGCTCATTTTTGCCCTCTTCCCACATTTGTTCTCAGTCTTAGTCTTCCTGATTCTCAGTTTCTCCCAATACACTAATTACTACTTGCCGACATGCATTTTCTCTCTCTCTTACAAGCTCTGTTTTCTATTTTGCCTCTCTCTGGTGAGACTGTTTCTTTTTCTATTTTGCCTCTCTCTGGTGAGACTGTTTCTTTTCCTCCCTAATGCCAACCCTTGCTTCTGGTCTTTCCGGAGCACATTCTTTGTCCCATCTGCAGTTCCAGGTCTTCTGAAAAATTCTTGTCTCCCCAAATTTGCTTTTATTCCACCCTGTTGAAATAAGTAATAGAGAAACTGAAAAGATGGAAGAACCTGAACTTCAGTTGTGGTTCAGTGCCCAGACACAACATAGACCAGCAGTTCAAATCTCTAAGAAGTTTTTCCTGAGCATGAACAAACTTTGTAAAAACATATGTCTTTCTTTGCCAGGATGTGGACATTTTCAGGGGCTAGTAGAATATATATCTTTGACAAACAGCTTATCTTTCCTTGTCATTTCACAATTCTGCTCCACACCTCTGAAGAGTTTGAGCTTTCAGGAAAGGGAGTGGATTAACAAGGGAGAAATCCAAACCTGCTATGGAAATGTCTTTTCAAATGGTTTGGTAAAATTCTTAAGACATGAAAGTGCGGTCCTCTGTTGGGTAGTATTAGCTGACCTTAAAAAGAAGAGATGCCTCTAGCTTCACCTACAATTAGTCAGAGGAAGGTTTTAATTCTGGAGTCACTTGTTATAATTTGTCCTTGACAGAATGCTACGGTGGAATTGTTACCCCATAATTTGCAGTAAACTGTTAATACATGATGAACAGCAGTGGACTTTCTTTGAAACTATCATCTCCCTCCACACATGCATAAAAACCCAAGCTAGCTAGGAAATGCAATATCAAACATCTGTGAAACAGATTTTATGCTGCATTCTCCTAAGTTGTGCTTTGTTCTAGCATTAACTACATCACATGAACTTGATGTTATGTAACCCCACAAAAATTCAAAAAATAACACATATCACCCATGTATAAGTGGCGGTAAGCATCAATTAAATCTCTGTTTAATGGATGTTTAAAACATTGTGCTAGCTGTTAAGAATCTGGTCTGCGTTACATCATTTACTTAGTGACAATAAATTGTTGGCCACAAGGTGACACTTTTAAAGGTTTATTAGATCATTCTTCAGGGATCTATTTCAGTTTGGTCTTAAATAACTCAAATTAATGCTCATCAGGCTAGTGAAACAAATAGGTTTTCCTCATTGGCCAGCTTCCAATTTTATATTCCCTTCATCCTTTGAATCTTCTGAAATATGTCTTAGATTTAGAAAAAGATTTTTATGATGGGATGCCAAGAGTAACTATGAAGGAAGGCAATAGACTGCTTTTAATACGGCTACTGAAGAGAAAGAGCAAGGGTCTTGTTATTTCCATGCAAAATGTTTGCCAAGGAGCAGTGAAGTTAGGATTAAGAATTAACACATCTAGAGTTGTTGGAAATCATCTTAACTGCAATGGAATTTTTCAAGTTTCATTTACTCTTACTGATGGATATAATGCATAATTATGAGTATCGTGTCAGCTGAATATGACTACATTCCGAGAATCTGATGTAGTTGCAAGGAGTAACACATTCACAGCACCAAGGAATACCAAAGTGTTATTAGGTTTGATTGGTGCAACAGATGGCATTTACAAGGATGAACTGACATCTGGACTAGATATCTTTGACAAAATAATTTAGGGGAAAGCATAAGTTCGAGAGCTTTGAGAAGCATCTAGGAAAAAAAAAAAACCAAAGCACACAGCCATGTCTCTATGTTACATTAATGAGCTCCTTCATTTGTTGGTGAAATTGCCCATGGGGACATGTCTATGTAGAATGGTTGTTATCTTCTTAAATGTTGCCAAAGACTGGGAAAAAAATAAAAACTATGTAAAGAATGCAATTAAGGAGGAACAACTGTTAGGATTATCATCACAGAACTTGATGTTTTACTTTGTTAAGAAAGATATTAATGACTGAATCGCCAAGAATATCACCATCATGTTTTGAAAGGCTAGAGGAGACCACTTCCTACAACGGATTTATTTTTTATAGTCTTTGTGCTTCAGAAACAGTCAAACGATAGGCCACACAAATGAACTGAATAAATGCGCTTAAAGAAATCTACTTGTAGAGAGGCTAGAAAGGAATCAGGAGAGGTAGACCCATAGCATCCTTATGTCTACTGGCAGTAGCACAAGTCTTTTCAGTGTCTGAAGTAGCTAGCTGAGGCTGAATCAAAAGTGGTGACAAGAAGCCTCAAAAGGCATGCAGCAGCACATCCAAGCAGAGGGATGGTTGGGTGAATTTGTTCATGTTGGCTGCGAGGAAACTCCTCCTACGCACAAATGAGTTATTTTAAACTTTTCCTCCTCTTTGAGGTAGCCTTCATCTTGGGACTACCATGAGATATCTCCATGTCTCAAATTTTAGGGACCTCTGAAAAACACTCTACCCATTTAAACACCTTACTGTACAGACATCATCCTTGAACTGCAAATGGTTAAGGATTGTTTGTATAGCTGCTGGATAGGAAACAGACACCAGGAACATTATTTTGTTCAGGATATTGCTTGTAGCTCATTCAAATAAAGAGGAGTTTCACCAGAAAAAGGGAGGGCAACCCAGTGACTTTGGGGATATACAAATGAAAACACAACTTCTGTTGGGAATTTTTCCTGGAAATCTCTAATAAGCTTATGCATTCTAAGTAGTAAAGGGAATTCCCTGCCTCCCCCCAACTGGAGAAGTATACAGATGTTTAAGGTCTCTGCCCAAAGGACAGAAAGGGTAAATGGTTTAAACAGACAGATGTTAGAGGGATAGCAAAGCAGAGAGAACAGAAGAAAGAACAAGAAGGGAGAGAGGGCATAAACAGTTATAGGGAGAAAAGAAAGATAAATAAAAAAGAAGATAAGGAAAAGATTTATGGACATTGCTATGGCAAGGAGTAAAACAGGCTAGAACCAGGGCAGTAATAATGTGTCTGGGTAAATAATGCATGATATCCAATCAAAGGAAAAAGAATGACTCAACAAATTAAAGGTGCATGAAGAGGAAATTAAGAATTTCTTGGCTTAGTGTCAGTGCAGCATGCCTGAAACATGATAAAACCCCCTAGGATTTATCACTTTTAAGCAGCACTAATATGCCTATCATACTCTATGCGATGGTAATCAAAATTCCAAGTGATAAAGCTGATTCGTATTTTTGTTTTCCTATACTGCCAGCCAATTAAGGTTTTCTAACTTTTGGCACAACTCAGCTGACTTGTCTTGACTTGTCTTCTCTGATTATATGTACTGCATATTAGAATAGAAGTATATCTAGCCTGAAAACATAAAAAAAAAAAAAAAAAAAGAAAGCATGCTTCTTCAGTTATAACATATTTCCCCATATAGCTGTTGGCATTTATTTACTTAAGTAATGTATTTGGAATTACCAGCCTGTGCACATGTAAGACTAGCATGGACAATATTTGGCTTCTATAAAATAAACTAATGTAATATTAAGTTAAATAATGGCAGCTGCCTTCCAGTATTAGTCTTTTCAACCTTTAATTTAATAATGTAATTTCTTCCAGAAGATGCAGAAATCAGGGACCTCACCACAACCTTTGTTGCCTTTACACTTCAAGACAAAGAGACTCTTGAAGATACACTTTTCCTTTAAGTCGCCTGCCTTGCCTAGTCACACCTGGCCTGCTCTCCTGAGAAGTCTAGATTTTTCTTAGTAACATTAATGTAATTCTGTCAGTATTAATCACAATAATTTCATTTCTCTCTCACCTTCGGTAATAACCTTTTTAACAAAACTCTTCAAGAGAACTGATTTGGAGAGTCAACTATTTATATAATATCATACAGTAGAAGCTTTTCAAACTACACAGTTAAATGCTTAAATAATACTCCCTCTGGAGCAAAATTTCAACTCCTAAGAAAACTACAATGAATAAAACTGAGTTACCTACAGACATTCTAGTATTAGGTGGATCTGGGTTGAGAAATTTAAATATTTATATGTGGAGTTACACAATTAGTCAGGTTGGAAGGGACTACAGGAGGTCTCTAGTCCAAATTCTTATCCAAAACAGAGTCAAAACTGAATTCAGACCAGGTAGCTCAGGGCATTGTCAGTCAAGTCTCGAAAATTTCCAAAACCACAGTCTGCACAAAGTTTCAGCAGGGAAAACGTCCTCCTGGTGGAAATTTTTTTCCTTTCCTTGAATTCCCCATTTCAATTTGCAACCAGTGTCTGCCATTATCCCGCCATGCACCACTGAGAAGAACTCCAGCTCCTTGATGAAATTCCCATAAGTGCTGGGAGGATGGCCAGCAGGTTCCCCTGCAGCAGTCTCCTCTCCAGGCTAACAAGACTTTCCTCACTGAGCAGGTGCTGCAGTCCCAACTATCTTGGTGGCCCTCTGTTGAACTTGCTCCAGTTTATTGATGCTGTCATATATTGGGGAGTGGACACAAAACTGAATGCGGTATTCCACAGTAAAGAGGAATAATCATATTCCTTGATCTGCTGGCTGTGCTCCTATTAACACAGCCCGGGATGCTGTTGGTTGACTTTGCTAATGCTGCACAGCTAATTCCTGTCTAGCTTCCTGTTCACAAGGACCCCTGGTGCCTTTGCAGAATCTACCCAGGCCCTAGCCTGTACCATTGTAGGGGTTTATTCTGTCCCAAGTGCAGGACTTTGCATTTGTCCTGGCTGAATTTCAGAAAGGTCCTGTTGGCCCATTCCTCCAGCTTGCCAAAGTCTCCCTGGCTCTGCCTTTCAGCATATCATCTACTCCCCCCAGCTTGAAGTTGTCAAACAACTTGATTGGGGCATATGCCTTCTCCTCCTCTATATCACTGGCAAAGGTATTAAACAGAACAGGTCCCAGGACTGACCCTTGAGGAACTCCACATGTAATGAGCCTCCCCCTACACTTTGAGACCAAAAATCCAACCAATTTTTGAGTTATGTTTCATCTCTAGGTGTTATTAGGTTCATCTTTGTGGGGAAAAAAAAGGAAAAAAAATTAAAACTAGAAATTACTTGTGGGTTAACTGTGTTTGGAGAGGATACCAGCTGCACAGTGCTGATAAATTATGTTAACGAAATGCAATACTATGCATTTAATGTTATGAGTAAAACGAACCTAGTGCATGACTACAAATATTTAGTATCAAGAGAGGAAACATTTTATCCCTTGTTACTCTTCCCTGGTACTACGTAATGTTCCATTAATACTTTATCTACAATTTTACAGGAACAATTCTAATAAGATTGAAGATTTAGCAGTTAGGTAACAGTTCAGGGGATGAAAGAATAGTGTGCTGTTAATGAGTCTTGCCTTACCCAGGAGGAAATCTTACTGAGATACATATGCACTAGAAACAAATCTGCAAAATATAAGAAATCCAGATGTGACATAAGCACATCTAGTTTTGTTCAAGTAGAAGCCAGATGTGCCTAAACAGCCAGTGGCCAGGCACACCTAGGTTTACCTGTTTTGTGGTTTCACCCATAACATTTGTACTTATTGGGTTACTGAGATTAAAGGGCTCACCATGTGAAAAGAAAAAACAGTACTCTCTACTGTTGGGGCTTTACTCCAAGTCTTGCATAATATCAATGGAGGGAGGTCTAATCTTTATGCTTAGTTGCGGAAGTTTAGATATTTCGTGAAGATCCTAGTTTTCATTTTAATAGAAAAAAATGGGGGGAAAAAACACTTAAGCTTTTGATCTGTGTAGTGACACAAAAAAGTCGAAAATAATGATCAGATGGTACTTTATAATTTCAGAAATAACCATGCAAAGAAAAAAGAGACCACAACATACCTTTTTAAAACTCTATTTCTTTTTCTTTTTAACACTCAAGATTTTTAAACCAGGATTTTGATTATTTTGAGTCTTTACTTGTGATTTTCAATGCTTATGGTTGTCAATTTTTGTGAAATGATGGAAGATGGAAAATGAAAATCCCAATATAAAGTCAAATTTGAATATGGGTTAACCTACCAACATCACTGTCAAAATCTAGTGATGGCTGAATAAGTTCTGATACACCCAAACTTTGTTCCATATATCAAATGTGAAATTAACCTTTTGTGGTGGAATTATATTACAATGTTTAGTTCTCTTTTTTATTATTAAATTCGTATTCGTTTGCATTTTCCAGTTAGAGCCCGGTCAGAGGGAGAATTGCCAAAATACATAAAAGTATGGGTTCTTATGGTATTTTTGGCCTCATTTGTCCTATTTTGGCACTTTAGATCAGCTGTAATGGATTTATATTTCTGCCTTTTAACATTTCTGTGGGTTTACTCCCAATTTGCAATTCTACAGACGCATTTTGGACCATTGTCCTCTCTCAGGATTTGTCCATTTCTGATTGGCTTACTTGCCACAGTATCTCACATTACATACAGCATGAACATATAATAAATATTAATTCATTTACAAAAACAGATACAGGGAAAAAAAAAATAATTTTTGCCATAGTTTCCTGACTTCTCTACCCTGTGTCCCCTTGATGACTCTCACCTCCTCAGCAGCTCAGATCTGATGAACCACTTTCACAGAAATATTCCTTTTAAAACCCAGCTGTTTATTTTGGCACGTTGCAGAAACAGGAATCTGTTTCTTAGGAGAGGAAAGACTAACCACATCACAGAGCAGATCAGAAGGACTGCCAGCTGCACCGCGGAGCAGGCCTGTAAGCCAATCCCCACTCTTGCCTCCACTTGTGCACAGAATTTACCTGCAAACTCTCTTGGAGGTAAGGTTAAGGAAAAGCATTAAAAAGAGAAGAAAAAAAAAATAAAGAAGGAAGAACAGCTTCTTACAAATGATATCCTGATGATTTTATGAAAGATTGAGGAAGAATCCTTTTAGAAAATTCTATACTTTAAGTGATCTCAACTCACAATCAAAAGACTTTCTAGTCTGGTCTACACTGAAGCATTTGGTAGGTCAGTACTGAAGATTCTGTATTTTTCATAAAAAGCAGACAGAGAATTTTATTTTTTATTCTTTTGATAGTATGCTTTAGAATTTCAAGACAGAATCAAAAGGAAGGCGGCAGTGGAAGTGTTGGTAATTTTGTTCTTTCAAATTCTTTACTTCTTCAATTTATAGCATGTTAGGGTGTTGATAGAATCATAGAATCATTTAGGTTGGAAAAGACCTTTAAGATCATTGAGTCCAACTGTCAACCCAACACCACCATGCCCACTAAACCATGTCCTGAAGTGCCTTGTCTACGTGTTTTTTGAATACCTCCAGGGATGGTGACTCAACCACTTCCCTGGGCAGCCTGTTCCAATGCTTGACAACCCTTTCAGTGATGAAATTTTTCCTAATATCCAACCTAAACCTCCCCTGGCCCAGCTTGAGGGCATTTCCTCTCATCCTATCACTTGTTACTTGAGAGAAGAGACCAACACCCACCTCGCTACAACTTCCTTTCAGGTAGTTGTAGAGAGCGATAAGGTCTCCCCTCAGCCTCCTTTTCTCCAGACTAAACAACCCCAGTTCCCTCAGCTGCTCCTCATAAGACTTATGCTCCAGGCCCCTCACCAACTTGGTTGCCCTTCTCTGGACACGCTCCAGCACCTCAATGTCTTTCCTGTAGTGAGGGGCCCAAAACTGAACACAGTACTCAAGGTGCGGCCTCACCAGTGCCGAGTACAGGGGAACAACCACCTCCCTGCTCCTGCTGGCCACACTGTTTCTGATACAGGCTAGGATGCGATTGGCCTTCTTGGCCACCTGGGCACACTGCTGGCTCATACTCAGCCGGCTGTCAACCAGCACCCCCAGGTCTTTCTCTGCCGGGCAGCTTTCCAGCCACTCTTCCCCAAGCCTGTAGCGCTGCACGGGGTTGCCGTGACCCAAGTGCAGGACCCGGCACTTGGCCTTGTTGAACCTCATATAATTGGCCTCAGCCCATTGATCCAGCCTGTCCAGATCTCTCTGTAGAGCCTTTCTACCCTTGAGCAGATTATATAGATAGATCATATATATACATACACATAAAGAACTACTTATGCTGACTGAATAATGAAACTGGATAAAAAAAATAAATAAGAATTTTGTTTAGAAGAACTCCTGTGAGTAACCTAGATCTTGTAAATTATTCCCATGATAATTTTGATTCAAAGGCCTTTGTTGCAAAATTGCGAGTGACTCGAACCCCTTAGAGCATATGATACATATCAGATCATCCAGTTTGGGGTGGGACTAATGACACCATGAGGCAAGCACTAGAAATATCTACACAGAAATGTAATTGATCTTAAAACACAATTTAAGGTTATTTTTTCAGTTATTTCCTTCAGCTACTCCAGCGGTAGTGCTGTATTTAAACAAAATTGTCCCAAGTACACAGAAGGTTTTGGACTCAGTGTCTTTTCCTTTGTCTTCTATATTCTTCTGTTTACCTCCCACAGGTTATACTTGCCAGGGCAGACAAGGAAATGGTGTTAATCATGAAAGTCTGTTACTCCATTTGCAAACACTGGGGAACAGTCTGGAAGTTTGATTTATTCTCTTAAAGATCTGATCTTTTCATAAAGACCAATGTCACTCATTTGAGTCTTGACAACTCCATTTCCAATTGCATTTTTGCAACAATAACCTTCTAAGAGAGATACAAATCATAGCCTGGCACAATTTGCCACCTTGGGTAAAGTGTAGGATGTTTAATGCACTCAACCCAGACATGCAGTGTTTGAAAAGAAGCTCTAAACTTGAGCAGACAAATGCACTCATGGCATTTGGAAACAGCTAACCAAAACAACTCAGGGACGCATTCTGGCAGCTGAGAGATTTTGTTTGGGAGCTGTACTAAACACTCGTTTTGCTGGATTCTATTCATTTTACATAGTGAAACTGCTTCATAGTTTATTTAGCAATTTCTGTTATCCTTGTACAACATGTGTTCATACTAATGTTGAGGCAGAAGTATTGCATTTCGTTTTAATAGCCAACTGTTTTTCTAAGGCTTGTTTTAACATACATGGCATACTCACACACACTATTCATTGCCCTGCCGCTCTGCTTCTCAATAAGGGAAAGTGGTTCTCCCAGACTCTGCAGATTATCACATCTGTTTTTATGTCACATAAGGCACAGTCTTTTGAGGATTTTCAACCCAGAAGGATCCTGACTTTTCAGCCTTGCCAACAGTATTACTCAGCTAGCTGTTTCTTACGCTGCCACAAATGCAACAGAAAAAAATACCCCTCCTGGTATGGACAATAGCTGACAGCTGAAACACTTTGCAGAGGTTTAATTAAGTAAAACTAACAAGAGTATTTTCTGAATTTTCCTTTGTCAAATCTATGAAGACATCTAAAGGAGATAAAGGCTTTTTATTAGTAAGCTTTTTTATTTCTGAAGTTGATTTTTTTATTTATCTCAATATTTTTCTTGTGTGGCTCCACCTTGTTGACTGGGGACTTGTGTCAAATTTATATTTTTAGCTGAACTAATTTAGGAAACAAATGACAAAGTAATCTTCAACAGCCTCATAAAGTGCTGCTTAAGTGAGGTGAGTAGGCAGTAATGACTAGGGAATGTTAGCAGAGTTGAGGGCAGAGAAACATTACTAGCCTGTTATTCCAAGTTCTGAAAGTGAGTCAGAAGCATGCAAATCAGGGGTTTGGGGTCCAGACATGAAAATATTGCCATTTTATTAGTGACAGTATGTTAAAAGAAGAAAAGCATATCTTATTTTATTTAAATCTGGTAGCCAGTCAGCAGGATCATTAAAGTTCTTGAGCGATGTGACATTTTACAACTAAGAGGTGCCTATGGTTGCAGGATCTAGCCTAAAGCACCAAGCACTCAAACTTCTTAAGACATGGAGCACTTCCAGGAAAACCACATAAGGTGAGTCTAGCCAATGGAAGAATCATGCTTCCCTGCTCAACCATCTCAGAGTATCCTAGGTACAAGTGAGGTTACTAAAGATGAAGAAATACCTCATCAAGGCACTCTAGCTTCCTCAGAAATATTGTTCAAAGGACTGTGTTAATGGTTTAATTGTAGTTCTGCTTGGTAGTCATCCTACATGGTGATGCATTAAGTTTGTTAAATTATATACATATATGTCTTAAATATATTAAACACAAGGTACATAGAATGGCAAGAATGTCTGTTTCCTGTGCTCTAAAATGATAACAAAACTCTGGCTTGTATTGTAAAATGTTTATCTATTACACAGTCTGCAGACTTTTGGTTGCCCCAGCTTGCACTCACACCAAGGGAGGCAGGGATTTACAGATCTAGATGTCAGGAGCAGTAAAATAACAAATGGACACACACATTCACACACATGCATGACACAAACAAACACAGGTATATTATTCCTGGGAATCTTTACTTTACTGTGGTCAGACAGATGATATGTTGTATGAAGATTTCTTTGCTTAACCATAAAGTTTGTAAGTCTTAAGATTTTCTGGGGAAACTGAGGGTTAGAAGAAGAAGACTGAGTCAAGACCGCCCAGTTACAAAGCTGGATATTCCACTGTAATAATGGAATGTGACTGGTAACTGGAGAGATAGTGATTTTATTTTGCTCAGCTGCTGAATCTAATCAGGAATAACTCCAAAAAAGCTTTTTTGCAAACATCCCTCTCTGCCTTCTCCTTCCTATTTTGAAGTCCTCTTTCTATTAGCAACAGAGACTAATTTTTAATTGCCATGGTTTTCCTAAGATAACAAAATGTCTACTTTCAACCCTACAATTTTAGAAAATACTAATGTGATTTGAATGCTAAATCCCAAATTTTACTGCCATGAGATATCCAACAATAAAGATATAGATCAGATCACATACCTACCTACTTCATTGCCTGGTTTGTTGTGAGACTTTTTAAGCACTGTCTGATTTGGAAAGAGTAGGTGGTAAGCCAGAAACTCTGTATATTCCACTTAGGACTGTGTTCTGGAAGTAAAAGTATTGCCAACTCTGAAGACTGATCCAGTTCAAAAAAATAATGTTCTTTCAAATTAACAAAAAAATTTCACTTACTTCCGATGTCAACAACTAAATCTAACAACATACAGGCTATTGGTGAAATTAAGTCATTTTCAGGTATGCTGACCAGTCTCCCTTGCCTGTACAATCTGTTGTATGAATTCAGCTGCTGCCTACCATCTTGTTTCTAAAATTTAAGGAACTTTGGATCTCTTTTTCAACTTTACTTTTAACAGCACCTAGCACAATGGGGCCCAAGTACATAACTAGGGTTCGTGGGCACCTTGATAATTCAAGTGGTAGTAATAATAATA
The DNA here is from genome assembly GCF_026419915.1 of Harpia harpyja. Classification (NCBI taxonomy): domain Eukaryota; kingdom Metazoa; phylum Chordata; class Aves; order Accipitriformes; family Accipitridae; genus Harpia; species Harpia harpyja. The sequence goes on from NC_068947.1 coordinate 19,234,951, forward strand.
AATTACACATTTTCAGTGTTGGTGAAAAAATAGCTAACATAAGGAAAGCATATGTGTTCCAGGCCACAGCAAAATGTTTAATACATAGTCATTATAAATCCCAGAAGCGATCAATTTATAATGAGAAATGTTTGTACATGAGCAGTGCTGCCACGCCACTGAAATGTAACACAATGATTCAGTATGCACACAGAACTGCAGTGGACAAATGCATACAGATTCATTCCATGCTGTAGACATTTTTACACAAATGTTCTTAATTGCTAACAGAAATAACATCATCTACTGTAGCTTGATTTTCTTTAACTAAGTTCCTTGTGTCAGTAACACATTTGCAGCAGTAGACCTCACCCAAGTTCTCGCCTTGTCAATTTTTGATCTTTGAAATTTATTCTGACGATGCTCCTAGCCTAAGTGTTTTCTTTTGCAGAAAAGAAAGTAATCAGATTTCATGAGAGCTGGGTTATTGCACACTTGTATGTAGCTCTTGGAGGAAGCTCCTAAAGGAAATAGAAGTCTGTAACATGCTCCAAATTCCCTTCAGGGCCCCTGGTTCTTTGATTTAATCTTGAAACAGACAAGACTTGTAGCCTTTCTTCAGACACAAATAGGCTGTGGCATCAAATTCACTTCAAGAAAGCACATTGTGACTTTGTACTGATCTCTGGTATAGCTAAATATATTTTCTCCCACCTTTTATAAGCTTCCTCCTATATCATCTGTACTGAAAATGTAATTTAACAGAAGTGATAGCTGATACTTTTTAGAAATTGGAGGAATAATCTAAATAAAATACTAGGCTCTCAATAAGGCATTTTGTTCTGAACCTCCCTATATTTGAGATTTACTTTTAAATGGCTAAAATGCAAAAAACCTGTTGGTAACTTGGTCTGCTTGGTAATTTTTGATTATTGATTATATAGGATATGTTTCCTAGATATCATGCAAAGTCTATTTTGCTTTTAAAACAAACACTCCTTCTTGCAAATTCCCAAGAGACATATGCTGGCATTTTTTTCATTATGCAGAGGGAAGTTACATTAAATTCAGGCCACATTTCTTTTCTGAAAAAATTGCATCAATACTTTTTTTTTTTTTGTCTTTTAAGAATATTTCTTCAGCATTTGCATGTTATGTAAGTTTTGTATGTCCTTAAAACCTGTTCCCTGGATGTTACCCAGGGGATGGCATCTTTTAATAGCTCCCAAGGTTGCTTAGTTAAAGTGAAAGACTGCTTTTTCCTCCTACCCCCAGGCTGAATAGATAGGAACCTTAAACAGGACACACCTAGATGATAATACTCATGAGATATACTTGAGATGTATGGCTGTATGTTTATATGTATGTATGTATGAATGTATGTTTTCCAGCAGACTGAGCTTACACACAAGACCAGATTTCAAATACAAAGTGGTTTTTTTTCTCAGGCGCCATCATCCTGATAATGGTGTCAAATTAAAACGTTATGTCATGCTCCACACTCCTAATGCATTCCTGCTATCTTCAATTCTCACTCTTGGTAACCTCACAGTGGGGAGAGCTAAGGAAGAGTTTCCCCTTACTGCAATAAACTCATGTTAAAATGATTTAATGATGTGCAGCTTACAATAGGGTTCTTCTCCACACACTTTGCACCTTTTTAGAGCCTGAAAGTAAGAAGATGAAAGAAGAGCTAGAGAGAGGGTAGAACAGAATCGTGTTCTAACATCTATGAGATGGTTACAGGTTTTCCTTAAGTTAAGTTTCTATAACCAGGATGTCTTTAAGTATCTATTGATATTAGAACAGGGCAAGATATTTGTATTTATATTCTTATTCCCTCATTTTTATTCTTTTCTTTCAGGATGTTTTCACTTATAGAGATATACAGTTTCACCATCATTTTTTAATATGTTCCCCTTAAATTCATATATTCAATTGTTTCAAGACAGCCTGATCCCATTTGTGGATTGTTTGAAAATGGTTTGCTTCAGATGTTCTAAGTGATTGTGGGTCATTTATCCAGGTCATGTGTCATGAGTCTGCTCCCTGAGTGGGTAATGCCTAGGTCACTGCAGAGGTCTCACAGAGAAGCTGAAAATGTCATTGTGGAAGAAATATGGTGAGGTGAGAATAATGGTTGAGGCTTCTTCCCTCCCCACCATGCCTTTGGAACAATTTTTTTTGCTACTATTTTTTACGTGCCCAGCTCTGACCATAAAACTTGGCTGTTATGCTTAGAAATAGAATAGTGACAGAAACATGGGAAAGAAATTGTAAATTGAACTCCTGTTTCCTTTATAATTGACGAGGATAAACTAGGCTACTTGTGGTAGATACACATATCGTTCTGAAGATGTGCTCTTTATGTACTTTAGAACAGCTACAATCAGGTTTATGTTGAGTTAACATTAAGACAAGAGGCATACAGTCTGATCTAAAGTCCATCAAAATTGAAAGGAGTTTTCCCTTTAATCTCATTGACCTTTGAGTGAGGGTCCCAGGACCCCTTGAGCTCCAGGAGCCACAAATCATTTCAGAAAGTACATTTTTAACAAAGTACATACATTTATGTTTCTAGCCTTTAAAGTCTCACAAGTGAAGCTTGAAACACTGGTTCATACAAGTAGCTTCTGCAGAGAACACAGGAAAGTACTGGAGACATGACTATCTACTTTTCTGAAGACATGCCTGTCCACTCTTCTGGACCTATACTGCATCAAGTCTGTAAAGCCGGGCAGGTGGGGAGGGTGGAGGGGTGGTCTATGTGATTTCTGGCCAGAAAGGGCATGCAAAAGCTTAAAACTCCAGGATTCATAGTTTAAATCTGCATGTACTCAGAAGGAGCTATTCAGTAGTAAATGGCACATTGGAAAGGGCTAGAAGATAAACTATCACCTTATTCTGAGAGTTTCACTTCTGTGAATACAGTGAAGAAATTAACAATTGCAAATCTGAGATAATGGTACTTGTTGGAGCTCTGTATATCATCGTATTTAAAGGTATGATTCAAATCCCAATGAAATTGTGAGATTCTTACTGGGATTTGCTTGAAGTCCTTCAGGGATGAGTCTTAGCTGATTTACTCCTGTGTGCATTAAAGAGCACTCTATTGTCAGTTGGAGATTCACAGCTATTAAATTTGTCAGAACAGAAATTACTCCTATTGCTCTGTGGCAAACAATAATTAGAGTTATCACTAACTCATCAGATCTCCTCTGATTTTTTTTTTTTATCCACATTGATAAGTTTGTTTCTTTCTAAATCAGAAGACAAAAAACATTCAAAGACCAGCAGGTGGGACAATCTTTGATTTTTATATCTATTTATTTTAACTGAAAGTTTCATTAAAAGTAAGATAATGCAGAGTTCAAAAGGCAAAGTCATTCATCATGTTACTAAAATACCATGGAAGTGGTTTGTTGAACTCACGGCTTCCTTCTGCAAAGGTGGGATGTAAAAAAAAAAAGAAGTGTTCTTAATGGATGGAAAAATTGGCATGCACTCCTCGGTTTTTACTATGAACATATGTTGCAAGTACTAGTAAGACAGGAGTGCAATGCATCTTGTATCATGTCTGTCTTTATATAAAAGGTACTTCTTTCCAAATAAGCACTTTTTCTGGTTACAAGAAATAATCTGCAAGTGAACTATCAGAAAACACATGCACATTATCACTGCACAGTACCAGGAGTGGCTTAACCTGGACACTTGTCCAATTTTTTCAGAATACATATATCAAATGTAATTTTACAGAAGCTGTGCTTTTAAATCATTCATAACAGTAACCCCTAAATGCAATGTACAGTTGTAAATACTGGTGCTTATCAAATGTTGTGGCTTATAAAAGATTAATGTTTATCTGTCTCCAGAATTTCTACATCCATAACTACTTTGCTAAAAACAGGCATATTAGTTTGCTTCTTCTGAAGGCTTTGTATATAATGTGCATGTAACAAACAGAAGCACATTATTTTCCCCTTTGTTTTACTTATATATGTATATAAATAAGATCATATATTTATCTCATAAATCTCATATATATATATATATGGAAGATTATCTATAATAATCTTATATCAGCTGCTAAGAACTTTACATACCTTGTACTTTATAGGAATTCTTTTCTCATCTTTATGTATTAGGTGTATAAGAGACAGATTTCTGATTTTGCTTAGGCAAAGTAGCCCAAGCTCAGAAATCAAAGACTCTATGTTTTGAACTCCAGAATAATGGCAAATTAATATATGTCAACCTGTAGTAAAACTAATAAGGAAATGTAAATTATAGACTGTTTAAAATATCTCATTTCAAAACATTTTACTGATATCATGATCAAACTCACAAAAATCTTTATTGTCTCAGCTCACTAGATGGAAAAGATGAAACACAAAATGTGAGCAGGTATGCCAGAGGTCAAACATTTTCAATCTGACATACCTAATGCTATAATAAAACAAATTCCTGCTGAGAATTTCACAAAAGAAGATGAATATTTTTATTCTCCTAATTTACCAGATTTGTGGGTTCAATTGTTGCTGTAAAATTTAGAAGTAGTTTGTTTCCTCTACATAAACTGAAACTCATTATTTATTTTTAAGATTCTTCTCAAAGTATTTTTAAAGAAAAAAAGAACAAATAAGGGCTATACTCTAATAATATCTGTCAAAAGAAAGGATGTTTTATGGGAAGGTATTCCTAACAGGTTTCTATGATGAGCAATTCATCAGGACATAGAGGTTCAAATGCAGACCATATTGATTTATATATGCCAAAACTTTTATATATATATATATATATATATTTGTATTTTTTGTAGCTGCTCTAAGTACAGCTCTAAGTATATTCACAGTCATTATCAATTGGAAATTTCATTTCAAGGGTCAGCAGAAAAAAACAAAGTCCAAGTCAGACAGAGAACTGAGCTCTCCTAAGAATGATTCTTTCCATGGAAGCAGAGCAGATGACCTCAATCCTTGGTCAAAATTTTCAGTGCATTGTTACCTTAATATAGTCTCAGGAGTTGAGTGCAGTAATGGAGAGTTTCTGTGTTCCAGAGCCAAGCAAAATGTTTTGGGCTAAAGTTTTCTGACGTGACTGATCTGGGAGACATTAGTTCTTGAATGCTTCACCTACCTTTGGTGCCAGTGCTACCAACTCTCTTGGTAGGTATTGAAGGCACTAAAAACTATCCCAAAGAATCAGGAGTTGACCATAACATTTTGTTCTTAGTTTTCTCTCATTGTTTCCACATTTGGCAGTATATTCAGAACTGATTAAGTACAGGCCGTTTATAACGTCTGTTTGATAGCACTTGCAAATATTAAGTTAACAGATAACTATAATTTATGGCCCAAGAGGTAATCTATAACTTCAGACTGCTTTAGCTCCATGAATCTTAATTAGTAAATGCTGTTAAATTTTACAGAAAGTACTGTAAAAATACAATTTTCTTATTTGGGAAATCTGTTTTAGACTTCTCAGAAGCAAAGCACAGAAATAATAGTTCAAGAGACAGGGAGGCTCAGATGTCTTTAAGTCCTCTTTCAAATTCTGAATACTCTGTAGGTGTTGGAAATGGTCTTTCTTGCAAAATAAGCTCTTTTCCATTGCAGATCTTTCCTCACGGCCTGCTAAACGCCCATCCCACAGTCCCCAGAAAATGTGGATTCATGGAAACAGCTCATAGTCTGCTCCCAACCTTACTTGTCCCAAAACCTTGCTTTGTAAGAAGGCAGGAGCCCCCGCTTTGTTGCTATCCTGAAGAAGATTCAAGCCACTCCATAACCATTTCTCCACTTCCCTTTCTATACCATGAAGGCACATCTGGGAGTACTGGAACAACATGAAGTTGAAATTTTGAAGTGCTGGACTGGGTGGGATACTCTTGATCTTATTTTTTCTGGTGCATAAAAGAACTGCTCATCAAAACTCAGCGTATGATAAGAACAGCATGCATATAACATTATTAACAACATATAACAAAGTAGTTTTGGTCTTGGTGTACGTGTAAAGTTCTTCTGTATCATACATTTTAGTTAAAAACTGTTGTCTAAAATCCTGTGATTCAGACATTTCCACATCACATCTTCTAACAAGTTTCTGAAGTATTGCCAATACAAATGCTCCTTATAAGGGAATTATTCTCACAGTATTTCTAAGCAAGAGCTTGCTGCTTGATAAGTAAGATCTGTTTCATTCATTTAGTTTTCTTTTAGTACTGAAAATGGGTTTGAGCCTATAAAAACCTGAGCATCTGCTTTGCTTCACCTTAGGAGTATCTTACTAAGTTCAATGGAACCCGACAGCTATCTGTGTCTCAAGTGCAAATATAGTTATGTGATTTGTTGGACAAGGAAGTGTTAAGAGCGTGAAGTCAATGACTGATGATTGTGCGCTTCCTTTCAGAGAGTATTAAATAATGTTGGATTAGGCCTTTATGTATATAGTGGCATTCCTTTATAAGAGTAAGGTAAAATATGCCTTGATGCTGAGCTCTGTGTGATGAATAATTTATTCTGCATACGCAGAGTCTGCTTTTCTTCACTCAATACCTGTGGGCAGGTTGTGATTTCCTCAGATTAATTTCATGTTATTTTGTTCAGGTTTTTGAAATGTTATGGACTGAACTTGAGCCCTTTTCTCAGCGATTAGTAGGAATTGTGTCGGTAGATGAGTATATAAAATTTCTTCATATTCCTTGGAGAAATTCAGCAGTATTTTTGACCTGAATATTTTTGTGTATAAATGTAAAAGATGTTTTTGTAAGCAAATAAGTCATTAAGATAGAATTACTTTTCCACACTCATTCATGACAACAAGACAAGATCATTGCAATTTTTGCAATAATTAAACACACTATGTAACTGAAAATATTCAATTCCAAATAATATTTGTAGAATATATTTTTAACTTTTGAATTAGCATTTTATTCATTTTTCAGTGGAAGTGAGTTCAAAGCCTTAGTTTCAGTCAAGTACTATGTTTCATTCAAAATGAAGAGTCATTGACCCTAGACTGTTGGAAAGAAATATATACAAAAGATCAGTTTAACACCTGAAACATCTAGAGATCAAAAATCAAGAGAGATATCTCTTAAAGAACTATCCCAGTCAACATCTCATAAAGATTTTTCTAATATTTTCCAAAAGATCAAAGCTATGAAAACATTCACCTGTTGTATTTTTAATTCTAGTTAATTTTCACTACCACATTAAGTTATCTAGTGTTTGTTAAGGCTTAATTGACTATTTCTAAGAAGGATCATGCCTCATAATAGATCCAATTTTTTTGTTTACCCATGCTGAGACAAAAAGTGGGACAAAGGAACCTTTCCTTCTTCTTTTCTTGTAGTAAGTTTGCCTACTGTTGTATGAGAAATAGCTTTGGGCAAAGGCTCAAGAAAGCTGGTGAACAGACTTTGTATTTTTAGACTGTGAGTGTTAATGTAACTGCAAAACAATGCACTATACAAGTAACTAAATAGGACACAGACATTGGAATACACAAATTACCCAAAAAGGGGACCAAGGATATCAAAAATGAATTTTACAGATGACTCTGGAGAGGAAATTAAGTATTTTAGTAAGACAAAAATAGAACAGAATAAGCATTTGGAAACAGTGAAAACTACTACAGTATTTGCTTGCAATTTCCCTGCAGTGCTTCCATGAAATGGATCAGCATTTGTCTTTCTATCTGTTCTGAACCACTGCATATAACTGTTTCTTCGGGCTTGTAAATGTGCAGGTCAAGTGAGACCAGGTTCAGGTGGTTTCCCACATGATATGAAGAAC